>NC_050102.1:84678274-85287649 GCF_902167145.1 Zea mays | reverse complement strand
CCACCTACAGTTGTCCTTGTCTAACAGACATCAGACACCCTGTAGATGTTCCTAAGTCACTTGACAAGTTCGGTATCTTTCCTTACCTTACCAGGAACGTTTCACCCGTCTTGCAGACATTACAGAACATCGGAGATAAAGAAATGCGGAAGCGATTACATAAATTACATTTATTTTAAAAGCAAGCTTAAGTTATTTTATTACACACCAGAACTAAAACGAGTGCAGAGTAGTAATATTATACAAACCAAGGGAGGCACAAACTCCTCCCGATAAGTTTAAGCAAAAGATCCTATGTGGAGGACCAAGTCCTCCCGCACTTCAGTCTTGTTTTTCTTCATTTGGTACCACCTTGGAGCAAAAGCAACAAAAATTTGTCGCTTCCTCACCTAAAAACAACAAAGGGATAAACCCTGAGTATGGAATTACTCAGCAAGTCTTACCCGACTAAGGAAAAGACTCTCAAGGGTATGCTGGATAAATAGGAATCAAGGAGAGGCTTTAGCAAGAATCAGCTTAGATACTTTTGCAGAAATAGCATACTAAAGTGAGTCCTTACTTTCAATATTTTAACGCCATATTAAGTATTAATAGACTATATTTGCATCTAGTCTAATTTCAACATCTCATCAATACAACATCATTTTTATCCATAGTGTTCACATCCTGACTTTAGGTTGCAGGGAAGTGACCAAGTCTTCATAACCGCGAAGGTACGGCGATCCGAATCGATTATACTCAGCTGAGGATCTCCAATCACACGACATATGTAGCACTTAACCCTTGCATATGTCAACCCGCCACCGGGGTTCTTAAGACCAGATCAGGTTCACGCAAACCGAGAGCACAGATACACCACCGTCCAGCCTCTTGCCACGGAGGGTACACGCTACTCTCGCCACCGCTCCACGCCCATTTCGTGTTATCTTATTCTAGCCTTAGTCTGCCCGAGGCAAGGCTTACCCATGACGAGGCATGTGACCAGTTAAAGGGTCCTCGGTCAGCACGCCTACATACGCATTAATCCTTAATCAACCTGGGTAGAACATCACCTGTTCCTAACCCAAGTCTCAATTTAAGTATTTCCATCCTTAGGATTGTGTCTGTTCCTTAGGATGAAAGAGCATCACAGGGAACTTTGCAGTAAGATCCCACTATTGCTCCAAATGAAAATATTCTTGCAGGTAGAAGCCATCCTCTCCCGGGTTAGACTGAGGACAACCTCTATCCACAAGATCTAAGCAAGGCTAAGCATTTTTGTAAATCATAATTTTGATACTTCACATAAGTACCTATAAAGGTATGGATATCAAGGAAAGCAATGCATCAAAGGGTTCCAAGCAACTCCTATGAACCTAATGCACATTTCACTAGACTTAAAGTGTGCGAAAATTATTTAAAAACACAAGGAAAGGGGTTGCATGCACCGGGGCTTGCCTTCGTTCACAGGTGAGTCAGGCTCGGATCCGCAGATATCAAAGTAGAAACAATTTCCGGCCTGAGATTCCGAAGGTGGTGGTGTCTTCTCTTCAGTTACTTCAATTTCTTCTTCACGTTCTAATCATAACCATACATATGTATAAGAATGGATGCCATGGGATGCTCATGAGGTTGCAAAGATAATATAAACTTATTATCTATGTCTTGAATACAACTTTCCTTCACGGAACTCTGAGAACTTAGGGTTTCCGGAGTCGGTAAAGAAGTTCATAGGGCAGGGGGGGTGGTTTTGGGTTCTAGTTATCAAACATGGTCCAAATCAATTCAAAGTCTACCCAAGGCTTCTAAATATTGTTTTAAGTTCCCATAAAAAGTTTGGGCATTTTTGGACTTACCCATTATTTTCTAAAAATCCCTAACTAATACTTTTAATCACTTTAAATGCCCTAAAATTTCTTATTTCCACTAAAAATCACAAACTTATTTTTATTAAATTCTAGGGAAAATAAGGAGCCTAGGAAAATTGATTTCATAATTTTACCATTTTTCTACATTTTTCAATATATTTCTAAAGTTATTCTGAAAAAGAAAAGGAGAAAAGGTGAATAGTGTTGGGCTGATTCTGGCCCGGAACAGCCCAACGCAACAGTAAACCGGGTCGCGCGCCCACACGCGCCCGCGCGCTCTGGAATTTTTGTAGAAGGGACCCCGGGTTCTAGGCTAACTGGAGATAAGGCCTGTTACTGTTTCACCGTGTCGCTGACAGTTTGCAGTATAGTCCTCGGTTTTCTATTTCTTTACCCGACCCATCCTCGACGGCGTTCATGCCCCGCCGAGCTCCGGCGAGCGCCTGAACCGGCCGAAAGGGCCAACGGCTAGGGTTTCCAAGCAGCGGACACCAAATTAGTCCTACCCCGAGCTTTTCCCCCACATCAATTGCAAGGATGGCTACCCAAATGCTCCTGACCACGGTGACAGCGGAGACTTCGAATAGAATCGTGTGTTCCCAGTTACCAATGGCAGTTTAGCTCGATCTAAAGGGTTGGGGAGTTTGAGAAGAGCTTAGGGATGTTAGAACAAGCAACTGAGCAACATGAACTGACCTCAATTGGGCTGGCCGCAGTGAGCTCGACCCTGTGGTGTTTTAGAACCGAGTTGGGGCAAATTTGAAATTGGAGCTTATGGTTGGAAGCTTGGGGGCGATACTGGATGCTGGGGTACGTGATCAGGTTGTGGAGCCAACGGCGGGCTCAATTTATAGACTCCGGGGGCGGTGGCGATCAATTCGACCGAGCCGTGCTGGCGGCCGGAGGGAACAGGGACACTGGAGTAAGGGATGGGTGGCTTTCACCGTGGCGCTTCCTCCGGTGACCACCGGTTGAGGAGCTACGGCGGTTACCGGTGAGCTATTACAGCTAGGGATGGCATGGTGGAAGACTTGGAGCATGGCACAGCCGCAGCAAAGCACGGCAACTCCGGTGACGGCCATGAGGCCACGTCGCCGGTGGAAAGGGGCAGGGGACAGCGAGGCCACAGTAGCTCAGGCACATCCGCGACGAGATATTTACCCGGTGAACAAAATCCATACGCCTGTGGCACGAATCCCGGCGAAGAGGTCGCCGCCGGTGAGCAGTCTGCACTGGCGGTCTGATCCTTATCAGATCACTGTACCATGGCGGGTTCCTTTCAGATGAACTGACAGAGAGATTTGCAGGGTTATTTACTCCCAATTTTGTGTAGTAACCGAGCAAGCTTTCTGTACCAAAGTTATAGGGCTACATACCAGCTACAAATCGCCTATAGTGACTGAGCTCATTTGATAACTAGATCATGGTTGAATTCAACCCCAAATATGGCTTTGTTACACTGTAAGTCTGAATTTCAGAATAAACCAGTCTGACAACCAAGCTTTGAGCTTAATTATCTCTGAATTTTTCTTAACAAATGAGCTCACAACCTTAAGCAAAGTTGTTCTCCTATGATTGAGCTACAAACTTGATGTGGTGACCTAGGGCAAAAACCCTAGAATTTGAAAGATGCAAAGCTCCAAAGTTGAGCCAATTCTCTGATTTTCAGACTTAGAATAGAACCTAATTGAGGTCCATTTTGCATTTAAGTCCAAAACTCAACATTTGGCTTTCAAGTCCACACATTTGGGAACCAAGGGACTTAAGAACCTTATTTGACTTGGTTTTTGCACTTTAGTCCAAAAGTGGACCAATTTTGCACATAGGCCCCTAGGGTTTAGTTTTAGGGTTTTCCAGGGTTCCAATTAGGGTTTTTAGTATCCCAGGGGTATAAATGTGATTCAAGTTCATTCTTGGGAACATTTTATGACTATTCTCCTAGAGCCTTTAGGTTTTCTCAACTTGGTTTATGTTTTACCCCTTTAATACCTATTTAGGCTTAAAGCTTCCTATCCAGGGTCCTATTTGCAAAACATTAAAACAATACAACTTGTTTGAAATTTTTTGCCTAGTGAATGCACTCTAGGTGTATCAAGCATATGCAATGCCAATGCTTATGATGCCATGCTTAAGTTTTAGTTACAGTAACACCAGGGGTGTTACACCTCCCACCGGTCCGGGTATAACCCGCGACGATGCTGGTAGACTACACAACGATACTCGATAGACCAAGTGTGTCGGTCGAAGGCCCAACGCAGCAAGGTGTCGAGACCATCGTGGAAATGACACCCACGAGCGGCGTCACAGGTGATGGGTCTAGCGATTCTTCCCTTCGGCTCCTGCTCCTCCGAGAGCTCTATGATGTGGCTCGAACTGCCACCGACATCGTCGTCTCCGTCAGGGTCTCCTCCAGGAGCTGGGATGCCCTGTGGTGGTGCAGGGGGCATCTCCGACTGAGGTGTAGGGAAAGGCTGCCTCCCAGACTCCACCTTCTGCTGAGGCGAGGGGGAAGAGTCCTGCTGCTCCTGCTCCTGGCGTCGGTGCTCCTGCTCCTCGTGCAGGCGACGATGCAGTCTCTCCAGGTGCCTAGATTGATCTGTCACCATGCAGCGCAATGGGCGCTCCGCTAGGCGAGAGGGCAAAATGGGGATCACTGACTTACGTGTAGTGAATCTAATATGAGCCATCTACAAAATACATCATAAGCACAAGAGTGAGAGTAGAAATATAAGACCAGCAAGTAAACACAAAGAAAAGTGAGACAAAATTTTGTAGGATGAGTACTAACATAGAATTGGTCAAGATGACCAACTTTTGAAATGACTCTAAAGGTCAAGGTAAGGGAAGAGGTCTATAGTCCTTAGGGCGACCATTCTAGTCTAGGTTAGCGGTCATATAGTCAGCAAGGCTTTGATACCACTTATGTCACACCCGGTGTTGGAAGGCAAATCGAATGCGAACCATGTATGTGCCAGGATCAGAAACTCATGTACATAGTGATTACATAAGCGGACATCATCACACATTGCTCAAAGTAAATAACAGAAAAGTACTTTATTACATCCAGATGTCCAAGACATCCATAGAGTCTATAACATAGTCATTAACATGAATATCATCAAAGTGCGGAAATACGAAACGTAGTAGATAAGGCCTTCACAGGCAGCTGACTGGGGGTTTGCCACTAAGATAAACTAGAACACGTCATAGTCCTGAAACTCCTCAAAGTTCTCCATGTTGCCAGCATCTCCTCCTGAGCACTGAGTATAGTGGGGACAACCTGGGGTGGGGTGGTTTGTAAAGCAAGGGTGAGTACAAATCAATGTACTCAGCAAATGTCCCATTTGGCTAAAGTGGACTAGCTGTATGTGAAGTTAGGGTTAAGCAGTTGCTTTTAGTTGGTCAAGTATTTATTACTATTAGTAGAGCCAAGTTTTAGTAATAAACCCACTTATTACCCAAATGTACTCCCTCCAAGAGGAAATACTAGAGATCATAATTATACCATCATCGTTAATCATCATCATAAAAGTAACCAAAGTTCTTCTAATTAGAGAGGATCCCAAGGCCGCTCTTAACCATGAGCACGACTGATATACCAGTTTATAACACTCTGCAGAGGTCGCACACTTTACCCACAAGCCGTGATTCCCATTCTGCCCAGAGAGAGCCAATCTCCATTGACCACTACCTAGGTGGCCTAGCAAGGTATCACTACGTAGCCTTTACAAAGATTTCCTAGAGGTCATAGTTTCCCGTTAGGTTTCTTCGATTTGATAACACAGTACCTCTCCCCAAAGGAAGGGTGACTAACAAAACCAAATCAAGAACCTCTACAACCAGCCTCGGCAGAGCAAGTACTGTGCTCGAACCCCATCGATGGCCCTACGGCGAAGCCAACTACACCTCAGGTTCCTCTAATTAATCAGCTAAGGACGTCCCATTCCACCCTCATGGTTGCACTGTTATCCCGGGTTGTCACTCCCCAAACAGGTCCTTATGGAGAGGCACTCTGGAAAATGTCCTGAGTCCCCTAAAGTATCATAGGAACATCATCGGGATAACATCATCGTATCATAAATATTCACATCATGTTCATTGATTAAGTTAAAGCAATAGCATAAAGCTAACCATGATAACCCAAAAGGTAAACAAGGATAAGGTAAATACAGACTAGTCAATCCTAAGGTTTCAATAATGTAATGCGGGACGGTGAATTATAAAGTAAGTAGGACATAATAGGTCAGAGGACACTTGCCTTCACCAGGTTGCTGCTCAGGAAGATCTATGACAACACACTCAGGAACCACATGCTGCTCGTTGTCTAAATAAAGCGATCATACATTTAATACATTTGGATAACAACAAATGAACAATACACCAAACATATGCAACCAAGTGGACACAAATTTGACAGGACACTATAAGCTCAAAAGATAAACCTAAGTGCTAAGGGTCAGTACATTTAGAGATTAATGATTCCCTCGACATTATAGATTACATACTTAGTTCTACTAGTTTTAGTGAGACACAAAATTATACCAGGGATCAATTCATACATGTCATATTATTAATCTCACAAAATTAAACATCTAAGTACCATTAGGTTCTCCATTTTATTTATTTTATTTCATAAACTAATTATTACATACACTAGTCCATAGGTTAAGCATAAATTTAAAGTGCACAGACAGTGGGTGAACATAATTTGTTTGAAACGAGAATATTCCTATGAATATTTTGCAATTTGAATCACTAAATTTGGAGTTCATATGAAAAAGATACGAAATAAACAAGTTTGGAAGTTTGAAATACAAAATTAAGTCCAAATCTGTGATTATTTAAAAGGTCAGGGGGCCTGTTTATAAAAACCAGGGGCCCGCGCATAAAACCTAGGTACGACGGGTTGATTCTCGGAAACCCGAGGGGTTTCTTAACAAAACCGCCAAGCGAAGGTGTTGGGTACCATAATTAGGGGTACCCCCAATACTCCTAAGCATGGCTAGAAAAAATCTTCAAAACAGACCGTAAAGACTGGTAAGCACAACTCAAAGTTAAAGCCTCATCTACCAAGGGACGCGATCTCGTCTCGCCCGAGCCCGACCTCGGGCAAGAACAGTGGTCCCAGACGGATTCACGCCTCGCCCGAGGGCCTCCTCAGGCAGTGGGCGCACCCCTGGCTCGCCCGAGGCCAAGCTCGGGCAAACTTTATTGTACAACAACCTCAGCCAAATCGCCTTACCACCGACCGTATCGCATGCGCATTTAATGCGGGGATCACCTGACACCTTATCCTGACACGCGCGCCTCAGTTGGCAAGGTCGAAATGACCGCAGTCACTTCGCCCCTTTACTGATCGTTCTGACAGGGAAACAACACTATTCACCCCGTTCCGACTACTGTGCCAACCACTAAGGTAAAACTAACGACAGTAAGTCACGACCTCCCTCGAGTTCAGCCTTGGGCGCAACAGGGAGCTCCACCTCGCCCGACCCCAGGCCTCGGCCTCATCCTCGGCCTCGGGAGAAGGTCTCCGCCTCGCCCGACCCCAGGCCTCGGCCTCAGCCTCGGCCTCGGGAGGACTCACAACCTCACCCGACCTCATCCTCGGCCTCAGGAGAAGTCACCGCCTCACCCGACCTCGGCCTCGGACCGACTATGCCACAGGGGATACATCATTACCCTACCCCTAGCTAGCTGCCTCAGGCTACGAAGGAACAAGACCGGTGTCCCATCTAGATTACTCCGGCAACAGGCAATGATGGTACCGTGCATGCGTCCATGATGTCGATTGTTCTCAACTCTCTACGAAGGAAAAGAAACGTCAGCAAGACCCAGGGCCGCACCGCCAGCTACGCTTCTACAGGGCTCAAGCACTTCTTCGCCTGCCACGTTAGCACATAGCTACACCCCCATATGTACAGCTGGATCATCTCCTTGTATCTATAAAAGGGGATGCCCAGGGCCTTCCGAAAGGGAAGGGCGGACGCGAAAGAGGCTAACTCAGACGGCTCACTTCAAGGCAAAACCCTCTCCCGCGAAGCTTGTAACCCCTACTATGAGCACCCCGGTGCAAGATAATATAAGCCTCATCCCCCCTCTCGTGTTTCATCTTGCATCAACCCATCTGGGCAGGGACATGCAGCATCAAATTCACTAGTCGGTTGAGGGTCCTCGCAGGTCCAAAACGCCGATAGTTGGCGCGCTAGGTAGGGGCCCATCTGTGTGTTGGCAATACTTTCCCGTTGAGTTCCAGATGGATAATCTTCAGCAACCTCTTCGGCCCGGGACGGTGCTCCTCTTTGGGAGTCTCGAGTTCATGTCCCCCGACGGTAGCTATGACATGGTACTCCTCCCCCCGCAACACGACAACAACGATGGTCGTCGGCTCGCGCGGCGGAGGCGAACTCAACGACGACATCTCCCCGTGGTGGAAGAGGAACACCCGGGTTTGCCCGTCACCCTCCTCGCCGGAGGAGGAGGAGACGGAGCAACCATGGCCAGGCAAGAGGCGGCACCTCGTTGGCTGTCGGACTAGATCGAGTCGACGACATCGGCACCCCTGTCGGAGACATGTCGGGTGTTATCCTCGCACCTGGGACAACGACGGGTGTCACTTCCCAGCAACGTGCCAACCCCAGGCGGACTAATGACGCCAGTGCCCTTGCGAGGGACTTGTCGAGCATTAGTCTCGCACCTGAGATAACGACGCATTCCATCCCTGATGCGACTTCACCACCGTCCATCAACCAGGAGGTACCATCGGTTTCCCATCCTGTTCCTTTTAGATTCAGCTTCGATCCACCAAGCGACCCACTTCGGCGAGCGCTTTCTTAAGGGCATATCCTGACCTTCCGGGGTACCATATGTGGTCAACTTGGGACCTGTTGACGGCCGCCTCAACCTCCGGACCCGCGGGTTCCGAGGAAGAGGACGACCCCGACTTCAGTTGGGATTTCTCCGGACACCGTGATCCCAGTGCCATGCGAGACTTCATGTCCGCATGTGACCACTGCCTCTCCGACTACTCTGACGATGGCCACAGCCTTGACGACAAGGGTTACAACCCAAGTCTCGTGTGTTTCCACATTGATTAGGAGGATCACGACGAAGACAACCACCTTGGCATGCCAGGAAATGACGACGCCCCTGTGCCTGCGTCTCGCGTTGAGATCCCGCGGGAGCTAGCTGTGGTTCGAGTCCCTACGGGGGGTCAGGGCACACAGCTCGAGCAACTCCGCGAGATGCAGGCCAAGCTCAACGAAGAAACAGGGCGACTTGTGCAGCTCCGACAAAACATCGAGCAGGAGTGGGCAGGCCGAGCACTCGCCGGAGGAGCGCGTCATCGGGCCCAGAAAGTCCAGCGCCGTATCATTGACGATGCCAGGGCAGGGCTGCCCCGGCCTTCAGCGGGGCCGGCCAGAACCTAGCTGCAGCGGCGATGTTACTTCGAACAATGATGGAGCCATCCACCACCGAGGGGTGATGTATCCAGGGCGAACTCAAGGACCTCCTGGAAAATGTTGCTTTCCGACGAGCCGAGAGCTCTGCGTCCCGAAGGCAAGGAGGCCCCTCGGAGCATCACGCAGCGTCCTCCCAATGCATGTGCGAGGCCTCGGTCCACACCGAGCACACAAGAGACAGGACACCTGCAGCCCGGGATCGCCTCGGCGACGAGCAACACCGCCGCAACTGTCGAGCCCGCCTCGAGGAGAAGGTGCGCCGAGGCTACCACCCCAGGCGCGGGGGATGCTACGACAGTGAGGAGGATCGGAGCCCCTCGCCTGAACCACTAGGTCCGCGGGTCTTTAGCCGAGCCATACGACGGGCGTCGTTCCCGGCCCAGTTCCGAGCCCCGACTACCATTACCAAGTACTCAGGGGAGACAAGGTCGGAGTTGTGGCTCGTGGATTACCGGCTGGCGTGCCAGTTGGGAGGGACGGACGACGACAACCTCATCATCCGCAACCTCCCCCTTTTCCTCTCCGACGCTGCCCGGGCCTGGCTGGAGCATCTGCCTCCTGCGTAGATCTTCGGCTGGGTCGACCTAGTCAAGGCCTTCGCTGGAAATTTCCAAGGTACATACGTGCGCCCTAGGAACTCGTGGGATCTCCGGAGCTGCCGCCAGCAGCCAGGGGAATCCCTGCGAGAGTACATCCGGCGGTTTTCAAAGCAGTGCACCGAGTTACCTAACATCACCGACTCGGACGTCACGGAGCATTCCTCGCTGGCACCACTTGCCGGGACCTGGTAAGCAAACTGGGACACAAGACTCCCACCAAGGCGAGCGAATTGATGGGCATAGCCACCAAGTTCGCCTCTGGTCAGGAGGCGGTCGAAGCCATCTTTCGGAAGGACAAGCAGCCTCAGGAAAGACCGAAGGAAGACGTCCCCGAGGCGTCCGTCCAGCGTGGCACGAAGAAGACCAGGAAGAAGGCGCAAGCAAAATGCAAAGCCATTGACGCGGATCTCGTCGTTGCTGCCGAGCACAGGAATCCTTGGAAACCTCCCGGAGGGGCCAACGTGTTCGACAAGATGCTCAAGTAGTCGTGCCCCTATCACAGGGGTCCCATCAAGCACACCCTTGAAGAGTGCGACATGCTCCGGCGTTACTTCAATAAGGCCGGGTCCTCGGCAGAAGGTGGCAAGGAACAAGGCAACAATAAGAAGGGGGCGACAAGGAAGAGGAGTTCCCAGAGGTCCACAACTGCTTTGTGATCTACGGTGGGCAAGTAGCGAATGCCTCGGCTCGACACCACAAGCAGGAACACCGGGAGGTCTGCTTGGCAAAGGTAGTGACGCCAGTCTACCTAGACTGGTCCGACAAACCCATTACCTTTGACCAAGGCGACCACCCCGACTGTGTACCGAACCCAGGAAGGTACCTGCTTGTCGTCGACCCTGTCATCGGCAACGCTAGACTCTCCAAGGTCCTCATGGACGGAGGCAGCAGCCTCAACATCATCTACGCCGAGACCCTAGGTCTCTTGGGGGTCGATCTGTCCATGATCTGGGCCGGTGCATCACCTTTTCACGGGATCATCCCCGACAAGCGTGTCCTGCCCCTCGGGCAACTTGATTTGCCCGTCTGCTTCGGAACTCCCTCCAACTTCCGAAGGGAAACCCTCACTTTCGAGGTAGTTGGGTTCTGAGGGACCTATCACGCGGTGTTGGGAAGACCGTGCTACGCCAAGTTCATGGCCGTTCCCAACTACACGTACCTCAAGCTCAAGATGCCAGGCCCCAAGGGAACCATCACTGTCGGATCCACATATCGCCACGCTTACGAGTGTGACGTGGAATGCATGGAGTATGCCGAAGCCCTCGCCGAGTCCGAAGCCCTCAATGCCGACCTGGATTACCTCTCCAAAGAGGCGCCCGACGCGAAGCGGCACGCTGGAAACTTCGAACCAGCCGAGGCAGTTGAGTCCGTCTCTCTTGACCCCAGCAACGACACCACCAAGAAAGTCAGGATCGGCTCTGAGCTCGACCCCAAATAGGAAGTAGTGCTCGTCGACTTTCTCCGTGCAAACGCCAAAATTTTTGCGTGGAGTCCCTCAGACATGCTAGGCATACCAAGGGATGTCACCGAGCACTCACTGGACATCCGAGCCGGTGCCCGACCCGTGAAACAGCACCTGCGCCGTTTTGATGAAGAAAAGCGCAAGGCCATAGGCGAGGAGGTCCACAAGCTAATGGCTGTAGGGTTCATCAAAGAAGTATTCCATCCAGAATGGTTAGCTAACCCTATACTTGTAAGGAAAAAGGTGGGAAATGGAGGATGTGTGTAGACTACACTGGGTTAAATAAAGCATGTCCAAAGGTTCCCTACCCTCTGCCCCACATCGATCAAATTGTGGACTCCACCGCTGGGTGCGAAACCCTGTCTTTCCTCGATGCCTATTCAGGCTATCACCAAATCAAGATGAAAGAATCCGACCAGCTTGCGACTTCTTTTATCACACCTTTTGGCATGTATTGTTATACTACTATGCCATTTGGCTTGAGGAATGCAGGTGCAACATACCAAAGGTGCATGAACCATGTGTTTGGAGAACACATCGGCAGAACGGTCGAGGCTTACGTCGATGACATCGTTGTCAAAACAAGGAAAGCCTCCGACCTTCTCTCTGACCTTGAGGTGACATTCAGGTGCCTAAAAGCGAAGAGCGTAAAACTCAATCCCGAGAAGTGTGTCTTCGGAGTCCCCCAAGGCATGCTCCTAGGGTTCATCGTCTCCAAACGAGGCATCGAGGCCAACCCGGAGAAAATCGCGGCCATCACCAACATGGGACCCACCAAAGATTTAATAGGAGTACAAAGGGTCATGGGATGCCTTGCGGCTCTGAGCCGCTTCATCTCGCGCCTTAGCGAGAAAGGATTGCCCTTGTACCGCCTCTTAAGGAAGGCCGAGCGCTTCACTTGGATTCCCGAGGCCGAAGAAGCCCTCGGAAACTTAAAGGCACTTCTTACCAATGCGCCCATCTTGGTGCCCCCGCTGCGGGAGAGAATCTCTTGATTTACATAGCCGCAACCACTCAGGTGGTCAGCGCTGTGGTCGTAGTCGAGAGACGAGAAGAGGGGCATGCACTGCTCATCCAGAGGCCAGTCTACTTCATCAGCGAGGTGCTATTCGAGACCAAAATCCGCTACCCGCAAATCCAGAAGCTACTGTACGCGGTGATTCTAACATGGCGAAAGCTGTGACACTACTTTGAGTCTCATCTGGTGACTATGGTGTCATCCTTCCCCCTGGGAGAGATCATCCAGTGCCGAGAGGCCTCGGGTAGGATAGCAAAATGGGCAGTGGAACTCATGGGGAAACACTTTCATTCGCTCCTCGGAAGGCCATAAAATCTCAAGTCTTGGTAGACTTCCTGGCTGAATGGGTCGACACCCAATTGCCGACAGCTCCAATCCAGGCCGAACTTTGGACCATGTACTTCGATGGGTCGCTTATGAAAATCGGAGCAGGTGCTGACTTGCCCTTCATCTCACCCCTCGGGAAACATGTGCGCTACGTAATACGCCTCCATTTTCCAGCGTCAAACAACATGGCCGAGTACGAGGCCTTGGTTAATGGATTGCGCATCATCGTCGAGCTAGGGGTTCGGCGCCTCGACGCTCGTGGCGACTCGCAGCTCGTTATTGACCAAGTCATGAAGAACTCTCACTACAGCGATCAAAAAATGGAGGCCTACTGTGACGAAGTTCGACGCTTGGAGGATAAGTTCTATGGGCTGGAACTCAACCATGTTGCTCAACGGTACAACGAGACCTCGGATGAGCTGGCTAAAATAGCCTTGGGACGAACGACGGTTCCCCCGAATGTCTTCTCCAGGGACATATATGAACCATACGTCAAACTCAACGACGCACCCGAGCCCGAGGATACCTCGGTCCAGCCCGAGGTACCCTCGGCCGCCGAGGGTGAGGCCCTGCGCGTCGAGATAGAGCAGAGTGGGGTCACACCAAACCTAAACTGGCGGACCCCATACCAGGAATATCTCCTCCGAGGAGAGCTGCCCCTCGACAAGGCCGAAGCTCGGCGACTGGCTCAGCGCGCCAAGTCGTTCGTTTTACTGGGTGATGAAAAAGAGTCGTACCACCGCAGCCCCTCAGGCATTCTCCAACGATGCATATCCGTCGCCCAAGGACAAGAGCTGTTACAAGAAATACACTCGGGGGCTTGCGGTCACCATGCAGCACCTCGAGCCCTCGTAGGAAACGCTTTCCGACAAGGTTTCTACTAGCCGACCGCAGTGGCTGACGCCACTAGGATTGTACGCTCCTGCCGAGGGTGTCAGTTCTACGCGAGACAGACGCACCTGCCCGCTCAGGCCCTACAGACAATACCTATCACTTGGCTGTTTGCCATATGGGGTCTGGACCTCGTTGGTCCCTTGCAGAAGGCACCCGGAGGCTTCACGCACCTCCTGGTCGCCATCGACAAATTCTCCAAATGGATCAAAGTCTGACCCCTAACCAGCATCGGGTCCGAGCAGGCGGTGGCGTTCTATACAAATATCATCCACCGCTTTGGGATCCCAAACTCTATCGTCACCGACAATGGCACGCAATTCACTAGGAAGAAGTTCCTAGACTTCTATGAAGGCCACCACATCCGTGTGGACTGGGCCGCCATAGCTCATCCAATGACAAACGGGCTGGTGGAGCGCGCCAATGGCATGATTTTGCAGGAACTAAAACCGAGGATCTACAATGACCTCAACAATTTTGGCAAGCGGTGGATAAAAGAGCTACCATCGGTGGTTTGGAGTCTGAGGACGACGCCGAGCCGGGCCACGGGTTTCGCGCCGTTCTTTCTAGTCTATGGGGCCGAGGCCGTCCTACCCACAGACTTAGAATACGGTTCCTCGAGGACAAAGGCATACGACGATCAAAACAGCCAGACCAGCCGAGAAGATTCACTGGACCAGCTGGAAGAGGCTCGAGACGTAGCCTTACTACACTCGGCGCGGTATCAGCAGTCTCTGTGACGCTACCACGCCCGAAGGATTCGGCCCCGAGGCTTCCAAGTGGGAGATTTGGTGCTTCGGCTACGACAAGATGCCCGAGGGCGCCACAAGCTTACTCCTCCCTGGGAAGGGCTGTTCATCATCGCCAAAATTTTGAAGCCCGGGACATACAAGCTGGCCAACGATCAAGGCGAGGTCTACAACAACGCTTGGAACATCGAACAACTACGTTGCTTTTACCCTTAAAGTGTTTCAAGTCGTTCATGTATCTCGATCCCTTTAAATGTATAAATAAAAAGTCTAACTGTCAAGGGAGGATCGGCCTTGCCTCAGCAAAAACCGAACCTCCCTCGGGGCCTAGAAGGGGGGAACCCCCTCTGCGTCAAAATTTTCCTCGGAAAAGTTTTCTACCAAAACGACTTTCATGCCTTTCGACTATATCGATAACGGAATCCTAAAAACGAGCAAGAGAGACCTTTAACGGCAAGGCCGACCGAGCCGAGGGACTCCTACGCCTCCGGGATACAGATACCTCACTAATCACCTTCCGCGAAAAGTAACTCGCGCTTGGATAAGTGATTCTACTACCAAACAAGTCCTAACGCTCGAAACAAGAGGAAAGAAACACAGCTTTATACTATAACACTAAAAATGTTTAGGCCTCAGCAGCCGCAAGAAACATACACATACTTAGAATAAACTTTTCACCACAGGCTCGGGTGTCGACAGGGGGAGGAGCAGCACCCTCGGCGTCATTCCTACCCGCGGCGGAATCTGGCCCAGCATGGACGGCCACACAGGCGGAAGGATCTCCACCTCAAAAAGGAAGCCAACGCCGCGCCTGGGCTTTCGGCAGCCGTGTCAAGCCTTTGGACCTCGGATAGGGCGGCCTCCTCTTCGTCGGGTAAGCAGTAGCCCTCACTGACCCGCTCCAAATCCACCTCGTAGTGGGAAGCGAGGACGGCGAAGGCTCGCCTAACGCCGTGGTGCAGCACCCCACGGAGTCTGCTGCGCACGTGGCCACCCAAGGCCCACAGGCGACTCTAGGGGGAGCTGCCCGAGGGGACGTCGTCGAGGCCAAATATCCGGCAGAAGGCCGAGATGGCCTCGGACATGGCCATGCGGTCGGCCTCCTTCTGCTCAGCCGCCTGGGCAAGCGTCTTGCAGTTATTGACAGACTCGTTAAGAGCTGTCTCAAACCCTGAAGACAGTCGGACAATATTCTTCAGACACGCGGAGAAGAATGAAGCTAAAACAAAGGCAGAAGGCAAGCGCAAATGGCAGGGTAAGAAACAACTACCGGCCCCACTTCCGGGTATATAAAGGCCCGGGCGAAATCCACCCAAAACTTCGCCCGAACCCTTCGTGAATTTCAAACTCGAAGGCAAAGCGATTTTTCCATCCCTCAAACGACTCGCGCACGCGCAACAGATACCCCGCGAGTCGCCTGTCCCGTCGCATTAACTCCCTTGCAGGACACACGTCTCCTCTGGCAGGCGGGCGGGCGCCGTTTCACCTCCGTCATGATGACTGCCTCAAAAAAGGTGCGCCACACTGTTTCGAAATATCTCCTTTCTTCCTTTTCTCTCTCTTTCTATCTCTCCAGAAGGATCGGGAAAGGGGACATTTCGAAGGAGCCCGTCGCAGCAAAAGAAACGGGCCCCAAGCCCTCCTACTGATCAGAAGTTCGAAGGTTGCGCCCTGCAGGGTTCGGCAACCGCCCCAGAGCACTCGGGCTCTGAGCCCTTTACTGATCAGGGGTTCGGAGGCTGGCCCCTCGGAGGGATTCGACAGCCGCCCCAGAACATGCAGAGTCAGGGATGACCGTAGGTACATCCGTTACATGGCCAAGGCTCGGGCTATGCTCCCAAGGTACCCTAAGACATTTTCGAGACCAGCGGGAATGGTTTGTAATGGAATCCCACCGAAGGGAGGTACCGAGCCCTTGGACCCTATCAAATGGGTCCGGGTCCAGCAAATCACCTGCAGGTACTTTTGGAGCGTGCCTCTGGGCCACTAGCCGACCCTTATCGAATAGGGCTCGGGCGTCCACTCGGATTACCCAATAGCAACTCACTGGAAACACCATGTTCAGCGCCCACCGAGGGTAACATGGCGTGTTCCCCCCTCCTCCTTGCGGAAAGGCTACGAAGGGGCATACAATAAAAAAGTCGAGACGGTCCTCGATCGTCCTCTCGCTCTGTGCAGAGGCTCGGAGGCTGCTCTCGCACCAGGCTACGGCCAAACTGTTGACCACGTCGACAAACCAGCTTAAAAACTCGGAGCCTGACCATGCATCCGGGCTGCGGCCAGGCCGCATGAGGGAACAACAAGGCCGACCGAGGAATCACAAAAAGAATTAAGACCTCAGAGGAGTCAAACCACTCCTCCGAGGCCTCGGGGGCTACACCCGACGGGTGCGCTCGCGCGCACCCATCGGAACAAAATATAACCGAGAAAGGCTGGTCCCCTTGAAAAAAATCCGGTAGAACCTCCAAGCGAGTTCCTACACTTCCTTTGAGGCTCGGGGGCTACTGCCGGGTACCACAATTAAGGGTACCCCCAATACTCCTAAGCATGGCTGGAAAAAATCTTCAAAACAGACCGTAAAGACTGGTAAGCACAACTCAAAGTTAAAGCCTCATCTACCAAGGGACGCGATCTTGTCTCGCCTGAGCCCGATCTCGGGCAAGAACAGTAGTCCCAGACAGATTCACGCCTCGCCCGAGGGCCTCCTCAGGCAGTGGGCGCACCCCCGGCTCGCCCGAGGCCAAGCTCGGGCAAACTTTGTCATACAGCAACCTCGACCAAATCGCCTTACCACCGACCGTATCGCATGCACATTTAATGCGGGGATCACCTGACACCTTATCCTGACACGCGCGCCTCAGTTGGCAAGGTCGAAATGACCGCAGTCACTTCACCCCTTTACTGATCGTTCTGACAGGGAAACAACACTATTCACCCTGTTCCGACTACTGTGCCAACCACCAGGGTAAAACTAACGACAGGAAGTCACGACCTCCCCCAAGTTCAGCCTCGGGCGCAACAGGGAGCTCCGCCTCGCCCGACCCCAGGCCTCGGCCTTGGCCTCGGGAGAAGGTCTCTGCCTCGCCCGACCTCAGGCCTCGGCCTCAGCCTCAGCCTCAGAAGGAGTCACAACCTCGCCCGACCTCATCCTCGGCCTCAGGAGAAGTCACCGCCTCGCCCGACCTTGACCTCGGACCGATTATGCCATAGGGGATACATCATTACCCTACCCCTAGCTAGCTGCCTCAGGCTACGAAGGAACAAGACCGGTGTCCCATCTAGATTACTCTGGCAACAGACAATGATGGTACCATGCATGCGTCCATGACGTCGATTGTTCTCAACTCTCTACGAAGGCAAAGAAACGTCAGCAAGACCCAGGGCCGCACCGCCAGCTACGCTTCTACAGGGCTCAAGCACTTCTCCACCTGCCACGTTAGCACATAGCTACACCCCCATATGTACAGCTGGATCATCTCCTTGTATCTATAAAAGGGGATGCCAAGGGCCTTCCCAAAGGGAAGGGCAGACACGAAAGAGGCCAAGCCCTCTCGCGCGAAGCTTGTAACCCCTACTACGAGCACCCCGGTGCAAGATAATATAAGCCTCATCCCCCCTCTCATGTTTCATCTTGCATCAACCCATCTGGGCAGGGACACGCAGCGTCAAATTCACTAGTCGGTTGAGGGTCCTCGTGGGTCTAAAACATCGACAGAAGGGGTACAGGGTCTCCTCAGCCGTCAGATCCACGATCAACGATCGAGATTAGATCTCGCATAGAGCACGCGGGCACGGGCGCGGGCACGCAACAAGCACTGATAGGTGGGCTCGGGGTGTCAGCGACCTGAGGTAGGACTGACAGGACGGGCCAAGCGACAGGGGCGTGGGTGAGGGCGCAAATCGAAGTGGTCGGGTGTGAATCAGACGATTAGGATTAGATTAGGTTTGATTAGATCTGGGTCGCCGATCCCAGGCGAACGCCTGGGATCTAACCGCCAGGTCCCTCGGCTACCAGTGGTGGCGCCGCTCGCGTCTACGGTGGAGGCTCGCCAGAGATGAGGGCGTAGGCACGCTGGGCTCTCGGGACACCGGGAAAGGCTCTAGGAGGTTTGGGGGAATATAGCGAACGCGGTCATGGCCACAACAACGGCGCAGAGGCGCCGAAGAACAACTGTTCGCGGTGGAATGGCTCGGCGGCGGCGCAACTACACTTCGGCGAGCAATCCCACCCAGACAAGAATAGGGAAAGGATAAAATGGGGGCAGGACAGGTTGGTTACCTTGAGAAGAGACTCTGGGAACCTTGAACGACGACAGAGACACGACGAAGGCTTGGGTCGACGGTGGCGGCTCTCCGGCTACGCGAGGAATGCTCCGGTGAGCACAGGTAGTGGGAACCAGAGAGGGAGAGTGTAAATTGAGGCACATCCCAAGTTGCGGACACCGAGGCGGGACTTACCGAGGCAAAGGGCACGGCGAGCGCCCAACTGTGGTGGCGGAACGGGTGCGCGGACACGGTGAACGACGGCGGTCTTCCTGGGCGCGCTCGCAGAGCGAGGGAGAGGGCGGTGGTGCTCGGCTGAATGCGCAACTGAGCGGGGAGAGGCGAGTGAGTGTGGGTGGGCTCCAGAAAAGGCTCGGGCGCGTGGGTCATGGCCGGGAAACGCAGGGATGTGGGCGCGTCCACGGCGAGGAGCGCGGGCGGTTCGGGGGGGACAGTTCTGACCGGCGGGACCCACGGGTCAGCGAGAATGGATGAGTGAACGTGCTTCTGCGCTGACGAGAGGGGCCCACGGGACAGCGAGAGAATGCACGCGCGCGGAGGAGTTTGGCGCCGACAAATCGGCCCCACTGGGCAACGAGCGGGAGAGAGAGAAGGAAGAGAGCGCGGGCACGGGTTGGCACCGACAGGTGGGGACCACCTGTCAGGGGCGGCAAGCGCGCGGGCGCTTAGATGGGCCGGTTTGGGCTGCTCGGGCTGATTTGAGGTTTTTCTTTTTTCCTAGAATTCTAATGGCTTTTCTATTTTATTTTCTCTAGGGTTTTCAATTCAAATTCAAACTAAGTTTCAAATTCAAACAAAATCAAACATGTGCATCAATTCAAAGAATATTTTGGGCTTAGCATGATGCAACAATTCACGACTTACATTAATTTTGACAAAATAAATAATTAACCCCTCTCCTAATTAACTTGATTCTAGCTGAGAGAGAGAAGAGTAACACCTAAATTTGGTAGATAGTTAGAAAGAAATTTTATACCCCCAAATTGAGGGTGTTACAATGTAACAAGAAAGTTAATGCAAATGCTTATGATGACATGTCAGGGTTTTAGTTATCGTAACTCCAGGGGTGTTACAGCCTTCCCCCCCTAAAAAGAAATCCCGTCCCGAGATTAATAGTCTAGGCTCAGTAATGGAAAAGAAAATGCGTCACGAATTTATTTCCTAACTTCTCTTACAAGGCAGGGGAGGTGTTCTGTATTGCTTAACCATGAGTTAACCATGATGTCATTCGACATTCGCACCCGTCTCCTATGCTATGGACTTCCAATGATGACTCAACGATACACCTCTTTCTGTATGTTTTACCCAAGAGGTTACATCTAATTTGTTTTGGATAATGTCTATTCATTTGTTCATTACTTGTTCAACAGACTCACATGGGAATTCATGGTGGTATCGTTTCATCACGAAACACAACTAGGAACTATGGTACCAGCGTGTGCCAACCAGTTCATCCAGGTATATGCATCCACAGGGAACCCTGGGTAACTCATCCAATACCCATGTGGTAAGAACAAATGAGTAGAAGTCAACAACACACTTATCAAAACGAACATTCTAACCTTTGGGATTTGGCAAACTACCATAGATATCCAAAAGCTGCCACTGAAACAGGCAGTTCTTTCTTACACCATAGCCATAGGTGAGAGCACCTAGAGGGGGGGGTGAATAGGTGATCCTGTAAAAACTTGAAACTTAATCCACAAAACTTGATTAGGAGTTAGGACAATTAAGCCAAGTGGCTAGAGAGGAGAGCTTGCACAACACGATAACCACAAAGAGATCAACATAGAGATGGCACAGTGGTTTATCCCGTGGTTCGGCCAAGTCCAACACTTGCCTACTCCACGTTGTGGCGTCCCAACGGACGAGGGTAGCAATCAACCCCTTTCAAGCGGTCCAAAGACCCACTTGAATACCACGGTGTTTTGCTTTCACTTTACTATATCCCGTTTGCGAGGAATCTCCACAACTTGGAGCCTCTCGCCCTTACACTTTAATGTTCACAAAGAAGCACGGAGTAAGGGAGGGATGAGCAACGCACACAAGACACGAAATCAGAGTACCAACACGCACACAAGTCACAACAAGAGCTCACAACACAACCCGACGAGTTCGCAACTCAAATGGAGCTCTAATTGCTATCACAAAGAATCAAATACGCGGAATCGAAGTCTTGGTGCTTAGGAATGCTTAGAGAATGCTTGGATATCTCCTCCATGCGCCTAGGGGTCCCTTTTATAGCCCCAAGGCAGCTAGGAGCCGTTGAGAGCATTTCAAGAAGGCAATTCTTGCCTTCTGTCGCATGGCGCACCGGACAGTCCGGTGCACCACCGGACACTGTCCGGTGCGGATCTCTTTCCTTATTTGGCGAAGCCGACCATTGCAGTCTTGGAGCCGTTGGCGCACCGGACACTGTCCGGTGCCCCATCCGACCGTTGGCACTTGCCACGCGTCGCGCGCGGATTCTTCGGCCGACCGTTGGCCCGGCTGACTGTTGGCTCACCGGACAGTCCGGTGCACCACCGAACGGTCCGGTGAATTTTAGCCGTACGTCGCCGATGATGTCCCGAGAGCAGCAAGTTCGCAGATGCCAGCCTGGCGCACCGAACACTGTCCGGTGCACCACCGGACAGTCCGGTGCACCCAGACTGAGCAGACTCTTGGCTGCTTCGAGCCACTCTTTTTCAATTGCATTTTCTCTGATTCTAACACTTAGACAAGCATGTTAGTACACAAAAACCAATGTACTAAGTCTAGAATCATACCTTTGTATTGATTTGCACCTTATCCATCTTTTGACATAGTTTATCACTTAAGCACTTGTGTTGGACACTAAATCATCAAAATACTTAGAAATGGCCCAAGGGCACATATCCCTTTCAATCTCCCCCTTTTTGGTGATTTATGCCAACACAACATAAAGCAACTAAAAGAAGTGCAACATCAATTCAAATGAGAACACAAATTTGTTTTGAATCAAATTTGGCATATATGGATCATTCTTTGCCACCACTTGGTTTGTTTTTGCAAATCAACCTCAATTTCCTATCTCTAAGTCAAACACACTTGTTGAGACATAACAAGAGTTGTTCCAAGAGAAATTGATCAAAGATTTCAAAAACTCCCCCTTTTCCCATAATTAAGCCTTCTCCCCACAAGAGACCAACTTTTGACAATAAGAGACAAACAAGAGTATTTTGACAAATAAAAACTCTAACTCTATTTTTTCAAAATTCTCAAGTGGTAGCTGATCCATATCTTGCTTTGGCCTTATTTTCTCCCCCTTTGGCATCAAGCACCAAAATGGGATCAATCTTGGCTCTTAAACCTCATTGCCTCACCAAAATCTTCAAATAAGAGTACAAAGGCAATAAGAATATGAAGATGAACTTGGAGTGAGTTACCCTCTCATCGGAGTGCAGTGGAAGTCTTTGCATGGTCCAAGTTCACCTTTCCCTTTCAATCCACCTTTGAGACTAAATCAAGTAAACTCAAGCACATAGTTAGTCTCAAAGGGTCAAGTTGTAGCATTCCTCCCCCTAAATAAGTGCATCACTTGCAAATGGACTTGAGATGTCCGGGGATCATGAGTACAACTTGACCACCATAAATAAACAACAAAACGCATAAGGGAACATGATCAAAGCATAAGGCACATGTATGCTACACATCAATCCAAGTTCCGCGAATCTAAGACATTTAGCTCACTACGCAGCCTGCAAAAGGTCTTCTCATCTAGAGGCTTGGTAAAGATATCGGCTAGCTGGTTCTCGGTGCTAACATGAAACACTTCGATATCCCCCTTTTGCTGGTGATCTCTCAAAAAGTGATGCCGGATGTCTATGTGCTTTGTGCGGCTGTGTTCAACAGGATTATCCGCTATGCGGATAGCACTCTCATTATCACATAGGAGTGGGACTTTGCTCAGATTGTAGCCAAAGTCCCTGAGGGTTTGCCTCATCCAAAGTAGTTGCGCGCAACACTGTCCTGCGGCAACATACTCGGCCTCAGCGGTGGATAGGGCAATGGAAGTTTGTTTCTTCGAACTCCACGACACCAGGGACCTTCCTAAGAATTGGCACGTCCCCGATGTACTCTTCCTATCAACCTTACATCCAGCATAGTCGGAGTCTGAATATCCAATCAAGTCAAAGGTAGACCCCTTTGGATACCAGATCCCGAAGCAAGGCGTAGCAACTAAATACCTAAGAATTCGCTTCATAGCCACTAAGTGACACTCCCTTGGATCAGATTGAAATCTAGCACACATGCATACGCTAAGCATAATATCCGGTCTACTAGCACATAAATAAAGTAGAGACCCTATCATAGACCGGTATGCCTTTTGATCGACGGACTTACCTCCTTTGTTGAGGTCGGTGTGTCCGTCGGTTCCCATTGGAGTCTTTGCGGGCTTGGCGTCCTTCATCCCAAACCGTTTGATCAAGTCTTGCGTGTACTTCGTTTGGGAGATGAAGGTCCCATCCTTGAGTTTCTTCACTTGGAATCCAAGAAAATAGCTTAACTCGCCCATCATCGACATCTCAAACTTTTGAGTCATCACCCTGCTAAACTCTTCACAAGACTTTTGGTTAGTAGAACCAAATATTATGTCATCAACATAAATTTGGCACACAAAAAGATCACCATCACATGTCTTAGTAAAAAGAGTTGGATCAGCTTTCCCGACCTTGAAAGCATTAGTAATTAAAAAATCTCTAAGGCATTCATACCATGCTCTTGGGGCTTGCTTAAGTCCATAGAGCGCCTAGAGAGCTTACACACGTGGTCGGGGTACCGTTCATCCTCGAAGCCAGGGGGTTGCTCCACGTACACCTCTTCCTTGATTGGCCCGTTGAGGAAGGCGCTCTTCACATCCATTTGGAACAACCTGAAAGAATGGTGAGCGGCATATGCTAGCAATATACGAATGGACTCAAGCCTAGCCACAGGAGCAAAAGTCTCCTCAAAGTCCAAACCTGCGACTTGGGCATAACCTTTTGTCACAAGTCGTGCCTTGTTCCTTGTCACCACCCTGTGCTCGTCTTGTTTGTTGCGGAACACCCACTTTGTTCCCACAACATTTTGCTTGGGACGAGGCACTAGTGTCCAAACTTCATTTCTCTTGAAGTTATTGAGCTCCTCTTGCATGGCCAACACCCAGTCCGGATCTAGCAAGGCCTCCTCTACCCTGAAAGGCTCAATAGAAGAGACAAAAGAGTAATGCTCACAAAAATTAACTAATCGAGACCGAGTAGTTAATCCCTTGCTAATGTCACCCAAAATCTGGTCGACGGGATGATCCCTTTGAATCATTGCTCGGACTTGGGTTGGAGGTGCCGGTTGTGCTTCTTCCTCCATTAACTGATCATCTTGTGCTCCCCCTTGATCACACGCCTCCTCTTGATGAACATGTTCATATTCTTGAGTTGGGGGATGCACCATTGTTGAGGAAGAAGGTTGATCATGCTCCTTTTGTTCTAGTGGCCTCACATCTCCAATCGCCATGGTGCGCATTGCAGCCGTTGGAATGTCTTCTTCATCTACAACATCAAGATCAACAACTTGCTCTCTTGGAGAGCCATTAGTCTCATCAAATACAACGTCGCTAGAGACTTCAACCAAACCCGATGATTTGTTGAAGACCCTATACGCCTTTGTATTTGAGTCATAACCTAACAAAAACCCTTCTACGACCTTGGGAGCAAATTTGGAATTCCTACCCTTCTTCACTAGAATGTAGCATTTACTCCCAAAAACTCGGAAATACGAAACATTAGGTTTGTTACCGGTTAGTAGCTCATATGAAGTCTTCTTGAGGAGGCGATGAAGGTAGACCCGGTTGATGGCGTGGCAAGCCGTGTTCACGGCTTCCGACCAAAAGCGCTCGGGAGTCTTGAACTCTCCAAGCATCGTCCTTGCCATGTCTATAAGTGTCCTGTTCTTCCTCTCTACCACACCATTTTGCTGTGGTGTGTAGGGAGCGGAGAACTCGTGCTTGATTCCTTCCTCCTCAAGATACTCCTCCACTTGAAGGTTCTTGAATTTGGACCCATTGTCACTCCTTATCTTCTTCACCTTGAGCTCAAACTCGTTTTGAGCTCTCCTTAGGAAGCGCTTGAGGGTCCCTTGGGTTTCAGATTTATCCTGCAAAAAGAATACCCAAGTGAAGCGGGAAAAATCATCAACTATAACGAGACCATACTTACTTCCTCCTATGCTGAGATAGGCGATGGGTCCGAAGAGGTCCATATGAAGTAACTCCAGGGGTCTTGATGTTGTCATCACATTTTTGGCATGATGAGAGCTTCCCACCTGTTTCCCTGCTTGATAAGCTGCACAAGGTCTATCTTTTTCGAAAGTAACATTAGTTAGACCTATCACGTGTTCTCCTTTTAGAAGCTTGTGAAGGTTCTTCATCCCCACATGTGCTAAGCGACGATGCCACAGCCAGCCCATGCTAGTCTTAGCAATTAAGCATGCATCTAGACCGGCCTCCTCTTTTGCAAAATCAACTAAATAGAGTTTGCCGTCTAATACACCCTTAAAAGCTAATGAACCATCACTTCTTCTAAAAACAGACACATCTACATTTGTGAATAGACAATTATATCCCATATTACATAATTGACTTACGGATAACAAATTATATCCAAGCGACTCAACTAAGAATACATTAGAAATAGAGTGCTCATTTGAGATTGCAATCTTGCCTAAGCCTTTAACCTTGCCTTGATTCCCGTCACCGAATATGATTGAATCTTGGGAATCTTTATTCTTGATGTAGGAGGTGAACATCTTCTTCTCCCCCGTCATGTGGTTTGTGCATCCGCTGTCGATAATCCAGCTTGATCCCCCGGATGCATAAACCTGCAAGACAAATTTAGGCTTGGGTCTTAGGTACCCAACTCTTGTTGGGTCCTACAAGGTTAGTGACAATATCCTTAGGGACCCAAATGCAAGTTTTATCTCCCTTGCATTTTGCCCCTAATTTCCTAGCAATCACCTTTCTATCCTTTCTACAAATTGCAAAGGAAGTATTGCAAGCATAATAAATTGTAGATGGTTCATTAGTCTTCCTAGGAACATGAGCAACATTTCTCCTAGACATATCTCTACCATGCATATAGGAAGAACTTGAAGCAAACATTGCATTTGAATCATAAGCATTACAACTCCTATAAGTATTTCTAGAATGTCTCCTATCATGGTACATGAAAGCATGGTTCTTTTTAGTATTACTAGCCATAGGGGCCTTCCCTTTCTCCTTGGCGGAGATTGAAACCTTATGGCTTGTTAAGCTCTTGACTTCTCTCTTGAAGCCAAGACCATCCTTAATTGAGGGGTGTCTACCAATCATGTAGGCATCCCTTGCAAATTTTAGCTTGTCAGATTCACTCTTGCTAGTCTTAAGTTGGGCATTAAGACTAGCCACTTCATCATTTAATTTAGAAATGCAAACTAGATGTTTACTACAAGCATCAACATCAAGATCTTTACACCTATTGCAAATTGTAACATGTTCTACACAAGATGTTGATTTATTGGCTATTTCTAACTTAGCATTCAAATCATCATTTATGCTCTTTAAGCTAGAAATAGAGTCATGGCATGTAGACAATTCACAAGAAAGCATTTCATTCCTTTTAATTTCTAAAGCAAGGGATTTTTGTGCCTCTACAAACTTATCATGTTCTTCATACAAAAGATCCTCTTGCTTTTCTAATAGCCTATTCTTATCATTCAAGGCATCAATTAATTCATTAATTTTATCAACCTTGGTTCTATCTAGGCCCTTGAATAAGCATGAATAATCTATTTCATCATCATCACTAGATTCATCCTCACTTGAAGAAGCATAAGTAGTATTCCTAGTACATACCTTCTTCTCCTTCAATTAGCGATAAAATGACCAATCTTACCTCTTGTTCCCTTGGCTTTCATCATCAGTAGATTCATCCTCACATGGCTTTCTTCTTTTCCCTCTTGTTCCCTTGTTCCTGGTCACTATCGTTATCGGGACAATTAGCGATAAAATGACCAATCTTACCACATTTGAAGCATGAGCGCTTCCCCTTCGTCTTGTTCTTGTTAGGCTGCCCCTCGCGACCCTTTAGCGCCGTCTTGAAGCGCTTGATGATGAGGGCCATCTCTTCATCATTAAGCCCGGCCGCCTCAACTTGCGCCACCTTGCTAGGTAGCGTCTCCTTGCTCCTTGTTGCCTTGAGAGCAATAGTTTGAGGCTCTTGGATTGGGCCATTCAACGCATCGTCGACGTATCTTGCCTCCTTGATCATCATCCGCCCGCTTACAAACTTTCCAAGGATCTCCTCGGGCGTCATCTTCGTGTACCTAGGATTCTCACGAATATTGTTCACAAGATGTGGATCAAGGACGGTAAAGGACCTTAGCATTAGGCGGACGACGTCGTGGTCCATCCATCGCGTGCTTCCATAGCTCCTTATTTTGTTGACGAGGGTCTTGAGCCGGTTGTACGTTTGGGTTGGCTCCTCGCCCCTGATCATTGCGAATCTCCCAAGTTCGCCTTCCACCAATTCCATCTTGGTGAGCATGGTGACGTCGTTCCCCTCATGTGAGATCTTGAGGGTGTCCCAGATCTGCTTGGCGTTATCCAAGCCGCTCACCTTATGGTATTCGTCCCTACACAAGGAAGCTAGAAGAACAGTAGTAGCTTGTGCATTCTTGTGAATTTGCTCATTAATGAACATGGGACTATCAGTACTATCAAATTTCATTCCACTCTCGACTATCTCCCATATGCTGGGATGGAGAGAGAACAAGTGACTACGCATTTTGTGACTCCAAAATCCGTAGTCCTCTCCATCAAAGTGAGGGGGTTTGCCAAGAGGAATGGAAAGCAGATGTGCATTTGAACTATGCGGAATACGAGAATAATCGAAAGAGAAGTTTGAGTTAACCGTCTTCTTTTTCTCGTAGTCGTTGTCGTCATCCTTTTGGGAAGAGGAAGATTCGTCGCTGTCGTCGTAGTAAACGATCTCCTTGATGCGCCTTGTCTTCTTCTTCTTTCCATCTTTTCGTTTGTGGCCCGAGCCCGAGTCAGTAGGCTTGTCATCTTTCGGCTCGTTGACGAAGGACTCCTTCTCCTTATCATTGATCACAATCCCCTTGCCCTTAGGATCCATCTCTTCGGGCGATTAGTCCCTTTCTTGAAGAGAACGGCTCTGATACCAATTGAGAGCACCTAGAGGGGGGGTGAATAGGTGATCCTGTAAAAACTTGAAACTTAATCCACAAAACTTGATTAGGAGTTAGGACAATTAAGCCAAGTGGCTAGAGAGGAGAGCTTGCACAACACGATAACCACAAAGAGATCAACACAGAGATGGCACAGTGGTTTATCCCGTGGTTCGGCCAAGTCCAACACTTGCCTACTCCACGTTGTGGCGTCCCAACAGACGAGGGTAGCAATCAACCCCTTTCAAGCGGTCCAAAGACCCACTTGAATACCACGGTGTTTTGCTTTCACTTTACTATATCCCGTTTGCGAGGAATCTCCACAACTTGGAGCCTCTCGCCCTTACACTTTAATGTTCACAAAGAAGCACGGAGTAAGGGAGGGATGAGCAACGCACACAAGACACGAAATCAGAGTACCAACATGCACACAAGTCACAACAAGAGCTCACAACACAACCCGGCGAGTTCGCAACTCAAATGGAGCTCTAATTGCTATCACAAAGAATCAAATGCGTGGATTCGAACTCTTGGTGCTTAGGAATGCTTAGAGAATGCTTGGATATCTCCTCCATGCGCCTAGGGGTCCCTTTTATAGCCCCAAGGCAGCTAGGAGCCGTTGAGAGCATTTCAAGAAGGCAATTCTTGCCTTCTGTCTCCTGGCGCACCAGACAATCCGGTGCACCACCGGACACTGTCCGGTGCGGATCTCTTTCCTTATTTGGCGAAGCCGACCGTTGTAGTCTTGGAGCCGTTGGCGCACCGGACACTGTCCGGTGCCCCATCCGACCGTTGGCACTTGCCACGCATCGCGCGCGGATTCTTCGGCCGACCGTTGGCCCGGCTGACTGTTGGCTCACCGGACAGTCCGGTGCACCACCGGACGGTCCGGTGAATTTTAGCCGTACGTCGCCAACGATGTCCCGAGAGCAGCAAGTTCGCACATGCCAGCCTGGCGCACCCGACACTGTCCGGTGCACCACCGGATAGTCCGGTGCACCCAGACTGAGCAGACTCTTGGCTGCTTCGAGCCACTCTTTTTCAATTGCATTTTCTCTGATTCTAACACTTAGACAAGCATGTTAGTACACAAAAACCAATGTACTAAGTCTAGAATCATACCTTTGTATTGATTTGCACCTTATCCATCTTTTGACATAGTTTATCACTTAAGCACTTGTGTTGGACACTAAATCATCAAAATACTTAGAAATTGCCCAAGGGCACATTTCCCTTTCAATAGGCAAGCTCACAAGTTACCTAATCCAGGTGAAACAGGAAAAACTCTTTACAACAAAGTTTAACCTATTTTTACTAGCTAACATTGCCATATTGGTCTACCTTATCTCTACCTTTCAAAACTAATTTACATAGTTATATTGCCTGACGAGGACTAAGTTGTCTGCTATATCTTCTTCGGTTATCACATCTGCCAGATACCGATTGCCTTTTTCCATAGGAACCCTTTAGTCCACTGGTGTTGGGGTAGAATAACAGGCAATGTGGAGCATATGCACCGTTTGTTGCAGATGGTTGATAAGGCATTGCACGGTTTGAAATTCTATCGGACAGGTACGATGCAACTCCTCAAGCACCTGATCCTGATGACTTAGGACACCTATGGTTTCGCTAAGTTCTTCCCTAACAGTAACATCATACGAGTGAGTATCTTCTTGTTGCTGAATCAAAACTTTAGATTTTGAATGAGCATTAGTCAGCTGATGCTCAAGTTCCTTGATGCGATTCTGATACGCTTGGTGTTGTGCCTGCAGTTCTACTACCTGATGCTCTAATCCAACATCTTGCTCAGCTTGAACCTTTGTTTCTTCAAGCCGCTCTTGTGCCTAGGTAGAAGCCCTGTTTTTGGCTAGTTCCATCATCTTAAATGCTGCATAACTCCCAGTGTACAACTGCTGCCACATTTGGCGACTGTGTCCTTGAGTAAGCTACAACTCTAGCACGACCATCAAAACTCGAGCAGATGCCGATTCAACAGAATCTTGCCAATAGGAATGCTTTCCATTAATCGAGCCTGGTGATGATACACAATTGGTCGCTTAAGGCAAATGTAGAGAACAACCTCATAGATGTGACCTGTATTTCTTCCCATTTCTGGTATCAGATGGTTGTCAACACCTCTAAGGGAGCTACCTAGGCACCTTCCCAAGGAGTCATTCCTTCAGCATGAAACACATCCAATGTGGCCAAGATGGCTTTCTAGCACATTCTGGAATATGCACTGCTACCTCGTACCATGGTTGTCCTCTAAGAACAGTACGTGACCACTGGTACTTGGGTGCTTTGGTATATCCAACTTCTTGAAGTAATCACCGCTGGATCATAGGAACACCAAAATCTAGTAGAAACTATTCAACTCCTGTAGGCGCTTCTTGTTGATTCATCTATAGAGAAGAGCAACATATACACTCTATTCACTAATGATGTATGAATAGGGTATATGAAACACGTAATAAAACAGCTACATAGGTGGTTTAAATTAAAGTTATATGTCATGATGCATGCTCGTCCTATTCGTCCTTGCACTCTTGCCAACATATAGTGGCTGTCACGTTCTATGGCAGTGGCAATCCTACTCACTCCGTCATTGAACACTAGTCGCACTTTCCTAGGGTTTAGTTTGTGTACCTACAGAAAATTGCATTATAGTTGTGGGTTAGTGGTTAGCATCCTAAACTAAGCCACCTTATAGTCCTTAACTTAACCATATACTATTTGCACTTCGACTATCAGGATTTGATCATAGATTCTTAAACTTTCCAAAATAGTTTGGACTCAAAATCCTTTTGAAGTATATGAAAGGATTACTTTAATATCCATGCTAATGGGTGACCGCTCCGGTACCACTCTGTGACAGCCCTCCCAAGTTATCAGGCCCACATGCACCAATCCTTACTATTAACGGCCTCAGATGGCTATGCACGTGTACCATGTAACTTAACAAGGCTATCGAGTTCAACAACTTGAACTCATTATCCCAGAGATCTCCCACAAAACATGTATATTACAGTAATCACATTCGATACACACACACACACTTCGGAGATAGAGCGGAAGACTTTACAAAACATTCTTTATTCCAAAACTCAAGTTTTATATGCTAGAAAGATTTATAATTATTACAAGTCCTGATATACTCAAAGTGCATAACTTACATACAAAAGTAGGAAGGTAGATCCCTTGCAAAGCTCATACATAAACCTAACTAATCCTCCTTCAGGACTGGAAGCATCTTCCAGCCACAGGGACATCTAGAATACTCCAGATTACCTACAACAACATGGGTTCAGAAATCCTGAGTACGGAGTGTACTTTCGCAAGTCTTATCCGACTAAGGAAAAAGACTCTCAAGGATATGCTGGATTTGGGAATCAAGGAAAGGCTTTTAGCAAGAATCAACTTTAATAGTTTGCAGAAAAGCTAACTAAAATGAGTCCTTACTTTCAACATTTTAATGCTAGATTAAGTATTAGTAGACCTTGTTTGCATCTAGTTTAATTTCATCATCACATTAATCAATACAACATGATTTTTGCTCATTATGATTCCATCCATGACTTAGATTGCAGGGCAGTGATCAAGTCTCCATTGTTAGAGGATATAACGATGATCCGAATCTATTTACCCAGCTGGGGATCCCTAACCACACGACATATGTAGCACTTAACCCTTGCATATGCCAACTCGCTCCCTGCTATCTCAAGACTAGACCGGGTTCATGCCAACCGAGAGCACAATTACTCCATCGTCCACCCTCTTGCCATGGAGGGTACACGCCATCTCTCCACTCCCATTGCGTGGTAGCCTTTCTGGTATTGGTCAAGCTAAGATTAGTCTTAACCTATCCCATACCAGGGCATGTGGCTGGTTAATATAGTCCTCGATCATCAAGCCCACATTCCCTATAATCCTTAATAAACCTAGACAGAACATCACCTGTTCCTAGCCCAAGTCTCGATTTAAGTACTTTCATCCTCAGGACTTATTTGTGTACCTTAGGATGATTAAAACATCACAGGGAACCTTGCATTAGATCTCCCCATGATCCTGGTGAAAATATTATTGTAGGTAGAGCCATCCTTCCTCAGGATAAACCCTGAGCTGGGCATTAGTGGAAAGGACCAACTGTATCTGCAAGACTTACCTCTAGGCAGGGCTAAGCAATTTTTGAAAACAATATTTGATACTTCCAAAGAAGTATCTATAACAGAAATGGATATCAAGGTAGTAAATGCATCAAATAGTTTCCAAGCAACTCCTATAAACTTAATGCACATTTCACTAGACTTAAAGTGTATAAAAGTCTTTCTAAAAATACAAGGAAGGGGCAAATGCACCGGGGCTTGCCTTATTGCAGTGAAGAGGTTCTAGATCCCTCTATCAAATACCCAGTTAGATGGTTCTTCCACTTGATCAACAGACACTAGAGTTGACTCCTTCTTCAAAGACCACTTCTTCTAGGTGTTCTACAAGCCAATTACAAATACATGAATGCTTATGTAATGATATGCCATGCAAACTCTCACAAGGAGAGGCGGGGAACATAAACACTCCTAAATAAGTACATGACAAGTATACACATACGTGTTTCCAATAATTTACATGTTTTCGAAAATAAAATTGAATTATGTTTGCTATAATCGATGTATTCAATATATAAATAAATTAAATAATGTTTAGATAGATACGTACTAGTGCGATAATTAGTTTGAATTGATAGTTGCAACGATTTATATGTTTTTTAAAATTAATTTGTATTGTGTTTGTTGTAATGTATAGTTTTGAAGTTAAGAATATAGCCTTATGTTTTGTAACTAAGAAAACAAGAGATAGTTATTTATAATGGCATATATATATATATATATATATATATATATAATGTAAATGTATGAGCTACCCCTTCTAGTCTACATTTATTTATGTACTAGTTAGATGCTCGTACGTTGCGACGGCACATAAATTGTTGAGGGGATCTGTTGTTGCTACTCGTCTAGGTTAATGACGGACTATCATTGTTGCTGAACACCATCATTTGGATAAAGATCAGAGGATCCGAGATAAGAATCGTAAGGTTCTACACTGAAACCGAACAGGAGCTTGGTGGCTCCCATCTTGCAAAATGCGATGGAGATCCTCTTGGCGTGGACAACCGAGATATAACATTAAAAACCACAAGATTGATTAAGCTAAAGTAAATTGTATGCGTGGATGACAGAGATAACAACAACGCCTCCAAACGGGTATCTTCTCGACCTCAATGGTTATATGCATACAGATTTGGACAAAAGTAAATTGCGCTTTTCTAGTCAAATAACTCCCATTTTTTATGCCACTCTTCATGAAAAATTCCATGTTGTGCGACTTTCAAAATCTTTATTGTAGCACTTGAGTACTTATCTTATTGAGCTAGCTTTCACTTTTTTTACCATCTTTATGCTAACCTCAATAAACCCTTTCGTCTATACAATGGGAGGGAGAGCCCCTCAGTAGATCCTATTTTCTTATTATTTATGGACAAAAAAAGAACACCATTAGTCACTGTTTTGCACTATGCTATTACCTCCATATAAAGCAGCATATCTAACAAACAAAAAGAACAATTAACATATCCAAGGGTGAGCATTACCTTTGTCAACAACTCGAAAATGATAGTATCCTCTCTTAAGGACCTAAAGGTTGCGTCTATGGAACTATCAGAAATAACCAAGTGATCACCATCACATCATCACCATAAGTAAATAAATAAATTTGCTACAAATCAAAGAATAGATGCCGAGGAACAAAACATTCTATGAAGATTAAAGAATAATCAGTCAGTGAAAATATTAAGGGACAAAGTCAGACGCTAAGGATTTTTTTACAGGGAAAACAAAAGAAATTATTAAGGGACTAACATTATACATTTTAGTCAGTTAGAAGCTGTTATTACTATCACTGAAACAAAAGTAATTGAATCAGGAAAAAACAAGGGCCTCTAGAATGCTAAGGAAGATGACTTCTTGATCAAGACAATGTTACCCAGATAATACTTCAACTGCAAGGTCTTATGATTCAAATGATACTCAAATAAGTTTACATAAATAACATTGCAGTGTCAAATTAAGGTAGTAATCCAACGTCATGTTATAAGTCCATGAATACGACTGTGCAACGACACATCAAAATTGCACAGGGATCTTCACTGGTCCATGTTTGGCTTTCAGCTAAAAAGGAACAACAACAACCTAAAGATTGATGCTCGTTGCTTAACTGAACAAAAACTAAGCAGAGGTCACAAATTATCATACCATATAAATCCCAAAGAGCCCAAGCAAGGAATTTAGCTTGGTGAAGTAGCATAAGTTAATTGCTGCAAGGTAGGTATGAGTATCCTTAGACAATATGGATCTATCGAGCGGAGAGTGAGAAGTGGGCAGATCAGATCACCTTGTATAGGTTGGTCTTCGTGATCTGATAGGAGACGTCACACCAGGTGGTATTGGCAACCTTATATCCTTGAAAGTTCCCTTTGACCCGGGAACAGATCTGGATGTCGCCTAGAGGGGGGGGGGTGAATAGGCGAATAAAACTTTTTACTTTAAAACTTAAATTCTTACTCTACTCGAAGACTTAGTACGCAGTGGAGTGAGAAGACTCTTCGAGTAGGTTGCAGCGGAATAGAAGATACTGTCTCAAAATGTCCTGCACTTCAAATAAAGCTTATACCACAGATAAGTATTGAAGTGCAGATATAAAGACGAGTAAGACAGAGAGTCAGGATACAATACAGAACAGAGCACACAGACGCAAGGATTTATCCCGAGGTTCGGCCAAGCCTGAAATGCTTGCCTAGTCCTCGTTGGAGTTAGCCACACCTGGGCTTGGAGTCTATTTCAACTCCTTCCTCCGTTTGCTCAGATCTGTCAGTATGACAGATAGAGCCTTTCACTATTGAGATGGGTTACAACAACACCGTGGCTGCTTACAAACTTCTCTGCAGCACCTCGGTAGAGTAACGATACGCTCAAGACCTTGCTCTAGCTCTTAGCAGCTCTTCTCCACTCTCTAAAGGCTTATAGTTGTGCCTTCTACACAAACTATAGAGTTACACACAAGAGGGAGAGCGAGAATTGATTCGAGTGAAGTCTATACTTGTTGGCTGCACTTCTATATTGCTGGAGGCGCCTAGGGGTCCCTTTTATAGGCATAAGGGGCCTAGGAGCCGTTGGAAGCAATCCAGGAAGGCAAATCTTGCCTTCTGTCGGGTGGCGCACCGGACAGTCCGGTGCACACCGGACACTGTCCGGTGCCCGATTTCTTTCCTTCTATGGCGAAGCCGACCGTTGCCGACCGTTGTAGATCTGGCGCACCGGACAGTCCGGTGCACACCGGACAGTCCGGTGCTTCCTTCCGACCGTTGGCTCGGCCACGTGTCGCGCGCCGATCGCGCGGCCGACCGTTGGCCCGGCCGACCGTTGGCTCACCGGACAGTCCGGTGCACACCGGACAGTCCGGTGAATTTTAGCCGAACGTCGCTGACGAATTCCCGAGAGCGGCCTTTTCACCAGATTTAGCCTGGCGCACCGGACACTGTCCGGTGCACCACCGGACAGTCCGGTGCACGCAGACTGAGCAGAACCTTGGCTGTACACAGCCAAGCCTTTGCACCTCGTTCCTTTTCTTCTTCTTTCTGTTTCTATCACTTAGACAAGTATATTAGTACACTAAAACCAATGTACCAAGTCTAGAAACATACCTTCACTTAATTATTACATCCATAGCATTTCACATGCTTGAGCTTTGATGTTGGACTCATAAATCATCAAGTCGACTTGACTTGATCTAGATTGGCATTTCTTAGCTCCAACATCCTGCAAAGGTCACATAGAACATTTCCAAACATAGGAACAACCCAAACTAAAGATCAAGATGAACTTAGCTCTTTTGGGCTGCTTCCAGTTCTGGTTTTGACACTTGTTCTCCTTCTAGTGACCTTGATCTCCTTCTTAGAGCTTGATCTTGAGCCTTATGACTTACACCACATAACTGTAGCTGTTACCTCATTGGTTGTAAGTCACGTCCTTATATAGTGATCCTTGATGTGCCGTAGCTGTTCTCAACTCGATCACCCTTGACTTTGCAAGCCTTCTTCTTCACCCTTGGCTTTGGGTTCCTCAGCCTCCTTGACCTTCTCCCGTGCACTTGGTACCTCGAAGCTCTTCTTGCCTCCATCCTTGGCTTGATCAGTTGTCTCCGAGCTACGCACCCGAGTCTCACTTTTGCAATGTCCATCTTACTTGTGCTGTCCATTATGTATCCATAATCCAGTTCTTGGACCATCACATTTGTTCACTCGTGTTGAACCCTGTAGGCTTTACCTTAAGCACCTGTTCAACACTTAGAACACTTGTTAGTCCTTTAATTGAGTTGTCATCCAAACACCAAAACTCACAAGAGAGCTTTCAATCTCCCCCTTTTTGGTGATTGATGGCAACACAATTAAAGCTTACATAAGAATAAGATTTGAAGCACAAAATTTTGAATTCTAAGTTTATAGAATGCTCCCCCTAAATATGTGCTTACTTCAAGAACCTAATTTTGGCCTCAGACGCCAATTTGCACATACTTAGGCGATTCGAAACAATTCTACACCTTAGCACCTTTTAGGATGCATTGTGTTAAGAATCAAACCATGATGCTATAATACACAAATGCACATAATCAGAGTTAAACATCATTCAAATTTGTGGATATATCACAGGAATATCAACCTACCACTATTCACCTTTAAGATACCAATTCAAACTAATACCAATTTAAACTAAGACACTAATTTAAGACAATCTTAAAGCACCATTAATCACATGACTATCTAGAAGCCAAATAATTCATCACAGCGGAAATCTTAAAGCACCATTAATCACATGACTATCTAGAAGCCAAATAATTCATCGCAGCGGAAACACTAGTCCATATGATGCAACACATATAATACTGCAGGAAGCATATGAATAACATACTAGCAAAGCTCAAACTAACACATCACCCCTTAGGATAAGCTTTCATACACAAATTCTCCCCCTTTGACATCAAACACCAAAAACCATACTCAAGCAAGAACATATGATGATGTCAAGGGACAGCAGGGTGTTAAGGAGGAAAACGACTATCAAAACTCCCCCTTACTTATTGAGCATATGTACTATCAACATTAAGGAGAGATACATATATGCAAAAAGATTAATACTTCCTTTTGTACCTTTACCATGTTGTAGCGTACTTCTCATCTTGAAAGTATTTAATCTCTTGAGAGCTTCTCCACACTTGTGCCTGATTCATTTTCCTAACTTTTTCTTGTTGCTAAGACACCAAACTTAGAACAAGTTATAGTATTGGGCACAGGAAGAAACTTCTATTCTCATGATTATCAAAAGATATCAACTGAAGCGAACTATTACGGCTATCAATTGAAAGATACCAATTGCAAAGTTCATTTCTTATCATGGCTCCATGATATTTAAGAATAAGCATTTATTATCACCAGATATTATAGAGCATGAGCAATCTACAAATATGTACTTACTCATGACTTGAGATGCCAATTTCTTGACTTATAGAGGTACCCAAGTCCTGATTGCTCCATTACTTGCTTATCTTCTCTTTTCCACCTAGAGACTATACAAGATTGCTCAAGAAACAGTTAGTCTCAAAAGACACGAGTTATGTGTGCTCCCCCTCAAGTTGTGCATCAAGTATTTGAATGACTTGCACTTTGCACATTCTAGCTTCCTTAGAACTGGAGGGGATCACAACATACCTTGGTCAAGGCATACTCTATCACTTTCATCACACAAAGATGCCAATTTGAATATCAAATGAAAAACCACTTAACACCAATTGAAGGCTAAACGAAAGGATGACTGACTATAACAATGCATGCCTCAGTGGCACCTAAGCCAATTGAAGACTCACAGGAAGTATAACATTTACGCAACTTGGACATGCTTCTTACTTAACTATCATTGCATATACCAATTGAAGATCAACACAATCATGCATATAAAGCGTAATGTCTAAGCATGCCACAATTAAGAAGGTTTCTTAGATGCACCAAAAGAAACAACATTTTAAGGGCATAAATCACCTAAACCAAGATACTACCGATTGAAAGACAAGAACATAGCTATGATCACAATGAATGGAATTTCAAGAATATTTAATGAAAATGCATAGCTTCATTTTCCATACCTTTGCCTTTATGAGAGCACTAGTTATCACCAATTCAGGACTCCTTACGCATCTCATAGCTCAAAAGGGCACGACATGGATTTGAAATTCACACAATACCAAACCAGGGTAATCATGTGAACATGGACTAAACAAAATGTCATATTTGCACATAGCATGACTTACACACAGTTACATGTTTGTCCATATACACCAAGAGGGTTAATCGCTGTGGATATAACAAATGAAAGAGCTACCCATGAATGATTCAAAAGATATATCCTAAATAGCACCAGTCATGATTAAACAAACATCATTATGATTCATTTAGCACAGGCAATCATAAAGCATCACTACTCCAAAGACAGGTAGCATAACAAGCCAACTTAAGAGCAATACTAAATTGCAGTTATGTACTTAAAATACACGGGTACCGTCCTTTGGAGAGCACGTTGTAGATTCTCATCAAAGTCCTTTACTTGATTCACCAATAATGGTTCAGGACCTATACACCTTATTTCACTTGAGATGAACATGGGATTAGTGTTTTACAATAAATCAACCTTGGGTCAATAAACACCAAAACAATTGACAGCTTAAGCATTTTTAGATAACTGTCTTAAGCTCTCCCATGGTCTCCAGTCCATCTCAAGGCACCTGCATGGTCTAGTTAGCACAGTTTGGTACCCACCTCGGGATGGGTCCATAACGATCAACTAAAAGTGCCTTTGGTACCCAAATAGTCTTTGTGCTAGTTCTAGGTGAGCTCGTTGTAGATCTAGCACAAGTATATGATTTGGGTCTCCTAAGCAAATGAGGTTGAGACAACTTTACTCGTTTAGGAGCCTTACCTTTATTACATACCTTGGATAGATGACCCTGCTCGCCACACTTGTAGCAGAAGCGTCGCTCAACTTGACATGACACTTGCTGTTTGTTATTTTCCTTAGTGGGGGTCATCTTGGAGAGTGCACGTGCTTGGTTCATCAATAGCGGACAAGACGTGATCATGTGGTCCTTATTATTGCATCCAAAACAACTCCTTGTCCCTTCATCCTTGTCTTTGTATGGACAAGATGCGATAAGGTGGCCTAGCTTCTTGCACTTGAAACACCTCCTTTTTCCTCTTCTCTTTTTGCTCTTTGATGACATAGAGAAAAGGTCAGTGCAAACAACATGATTAAATAAATCTTTACCTTTTTCCAAGCTCATGTTGATTTCTTCATCTTTAGGAACAATCTTTTTATGAAGCTCAACACTTGCTGCAGTTTTTCCTTTCTCAAGCTTCTTCACCACGCGCCCGTGGATATCTTGAGAGAGTTGAGCAATGCGTCTTCTCCTTAGTTGTCTTTGCTTCTTGTTCCCACACAATTTCTTTTGTGACCCTGCATCTTGATGCTTATTTAAACATTGGCTTTCTTTTGAACAGCAGGGGTTAGCACATGGTGATATACAATTCAAATGCGCACTCGCGCGAGAGTGAGGTTCACATGAATTTAAGTTCGCAATTATAACCTCATGAGTAACATTAAGCATGATATGGTCATCAACTAATTCATTATGAGAATAAGATAGCATATCATATTTTTCACTTAGAGCAAGTTTTTCTAAATTTATCATTTCTACTTGACTCTTAAGCATAGAATTCTCAGTTTTAAGTTGAGCAACATCAGATAATACATCATGATTATTTCTTTGCTCAAATAAAATAGATTCATACCGTTGGACCAAATTATCATGAGAGCACTTTAGCTCCTCATGTTCTTTGGTCATCTTCTCCAGGCTGTCGTTGGTTTTGATGAGAGTCTCCTCTAGCCTGAGAAGCGTCTCGCCTTGTTCCTTGTTCCTACTCAACAACTTAACCAAGAGCACTTTGTCTTCTTTGTTAAGATTGGTGTAGAACCGGCGAATCTCCTCTTCTTCCACATCACCGGTCTCATTTTCCCTGTCATTATTATTAGTGGAAGCAATACAGGAAAATGTACCTTGTGGTGATGAAGACTCATCCTCGCTATCATCCTCATATTCCTCCTCATCATCGCTTTCGTCTCCACTATCATTGTTAGCAATAAGACATTTATAACTAGTGGAAGACAAACCTGTCGGTGAGGTGGATTCATCGTTTGGTTGCCATCGTTTTTCTTCTCCCTTTGAAAGGTTAGTACCACAAGCAACATAGGGAGTAGAAGTAGTACAATTGGCCACAAAATATTTTTCTTTGATCCTATTCCATAAATCATGAGCATCAACAATTAAATTATTACCACTACTCATGATGGCAAAATAAGCACCTCTAGAAAGAGAATCAACTAAGATGCTGCAAGCACGGTGATTGAGAGAAAAACATCTTAGTTCATCATTAGAGGGATTTTTACTAATATCAGATGGAAAAATACTTCTCCTAAAGATCTGTCTCAAATCAGGATCAACACTCATGAAAGCATTATAAATAGAGACAGACCAAGATTTGTAATTAGAGCCATCGCCTAAAAGAAGTTCAACAGTTACCTCTTGTGACGACATCGTTATCTCCGGACGGCTAAGCCCACACTGGAGAGGCCTAGCTCCGATACCAATTGAAAGTTCCCTTTGACCCGGGAACAGGATCTGGATGTCGCCTAGAGGGGGGGGTGAATAGGCGAATAAAACTTTTTACTTTAAAACTTAAATTCTTACTCTACTCGAAGACTTAGTACGCAGTGGAGTGAGAAGACTCTTCGAGTAGGTTGCAGCGGAATAGAAGATACTGTCTCAAAATGTCCTGCACTTCAAATAAAGCTTATACCACAGATAAGTATTGAAGTGCAGATATAAAGACGAGTAAGACAGAGAGTCAGGATACAATACAGAACAGAGCACACAGACGCAAGGATTTATCCCGAGGTTCGGCCAAGCCTGAAATGCTTGCCTAGTCCTCGTTGGAGTTAGCCACACCTGGGCTTGGAGTCTATTTCAACTCCTTCCTCCGTTTGCTCAGATCTGTCAGTATGACAGATAGAGCCTTTCACTATTGAGATGGGTTACAACAACACCGTGGCTGCTTACAAACTTCTCTGCAGCACCTCGGTAGAGTAACGATACGCTCAAGACCTTGCTCTAGCTCTTAGCAGCTCTTCTCCACTCTCTAAAGGCTTATAGTTGTGCCTTCTACACAAACTATAGAGTTACACACAAGAGGGAGAGCGAGAATTGATTCGAGTGAAGTCTATACTTGTTGGCTGCACTTCTATATTGCTGGAGGCGCCTAGGGGTCCCTTTTATAGGCATAAGGGGCCTAGGAGCCGTTGGAAGCAATCCAGGAAGGCAAATCTTGCCTTCTGTCGGGTGGCGCACCGGACAGTCCGGTGCACACCGGACACTGTCCGGTGCCCGATTTCTTTCCTTCTATGGCGAAGCCGACCGTTGCCGACCATTGCAGATCTGGCGCACCGGACAGTCCGGTGCACACCGGACAGTCCGGTGCTTCCTTCCGACCGTTGGCTCGGCCACGTGTCGCGCGCCGATCGCGCGGCCGACCATTGGCCCGGCCGACCGTTGGCTCACCGGACAGTCCGGTGCACACCGGACAGTCCGGTGAATTTTAGCCGAACGTCGCTGACGAATTCCCGAGAGCGGCCTTTTCACCAGATTTAGCCTGGCGCACCGGACACTGTCCGGTGCACCACCGGACAGTCCGGTGCACGCAGACTGAGCAGAACCTTGGCTGTACACAGCCAAGCCTTTGCACCTCGTTCCTTTTCTTCTTCTTTCTGTTTCTATCACTTAGACAAGTATATTAGTACACTAAAACCAATGTACCAAGTCTAGAAACATACCTTCACTTAATTATTACATCCATAGCATTTCACATGCTTGAGCTTTGATGTTGGACTCATAAATCATCAAGTCGACTTGACTTGATCTAGATTGGCATTTCTTAGCTCCAACATCCTGCAAAGGTCACATAGAACATTTCCAAACATAGGAACAACCCAAACTAAAGATCAAGATGAACTTAGCTCTTTTGGGCTGCTTCCAGTTCTGGTTTTGACACTTGTTCTCCTTCTAGTGACCTTGATCTCCTTCTTAGAGCTTGATCTTGAGCCTTATGACTTACACCACATAACTGTAGCTATTACCTCATTGGTTGTAAGTCACGTCCTTATATAGTGATCCTTGATGTGCCGTAGCTGTTCTCAACTCGATCACCCTTGACTTTGCAAGCCTTCTTCTTCACCCTTGGCTTTGGGTTCCTCAGCCTCCTTGACCTTCTCCCGTGCACTTGGTACCTCGAAGCTCTACTTGCCTCCGTCCTTGGCTTGATCAGTTGTCTCCGAGCTACGCACCCGAGTCTCACTTTTGCAATGTCCATCTTACTTGTGCTGTCCATTATGTATCCATAATCCAGTTCTTGGACCATCACATTTGTTCACTCGTGTTGAACCCTGTAGGCTTTACCTTAAGCACCTGTTCAACACTTAGAACACTTGTTAGTCCTTTAATTGAGTTGTCATCCAAACACCAAAACTCACAAGAGAGCTTTCAATCCTATGCCCCGCTCTGGTAGGAACTGCACCACGTTAAACAAATTCTTCCTCCTCTTGTATACAATGAGTAGTTCAGATTTCAGTTAGAGTGCAGATATGGGCATACATAGAGTCAAAATGAAGTCGAATAAATAAGTTTCCTTCAGGCCTGCTGGCAACAATTTGGAAGAAATCTCTGAGGGACATTAATCACAAAAAAAACTCAAAATAGTCAGAGCCCTGATAGGCACATCCAAAACCAGAGCATTCTATCAAAAGGTTGTGTATACGCAGTAAAACAAACATATAGCTCCACTATGTCAAAATGAGGCGTAGGCGTTTTGTTTCATTTTCATGATGACTAAACTGCACAAGGATATTACCTGCACAACAACAGACCATAATAGAAAAAGAGCTAATTTTAGGTGACCTGGCCAGTGGATTAAATTAAACAGTCCCCATGTCTACCCATAATGCTTTATGCCTGTGGAAGCATGTCCTCACACACGCATGAAAGATAACGACATTATATCTCCTACCACATACCAGGTTCTCGGGTTTGACTTTGAAAATCTCAGTTTACTAATTCATCTACATTACCACCAAAATGCCAACAACAAAGAACCTAGAGTTTTTTACACGCAACACATGAGTACATAAACAAAGAATTAGTAATCTCACGGCATAATCGTTTTCAGACGGTCCTATTACAGTTTTCATGCATAAGATAAAGGAACATGGGACATTTTTTCTTTTATCTGCATTAGTAGGAACAATTGTTGTGACACTCTTTATGAGTCTAACATGACCTGTTTTGAATAGAAACATTTATTTGTGCATATAGAGGCCTCATTTTCTGAAGAATAACTAACCATTGTCTTAAATATGGGATAATAATCAATGCCAAGAGAGTTCAATCATTGTGATAGCTATTTAACATTGCACATTGGCGGATACGATTCCCCTTCATACAACAAAACACAGGAAAGAGATGTCAAATGATACATAGAATGCTAGAAAGTACAATTCCTTGAAAGGCATATACAGCAGCAGAGCTTGCTAAAGGAATGAGGTGGGGACAGGATGACTTTTTAATATCAGATTAAATATTGAAACAAAAATAAGATTCAGTTCAGTGCAATGTTTACTAAAAGCTACAACTATGAGAAGAGAATTGTCGCCATGAATTTAAAAATACACAACTCCAGAAAATTCAAACCATCGTCTCAAATGTTTTCCAACGATAAAAAAGCATTTAGATAACTGTGGTAGCCTACAACACAATAAAAAATACAGCCCAAAATGAGCTCACTGATAAGTTTGATAGCTGCACATCATGTTCCACTGGTGGCAATAAGATCATCGACTACAAGAGCCCGGTCGTTGGCCTATAGAGCCCCAACATGCATTTCTATCTTATCAGTGCCAAATTCTAGAGAATTTTCTTCAGAGATCACCTCACCTAGTCGATAGATGAAAGTGTTAGCTATCTCATCCATGATGAACTTAGAAGTAACGGTACAACAACAAAAGAGTTACAAGGTTAACGACGGATATGCAAACCTGGCAATTTGTTCGGCTTCCTCAAAGGTACAAATTTCGCACCGATGGCTAAAGCGATAGGAGGACAGAAAATGAACCCTCTAGCTTCCACACTTGTTTTAATATGGCACCAAATATGAGAAAATGAGAAGCACGGAACCTATAAAGCCACCCATTTCATTGTCTATACGATTCTGAAGTATTCTATTGAAAGTTTGTGTACTTAGCGTCTAGAAAGGAAGAAATGATGGTATAGTTGTACATTACCAGCAATTACAGTGATACCTTGGTCCTTATACCGCTCACTGAAGAGTTCGATGGTGTCATGAAACACCTTGGGGTCCAGCCGCAGTGTCGTGATGTCCTAAAACATGATCCCTAACATAGAGACAAAGCAACCGTGCGCTCAATTAAAACAAAAGGGACTAAGTATGGAAGTCGGGGTCATACCCACCTGGCTTGGGAAGTCGAGGATGATGCGGATGGAGGAGGCAATCCCCACCAAGCGCGTGTCGACGGACGCCATCGGCATCGCCACCACCGCTTGCCCTCGCCTCACGCTGGTGACACACACGCTCATTGGAGACGCAACGCTGTTGCGGGGGTGAAAAGGTGGTGTAGACGCGGACGTGGACGGGACGTGTAGCCTTACTTGATGGCGAACTGCTTGTTCTTCTTCTGCAAACGACGTGGGGACGCAGACCTCGACAGCCATCGTCGATGGCTCTCCGGGCGTGCGTGGCGGCAAGATGGGTGGGGAGCAGACGATGGTACATGGATTTGGGGGTTGGGGCATAGTGAGGGACACAGAGGCGGCTGTTACGGTGGGGGAGGCGCGAGAGCGAGGGAAGCGCAGAAGCATGATGTCCTTGATGTGCTCTGCGCTGACATGGAGGAGACAGGCTTGGTTGTCAGCATCGGTCTTGAGCAGACCAGGCGCCGCCACTTCCGCATTGCCTGGGGGGCAAAGCCGTGTAGGAGCATGTCAAACCCGTTTCCCAAGGGCAGAGCCGGGCGCATCGCATATGTGTGCCAGGATCTATTTCCACACATATGTTGACGTCACAAGTGTAATATATCAAAAGAACAATGCATAAAAGCGTAAATAACGATTATATTAACATATTACACTTCGAACAGACATAATGTCTTAACCTTTATTCATCAAAGTACAGCGAAACAAGGACATCCATCCACAGGAAGATGATCGGGGATATCACTAGACTAGCATCCATGGAGCTCAGCAGCATAACTTCATCTGCAAGCTTCTAATCAAAATTTAAGCAAGGGTGAGCACACTTATGGTCGGGGCTCAGCATTGGGGGAAAACTAATGCAAGTTTAACAAGGTGAGGCTAAGGTTGAGCAGTAAGCATTTTAGTTGGTCAACATTTTATTAGCAACACCTATCTTACTAATAAGTGTGAATCCCAAGTATTCCCATTAAACGAAGGTATAAGAGTATATCAAAAACACTTAAGTGAAACCACTTAAGCAAACCATTGGCAGATCATCGGATCTTGATTTATTTCCATCTTCAAGTTCAATTATCATGTGAGGAGTCCAGGCTGCTCATAACCATGAGCACGGTTGATATATCAGTTTTACACTCTGCAGAGGTGGTACAACTTTACCCACAACCCGTGTATCCCCTCTAGCCTAGGTCGGCCAAAACCCGTAAACACTTCCGAGGTGAGTGGCTAGGGATCCACTATGAGGCTTTCACATAATACTCTTAATACTAAGCAACCCTCTAAGGTTTCTAAAGTCGATGGTGGAGGCCCCCTGGGTGAGGTACCTTAGCCAAGAATACGTCCCCATGTTAACGTGGGCTGCCAACACCACCGCTCCCCCTCTTGCCCATATTTCAGGTAAGGTTGCTAGGCACTAAGCATATAAAGCTAATTATCAAAGCCAGAGCCATGATAGCACTCGTGGTTGCACTATTTTCTCGGGTGGTCACTCCATGTTCCAATTATCACAATATGATCTTGCTTAATCATCGGATTAATAACAATAATGTAACTTACCATTTGGAACGTTGATATCATCAGTAGGAGTAACGTCATAAAGTTAAAGTTGTAGCAATAGCATAGCTACTTGATTAGATCAAAACCCAGGTTAATAAGGAATAAGGTTGGAAAGGTTAGATGTGTCTGAATAGGTAACCCATCAAATTATGCAAATATATCAAAAGTAAACTTTATTAAATGAATTGTTTGGGATCAAATAGAGTATGCAGAGGAAAAATCCACTTGCCTTGCTTATTGAAAATTTGAGGTTCTTCCACAGAATAGCACTTGATTCTCAACTATTAGATCATTCACTGAATATCACACAAACAAACAAGAAGAAACAAAAACCACTCAATAACATACAACATTCACCATACGTAAAGCTAAAAGAAAGCCTAACAAAAAGAGCGCTCGCTTTTCAAAAACATTACACGCAAGGGTTATAATAAAAAGGTATTCTTTTCAAAAATGTGTGATCTATACTTTATAAAAACAAGACATGGGCTTATAAATATATTAACTAAATTATACAAATATTAGGTTCACCAATTTAATATTTTATAAAATGTCGTATGTGATATGTCTAAGATTAATGGTTTATAGGATGATAAAACACGTTATAACAATATTAAAACTATTTAATCTTTTAGAAAAGATATACGTTATATCTAAGGTTAATGAGTTACGAAACACATTATTAAACATTAATTTATGAAGCATTATGAAACATATTATAAAATATTGTTAACCAACCACTTATGACAAATTAAGATATAAGTCTAAATAGGTTTTATGTGAAAAGATCATTATTATTAAACACCTATTTATGGAGAGCTATGATATATGCCTTAAATGTACTTTTATGCAAAAGGACAATGAACAAACAACTATATTTTATTTTTATTAGAAAGTACATGTCCTATATTCTTTATTAAGAAAGCTATATACAAAACCATATATAAACTAACATTTTAATTATTATTAAAGAACATGAACACTAATTTCATTAGTTTATTCTTTAGAAAAAACTAAGTGATATATAAATAATATGGACTAATTTGATGGATAATATTAATCATGTCTAGAAAACTAATCGATATATATATATGACATGGACTAAGTTTGATCAATAAATTATGATAGAGGATAATTAATCTATTAATTATCTTTAATGCTATTGTAGGCACAAATGATCTAAATGATCTAATTCATTAGAAAGGAAATTATGTATAAACTATCATTTTATAAAAGCAATAACCCATGTTATCTTTTAATTAAGAAAATATAAATAATCTATTAATTGGACATATAGTTATCTTCTATTTTTATTAAGAAACATATGTCTACATATTCTTTTAAGTTTCTATTTAATACGGCTATACTTAAACATCTATAACGAACCTTGTTAAATATGATATCTATTAAAAGGTCATTTTAAACTAGAAACAAATTATCTACTTCCTTAGTAAGAAACCTATGTGTACCAACATAAATATCAATTTCTTTATTAGAAAAGTATGGGTGCCTAGTTAAGTCATTTTAACATTATTATAAATTCTACTGTTTCGGTTTTCTTCTTTCTTTTGTGTGGCTAAAATTGTTTACTTAATTCTTATAACATTAATATACTAAGAATTAATTGTAAATTACTAAATGAGACTTTTAATAACATATCCATGGTTATTACTATATACATAAATATTTTACTAGTTCTAAGTACTTAAGTGCTATACTTATGAATTCATTTATCATGAATAGTGAAATATATATTTTCATTTGACTAGAAAATACATGACTTGGTGCCTATTTCAATTTCTTCATGCAACTAAGTTTACACTTAAAATACTACTAACAATTATCGTTCCACACAATAAAGCAAAATTAATTATAAATATTTCTAGTATGAAAATCACTGAGGTAGTGAATAGTGACCGTGTTCATTTTTAGAATTATAAAATCATACGCTTATTCCATGTAGTGTCGCGGGGTTCGATTTTGGCTATACGTATACATCGAAATCTCTAAAGTCATACACGTAAATCGCCAAATCGCATCAATATTACAACAACAATTCACAAGATTCAAAACATGATTTAGAAAATAAATCAATAAGTTGTCTTCAACCTTGGTTTTTCGTTCATACGCAGGGATGAACATCGATGAGCGGGGTTCGACGGGCGGGGACGACGCGATCGTTGGTGAGTGTTCAGGCGGAGCTCTGGCGAGGTGCTGCGCGGGTGAGTGAGAGAGTGTGGGGAGTGCGAGCGAGCACTGAGGTACGCGGTGAACAACACTAGAAGAGAACTATGGGGGCCTTGAGCAGCAGTGCGAGCGAGGCTGTGCCAGGAAGTTCATGACCGGTGAAAGGGACTGAGCTACAATGACATGGGAGCAGCTGGCAGTGGAGAACTCAGAGAAGACCAAATCATGCACTGCGCAGAGGAGAGTACGGCAATGGAGGTGAGACAAGTAGCTGGGGCAAGGTGAGAAGTGTGGTTAGCATCGGCTTATATAGCCACCGGAGAGGGAGGGGAGAAGACGTCGATGGGGAGAGGGAGAATAAAGGGCGGCCGACGGGTTTAAGGCACCATTGGTGGCGTTCATGGAGCTTGTATGGAGGGAGAGAGAAGAAGAAACAAAAGCATTAACGTTTTGGCGAGCGGTCCCGGAACATCGGGGTCGCGGCAGCTGCGCTGCGCGCATGGCTCCTGGCGTGGCGGGGCTTGGCTTGCTTGGCTCTGTCGCGGCGGCTCGGATGCGCGGCTGCGCGGGTTTGGGCGCCGGTAGGGGTTGGGCGCAGGAGCTCTGCCGCTGGGTTCCTGAGCACGGTCGTCGAGGTGGTCGAGTTGGAGAAGGGAGCGAGGGCCGGTCAGGCTGGCGGCTCCACGGGCGCGGCGCGTCGAGGTGGCTCGTGGTCGTGCAGGAGAGCGGGCATCGGGGCTTCGGGTGTGGGCTCGAGCGGGTCATGGCCGGTTGCCTGGCGCTGCTCGCGGTGTCGCGCCTCCTGGGCGGTCCTCAGCTTCCTGCTCGGTGTGCGCGCGGTGAAGCAGAGAGGCAAGGAGGAGGAGAGAGAGAGTGGTTGGTGCCGGCTGGGTTTGGAGGAGCCAGGGGCGGTGGCTACAGGGAGGGAGCAGGGCGCGCGGTTTAGGTTAGGGACGGCTGCTCCACTTGTTGGCCCTTGTGGGCCAAGGCGATTAGGTTAGTTTAGTTTTTTTTCTTTTTTTAGATTCAGAATATATATATATATATGCACACTGAGAGAAAAAAACTCCCAAAATAAAATTAACATAAACAAATATTTGTTTTGTAGAAGAATATTGTTTTTTAGAAAGAATCCTCTTTTAGATAAAAGATCATCACCAAAAGAAATTAAAGTTTAATAAAAATGGAGCTTTTGCAAGCACTATTATTTAAAAGGTATTAACAAAATAAAATACATATTACAATTAATAATTCTTTATTATTTTATAAAACGAGATTTCCTTCATATGATTAAATCAAAAATTGTATTTGCAAATCAAGTCAACCAAAATTTATGCTCCAGCATGGATGCTTCAAACACTTGATTAAATTTTATCTATTCAAGACATTCTTCAAATTATATATGTATCAAGGTTTTCCTTATTTGAAAACATAAATATTTTTCCTTTCTACTGAAATTTAATAATTCAAATAGGGTTGTTTGCGGTTGCTAGATTTAGGGCGTTACAAAATCTACCCCCTTAAAAAGAATCTCGTCCTCGAGATTAGGGAAGGCTAGCAAGAAAACAATGGTGATATATGGTTACTCGTAGGTTCTTGGTTCACCTTTTCACTCTTCTAAATATAAGGGACTTATTGTTTCTTCGCTCCGCAACAACTACAAATCAAGAGATCTTTGTCATCGTACTTATAACTGGTTGGTCTTCTGGGTTATTCTTTGGGTCTTGCTTCACCGTCTTCTTCTTTATTCGGTCTAGACGCTTCTTGGGGCATTCGCGAATAATATGTTCTTCATTTTTGCAGTAGTAGCAAGCACCTCTTGCTTTGAGTTCTTTGCGAGTCAACTTTGCTTGACCAACAGGCGATAAGGGATGATTGGGTGTCTGTATCTCATATAGCTGAGTCTGGATTGATTCTTCTGTTTGGGTATCCATGTGTTTCGGGGCTTTTGCTTGTGGTTGAGGTGGACTAATCATGTATCCAAACATTTTTCTATTCCTTTTGTTGTTCTTCATTCCATTCATCGAATATCTCTATGACTCATTTTTCTCGTTCATAGTTGTTAAGGTAGGAATATTGTCGTTGGCATCATTTACTTCATTTCCATTGGGGTTCATCATCTAGTTAGAGGGTAAAAGAGTTAGTGAGACAGATTGCATAAGAGGCTTGCATGACATTAAGATAAAGAGCTAACACAACGTTTTGATTTTCCAATATAAGATTAGTTAAGGATGATTTCCGATTCCGCCTAGCTTTATCATACTACAATAGTGTACAAGTGTTATAATCCTTAACAAAGATATTTTGAACTTTATAGGTTTCAGAGCATGATATCCAAATCATCTTTCTGATCCAACAGTATTTCTTTGAGCACAATTTGAGAGAAAGACTTGAGCGGTGTTTTAGGGCAACTAGAGTATCACATTGTTTGCATATAGCAGATGACACCATACTTTATTCTCTTTATAAAGGGGCAAAACACGATAGGTGCGAGAGATTCTCTAAATTTATTCATATATCACTTAGCACAATTACAAATCTTGAAAGGGGCAACACCTTGACATATTTTTTCTTCCTGAGACATACTCCTTCTAGCTAAATGATACATTATTCTTCCATGTCAGATGTACCAATCTTCAGAGCTGGAGGTCGGTCGTCTTCAACTACTATTCTTTCTCCAGATAGAGTTTCCAAACACATGGTTCTCTCAGTATGTTGGATTACTGCTTTAGTTCTTTGTAACCAATCCTTTCCAAGAATCACATCCTTTCCCATTGTTTCTATCACTATAAGATCAGCTGGAAAGTCTATCCCATTGATTTTAACACTTACATTTGGACATATGTAGTTTACTAACATTTTTCCTTGGGTGCACTGATGGTTTTCCTTGATCTCAAGGGACACTTAAAGATACCATACTTTGTTGCAAACTGGGCACTGATAAAAGAATGTGTTGTACGAGGATCATACAACACGGTGGCGGTAGTTGTGTGAATGACTAGTGTTCCAAAAATTACTGCATTATCATTTGGAATGGTTCCTATCACTGCATAACTTATCCTTCCCATGGACTTTTTCCGTTGGTTATTCTTTGTTGATGCATGATTTTGAGGGTGTTGTCTTTTCTTTTGGACCTTACTTAGGACAACTATTAACAAGATGGCTGGTATCACCACAACCAAAGCAGGCACGACTTGATGAGTTACATGGTGGAGTTGTCTTTACGTTGTTGGTAGAAGCTTCTGTGCATTTTTGTTCATATTCAATGTCTGAAGACTGAGATAGCTTCATCTCGGAGGTGATCTGTAGTGAACTCTTCTCAGGACAGTTACGAAAGTAATGACCTTCACGTCCACAATGATAGCAAGCTTTTCTTGAAGTTATTTCTTGACTTTTCCCATGTTTCCCTTTTTGTTTCTTGGACCTGATGTGACCACAAGGCTGAAATTGTGTGCAAGTAATAATCCATCCATCAATGTAACACTCCTGTGTTTCTTCTTGGGGCTGGGCATCCTTGTGATGTTTCCTTTTTGGAATACTTTGCAATTCATCAACTGACAGTGCATTAGGTATGAGAGACTCTGCTATTAGTTGTTCAGGGGGAGACATCTATCTTTTTATGCCAGAAAACAAAATCCGGTTCTTCCATTTTGCAGTTTCACTTTCATTTGCATTGATTTGGCGACAAGGAACTCCATAGTACTCACAACAACAACATGTTCCAAGGTCACTTGTTTGTTGGTTTGGTTGTGCATCCTTTTGTGTCTTGAATGTATGTTCATCAGCTGTTTTATTTATAGTGTTGTTTTGACTTGCCACACACCGCATTCTTTGCACTTAGTGACATTACTTGTAGTTGACATTCCAAGGTCTGACATCTGTATGGGTATGGAAGAATGGAAGGGACAAAAGGGTTGAGTAAAGACAGATTATAGAGAGTAGAGAAAACCCATCTATCTAATGTTTTACCTAGCTAACTAATGCCATTGTGGACAAAAGTCACACAATACACCAACAATCATTTCAAAAAAGCAAATCAAACATGAACACAAAGGACAATGAATTCAAGCATACCAGCACAACAGAACCCAATTCTACTCATTCAACCAAAACAAAAGGTGAGACAAGGTTTGGAATAAGAAAGATATTATAAAGTCAAGGAATCATATTAGAAATATCAAGGAGTTAGACAAGACATATTTGTTGGTGGCCAAGGGTGAAATAAGATAACCATGAACTATCAAAGTGAGGATAAATGATACAACCATTGATATAAAGTGAGTTAGGGAGAAAGCATTATCAAGGAGAAAAGTAGAGAGGCAAAGGTTTAATATATCAAGGTAGATATTGCGCAAGGGTGGCAATACAATGACATGAAAGCAAAAGTATAAGAATTCAATAGGGAGAAAGCATTATCAAGGAGAAAAGTAGAGAGGCAAAAGTTTAATATATCAAGGTAGATATTGTCCAAGGATGACAATACAATGGCAAGAAAACAAGAGTAGAAGAAATCAAGGGTTATATAGCAATATTAGGGATTAGAAAACCACTATAATATAACATCGCACTTACCGATCTAGTCGAAAATCTTAATACTAAAGAACAATCCTATCAACCTAACCAAGAAGTCTGGTAACAGATCCAAAGAATCCATCGCAAAACTTCTTGCGGAGTGGGGATAAGATAGAGAATAGGGCATCGTTGATAGCTTCGAAAAGGTTTCTTCTGGCAAGCTTCGCTTCATGTTCCGCAATCCTAGCTTGATCATCTTGCAATGCTTCTCATTAGAATCTTTTGATAGACGAAAAATCAGACAAGAAGAGTTTAAGATAAAAGAGACGAGTTTTGATATAAAGTAAGTTTTTATGGAGGAAAATATATAAGGCTTTGAAAGACTGTCTGGGCTTTCCATTTCTAACTAATCTAGCGACCTACGGTCACATTGCTTTGATACCACTTCTGTCACACCCGTTTCCCAAGGGCAGAGCCGGGCGCATCACATATGTGTGCCAGGATCTATTTCCACACATATGTTGATGTCACAAGTGTAATATATCAAAAGAACAATGCATAAAAGCGTAAATAATGATTATATTAACATATTACACTTCGAACAGACATAACGTCTTAACCTTTATTCATCAAAGTACAGCGAAACAAGGACATCCATCCACAGGAAGATGACCGGGGGTATCACTAGACTAGCATCCATGGAGCTCAGCATCATAACTTCATCTGCAAACTTCTGATCAAAATTTAAGCAAGGGTGAGCTCACTTATGGTCGGGGCTCAGTAAGTGGGGGAAAAACTAATGCAAGTTTAACAAGGTGAGGCTAAGGTTGAGCAGTAAGCATTTTAGTTGGTCAACATTTTATTAGCAACACTTGTCTTACTAATAAGTGTGAATCCCAAGTATTCCCATTAAACAAAGGTATAAGAGTATATCAAAAACACTTAAGTGAAACCATTGGCAGATCATCGGATCTTGATTTATTTCCATCTTCAAGTTCAATTATCATGTGAGGAGTCTAGGCTGCTCATAACCGTGAGCATGGCTGATATATCAGTTTTACACTCTGCAGAGGTGGTACAACTTTACCCACAAGCCGTGTATCCCCTCTAGCCTGGGTCGGCCAAAACCCGTAAACACTTTCGAGGTGAGTGGCGAGGGATCCACTATGAGGCTTTCACATAATACTCTTAATACTAAGCAACCCGCTAAGGTTTCTAAAGTCGATGGTGGAGGCCCCCTCGGTGAGGTACCTTAGCCAAGAATACGTCCCCATGTTAACGTGGGCTGCCAACACCACCGCTCCGCCTCTTGCCCATATTTCAGGTAAGGTTGCTAGGCACTAAGCATATAAAGCTAATTACCAAAGCCAGAGCCATGATAGCACTCATGGTTGCACTGTTTTCTCGGGTGGTCACTCCATGTTCCAATTATCACAATATGATCTTGCTTAATCATCGGATTAATAACAATAATGTAACTGACCATTTGGAACATTGATATCATCAGTAGGAGTAACGTCATAAAGTTAAAGTTGTAGCAATAGCATAGCTACTTGATTAGATCAAAACCCAGGTTAACGAGTAATAAGGTTGGAAAGGTTAGATGTGTCTGAATAGGTAACCCATCAAATTATGCAAATATATCAAAAGTAAACTTTATTAAATGAATTGTTTGGGATCAAATAGAGTATGCAGAGGGAGAAGTCCACTTGCCATGCTTATTGAAAATTTGAGGTTCTTCCACGGAATAGCATTTGATTCTCAACTATTAGATCAATCACTGAATATCACACAAATAAACAAGAAGAAACAAACAACACTCAATAACATACAACATTCACCATACGTAAAGCTAAAAGAAAGCCTAACAAAAAGAGCGCCCGCTTTTCAAAAACATTACACGCAAGGGTTATAATAAAAAGGTATTCTTTTAAAAAATGTGTGATCTATACTTTATAAAACAAGACATGGGCTTATAAATATCTTAATTAAAATATACAAATATTAGGTTCACCAATTTAATATTTTATAAAATGTCGTATGTGATATGTCTAAGATTAATGGTTTATAGGATGATAAAACACGTTATAACAATATTAAAACTATTTAATCTTTTAGAAATGATATACGTTATATCTAAGGTTAATGAGTTACAAAACACATTATTAAACATTAGTTTATGAAGCATTATGAAACATATTATAAAATATTGTTAACCAACCACTTATGACAAATTAAGATATAAGTCTAAATAGGTTTTATGTGAAAAGATCATTATTATTAAACACCTATTTATGGAGAGCTATGATATATGCCTTAAATGAACTTTTATGCAAAAGGACAATGAACAAACAACTATATTTTATTTTTATTATAAAGTACATGTCCTATATTCTTTATTAAGAAAGCTATATACAAAACAATATATAAACTAACATTTTAATTATTATTAAAGAACATGAACATTAATTTCATTAGTTTATTCTTTAGGAAAAACTAAGTGATATATAAATAATATGGACTAATTGATGGATAATATTAATCATGTCTAGAAAACTAATCGATATATATATGACATGGACTAAGTTAGATTAATAAATTATGATAAAGGATAATTAATCTATTAATTATCTTTAATGCTATTGTAGGCACAAATGATCTAAATGGTCTAATTAATTAGAAAGGAAATTATGTATAAACTATCATTTTATAAAAAGCAATAACCCATGTTATCTTTTAATTAAGAAAATATAAATAATCTATTAATTGGACATATAGTTATCTTCTATTTTTATTAAGAAACATATGTCTACATATTCTTTTAAGTTTCTATTTAATACGGCTATACTTAAACATCTATAACGAACCTTGTTAAATATGATATCTATTAAAAGGTCATTTTAAACTAGAAACAAATTATCTACTTCCTTAGTAAGAAACCTATGTGTACCAACATAGATATCAATTTCTTTATTAGAAAAGTATGGGTGCCTAGTTAAGTCATTTTAACATTATTATAAATTCTACTGTTTCGGTTTTCTTCTTTCTTTTGTGTGGCTAAAATTGTTTACTTAATTCTTATAACATTAATATACTAAGAATTAATGTAATTTACTAAATGATACTTTTAATAACATATCCATGGTTATTACTATATACATAAATATTTTACTAGTTCTAAGTACTTAAGTGCTATACTTATGAATTCATTTATCATGAATAGTGAAATATATATTTTCATTTGACTAGAAAATACATGACTTGGTGCCTATTTCAATTTCTTCATGCAACTAAGTTTACACTTAAAATACTACTAACAATTATCGTTCCACACAATAAAGTGAAATTAATTATAAACATTTCTAGTATGAAAATCACTGAGGTAGTGAATATTGATCGTGTTCATTTTTAGAATTATAAAATCATACACATATTCCAAGTAGTGTCGCGGGGTTCGATTTTGGCTATACGTATACATCGAAATCTCTAAAGTCATACACGTAAATCGCCAAATCGCATCAATATTACAACAACAACTCAAAAGATTCAAAACATGATTTAGAAAATAAATCAGTGGGTTGTCTTCAACCTTGGTTTTTCGTTCATACGCAGGGATGAACGTCGATGAGCGGGGTTCGACAGGCGGGGACGGCGCGATCGTTGGTGAGCGTTCAGGCGGAGCTCTGGCGAGGTGCTGCACGGGTGAGTGAGAGAGTGTGGGGAGTGCGAGCGAGCACTGAGGTACGCGGTGAACAGCACTAGCAAAGAACTATGGAGGCCTTGAGCAGCAGTGCGAGCGAGGCTGTGCCAGGAAGTTCATGACCGGTGAAAGGGACTGAGCTACGACGACATGGGAGCAGCTGGCAGTGGAGAACCTCGAGAAGACCAAATCACGCATTGAGCAGAGGAGAGTACGGCGATGCAGGTGAGACGAGTAGCTGGGGCAGGGTGAGGAGTGTGGCTAGCATCGGCTTATATAGCCACAGGAGAGGGAGGGGAGAAGACGTCGATGGGGAGAGGGAGAATAAAGGGCGGCCGATGGGTTTAAGGCACCATTGATGGCGTTCATGGAGCTTGAATGGAGGGAGAGTGAAGAAGAAACGGAAGCATTAACGTGCTGGCGAGCGGTCGCGGAACGTCGGGGTCGCTGCAGCTGCGCTGCGCGCATGGCTCCTGGCGCGGCGGTGCTTGGCTTGCTCGGCTCTGTCGCGGCGGCTCGGATGCGTGGCTGCGCGGGTCTGGGCGCCGATAAAGGTTGGGTGCATGAGCTCGGCCGCCGGGTTCCTGAGAGCGGTCGTCGAGGTGGTCGAGTTGGGGAAGGGAGCGAGGGCCGGTCGGGCTGGCGGCTCCACGGGCGCGGCGCGGCGAGGTGGCTCGGGGTCGTGCAGGCAAGCGGGCATCGGGGCTTCGGGTGTGGGCACGAGCGGGTCGCGGCCGGTTGCCTGGCGCTGCTCGCGGTGTCGCGGCTCCTAGGCGGTGCTCGGCTTCCTGCTCAGTGTGCGCGCGGTGAAGCAGATAGGCATGGAGGAGGAGAGCGAGAGTGGTTGGCGGCGGCTGGGTTAGGAGGAGCCAGGAGCGGCGGCTACAGGGAGGGAGCAGGGCACGCGGTTTAGGTTAGGGACAGCTGCTCCACTTGTTGGCCCTTGTGGGCCAAGGCGATTAGGTTAGTTTAGTTTTTTTTCTTTTCTTTAGTATTTAGAATATATATATATATATACACACTGAGAGAAAAAAAACTCTCAAAATAAAATTAACATAAACAAATATTTGTTTTGTAGAAGAATATTGTTTTTTAGAAAGAATCGTCTTTTAGATAAAAGATCATCACCAAAAGAAATTAAAGTTTAATAAAAATGGAGCTTTTGCAAGCACTATTATTTAAAAGGTATTAACAAAATAAAATACATATTACAATTAATAATTCTTTATTATTTTATAAAACGAGATTTCCTTCATATGATTAAATCAAAAATTGTATTTGCAAATCAAGTCAACCAAAATTTATGCTCCAGCATGAATGCATCAAACACTTGATTAAATTTTATCTATTCAAGACATTCTTCAAATTATATATGTACCAAGGTTTTCCTTATTTGAAAACATAAATATTTTTCCTTTTTACTGAAATTTAATAATTCAAATAGGGTTGTTTGTAGTTGCTAGATTTAGGGCGTTACAGAGCACCAGGACGCTGGGACATCTTGGGCAGCCCATTATTGTTGTCGGACGAGTGCAGTAGGTTGGCGGCGTTGGCAGAGGTGAAGAGGAATGTGTAGTGGGCGCCGATGGAAGGGGAGATGCATGGCGTGGGCGAGGTTCGTGGGGACAGGGGTGTCCTTGGAATGGCGCCCATGGAAGAGCGAGATCGTAGGGCGGTAGCGAGGGAGGCCGCGGAGGATTCTGGAATGGCGCTTTTCATAGCCGTGAATGGCGGGCATTGGGAGATGGCGGGGCATGGTGAAGCAATGTGGATGCCCACATTGGGTCCTTATAGAGTAGTTGAGATTTGGTGTAGTATTGCGAATTGAATACTGATGATAATTCACTACAAAGTAATAACTCCCATTATGTTTCACAAAATCCATCTCATAGCTCCACCAAACATCGTAGTATTAATTTGTAACAATGGATGAATTTTGAACTCCACAGTGCATTTCTACAAGAATGTTGGTTAGTGGCTACTATTCCACAAGGACTATTGCTATCCAGAAAACTACCTATTGTTAAGATTAGATATAGTTGATTGGGATTCTCTACCTAAGAATAAAAAATAGGGCTCCTTATCCCTCATGGCATGAAACGACAAAAAAGATGAAAATTCTCCTAGTAATGTTTATTTGAGGAGTAGCTATTATGTCATAGATTTCATGAACCTAGGGATGAAAACGGGTCGGGTATACCCGTCGGGTACCGGATACAGATAGTGCAAATATCCGTTTTTTTGGATACGGATTTGGGTAGTTTTATATTCGGGATGGATACGGGTAATACCCGGATACTGTAGCTTCGGATTCAGGTCGGATGCGGAGCGAGGACTACCCGGTAAATACACGGATATTCGGGTCGGATACGGGTACACGAATTTTGGGTACCCGTTTTTCATTTTTCGCATAATATAGTTAAAAAAGCATAACTTTTACATATGAAATCGGATGAAGATAAAGTTTATATGAAAATTGTAGAGCTTGAAGAGATCTATAACTTTGTAGTACATCAATTTTTTTTGTTTAAAAATATCTTTAGGCCAAAATCATTGAAATAATGTCCAAATTTATATCAAATTAATAGACTTTATCATTTTATGTGGGAGCTTAAGGTTATCTCCACGTGGGAACTTAAGGTTATCTTTTTATAGACTATTTATTAGTGTTGGTAACTTATTTGTAATTTTCGGTCGATGCTACAATATTTTAAGGATTTAATTGTATTTTGATGAATTTCCATGACAAGTATAAGTAGATACCAACCCAATTAAATAAGAGATCAAGATTAATAACAAAACCCACAATGCTATGCATATGACAAATTAAGGTTAGTTCCATAAATTAATCATGTGAGTGTCCGAGCCGCTCATGACCGTGAGCACGATGGATATACCAGTTTTACACTCTGCAGAGGTTGCACATCTTTACCCACAAGTCGTTTTACCCATTTGCCACGGGGTTGATCGGACCCATACACCTCTACCAAGGAAGCGAGGCAGGGTACCACTACGAGGCCTTTACAAAGTACCACTAGCTTCAGAAAACCCGCTACAGTTTCTAGGGAGTGCAGCATAGGAATCCCCCATCTGAAAGGCCATCGTAGCAAAATCAGCCCGAGAACCTCTCTATACCGACCACTCCCCTATTTCCCTTGCCCCTTTCGGTTAAGGTAGTCCTCCACTAGCTTTCCTAATTAGTCAGCCAAGGGCGTCCCATACCATCCTTGTGGTAGCACTATTTTCCCGGGTGGTTCTCCATGTTCCAATTAACAATATGATCTTATCATGAACAATAATTAAACAACAACATAATTGGAACATGATCATAATGAAACATTAGTTTCCCAAAACCAGATAGAGCAATAGCAAATCTACCCAATAATTCATCTGTTTGCAAGGTGGGGGATAAACATTGCTAGGGAAACCTATTACGTCCCATCAAATTAACAGGAACATTATTAGGTAAAAAGGGGTGATCAAGGGCACAACTTGCCTGTGACTCGAGATTCCAGGTACTAGGATGATCTTCAGATTCTCGTGACCTCACTGCTATTCGTAGCAATACAAACAAACATGGTATAGGAAAAATTAACATCACACCAACATAAGCACAAACTGCATAATAATATTCTATGCGATTCTACGAGATCGTGGGTTCGATAATGACTAGAATCGAAGTTGTGGTTGAACAAATATGGTTTTTCGAAGTTTTATGTGTTTAAATAATAAAACTATACTTCACTAACATAAGTTATGTGAGAGAATATATAACTATCTTCGTTTAACTTTAATCTAAGTTATTACTTGATTAGATATTATCTTTTAGTCAAATTCTAACTATAAGACCAGAATATTATATTAATATTAGAAAAGTTAATCCAATAAACATAGATTAATCAAATTAGTTACTTAATTATAAAAGTATATGATATTGTATAATTAATGTTGTTACTGTGTAGTAAATATTTCTATGAGGCTAACACAATTCGAATGGATCAAATCGGAGCTAAAATGAGTAAAATACAGATTTCACAAGTTCTTAGATTTATTCTTATATATATTATTCAATTTTCGAATTAAATTCATAGTTATACCAAATTACTGGACTGCGGATACAATTATCAGAGAGGCTAGGGTCTAAACTACGAAAAACAGGACCTGAGGGTTATTATTTTTTACTAGGAGTGCACTGTGTGTTGTTTTATTAAAAGATCATGGTCTCTTTTACAAAATACCATGGACAAAGGGGTACGGAGTAACCAGGGCCACCCGATCGAGTTCAGTCGGATGAGAATAAATTCATATTAATCCGAGCGAGTACGCGACCCGAGCAGTCGGATCACCGATCAATGTTTATAAACCATTCACGACATGGATCGATCCCGCACTGCCCGATCAAAAGGTGACGGTCGGATTTTAATGAATCAAAGGGTATGTACGTTATGATCCTGACCGACCAAACGAGATCGACGACCCATATCTCGTTTGCACCCGATCAAATCCTGGCCGCTCCCCCATGGATCAACGGCACATGCAACCCTCCCAACTGTAACACCCCTGGTGTTATGAGAACTAAAAGTTTGGCATGAAAAATTTTCAATACATTGGCATTTCGTTTAAGGGTATGTACGTTACGATCATATGCATTGGCATTTCATTATGTATGATACACCTAGGATGCATCCACTAGGAAATTTTTTTCAATACAACCATGTGATGTGATGCTCTGACTTGGTAAAAGGGATTCCTGAACCTAGGTTAGAGTATCTCTCTTTAAGGATTAGAGTCCTATGGCCTTGGAAAATGGGCACTAAGGTATGATCGCAACAAGTTAGTAGAAATGTTCAAAAAGGTTAAACTTAGAGGGCTTAAGTGCCATATGTAACCTAGAACACTCAAAACCCTAAAACCCTAATTAGTGCCCTATTGGGTGATTTTGAGTTCTATGCACTTTTAGCCAAAAGTGTAAACATCAAGATGATAGAGTAACAAAAGTTAAGCAACTTTTATGTTTGAGTATTTCCAAGTTTTGTGGTGCAAATTGGGGTAAATTGCAAAAGATCCAAGAGCACCTATATGCTTAACTCTGAAAACAGTGTTAACATGCCAACTTGACTATCAGTGGTACAAAAATTGGAGTAAAATGCCCTAAAAGTCGGGTGGCTAGGTCTATTGGTCTATGCGGATTTTGTCATGGGTCACCACAACAAAGTTGTAGAGCTATTATAGTAGTTTAAATTTGATTAAGTGACCTATCCCAAAAATGGTATAGGAATTGGAGTAAAATGCCCTAAAAGTCGGGCTGTCAGTCGGGTCGGGCACTGAAACTTGACTGTCAGTGGTTTCTGATTAACTTTGGAGCCGAATTATGCTTGATCCAGTGAGTATTTGATCAAGAACCTTATGACAAAGTTGAAGCTGGTATATAGGGGAACAACTTTGGTATAGTCGAGTTGATAGTTCGGTGTATGAAAATCGAAGAGAAATGACCTTGAAGTTGCTCTGTGAGACGAACTGAACGGGATCGCAATGACATAGTGTCTGAATAAGATCACATATGCAGTCCACCTCACCGCGGTGAACGGGCGCGGTGATTCAGGCTGGCCACCATGATTCGTGCCTGGGTCAGAAGGGATATTTCCGCGAGGATGAAAAGATCAGAGGGGGGTTGGATTGAGCCTGCCCCGCTGTACCCACTTGGGTCGTGACGTGGTCATCCGGCCGTTGTGGTGGTGGCCGCCATTTATCTCGGTCATGCCACACCATGTGCCGACTTACCATGTCGCAGTGAGTGATGGTAGATGACCATTTACTACCCTGAGTCCTTACCCCATTGAGAGCCACGGTAGACGAGCTCCGGTGACTCACCCCATCCCCGCCGTGAGTTCATCTCCGTCCAAAATTCAGAGCAACCGCAGCCGGCCCCTTTAAATTGAGTGCCCTCCTTGCTTCGCCTTCTTGTTATGCACCCAGAGCACCACTCCTCGCCTTAAATCATCCACCATAGCTCGCGAATTCCAGATTTCCCCCAAATCGGCCGGAACGCCGCCGTGAGGCATCACGTCGTGGCTAGCCGTTCTCAGGTCCGTTCATGTCCCTCTGATCCATGTTTCTACATCCTCTGGTGCTAGTGAAACTCCCGGTCTCGGCCAATTGAACGCTACCACAACGTAGCTTAGGGAACGTCGCGTCGTCGTCCGGGAACACCGCAGTGGACATGGCTCATGTCGACTGCCTGTTCCTGGTTGCCTCCGTCCAAGTTTGCGCGAGCACCGTAGTCCTAGTCGATCACGGATTCGTTCCAAGTCTTTGAATTGAATGCGACTGGCTTGAGTAAACCGGAATGAGCACGTCGGTGATCTTACTCCGTTGTTGTCGCGGACAGCTACGAATTAATGACAATCTGGTCGAATTAAGCACGTGCGTGCGTACGGGTAGCATCAGTGATGGTGTCCGTGTGCTCGGCACCACCGGAGCACGTCACTGTCGGCGAGTACTCGCGTCTCCGACCAAGTATTCGACCGGAGCGCCATCAGGGACTTGAAGTCGTGAAGAAATATAAGTATGAGGGCATATGTGCGATTGTCAGTGAGACATAGGAATAGTGTTTAGGGATTCTTTACTGGTTATTCAAATGCCTAAGGGTTCCAAAGCAAATTGCCAGAGCGGGCACGGATGCGCTCGGTTTCAGCACGAGTTTGGGCCGTTCGGGTTGAATGCGGCCCGATACTATTCATGTTTTCTTCTTTTCTTTTTACTGTCAACTTGGGAAATCTGTAGAAAATAGTAGAAAAATGTTAAAATTATGAGACCAATTTTGTTAGACTTCTAAAATCAAGTAGTATTTAATAAAAATAATCCCAGAATTTTTAGTTCAAACCTGGAATTATGTAGCATTTAAAGATGCTTAAATAAAGTCTTTTAGAATTTTAGAAATAATTTAGTAATTCTAAAAATTATAAAACTTTTTGGGTAGGCTTAATATGATGATTAGAGACCTTGAGTGAAGTTTGAAATAGTTTGGACACTGTTTGACCAGAAACCCCATAACTAGCTTCATATGATTAATTACTTAATATTAATCCTAAAGGAATAGCTAACTAGAAAAACCTTAGTGAATGGTCTGTACCGTGAAGGAAAGTTATATTCAAGATGCAACTTACTATATTTCTATTATGTAACTGCATATTCATGAAATAACATAAGCATTCATGTACAAGCATTCATGAAATAACATAAGCATTCATGTATATGTATTATCATGTATAAAACACGAGGAAGAAACCGTAGTAGAGGAAGAAGTTGTCTCCTAGACTGAGAATCCTCCAGTGGAGAACAACTTTTACTTCGACACCTACGGTGTGGAAACAGAAACTCCTGCAACACAAGGCAAGCCCTGGTGCATTTACCCCTTTTCCTTGTTGTTTTAAAATCTTTATCACCTTATATGATGCATTAAGTGATAGGAATTGTGTGATAAACAATTGATGTATTTCCTTCCTTAGAAAATTGGTTACCATTCCTTGTTTGCCTGTTTTATTTAAACAAGTTTTTCTAATGCTTAGTCTGCTATAGAAAACAAAAAGTTTTGTTTTGAAAAAGGTGATGCTTCACATGGGATGGAAATTTTTACAAAGAAAGGACTTATGATGGTGGATCCATCGCGACAGTGATGGGTTCAACATCTGAAAAGAACTACCTCTACCAGGTACTAAACTTTGGGTTTTAAATGATAAAGACGAGACCAGGCGGGTGATTTGCACGAGAAGGAAGTCTCGGTGTAATGTCTCCGTCTGAGTCGCTTAAGGACCGAGCCGATGTAGTCCGGCTGATCGAGGACCGTTTAACTGGCCATATGCCTCGTCATGGGTAAGCTTTGCCTTGGTCGGACCAATACCAAAAAGGCTACCACGCAATGGGAGTGGAGAGATGGCGAGAGAAGCGTGTACCCTCCGTGGCAAGAAGCTGGACGGTGGAGTATTTGTGCTCTCGGTTGGCATGAACCCATTTTGGTCTTGAGAAACCCGAGTGCGAGTTGACATATGCAAGGTTTAAGTGCTACATATGTCATGTGGTTGGAGATCCCCAGTTGGGTATTAATCGATTCGGATCACCGTTACTTCTCGGACATGAAGACTTGGTCACTGACCTACACGTAGCAACATGTGAACTGAAGGGGTGATAAAAAGATGGCTAGTTTAGGTCAAGTGCTTGATCTATAATAGAAAGAAATCTAGATGCTGATAACTACTTAACTTGATAAGTAAAATGAATTCTTAAGGATCCACTCATAGTAAGCTTTTTTGCAAAAGAGTCTTTGAATCTTGATAAGCTTTACCTTGATTCCCAAAGGCCAGCATATCCTTGAGAGTCTTCTCCTTTGACGGGTAAGACTTGCGAAAGTACACTCCGTACTCAGGGTTTTCAAACCCATGTTGCTGTAGGTGATGAAACTACTGAGTTCTGTTGTTTCTGTTCCAAGGTGGTTCCCAAGCAGGAGGAGGAGAACTAAGACTTACCTAGGGAATGTGTTTTGCCTTCCTATGATGTAATAATAATAAGTTTAAGCACTCAGTACCCGGATATGTAATAATCAACTCTTTCTATATTTTACTTATGAATGTAAATTATGTTATTGTAATCCTTTCCGCTTACTCCGATGATGTGTAATGTCTATGTTATGGGTTAAGCGCTTCTGAGAGATATGATGGAGATACAGATAACCGAACCTATCGAGTCATTATGCAGTATCGAGTCATTGTGCGCACCTGTATGACTGTCTGAGGTCCTTAGGATGAGGACATTTGTAGGTGGGCCTAGGTTCCGTGACAGCAACTCCCTCGAAAGAGAGCGGTAAAGCGGAGCTTCACGTGGTGGCGTTGCCCAGTGAGCACACCAGCAATCACACCAGAGCCCTCCAAGCTAGATCGCAAACACCCACACAGAGTATATAACAACACGAACAACATGGAGGGGTCATTACCGATGCCCGAGTAGTGGTGAGTTCTGGCCACGACGAGGGGCGGATCCGCGGCGCCCCAATCACTCAAGCGAGCAGTTTTTGTGGGAGATGGTCGAGGCTCCGCTTGATAATGCTACACGTAGCTCCTCCACACGATGACAAAGCTCAGCACCGCCCTCCTTGACTGTACGACGCCGTAGATCGAGGCTTCCTCGGCGGTGTGGGACCGAATTGACGAAGGGGCACACTCTCTCCTTCTTTCTCTCGATACCGGTTAGGGCTTGTTCGGTTACACCAATCCAGAGGGGGATTGGAGGGGTTTAAATCCCCGCCTAGTTATTTTTGACTAGGAGGAGATTTAATCCCCTCCAATCCCCCTCTAGATTACTGTAACCGAACATGCCCTTAGGCTTTGTTTGGTTATAGTGGGATTGAAGTGGATTGAGGTGTATTGAAGGGGATTGAAAAAAAATTAGTTCATATTACACTCCAATACACCACATACCACCTCAATCCACTTCAATATCAGATTATCCAAACAAGCCCTTATGGGGATTAGGATTGATGAAAGGGAAAGGAGGGGACGAGATCCAATGCACGAATTTATGGCCTCAGTGGAGAGTCAGTTGAGGCGCCCGCTGTAATCGCGCGCAAGTCGACGGTGATCCAAGGTTTGCGCCGGGGCCGCAACGACCCGAGGGAGAGACTTGACAGGATTGGCCCACCTGGCATCAACCGAGCGCGAACAGGGGTGAGGGCTTGCGGCTGCACTGTGGACCCCGGACATCAGTGCAATCACATATGCAACGCCGACCCGCTGTGTTGTGCATTGGGTGAAAAACTAGGCCGTGCACGCGGTGGGGAAGTAGGCCTGCTAGAGGGATTCAACCCAGGCGCTGGTAGGAGCCCTTTTCTCTCTTTTTTCCTTTACTTATTTTCTGTTTTACACTTTTTTACCTTTTTTATTTTAACTTAAAATCTTGAATTTAAATTTAAACTAGTATTCCTCATTCCACTTAAATGTATCACAAACAAATAAATACCGACATGGAATGCAAATTTATTTATATTATTTATTTTATTCAATTATTGGAGCAAATGATTCAAGTATGAAATGCCCAAATACACAATACATATTATAGAATACTTATTACTCTTGAATGTATGCCAATTTAAAATTATGTTCATATTTATTTAAGAGAGAGGATTTTCTAGTGTATTATATTTATTAAGTTATTTTTTAACTTAATTCTTTTGGAGGATATCTCTAATCATAATATTCAACAAAGGCCGGTTAAGTTATATGAGGGTATTTTATTTAATCTCTGATTATAAAAGACTTTTATTTAAATCTTGGAATACCATCTCCTAGATCTCGAAGTAGAATTTTGGGGCGTTACAAATTCTACCCCCTTAAAAATAATCTTGCCCTCAAGATTAGTAAGACAAAGGAGCATAATTAGTTTGGTTTGCGGATTAGTTTGTTTGTGTTTTTTTCTTAACATTGATTAGAGGTGTTTACCAAATTGTGTCTAGCCAGTTGTTAGGCAGGAGGAGTCATGGTTAGAGCAAGGATAAGTTCGGTAAGAAAGCTTTTGGGCCAAGAAAGACTCCAGGTGAAGTGTTGAGTTCTTGATTCATCTCGAGATCTGCTTTGACTTCTATATCCTTCCTTGACTAGGTTGATTTCTCTTCCTTCTTGGGGGCTTGGTGTTACCATCAAAGTTAGAGACATATGGCTAAGATAACTGTGAGTAGTATAGACTACATTAAGTAGGTCAATATCTGTTTTGATGTTAGGTTGGAATAGGTGGTCATCATGAACATGTTGGTTAGGTCGTTTTCCATGGCCAAGTTGGTCTAGGGCACTAATTTAGGTTAAAACAAGTCTATAAGGGTAGGGTCTAATCTATTTCACTAGGATTAACTAACATGTTAAGTAACTAACTTTAGATTAGATCATGGTTGTCTTGGGTAGGACAAGTGTAACACTCCTGGTGTTACGAGAACTAAAACTTTGGCATGACATCATATGCATTGACATTTCATTATGTATGATACACCTAGGATGCATCCACTAGGCTAAAATATCAAAACAAACATCTGTGATGATCTGACTTGGTCAAAGGGGCCCTTGATCCTAGGTTAGAGTATCTCCCCAAGGATTAGAAGCATGTGGACTTGTGAGATGAGCACTAGATGATGATCTCAAAAGTTAGTAGAAATGTTCAAGAAAGGTTAAACTTAGAGGGCTTAAGTGCCACATGTACCCTAGAACACTCTAAACCCTAATTTGGAACCCTAAAACCCTAATTAGTGCCCTATTGCGTGATTTTGAGTTCTATGCACTTTTAGTCAAAAGTGTATGTATCAAAGTGATAGAGTAACAAATGTAAGCAACTTTCATGTTTGGGGATTTGTAACACCCAAAATCCTATTCTAAGATTTATAAATATTTCTTTATAAGATTTAGGGTTAAAAGGTATTTTAAAATAAGGTTCCTCATTTTTAAATGTTATTCTGAAAAAAAACATAAACTTAAAAGCTTGGGACCATAAACACAAGGAAGACTTTTTATTATTCTCTTTATGAACTATATACAAATGCATCCCTTAACAGAAATATTTAAAATGAAATAACTTATGGGAAAAGAATATTGTGCGGAAGGTATAATTGAATCATTTTTTTTGCATAAATAAATTAATTAAAATAAATTATACCTGCATCATGTTGGAGTTTGTTTGTGCATCTAACTTAAAAATTTAAAAATTCAAACCTGGATTTGAATAGAAATATAAAACAGGAAATAAAACAAGAAAATAAGAAAGAGAAGACCTCACCTTGTTCTACCTGGGACGAATCCACAATCTGGCCCAGTCTCCTGCGCTTCTATTCCTTTTGTTCACCGTGAACAGGTCCCTGGTTGCGTGTCACTGACGCATGGGTCCCATTACCCAGACTGCAGTGCCGCGCGCCTGCACTGTGTCCTGTCGCGCTGGCATCATGGGCCTAGGCGCCAGGTGCTCCATCTACCTGCCATCACGAAACACCCCAACAGACTCTGTTCTGTTGCGCGATTCCGGCCGGGAATCTCGTCCCTACCTCCATCCCCTCGGACTTACCGCCTGGGTATAAATCGCGGGCCATCGGGAACCCCCTCATCCGTCTGGTGATCCTCGCTGGGCTAGCCGTATCGCTGAGCGCAGAGAGGGTCGAAGCTCATCACCGAGTGAAAAGGACCGCCGCTGGGGGAGAAATCGCCGCCGCCACGGATTTCTGTGTTCGTCGTCGTTCGGGCGCTCCCTGGAACCGTTCGACTAGAGCTTGCCCCTGTCCACCGTAGAACCGGCACCTCAACGCGGACCTGCGCGCCGTCGTCAACCAGTCTGCTTCATTGAAGGTGAGATCTCCTTCCCTCTTTGTTTCTCTGCACAGTTTTGCAACGTACGCTATGGCTACAAAACAGTCGTGCTTGTGTGTCGCCCGCAGCCTGCTGTTGCGCACCGCCGCAGCTCTGCTGCTCCGATGTGCCCCATGCTCGCTTGTCTAGCGCTCGGCTCCCCGGCAACCCAGCCCCCCTTCGGCGCAGCCCCACCCTGTGCATGGCTGGCCTGTGTGGTCGAGCGTCCTGGCCGACCCCTCTTCCCTTCTCCCCCAACCATGGCTGCTCATTGATCGGAGGTAGAAGAAAGACGGAGGGAGAAAGCAACTGCTTGCACGTAGAACCTGGAAAGAAAAGAACAAGTCGTACATGGGGGTTGTTGAGGAAAAAAAAAGGAACCCCACACACACGTGGCTTGGTGGAAATTTTTCTATTAGTCATGGGATGCGAGGGATTATTTGTGGCTGCTCTGGGTGACATGTGAGACCGCAGCGCTAGTTTCTTCATTCTCCCGGTAATCAAAACAGAATTAAGCGGGTTCGTTGGGAATTTCCTGGCAACAAATCTTAACCGAACAATCTCCCACGCTAGGATTCGGTCCCCGGATATATATATAGTCGTGAGCCTCGACCATCCCTAGACCATAGCCAATGCTAGGAGCCAGCTAAAACATGAGGAGTCGTCTTTCACCCGTAAGCATAGAGATGGGAAATGGAGAGCATCGTAGGGAGCAGCTCACGCCATGCGGGGGCGGTTGACCAGCACCGCCGCACGCATGGTGGGCAGGAGCCAATATCAGCGATCCACGTCAGCTAAGCTCGCAACCATAAGCCACTATGACCATCTTGTCGAAATTCGAGTTCCTCCACAACTTTAGCGACAACTTCGATGATTAATTTCCCACCATCATATCACATATTTCTGTGTAGCTCTACTAATTTATAAAAAAATGTGATATCTTTTAGGTCAAATAATTTGTTCAAGTTGTGTTAGGTTCATATTATTTTTTTGCGTACGTAGTAATAACATTGTTTTAATTATACCACATGTTTTAAATAATTAATTAATTGTTTAATTAATGCTAGTTAGCTAGGCAATCTAGTTAATCTAATTTATAGTTGTAACATACGCTTATTATAAATAATTGTTAAATTGATTAATATCAACTCAAATATTTTAACTTAATACATGCCTAATTTAAGTGCAACATCTATTAGATTTATTGCGCCTAGAAATATTGTTTTACCCATAATTCGTTTTAACTCTGATTTTAATAGTTCCCAAACCCACGATCTCGTAGCAACGTGTAGATTATTTTTATGAAGTTAGTACTTATGGTTGGTGTGATGTTAATTCTGTCTATACCATGTTTGTTTGTATTGCTACGACTAGCAGTGAGATCACGAGGATCTGAAGAATCACCCTGGTAACTGGAATCTCAAGTGCCAGACAAGTTGTGCCCTTGATCACTTCCTTTTACCCACTCATGTTCTAATTAATCATAATGATCTGCATAGGTTAATTTTGATGGGACCCAATAGGTTACCCTAGTTTGATTATCTTTATACCTTGTTTACCACTAAACTTTTTGGGTAGTACTTGCTAGTGCTTTATGTGGTTTTGGGTATGAAGATACATTACTCATGATTACACTTTTATTATCTGTTTATTATCACTGTTCATGATAAGATCATTATGTTAATTGGAACATGGAGCGACCACCCGGGAAAACAGTGCTACCACAAGGGTATAATGGGACGCCCTTGGCTGATTAATTAGGAAAGCTAGTGGAGGACTACCTTACCCGAAAGGGGCAAGGGCAGTAGGGGAGTGGTCAGTGTAGGGAGGCCCTCGGGAGGATTTTGCTGCGATGGCGGTCCTGCAAGGGATTCCTGCATTGGAGCTTCCTATAAACTGTAGCGGGTTTTCTGAAGCTAGTGGAACTTTGTAAAGGCCTCGTAGTGCCTCGCCTCCTCGGTAGAGGTGTACGGGAAGTCGCGATCCCTTAGCAGATGGGTAACATGACTTGTGGGTAAAGATGCGCAACCTCTGCAGAGTGTAAAACAGGTATACTAGCCGTGCTCACGGTCATGAGCAGCTCGGACCCTCACATGATTAATTTATGGAACTAAATTCAATTTGTCATATGCATTGCATTGCAGGTGATGTTGTTACTTGTGTTCTACTGCTTAATTGGGTTGGTATTTACTTATACTTAGTAATTGCTAATAAAATTTTGACCAACTTTAAAAGCAATGCTCAGCTTCAGCCATCCTCTTTGGTAAGCCTTACACTTCACATGAGCTCCCACCTTTGGCGAGTTCATACACATTATTCCCCACAACTTGTTGAGCGATGAACGTATGTGAGCTCACTCTTGCTGTCTCACACCCCCACAGGCCAAGAACAGGTACCGCAGGATGAGGCGCTTGGAGGATGCTGCGATGTGTTCGTGAGAGGTCTAGGCCGTCGTCTCCCAGTCAACTTTGGGTTGCTGGACCGTTGTCTCCTTATAATGTAATTATTTATTTATTTTGTATAGAACTTCTGTTATGTAGTAAAGATGTGACATTCGATACTGTGCCATGATTCATCATATGTGTGAGACTTGGTCCCAGCACACCTGGTGAATATGTTCGCGCCCGGGTCTTGGTGCCCCTAAAACCCGGGTGTGACAGAAGTGGTATCAGAGGAAATGTTGACTGTAGGACGAAACCTAGATAGAACTGGACAACCAATACTTACTTACCTTTTCTACTCTGATTCTTTTCTAAACTTTTCTTAATCTGTTCTCATCTATTTCCGCTTTACTCTGAGTATTCTTACCTTTTCCTTCTAAAGACAAAAGTGGATTTCGCACTTTGAAATCCTGTACAAAGTGACCTTTAAGAATAGGAGACCTACTCTTAGGAAAAAAATCAAAACTATTTTTGTAAATATTTGTATACTTGAGTGTTTGTTCTTATGATACTTGTCTGATTTGGATCTTTGATTGAGTGTGATGAGTTGTGGAGTAATGTCCACAATTACATCTGCATATACATATAGGCATAAATATAATTCATAAGATAACTAAATAAATCTAGATTATCCTTCATTAAAGATCTATCTCATCTCAATAGATCCATCTTATCTTAAAAGATACCCTCTCACCTTAATAGATTCATCTTATCTTGAAAAAATGTAATCTTATCCTAATAGATCTAATTGACCTCATATCTTAACCGATCTAATCTAATATGATCCAATCAAAAGTAAGTTATTAACAGGTTAGTTAATCTGGTGATATGGGTTAGACTTTGCTTCAACAAACATAACCTAACCTAAATTAATGTCTTATACCAACTCGTCCGTAAACAACAATATAACCTACATCACAGGCTGCCTAGTCCATTTGTTCCGAAAGCAAAATACAACTCTGTTCAAACCTAACTACCTCATGTACCCTAGTTATCCTAGCTATATATCCTTAGCCATATGTCCTCAACTCGGATGGCAACTCCAGGATTGAGGGCCAAAGAAGACCAACCACGTCAAAGAAGGATAAGCATCAACTCAAGTCTTCAAAGATCAAGTTGGATCTTCAAAGGAATCAAGATCCACACTGTTGGATGGAGTCTTTCCTTACCGTACTCTTTCTTACCCCGACACATCCTCGCTTTAACCTAATTTCACCTTGCCTTGATATAGAAGATGCTTATATTCCCCTTGCTACTAAAAAAAGAGCTTTTGGTATTTGGACCATTTAGAAACTAAAAGATAAACCACAAATCAACCTATCTAGATCCCTCTCCTATTAAAAACAATTAGAAGCTAAATTACAAACCAATCCTTCTGTATCCCTCTTCTTACAAATCTCGAGGACGAGATTTCTGTTAAGGGGGTAGGATTTGTAACACCCAAAATCCTATTCTAAGATTTATAAATATTTCTTTATAAGATTTAGGGTTAAAAGGTATTTTAAAATAAGGTTCCTCATTTTTAAATGTTATTCTGAAAAAAAACATAAACTTAAAAGCTTGGGACCATAAACACAAGGAAGACTTTTTATTATTCTCTTTATGAACTATATACAAATGCATCCCTTAACAGAAATATTTAAAATGAAATAACTTATGGGAAAAGAATATTGTGCGGATGGTATAATTGAATCATTTTTTTTGCGTAAATAAATTAATTAAAATAAATTATACCTGCATCATGTTGGAGTTTGTTTGTGCATCTAACTTAAAATTTTAAAAATTCAAACCTGGATTTGAATAGAAATATAAAACAGGAAATAAAACAAGAAAATAAGAAAGAGAAGACCTCACCTTGTTCTACCTGGGACGAATCCACGTTCTGGCCCAGTCTCCTGCGCTTCTATTCCTTTTGTTCACCGTGAACAGGTCCCTGGTTGCGTGTCACTGACGCATGGGTCCCATTACCCAGACTGCAGTGCCGCGCGCCTGCACTGTGTCCTGTCGCTGGCATCATGGGCCCAGGCGCCAGGTGCTCCATCTACCTGCCATCACGAAACACCCCAACAGACTCTGTTCTGTTGCGCGATTCTGGCCGGGGATCTCGTCCCTACCTCCATTCCCTCGGACTTACCGCCTGGGTATAAATCGCGGGCCATCGGGAACCCCCTCATCCGTCTGGTGATCCTCGCTGGGCTAGCCGTATCGCTGAGCGCAGAGAGGGTCGAAGCTCATCACCGAGTGAAAAGGACCGCCGCTGGGGGAGAAATCGCCGCCGCCACGGATTTCTGTGTTCGTCGTCGTTCGGGCGCTCCCTGGAACCGTTCGACTAGAGCTTGCCCCTGTCCACCGTAGAACCGGCACCTCAACGCGGACCTGCGCGCCGTTGTCAACCAGTCTGCTTCATTGAAGGTGAGATCTCCTTCCCTCTTTGTTTCTCTGCACAGTTTTGCAACGTACGCTATGGCTACAAAACAGTCGTGCTTGTGTGTCGCCCGCAGCCTGCTGTTGCGCACCGCCGCAGCTCTGCTGCTCCGATGTGCCCCATGCTCGCTTGTCTAGCGCTCGGCTCCCCGGCAACCCAGCCCCCCTCGGGCGCAGCCCCACCCTGTGCATGGCTGGCCTGTGTGGTCGAGCGTCCTGGCCGACCCCTCTTCCCTTCTCCCCCAACCATGGCTGCTCATTGATCGGAGGTAGAAGAAAGACGGAGGGAGAAAGCAACTTCTTGCACGTAGAACCTGGAAAGAAAAGAACAAGTCGTACATGGGGGTTGTTGAGGAAAAAAAAGGAACCCCACACACACGTGGCTTGGTGGAAATTTTTCTATTAGTCATGGGATGCGAGGGATTATTTGTGGCTGCTCTGGGTGACATGTGAGACCGCAGCGCTAGTTTCTTCATTCTCCCGGTAATCAAAACAGAACTAAGCGGGTTCGTTGGGAATTTCCTGGCAACAAATCTTAACCGAACAATCTCCCACGCTAGGATTCGGTCCCCGGATATATATATAGTCGTGAGCCTCGACCATCCCTAGACCATAGCCAATGCTAGGAGCCAGCTAAAACATGAGGAGTCGTCTTTCACCCGTAAGCATAGAGATGGGAAATGGAGAGCATCGTAGGGAGCAGCTCACGCCATGCGGGGGCGGTTGACCAGCACCGCCGCACGCATGGTGGGCAGGAGCCAATATCAGCGATCCACGTCAGCTAAGCTCGCAACCATAAGCCACTATGACCATCTTGTCGAAATTCGAGTTCCTCCACAACTTTAGCGACAACTTCGATGATTAATTTCCCACCATCATATCACATATTTCTATGTAGCTCTACTAATTTATAAAAAAATGTGATATCTTTTAGGTCAAATAATTTGTTCAAGTTGTGTTAGGTTCATATTATTTTTTTGCGTACGTAGTAATAACATTGTTTTAATTATACCACATGTTTTAAATAATTAATTAATTGTTTAATTAATGCTAGTTAGCTAGGCAATCTAGTTAATCTAATTTATAGTTGTAACATACTCTTATTATAAATAATTGTTAAATTGATTAATATCAACTCAAATATTTTAACTTAATACATGCCTAATTTAAGTGCAACATCTATTAGATTTATTGCGCCTAGAAATATTGTTTTACCCATAATTCGTTTTAACTCTGATTTTAATAGTTCCCAAACCCACGATCTCGTAGCAACGTGTAGATTATTTTTATGAAGTTAGTACTTATGGTTGGTGTGATGTTAATTCTGTCTATACCATGTTTGTTTGTATTGCTACGACTAGCAGTGAGATCACGAGGATCTGAAGAATCACCCTGGTAACTGGAATCTCAAGTGCCAGGCAAGTTGTGCCCTTGATCACTTCCTTTTACCCACTCATGTTCTAATTAATCATAATGATCTGCATAGGTTAATTTTGATGGGACCCAATAGGTTACCCTAGTTTGATTATCTTTATACCTTGTTTACCACTAAACTTTTTGGGTAGTACTTGCTAGTGCTTTATGTGGTTTTGGGTATGAAGATACATTACTCATGATTACACTTTTATTATCTGTTTATTATCACTCTTCATGATAAGATCATTATGTTAATTGGAACATGGAGCGACCACCCGGGAAAACAGTGCTACCACAAGGGTATAATGGGACGCCCTTGGCTGATTAATTAGGAAAGCTAGTGGAGGACTACCTTACCCGAAAGGGGCAAGGGCAGTAGGGGAGTGGTCAGTGTAGGGAGGCCCTCGGGAGGATTTTGCTGCGATGGCGGTCCTGCAAGGGATTCCTGCATTGGAGCTTCCTATAAACTGTAGCGGGTTTTCTGAAGCTAGTGGAACTTTGTAAAGGCCTCGTAGTGTTACCCTGCCTCGCCTCCTCAGTAGAGGTGTACGGGAAGTCGCGATCCCTTGGCAGATGGGTAACATGACTTGTTGGTAAAGATGCGCAACCTCTGCAGAGTGTAAAACTGGTATACTAGCCGTGCTCACGGTCATGAGCAGCTCAGACCCTCACATGATTAACTTATGGAACTAAATTCAATTTGTCATATGCATTGCATCGCAGGTGATGTTGTTACTTGTGTTCTACTGCTTAATTGGGTTGGTATTTACTTATACTTAGTAATTGCTAATAAAATTTTGACCAACTTTAAAAGCAATGCTCAGCTTCAGCCATCCTCTTTGGTAAGCCTTACACTTCACATGAGCTCCCACCTTTGGCGAGTTCATACACATTATTCCCCACAACTTGTTGAGCGATGAACGTATGTGAGCTCACTCTTGCTGTCTCACACCCCCACAGGCCAAGAACAGGTACCGCAGGATGAGGCGCTTGGAGGATGCTGCGATGTGTTCGTGAGAGGTCTAGGTCGTCGTCTCCCAGTCAACTTTGGGTTGCTGGACCGTTGTCTCCTTATAATGTAATTATTTATTTATTTTGTATAGAACTTCTGTTATGTAGTAAAGATGTGACATTCGATCCTGTGCCATGATTCATCATATGTGTGAGACTTGGTCCCAGCACACCTGGGGAATATGTTCGCGCCCGGGTCTTGGTGCCCCTAAAACCCGGGTGTGACAGGATTTCCAAGTTTTTGTGGTGAAAATTGGGGTAAATTGCAAAAGATCCAAGAGCACCCATGTTCTTAACTCTGAAAATAGTGTCAATAGGCCAACTTCAAGCCTCTGTATCTCTTGATCTATGAAGAATTTGTTATGAGTCACCACAACAAAGTTGTAGAGCTACTATAGTAGTCTAAGTTTGATTAAGTGACCTAGCCCAAGAATGGTACAGAAATTGGAGTAAAATGCCCTAGAAGTCGGGCTGTCAGTCAGGCCTTACACCGAACACAGACTATCAGTGGTTTCTGAAACTTTGGAGCCAGATTATGCTTGATCTAGTGAGTAACTGTTCAAGACCCTTATAACAAAGTTGAAGCTGGTTTATAGGAGAATAACTTTGATGTAGTCGGATTAGCTGTGCGCATGGTCATGAGCGGCTCAGGACTCTTGCATGATTAACTTATGAAATTAAGCTTAATCTATCATTCGCATTATATTGTGGGATTTATTATTAGTTGTGATCAATTATTTAATTGGGTTGGTATCTACTTACACTTAGTAATTGCTAATAAAATTTTGACCAACTTATGAAAAGCGATGCTCAGCCTTAACCATTTTTCCTTAGTAAGCCTTAGACACACATGAGCTCCCACTGTAAGTAAGCTCATGCACATTATTACCCACACTTGCTGAGCGATGAATATATGTGAACTCACCCTTGCTACAATCATACCAGGTGAAGAGTAGGTACCACCAGAGGAGGACTATTACGACGAGTTCGATGAGATCTAAGCGTCGTCTCACAGTCAACTATGGCGTTGTGGAGATAGTTATCTTTGTTCAAGTTATTTATTATCAATTATTTTGTAAGGAATTCTCATTATATAATAAAGATTATGACATTTTTCTCTATACACTAAGTCATTGTATGTGTGGAGCTCACTTTAGCGCACATATGAGATCCACCCAGATTTGTCCTTATTGTTGGGTGTGACAAAAGTGGTATCAAAGCGGTGATGACTATAGGACGTAACCTAGATAAAACTGGACAAAAATTTTGCCTACTTACCTTTGCTAATCTAATTCTTCTATACTTTCCTTGATCTTGTCTCATCTTTGGTTGCTTTACTCTGACTACTCTTACCTTTTCCACTCTAAAGACAGAAGGATTTCACACCTTAGAATCCTATGATTTCCTAAGAGATAGAAGACCCAATCAAAAAAAACTATTTTTATAGCTATATATGCGCTTGAATGTTTGTTCTTATGATACATGCTTGATTTGGTTCTTTGATCGAGTGAAATAATTGTGGGGTTATATCCACAATAAAACCTAGTATAGTAGGTACCTTCTAGCATGTACCAACATAGATGTAGTATGGCAATGATAGGTAGGTGGCACTCTAATCTACTGAGCTACTTTGACCCAAAAAGCCTTGTGTTCCTCACCTAGCTGACTGCCTTATCTACATATATATCTTACCTTTTGTCTCTAACCCAGATGGGCAATACTAGGATAGGAGGAGGTGTTGATCTACCTGCACGCATCTATCGAAGAAACACAGTGATTAGTCCAGAATCACAAATCTCCAAACACTCCACCTTCTAGGTCAGAAGCTTTCTTCGTGGCTTAGACGTAGCTACTGCAGCAAATGGCCAATGCGATGGCCAATATGCATGCCCAACTCAATAATAACCAGCAACACCCATACCAAGCACCACCAAGAGGCAAACACCATGAGTTCATGAGCCACAAACCACCCACCTTTTCTAGCTCCTCAGATCCACTACAAGCTGATGACTAGCTAAAATATGTAGAGAAGATGCTCAACATTGCCAAATGCACCGACAGGGAGAAGGTGTTGTATGCATTGGGTTGCCTCACAGGCCCCGCAGTGGATTCGTGGCATGCTTATTGCGTAGCACAAGCTGTCGTAGACACCATCACTTGGGCAGAATTCTCAACCAACTTCAGAAGCTACCGCATTCCTGTCGAGCCGATGAAGATTAAAAAGGAGTTTTTTCACTCAAACAAGGAGGGATGTCAGTGAGAAAGTACAAAGACAAATTCATCCAGTTGTCCAAATATGCTCTAGAAGAGTTTGCAGATGATGAGAAGAAGCAGAAGCTATTTCTGGCAGGACTCATTGGGCCACTACAGTACAAGCTTATGTCTTACTCATTCCCATATTTCCAGAAACTTCTAGATAAGGCCATAGCCCTTGAACACAAGCGTATTCAGCTAGGCGAGATGAAGAGGAAAGCTATCACTTAGGGTTAAGTAGGAAGTAGCAGCCGCCCTCGCTATGCTCCACCACAGGGAACCCCAGTTCACTCGGGTGGTGGGTAGCAATCATATCCATGCCCTGCTTCGCAAACCACAACCCATACTCCACAAACTCACGAAGCCACCCCAACAAACACCTCCGCAAAACCTACTGGCCAGAACACATGTTTCAAATGTGGCGAATCTAGGCACTATGCTAACGTCTGCCCTAAGAGGCATGCAAATACCACTCGAACTCGAGGCAATGATCCTGTCAGGCAAAACTAGTCTTCTGAGGTGGGAGTCAAGCTCCATCCAGCAACTGCGGCCGTCGGAACTATACACTTGGTCGAGTTAATCTTGTCAATGTGGAGACTGCTGCTAATGGCTCTGACATCGTCGTCGATACGTTCTTTACTAATTCAGCACCAGCATCCATATTGTTTGATTTAGGAGCCTCGCATTCATTCATCTCTGGTTGTTATGTTAAGCTACATAATCTACCTATCACCACTATGCTTGTTGGGGGCCTTCGTCTTCCGAAGGTCCTCAAAAACATGATTAACAATGTTTCCCAAGTGTGATATGTGTACAGGAACCTTCGGACCCAGAATGAAGATGTACACAATATGAAAAGCATGATCGAGACGAAGGTTGAACCGGTTCCGAAACTACGCGCAAGGAAGTTTCGGCTCAACGGCAGAAAAAGGAACCGACTTAAATGGGAAAAGGCTATCTAGTCCTCGTTGGATTGTCCTTAAGTCAATAGTAAACATAAAGGGCATGAATGTAATTTTACATAGGCTACGCCCTGTGTCTATAAATAGATGAACAGTACCCCCGTACTGTTCACGCTGACTTGTACTCGCTTGTGCGTCACGCTCGAACTTTTGCCTTCTGTCATGCCGAAGGTACAAATGTAATTCATATTGTTCATGTTCATTCATGATGATATAAAAAAGATATAGTAATGATGTCATATGATTATTCATGTTATCTCTCATGTTTCATATGCTTCTTCTTTCATTAATATATACTGCAATGATGAAGGTACGTCCTTCTTGACCTTCGTCTAAAGATCATTATATCCTAAAGGATATAATGCTTCGAAGGACGAGGGGCATTAACCATTAACATTTTATGTTGCCTTGTTCTTAACTCATAGCATTTGAGAACAAGTCCCCAACATTGGCGCCCACCTCCGGTGTACTCACTTCCACAATCTTCAGCAAAGCATCAACCTTCGTCATGCCGCCGAAGAAGACAACAGCGCCAGGGGCTGCACTGCAGCCACTGAACACAAACAAGGAGACTCTCTCTCTCCGAGAGGCTAGAAGCCAAAAGAGAAAGGCCATCAGTCCAACACTTTAGTAGGAGGAGTTGGACCAGGAGATCAGGAACCTAGAAGTCATTCACTAGCAGGTGCAAAGGAAAAAGGAGAAGATGGCCCGGCTGGCCAACCTTCAGAAGATCGATGAAGCTGCTGAGGAAGTGTGTCATCTTACTCAAGATGATCATGACCAAAGGCCCCAACACAGGGAGCTTCGCCAAGAGGGCTCATTCAACGAAGATGAATGGTACGATGATTTTTATCATGGTAGCTTTACTTTTGATGATGCTTCTCCCCTGGCAGCAGAATTGCAGGCTATTCCATGGCCACAATCCTACAAGTCACCTCAGTTACCCATGTACGATGGGCACTCGGATCCAAAGAAATTCTTGATGATCTATGAGGCAACAATATCCTCAAATGGAAGCAACACAGCTGTCATGGCAAAGTCCTTCGTCATGGCAGTTCGAAATGTGGCCCAGACATGGTACTCTTCTCTCCGACCAGGGACAATCATGTCATGGCAGAAGCTCAAGGACATGCTGGTTACCAGTTTTCAAGGCTTTCAAACGAAGCCAGTCACAGCTCAGGCCTTGTTCCAGTGCACACAAGACCATGAGGAATACCTTCAGGCGTATGTCTAAAGGTTCTTGCGTCTGAGAGCACAAGCGCCCATAGTGCCCAATGAAATCGTCATTGAGGCCATGATCAAGGGTCTTCGGCCAGGGCCTACGACCCAATACTTCGCCAGGAAACCCCCCAGACTCTGGAGAAGCTGCTTTAGAAAATGGATGAGTACATCCGGGCTGATAATGACTTCCGACAAAGAAGGGAGGAAGCTTATAGATTTTCTGAGATGACTAGGGGCTTATTCTGTGGTGAAGACAAGGGCCACACGACAAGAACATGCTAGATTACCATTCAAAAGCAAAAAGAGATCGCCGAAGCAGAAGCCCGGCAGAATCAGCCGAAGCAGGTCCTACATACTGCTTCGTGCCACTCTCCCTACATACCAGAATATGTAGGCAATCAACCTGCAACTTCTGTCGCTTTGGCAAGCCATTCACAAGCTTCCTGGCCTCAGCTCCCACCTCCACCACCATTACAACCCACTTATACCCGAAGCCAGCAACCAGAAGGGTGCCAACACTCCCAACAACAACGTGACTTCTGGGAGGAGTCCGAAACTCGTACAGTCAATAGCACTATACCAGAATCAAAGCACATATACTGAGCAATATCCTACTTCTGAAATACTTTTATCTTCTATGCCATTTTGCTTTTTGAATAAGGAACAAGCAATGAAAACTTAGTTTTAATTTCTTGTAATGATTTTGCTTCTATCAGAATGAAATATATCTTCTTCACAGATTTATGAAGCTCAAAAGTCGTTCCTAAGGGAATGCAGAGCCAACACAAATGAAGCTACAAAAGTCGTTCCTAAGGGAGCGCAGCGTAAGTTCTGTGCTCAAAAGTCGTTCCTAAGGGAATGCAGAGCCAAAATTGACGAAGCTACAAAAAGTCGTTCCTAAGAGAGCGCAATGTAAGTTTTCTGCTCAAAAGTCGTTCCAAAGGGAATGCCGAGCCATATACCACCGAAATATAAGGCGAAGAAGTTCAAAAGTTGTTCATAAGGGGATGCAGAACTTATACCGCCGAAATAGAAGGCGAAGAAGTTCAAAAGACGTTCCTAAGGGGATGCAGAACTTATATCACCGAAATAGAAGGTGAAGAAGCTCAAAAGTCATTCCTATGGGGATGCAGAGCTTGTGTGTTCCAGTGTGGGCGTGTGGCTGTGTGTCTTCAGCATCCTCATCATTTTGCATCATATCATCACATCATTTTGCATAACATTACATCATACATCATATTGCATCAACGGCACAAGAATCAAATACGAATCTAATCTTCAGCAAATGCTTCGTCAAAATGAAAATGTGCTAAGGCACGAAGAAGCTTTGGGAAATACAGTTTTATCAGTCTTGTCACAAGAAGGGATCTCTTTCTTTACGAAGCATGAAAAGAAGGGAAGGTGTTTTTTTCGCCGAAGGCTCAAAAATGGTATTTATGTAAGTTTCATGCATCGCAAAGAAATAAATTACAATAATTTACATTCTCGATTCAATGTTACATACATCAAATGTCACATAGTTTTGATACAATAGAAGCTTAATGTTCATTGTCCCATACATCAAGCATTTCAATATTATTACAATAAAATCTATTCTTCTCTAAGAACTTTCTCCGCAACTTTGTTCAGTAATTTATTGACGACTTCATCAATAATGGATTCAGCCATGCTTATGATGTCCAATGATTCCTTCATCTCAGGATCAGCTAGGGGATCATACGGCTCCGGTGGCGGGGATAGTTCAGCTGTAATAGGAAAATTATTAATACGAAGCCTCGAAGCAAGTGCCGAAGCTAAATAATCAACAAATAATACCTATACGCCTTTCGCGTTCTGCAGCTTCTTCAGTTCGCTTTGTGTTTGCCCGGGCGTTGTGGGTGTCTTTTTCACTCTTTTTTATAATCTCGTGGGCCAGCTCTCGGCCACCGTTCACCCAGACATCATTATAAAATTTCCCACCCATTAAAGTTGCTTCGACCGAAGGATCCTTAGTATCATCTATGGAGAAGGCAGCTTCGGCTTGGGCTATGGCCTTAACATGATCACACCCAGCCTTCTCCAGAATAGCTGAGATTCCCCGTGCACCGGAAAACGTGCAAACATCCCCGTGATCACTCAAAATTTCCTCGAAGGATTCAGCTTCTCCATTTATCCATTCAACAATGCCTTCGGGGTCGCCTCGTATGAAGTTTTCTTCACAAGAATAGGCGCCCACTTTGGAGAAGCTAGCTCTTATTTTCTTCACACAATCCAAGGATTTTTCAAAACACCTTTCCTTGGACTCGCGAAGCTCTTCAACATTTTTCTCTAGCTTTTTTATCCAGTATTCACTGATCTCTTGCTTATGCTCTGCGAGAGCGCACTTCTCACTAGCTTTGGCCAGTTGTCTCCGAAGGTCTTCAACCTCAGCCTTTTGAGCTTCGGCTTGAGCATTGTATTTAGTTTCGTCTTCTTTTATTTTTTCTACCAATGAAATCAAAATCTTTTCTTTCTCTAGACCTTCATTTCTTAGCTCAATCACCTCAGCCCGAAGGTTGTTGAGTGCTATGGCACTGCTCTCGTCTTCAGTATTCTTTTGTGCCCTCAAGGCATTACTAAGAATCAAGCCCTATAAAGAAGAAGAAAGAATTGAGTATGACAATGAAGTATTTCATTTCCAGCTTCAGAGTTAACTTTTTATACCTTTATATTGTTGTATGCTAAGCTATCAGCAAGATCATCCTTTGACAAAATCAAAAGGCCATCTTCCAGCTTCGGGAATCCCATACTCTTAGCTATCTCCCGACAGACGGATATTTCTTTGTTGTCCGGGAGACAGTATAAGAAGTCATCATCGTTAGTGTTGTTAAACATTAAAGCTCCCTTCGGATATTTCAATTTTTGCGCATAGTGTCTGGCTTCCAGAACTTCTTCTTTGGACAACTTTTTCCCCGAAGCATGATGGTAAATATAATCAGCGTCCTCGACAGCGGCTTTGGGGGCAGGAGATTTTGCCCTTTCTCCCGCGTCTGGCCCTTCTGCCATGCCAGCGTCTGAAGCCTGTGGATCAGTTTTATCTTCGGGCGCAATGGCCTTCATCTCAATAGGCGCTAAAGGCCCAACTTCGGTCACATCTTGGACTTTGGTAGCTTAAGCATCTTTCTTAGTAGCTCCAGGGCTCAAGGCCTTCGTAGTCTCCAAGACAGCGTCCAGCACGTTAGCCATTCTCCTCCTCTTGGGAGTTGCGGTAGGAGCCTTTTGCACCTTCGACAAACTTGCCTCAGCTGGTGGGCTTAGAATTTCAGGCATTTTCTATATTTTTCCGTGTGTGGCTCTTCGGCCTTAGCAGTCTTAGCTTCGGCTGCTCCGACTGTGGGTACCTTCAGCACCACAGTCGGCTCTTCAATGCTCTGCGTAATCGAAGCAACTTGCTTTGCTTTGGCAGCTGAAGAATTACCCTCGCCAAGTTCAGGCACTATGACCGGTTCAACATAGCGCGGCCGGTGGGTCAGAACCTTCACCTTTTTGCTTTTCGGCATAGCTACGGTGGCCGAAGCGGCAGTCTTTCTGTTTTTCCCTTGCCCTTGTAGTGGGTAATGGTAGTCAGGGTATACGAAGCCAATCGCATCAAACACCCTGTTCAATCTTTTCTTGCCCCAACCTCCGAAGGCTGCAGACAGAGCATTATCTTCAGCCTTGGAATATGTCCCAAGTAGCTCGTCGCTGTTAGCTTCAATACACTTCAACCAGTCATCATCTGGGTCATCAAACTTTTCCCTAAATCTGAAGGTATATTTCAATCGGACTAGGCCACTGTCATTGGACTCGGTAGTAGTCTCCTTCGGCATATCAATATGTGTTCTTGAATTAAATTCCTCGTGCCAATAAAGGCGCACACAATACTAAAGGCCTTCTGGCACGCTTCAACATCGCTATCAATATTCACCTTCGGCCTTCGGAGGCCGAAGCGAGACAAGATGGGGCGCTGGATAATTTCCTTAATGTCTTCTCTTTTCTTTAAATCATTTTTAACGTAAAACCACTCCTCCATCCATGCCCCGGGCCATCTTTTCTGGAACGTTGGCACTGGGTGGCTTGCATTGGGGCGAGCAATAAATCCATAACAACCGAAGTTGTTGTGGTACTGTTCTTTGCCAGTAGCCTTCGTCTCATATAAAAGCTCGTGCATACTGTAGAAGCACTTCGCGCTTGGCCCTAGCCCTTGACTCCTTACAGCCTAGACAAAAATCCCCATCCTAATTATAGCTTCGGGGGTGATTTGATGAAGGAAGATCTGGTATATCTTCAGCACTTCAACCACCAACTTGGTCAAAGGGAACCGAAGACCAGCCTTCAAAAAGCTTTGATAAATAACAACTTCATTTTCCTCAGGAGTAGGGACGATGTTGTCTCCACCAACTCTCACGATAGATATGTCACGAAAGTATCTTCCTCTCATGTTGTCAATATGACTCTGCTCAATAGTTGATTTTCCGAAGACGGCATGGCTCAGTCGCCAGGGCCGATCTTTAGAATCTTCATCTCCACTCTCCACATCATAACTATCACTGTCATCAGTATCTTCAGACAAACCCTCCAATATCTCTTTAGTAATCTTCTCTGTGTTCGTTTTTTACATAGACTCAAAAAATCCGGCGATAAAATGATCCGCAGTTTTCTTTTCTTCAAACAACTTCGTCTCCTCGGTTAGCTTTGTCTCCTCAGTCATCTTCTTTTCCACAGTCATCTTTTCCCCAGACATGGTGCAAACATGTCTTTAAACCGTAGCTCGAAAAGCTTGAAAATCAGGCGAAAGCTAGTGAGCAAGAGCTAAAAAGTTTGAGAAAATGACGCAAATGGCAGAAATGGCGTATCAAATGTTGCCGGTGTGGGTTCATATTTATACGCCCAATGCGTTGCAACTTGGAGGACCCCGTCTGTCAGTGACTATTGCTATTCTAGCAAAGGGAAGGTGTTTTTTCGGACCTTCGGCTTAAGGCCTTCATTCACGTCGTAGTCTGAATTCATTGTTAAAACAAATTAATACTGCGAGGGGCTACTGTTGGGGGCCTTCGTCTTCCGAAAGTCCTCAAAAACATGATTAACAATGTTTCCCAAGTGTGATATGTGTACAGGAACCTTCAGACCCGGAATGAAGATGTACACAATATGAAAAGCATGGTCGGTACGAAGGTTGAACCGGTTCCGAAGCTACGTGCAAAGGAAGTTTCGACTCAATGGTAGAGAAAGGAACCGACTTAAAGGGGAAAAGGCTATCTAGTCCTCGTTGGATTGTCCTTAAGTTAATAGTAAACATAAAGGGCATGAATGTAATTTTACACAGGCTGCGCCCTGTGCCTATAAATAGATGAACAGTACCCCCGTATTGTTCACGCTGACTTGTACTCGCTTGTGCGTCACGCTTGGACTTTTGCCTTCTGTCAAGCCGAAGGTACAAATGTAATTCAATATTGTTCATGTTCATTCATGATGATATAAAAAGATATAGTAATGATGTCATATGATTATTCATGTTATCTGTCATGTTTCATATGCTTCTTCTTTCATTAATATATACTGCAATGATGAAGGTACATCCTTCTTGACCTTCGTCTGAAGATCATTATATCCTAAAGGAGATAATGCTTCGAAGGATGAAGGGCATTAACCATTAACATTTTGTGTTGCCTTGTTCTTAACTCATAGCATTTTAGAACAAGTCCCCAACGATGCCCAGCCACATGGTAGTTCACACACCTAGACGGGTAATAGAAGCATATTATAAGTGTTAAAAGCTAGATGTAATAATCATGGGGAGGAATTTCTAGTCTACACCCATCGTAATAGACACCAGCAAGTTAGATTTAATCCTTGGTATGGCGTGTGGGGGACGGATATCCCCGGGTCCACTAGAAGGCGAAAGATCTCCGCATGGGTCCACAGACCAGTTACCCCGCAAGGCCGCCTCGTCGTGGGCTGGACAGAGACTACCAGAGGAATATGCCGACCCAAGAAGGCAACAGGCTCACGCCTGGATCACCCGAGGCTTAGGCGCAATCTCAAGGAACCGTCTGACTTTCCCGCGCCTAGTGCCCTCAAACGTTGGAGATAGACCAAGAGAAGTCGACGAGTTCTTCCTTAAGATAAGCTAAGTCGGTTCGCTATTAGTTAGGAGATATACTAGAAGAACGTGATCATCATGTACGCAGGGAGTACTCCACGGTCGTGTATATAAAGCTTAGGGGGAACCCCATCATTTTCATCTCATAAGCCTTTCTCCATTCAGGAGACACCACCTGTAACACACCACACATACAGACTAATCCCAGGAAGTAGGGTATTACGCCTCTCAGAGAGGCCCAAACCTGCAGAAAATCGCCTGTCTTTCTCTTTCTCTCTCTCTCTCGTGCTCCTAGCATGGACCATCGAGCTACAATCAACAACACCGTCCTACCCAAAAGCACTGCAAGGGTATTCCTGGGTGTGCGGTCTGACTCTAAACACTGATAGCTAGCGCCAGGTAGGGGTGTGTCGTTGATTAGAGCTAGCTCAATGGCCATCACCTTCAAGAGCAAGATCACTCTTCGCTCGGAGAGCTATGTTCTGTTTTGGAACCATCTGATGCATAGCGGACAAAGAGGGAACTCTACACCACGTAGTTGATCCACTGGAGAGAAAGCCTTCCTAGGGAATCCCGAGGGAAGCCAGAACAAGACTGTGGGTGGCACCACCGTCCGCAACTCGGGGGAAGATGATCCTTCGCAGACCAAGGATCGGGAGCCCTCAGGAGGAGAAAGATCGACCGGTCGGGGTCCCGCTTACCCGAAGAACTCCGTTGTTCACCTCGCCGACAAAGGAGTGGACACGAATCACTCAGAAGAAGGAAACAAACATTCCGAGTCAGGGGATGAGAATACGTCGAACCACCTTTCCGATACCTCTGCCCTCAAAGGAGGACGGGAAGAAGAGCACCATCGCGCCGGCTCCTTTCTACCCCGACGTCCTCTTCATCCAGGGGAGATTGGAGTCAACACCAGCGGAGGGGAGGAGCCTCCCCAGCGTGAAGCACGACGACAGAGGAACAGACGTCGAAACATACGGCGACATCATGAAGCTGGGGAACGGAATCTGATGCAGACTGCATCTCGAGATGAAGCCTCAGAAGTGGGAGAAGCTTCTAACGAACGAGTGCACCAAGAAAGGTGTAACTCTCACCGCCGCGATCGCCGACAAGCTCAAGACCGGGAACAAGAGCTAGCTGAGCAGGACGCTAGGTTACTGCGAGAGAACCTCTCTTCACTCGAAACTTGTACCCCAATTTTGCTCGAGCAATGAACACGCCGAGTGAAATCAGAGGGGTACTGGCACAGATAGCTGACGGTCTCCCGTGAACCCTAGATGCGGAAGGCTACCGGCGGATGCTTACTCAGGCAGCTAATCACCTTCTACCCCTCGCTCATCCTGCGAACGACCTGTGTCACGCTATCAATAGCTGGCGAGATGCGCGGAGCTCCATCAACGCTTCACGCAACTGACGGCACGAAAATGAGATAAGGCATCGGGAGGAATACGACCGGGATCACGACATACCAGCACGGAGTCGTGCCACCCGAGTTGAGTCGGCGGTAACCTCGACTAGTGGGCCATTCCGGGGATGGTCGAGACAACCTACAACCGACTCCCCTCCCCGGGACCGAGGACACGTGCAAAGTTTCCACGCTTACTCCATGTCTACGAGCCATCCAGTGGCCTCCCATCTTCAAGGTCTCCAATGTCGACAAGTACGAGCCTAAGCAGGACCCAGGCGGCTGGTTGGCTGTCTACACGACTGCCGCCTGAGCCACTGGGGCGACGGAGGATGTCATGACGGCGTACTTGCCCATTGTCCTGGGGCAAGACACGCTGGAGTGTCTCCGACATCTTCCCCGACACTGCATCGACATCTTCAGTCATCGTTTCATCACAGATATCTAGTCCCTCTCCGACAAGCCAGTGCAGCCATGGGACCTCAAATCCATCAGGCGCCGGAACGACGAGACCATTCGATCGTTCCTAAAAAGGTTTCAAACAATGAGGAACCGCATCCCCGAAGTCGCTGAGGCATCCGTAATTGAGGATTTCTACCGGGGATCCAATGACTCGGCCTTCGTCCGAGCTATACTCTAGAAAGCGCCAGCCACCTCCAAACAATTGTTTTGGGAGGTGGACATCTACATCACTGCGGATGAACAGGCACATGACCTCATCGAGAGAACGAAATCCATGCCACCCGCGCCACGGCGGGACATGAACTAGCAATCGGACAAGCGCTGAGAGAAAAGGCCTCGCGAGGAGGTGCACACCGCCGGGCCGCTTGCCGCTCGAGCCCACGGCGCACCCTAATGAGGGGTACGGACACTGGATGAAATCCTCGACTCCCAGTGTCCGTACCACAAGGACATGCGCCACACCCTATGGAACTACAGAGACTTCAAACATTCTGTCGGGCATGGCCGACCATTCCAGCCGCTACCACCACCCCCGCCACTAGGAGAGCCTGGCGAGCCCAGGAAGGCTCAGCAGCAGAAAGAGGGGAGGGGTGGAGCTTTCCCACGCATTTACAGGGAGGTCAATGTCATCTTCGGAGGACATGGGGCACAAGAAAACAGGAGGCAGCAAAAACTCAACGACCGGCAGGTCCTAGTGGCCGCCACCAGTGCCCAACTCTTTACCAGTGGTCAAAGCACGCGATAACCTTCAGCCGAGCTGATCAATGGATTAACTTTGATCATCTCGGCAAGTACCTGCTACTCATTGATCTGGTGATCCAAGAAAGCCGAGTAAAGAAAGTATTGGTGGACGGGGGAAGCAGCATCAACGTCACCTTCCCCCGGACACTCCAGGCCCTAGGGGTTGCTGTCGAAGACCTCACTAAGTTGGATACTCCCTTCTTCGGTATTGTGCCGACTGAAGGGGAGTACCTGCTCAGACACATCTACATGTTTGTCATCTTTGGAACCCCAGAGAACTATAGAACTGAGTTCCTGAGGTTCGAGGTGGCACGCTTCGACTACGGGTACAACGCCATCATCGGGAGACTAGGACTGGCAAAGTTCATGGCTATTCTGCATTATCCATACATGATACTGAAGATGCCAAGGCCTTAGGGGATCATCACCGTGCGCGCCGACTTCCAAGGCACCGCAGAGTGCTTTCGGGGCACCATCCAAACAACTCTCACCTCCGGGCCCCGGTAGCCCTTCCCACACAGGTGAACAGCCAGCTAGAGGAGGAAAGTCTCACGATCCCTTCAATCGAAGCTCAGGCAGTGTCCTCTATACGGCCGACCGAAGAAACTAAAAGGATTAACCTGGGATTCTCCGATGAACGCAAGACTGCCATTATCAGCTCCAGCCTCGATGACAAATAGGAAAGCGCGCTCGTCTGGTTCCTGCAAGATAATCGGGATGTATTCGCATGGCAACTTGCGGACATGCCGTGAGTCTTGAGAGAACTGACCGAGCACAAACTTAAAGTGTATCCTCAGGCGAGACTGATTCGACAGAAGTTGCGTCGTTTCATGCCCGGTAAGAGAGAAGCTATTCGTGCAGAGTTAGCTCATCTAGTGTCAGCAGGATTCATTAGAGAAGTACAACACTCTGAGTGGCTAGCAAACCCTGTTCTTGTACACAAAAAGAATAAAGTGGATTGGTGCATGTGCGTCGACTATACTGATCTCAACAAACATTGCCCGAAGGATCCCTTCGGACTCCCTAGGATAGATAATGTAGTTGATTCAACCGTGAGCTGCTCAATGCTCTCCTTCCTAGACTACTACTCTGGGTATCATCAGATTAGCCTGGCAAAAGAAGACAAGGAGAAGACTGCCTTCATCACACCATTTGGAGCTTTCTGTTATACCTCCATGTCGTTCGGTCTCAAGAACGCTGGAGCGACTTACCAGAGAGCCATCCAGACATGCTTAGTCGATCACTAAGGCAAGTGGGTGGAGGCTTACGTCGACTATGTGGTTATCAAAACAGAAAACTCGGGAAACTTCATCAAGGAACTGCAATTAGTCTTCAACAGCCTGAGGCGCTACTGGTGGAAGCTAAACCCAGAAAAATGTGTATTCGGAGTACCAGCCGGAAAGCTACTCGGTTTCATTGTCAGTCATCGGGGAATAGAAGCAAATCCAGAGAAGATTGAGGCCATCATGAGAATGGAAGGGTCGAGGTCACAGAAAAAGGTGCAAAGGCTCACTGGGTGCATGGCAGCGCTGAGCAGATTCATATTGAAAGTTGCCTAGAGGGGGGGGGTGAATAGGAAAATCTAAAATTTATAAAGTTTAAGCACAACTACAAGTCAGGGTTAGCGTTAGAAATATAATCGAGTCCGAAAGAGAGGGCAAAAACAAATCACAAGCGAATAAGAGCGGATGACACGGTGATTTGTTTTACCGAGGTTCGGTTCTTGCAAACCTACTCCCCGTTGAGGTGGTCACAAAGACCGGGTCTCTTTCAACCCTTTCCCTCTCTCAAACGGTCACTTAGACCGAGTGAGCCTTTCTCTTCAATCAAATGGGACACTTAGTCCACTACAAGGACCACCACAACTTGGTGTCTCTTGCTTTGATTACAAGTGAGTTGGAAACAAGAATAGAGGAAGAAGAAAAGCGATCCAAGCGCAAGAGCTCAAAAGAACACAAAAGTCTCTCTCTCTAGTCACTAATTTGTTTGGAGTGATTCTGGACTTGGGAGAGGATTTGATCTCTTTGTTTGTGTCTTGGAATGAAGTCTAGAGCTCTTGTATGAGGTTTGATGGCTGAAAACTTGGATGCATTGAAGTGTGGTGGTTGGGGGTATTTATAGCCCCAACCACCAAAATGGCCGTTGGGGAAGGCTGTTGTCGTATGGCGCACCGGACACTGTCCGGTGCGCCAGCCACGTCACCCAACCGTTAGGGTTCGACCGTTGGAGCTTCTGACATGTGGGCCACCGGACAGTCCGGTGGTGCACCGGACAGGTCCTGTTCACTGTCCGGTGCACCTTCTGGCGCCTGCTCTGACTTTGCGCGCGCAGTCGGCACTGTTCACTGTAGCCGTTGCAGACGACCGTTGGCGCATGTAGCCGTTGCTCCGCTTGGCACACCGGACAGTCCGGTGCTACACCGGACAGTCCGGTGAATTATAGCGGAGTGGCTCACAGAATTCTCGAAGGTGGCAAGTTTGGAGTTGATCTCCCTGGTGCACCGGACAGTCCGGTGCGCCAGACCAGGGCAGCCTTCGGTTGTCTTTTGCTCTTTTTATTTGAACCCTTTCTTGGACTTTTTATTAGTTTGTGTTGAACCTTTGGCACCTGTAGAAATTATAATCTAGAGCAAACTAGTTAGTCCAATTATTTGTGTTGGGCATTTCAACCACCAAAATCATTTAGGAAAAGGTGTAACCTATTTCCCTTTCAATCTCCCCCTTTTTTGGTGATTGATGCCAACACAAACCAAAGCAAATATATAAGTGAAGAATTGAACTAGTTTGCATAAGGTAAGTGCAAAGGTTACTTCGAATTAAACCAATTTACATTTCATAAGATTATGCATGGATGCTTTCTTCTAGTTTAACATTTTGGACCACGCTTGCACCACTTGTTTTGTTTTTGCAAACTCTTTTGGAAATTCTTTTCAAAGTCTTTTTGCAAATAGTCAAAGGCAAATGAATAAGATTTCGAGAAGCATTTTCAAGATTTGAAATTTTCTCCCCCTGTTTCAAATGCTTTTCCTTTGACTAAACAAAACTCCCCCTCAATGAAATTCTCCTCTTAGTGTTCAAGAGGGTTTTAGATATTAATTTTGAAAGGGGTCATACCAATTTGAAAGTTATATAAAAAATAAGATACCAATTGAAAAACTTCTTTTAATATCAATTGAAAGAACACATTTTTTGAAATTTGTGGTGGTGCGGTCCTTTTGCTTTGGGCTAATACTTTCTCCCCCTTTGGCATGAATCGCCAAAAACGAATACTTGTGAGTGAAATATAAGCCCTTTTCAAACTTTCTCCCCCTTTGGTAAATAATATAGGAGTGAGGATTATACCAAATTGGAGAGCGCTGTGGAGCGACGGCGAAGGATGAATAATTCGATGGAGTGGAGTGGAAGCCTTGTCTTCGCCGTAGACTCCATTTCCCTTTCAATCTATGACTTAGCATAAAATACACTTGAAGACCACATTAGTCATAGCAAATGAAAGAGATATGATCAAAGGTATATAAATGAGCTATGAGTGCAAAGTATCAATCAAAATTCCTAGAATCAAGAATGTTTAGCTCATGCCTAAGTTTGGTAAAAGTTTTCTCATCTAGTGGCTTGGTAAAGATATCGGCTAATTGTTCTTTGGTGCTAACATATGAAATCTCGATATCCCCCCTTTGTTGGTGATCCCTCAAAAAGTGATACCGAATGGCTATGTGCTTAGTGCGGCTGTGCTCAACGGGATTATCCGCCATGCGGATTACACTCTCATTATCACATAGGAGAGGGACTTTGGTTAATTTGTAACCATAGTCCCTAAGGGTTTGCCTCATCCAAAGAAATTGCGCGCAACAATGACCTGCGGCAATGTACTTGGCTTCGACGGTAGAAAGAGCTACAGAATTTTGTTTCTTTGAAGCCCAAGACACCAGGGATCTTCCCAAGTACTGACAAGTCCCTGATGTGCTTTTTCTATCAATTTTACACCCTGCCCAATCAGCATCTGAATATCCTATTAAGTCAAATGTGGATCCCCTGGGGTACCAAAGGCCAAACTTAGGAGTATGAACTAAATATCTCAAGATTCGTTTCACGACCCTAAGGTGAACTTCTTTAGGATCGGCTTAGAATCTTGCAGACATGCATACGGAAAGCATAATATCCGGTCGAGATGCACATAAATAGAGTAAAGATCCTACCATCGACCGGTATACCTTTTGATCTACGGATTTACCTCCCGTGTCGAGGTCGAGATGCCCATTGGTTCCCATGGGTGTCTTGATGGGTTTGACATCCTTCATTCCAAACTTGGTGAGTATGTCTTGAATGTACTTCGTTTGGCTAATGAAGGTGCCCTCTTGGAGTTGCTTGACTTGAAATCCTAAGAAATACTTCAACTCCCCCATCATTGGCATCTCGAATTTTTGAACCATTATCCTACTAAACTCTTCACAAGTAGATTTGTTAGTAGACCCAAATATGATATCATCAACATAAATTTGGCATACAAACAAATCATTTGCAATAGTTTTAGTAAAGAGAGTAGGATCGGCTTTTCCGACTTTGAAGCCATTAGCGATAAGAAAATGACTTAGGCATTCATACCATGCTCTTGGGGCTTGCTTGAGCCCATAAAGCGCCTTAGAGAGTTTATAGGCATGGTTAGGATACTCACTATCTTCAAAGCTGGGAGGTTGCTCAACATAGACCTCCTCCTTGATTGGTCCTTTGAGGAAGGCACTTTTCACGTCCATTTGATAGAGCTTAAAGCCATGGTAAGTAGCATAGGCAAGTAATATACGAATTGACTCAAGCCTAGCTACGGGTGCATAGGTTTCACCAAAATCCAAACCTTCGACTTGTGAATATCCCATGGCCACAAGTCGGGCTTTGTTCCTTGTCACCACACCATGCTTGTCTTGCTTGTTGCGGAAGACCCACTTAGTTCCTACAACATTTTGATTAGGACGTGGAACAATATGCCATACCTCATTCCTCGTGAAGTTGTTGAGTTCCTCTTGCATCGCCAACACCCAATCCGAATCCCTTAATGTGTCTTCCACCCTGTATGGCTCAATAGAAGACACAAAGGAGTAATGTTCACAAAAATGAGCAACACGAGATCGAGTGGTTACCCCCTTTTGAATATCACCGAGGATAGTGTTCACGGGGTGATCTTGTTGTATTGCTTGGTGGACTCTTGGGTGAGGCGGTCTTTAACCATCATCATCTTCCTTGTCTTGATCATTGGCATCTCCCCCTTGAGCATTGTCCTCCTCTTGAGGTGGCTCTTCTTGATCTTCATTTTCATCATCTTGAGCTTGATCCTCATCTTGGGTTGGTGGAGATGCTTGCATGGAGGAAGATGGTTGATCTTATACATGTGGAGGCTCTTCAGATTCCTTAGGACACACATCCCCAATGGACATGTTCCTTAGCGCGACGCAAGGAGCCTCTTCATCATCTAGCTCATCAAGATCAACTTGCTCTACTTGAGAGCCGTTAGTCTCATGAAACACAATGTCACAAGAAACTTCAACTAGTCCAATGGACTTGTTAAAGACTCTATATGCCCTTGTGTTTGAATCATAACCAAGTAAAAAGCCTTCTACAACCTTAGGAGCAAATTTAGATTTTCTACCTCTTTTAACAAGAATAAAGCATTTGCTACCAAAGACTCTAAAATATGAAACATTGGGCTTTTTACCGGTTAGGAGTTCGTACGATGTCTTCTTGAGGATTCGGTGAAGGTAGAGACGGTTGATGGCATAGCAAGCGGTGTTGATTGCTTCCACCCAAAACCAGTCCGAAGTTTTGTACTCATCAAGCATGGTCCTTGCCATGTCAAGTAGAGTTCTATTCTTCCTCTCCACAACACCATTTTGTTGAAGTGTGTAGGGAGAAGAGAACTCATGCTTGATTCCCTCATCCTCAAGGAAGCCTTCTATTTGTGAGTTCTTGAACTCCGTCCCATTATCGCTTCTAATCTTTTTGATTCATAAGCCGAACTCATTTTGAGCCCATCTCACGAATCCCTTTAAGGTCTCTTGGGTTTGTGATTTATCCTGTAAAAAGAACACCCAAGTAAAGCGAGAATAATCATCCATAATAACTAGACAGTACTTACTCCCGCCGATGCTTATGTAAGCTATCGGGCCGAATAGGTCCATGTGGACTAGCTCGAGCGGCCTGTCAGTCGTCATGATGTTCTTGTGTGGATGATGAACACCAACTTGCTTTCCTGCTTGGCATGCGCTACAAACCCTGTCTTTCTCAAAATGAACATTTGTTAGTCCCAAAATATGCTCTCCCTTTAGAAGCTTATGAAGATTCTTCATCCCAACGTGGGCTAGTCGGCGATGCCAGAGCCAACCCATGTTAGTCTTAGCAATTAAGCAAGTGTCGAGTTCAGCCCTACTGAAATCAACTAAGTATAGCTGACCCTATAACACTCCCTTAAATGCTACTGAATCATCACTTCTTCTAAAGACAGTAACACCTATATCCGTAAAAAGACAGTTGTAACCCATTTTGCATAATTGAGAAACAGAAAGCAAATTGTAATCAAAGAATCTACAAAAAACATTGGAAATAGAATGGTCAGGTGATATAGCAATTTTACCAAGTCCTTTGACCAAACCTTGATTTCCATCCCCGAATGTGATAGCTCTATGGGGATCATGGTTTTTCTCATAGGAGGAGAACATCCTTTTCTCCCCAGTCATGTGGTTTGTGCACCCACTATCAATTATCCAACTTGATCCCTCGGATGCATAAACCTACAAAACAAATTTAGGCCTTGTTCTTAGGTACCCAAACGGTCTTAGGTCCTTTGACATTAGAAACAAGCAACTTGGGTACCCAAACACAAGTCTTTGACCCTTTGTGTTTGCCACCAACATATTTGGCAACTATTTTGCCTGATTTGTTAGTTAAAACATATGATGCATCAAAAGTCTTAAATGAAATGTTATGTTCATTTGATGCACTAGAAGATTTCTTTTTAGGCAATTTAACATGGGTTGATTTCCTAGAGCTAGATGCCTCACTCTTATACATAAAAGCATGATGAGAGCCAAAGTGAGACTTCCTAGAGTGAATTCTCCTAATTTTGTGTTCGGGATAACCGCCAGGGTATAAAATGTAACCCTAGTTATCCTGAACCATGGGAGCCTTGCCCTTCACAAAGTTAGACAATTTTTTAGGGGCATTAAGCTTGACATTGTCTCCTTGTTGGAAGCCAATGCCATCCTTAATGCCTGGGCGTCCCCACTATAGAGTATGCTTCTATCAAATTTAAATTTTTCATTTTCTAAGTCATACTCATTAATTTTAGCACTAAGTTGAGCTATGTGATCATTTTGTTGTTTAATTAAGGCTAGATGATCATGAATAACATCAACATTAATATCTCTACATCTAGTGCAAATGGTAACAAGCTCAACGGTAGATGTAGAGGGTTTGCAAGTATTTAATTCAACGATCTTAGCATGTAAAATAGCATTCTCATATCTAAGATTGGAAATAGAAATATTGCAAACATTTAAATCTTTAGCCTTAGCAATTAATTTTTCATTCTCACTTTTAAGGCTAGAGAGAGATGTATTCAATTTGTCAATCTTAGCAATCAAATTAGCATTATCATTCTTAAGACTAACAATTGAATCATCACAAACATTTGAACTTTCAACCTTAGAAATTAATTTAGCATTCTCACTCCTAAGGTTGGAGATAACATCATGACAAGTGCTTAGCTCATTAGTTAATTTTTCACATTTTTCTACTTCTTGAGCATAAGCATTTTTAACCTTAACATGCTTCTTATTTTCTTTAATTAGGAAGTCCTCTTGGCTATCCAAGAGTTCATCCTTCTCATGAATGGCTCCTATCAATTCATTTAGTTTTTCTTTTTGTTGCATGTTGAGGTTGGCAAAAAGGGCAAGTAAATTATCCTCATCATCACTAGAGTTCTCCTCATCACTAGATGTAGCATATTTAGTGGAGGCTCTAGATTTTACCTTCTTTTTGCCGTCCCTTGCCATGAGGCACTTGTGGCCGACGTTGGGGAAGAGGAGTCCCTTGTTGATGGCGATGTTAGCGGCGTCCTCGTCGGAGGAGTCCGTGGAGCTCTCGTCGGAGTCCCACTCCCGACAAACATGGGCATCGCCGCCCTTCTTCTTGTAATACTTCTTCTTCTCCTTCCTTCTTCCCTTCTTGTTGTTATCCCTGTCACTATCACTGGATAAAAGACATTTAGCGATAAAATGATCGGGCTTACCACATTTGTAGCAAACTTTCTTGGAGCGGGGCTTGTAGTCCTTCCCCCTCCTTTGCTTGAGGATTTGCCGAAAGCTCTTGATGATGAGCGCCATCTCCTCGTTGTCGAGCTTGGAGGCGTCGATGGGAAGCCTACTTGACGTAGACTCTTCCTTCTTCTCCTCCGTCGCCTTGAAGGCAACGGGTTGCACCTCGGATGTAGAGGTGGCGCCTTGCTCGATGATTTTCTTGGAGCCTTTGATCATTAATTCAAAGCTCACAAATTTTCCTATCACTTCCTCGGTAGACATTAGTTTATATCTTGGATCACCACGAATTAATTGAACTTGAGTAGGATTAAGAAATACAAGTGATCTTAGAATAACCTTGACCATTTCATGGTCATCCCATTTGGTGCTCCCGAGGTTGCGCACTTGGTTCACCAAAGTTTTGAGCCGGTTGTACATTGCTTGTGGCTCCTCCCCTTGATGAAGCATGAAGCGACATAGCTCCCCCTCGATCGTTTCCCTCTTGGTGATCTTGGTCACCTCGTCTCCTTCGTGCACGGTCTTTAGCACGTCCCAAATCTCTTTGGCACTCTTCAACCCTTGCACCTTATTATACTTCTCTCGACTTAGAGAGGCGAGGAGTATAGTAGTGGCTTGGGAGTTGAAGTGCCGGATTTGGGCTACCTTGTCTGAGTCATAGCCTTCATCCCCCATGGATGGTTCCTGCACACCAAACTCAACAATGTCCCAAATACTAGCGTGGAGTGAGGTTAGATGGTGCCTCATTTTATCACTCCACATACAATAAGCTTCACTGTCAAAAATCGATGGTTTGCCTAGTGGGTTAGAAAGTAAAGGAGTGCGTTTGGAAATGCGAGGATAGCGTAAGGGGATCTTACTAAACTTCTTGCGCTCATGGCGCTTAGAAGTGATGGAAGGCGTGTCGAATCTGGAGGTGGAGGGCGACGAAGAATCGGTCTCGTAGTAGACCACTTTCTTCATTTTCTTCTTCTTGTCGCCACTCCGGTGCGACTTGACGCGGGGAGGTGACTCCTCCCTCTTCTTGTTGCCGGACTCCCCCGATGGAGCCTTCCCGTGGCTTGTGGCAGGCTTCTCGCCGGTCACCATCTCCTTCTTGGCGTGAGCTCCCGACATCATAGCGGTTAGGCTCTTAATGAAGTACCGGGCTCCGATACCAATTAAAAGTCGCCTAGAGGGGGGTGAATAGGCAAATCTGAAATTTATAAAGTTTAAGCACAACTACAAGCCGGGGTTAGCGTTAGAAATATAATTGAGTCCAAAAGAGAGGGCAAAAACAAATCACAAGCGAATAAGAGCGGATGACACGGTGATTTGTTTTACCGAGGTCCAGTTCTTGCAAACCTACTCCCCGTTGAAGTGGTCACAAAGACCGGGTCTCTTTCAACCCTTTCCCTCTCTCAAACGGTCACTTAGACCGAGTGAGCCTTTCTCTTCAATCAAATGGGACACTTAGTCCACTACAAGGACCACCACAACTTGGTGTCTCTTGCTTTGATTACAAGTGAGTTGGAAACAAGAATAGAGGAAGAAGAAAAGCGATCCAAGCGCAAGAGCTCAAAAGAACACAAAAGTCTCTCTCTCTAGTCACTAATTTGTTTGGAGTGATTCCGGACTTGGGAGAGGATTTGATCTCTTTGTTTGTGTCTTGGAATGAAGTCTAGAGCTCTTGTATGAGGTTTGATGGCTGAAAACTTGAATGCATTGAAGTGTGGTGGTTGGGGGTATTTATAGCCCCAACCACCAAAATGGCCGTTGGGGAAGGCTACTGTCGTATGGCGCACCGGACAGTCCGGTGCGCCAGCCACGTCACCCAACCGTTAGGGTTCGACCGTTGGAGCTTCTGACATGTGGGCCACCAGACAGTCCGGTGGTGCACCGGACATGTCCTGTTCACTGTCCGGTGCGCCTTCTAGCGCCTGCTCTGACTCTACGCGCGCAGTGGGCACTGTTCACTGTTCACTGTAGCCGTTGCAGACGACCGTTGGCGCATGTAGCCGTTGCTCCGCTTGGCACACCGGACAGTCCGGTGCTACATCGGACAGTCCGGTGAATTATAGCGGAGTGGCTCCCAGAATTCCCGAAGGTGGCAAGTTTGGAGTTGATCTCCCTGGTGCACCGGACACTGTCCGGTGGCACACCGGATAGTCCGGTGTGCCAGACCATGGCAGCCTTCGGTTGTCTTTTGCTCTTTTTATTTGAACCCTTTCTTGGACTTTTTATTGGTTTGTGTTGAACCTTTGGCACCTGTAGAACTTATAATCTAGAGCAAACTAGTTAGTCCAATTATTTGTGTTGGGCATTTCAACCACCAAAATCATTTAGGAAAAGGTGTAAGCCTATTTCCCTTTCACATATCAAGGCTAGGCGAGAAAGGAATGCCATTCTATAAACTGCTCAAGAAGGTGGACAAATTTCAGTGGAACACAGAAGCAAAAGAGACTCTAGAGGCACTGAAGAAATTCTTGACCACTCCACTTGTACTCAAGCCACCACGCCGAGCTACGCCCGATCAGCCGGCAAAAGATTTGCTGCTATACATCTCCTGCACGACTCATGTGGTAAGCACCCGCGTTAGTAATCGAGTAGGTGGAAGAGGGGCATGCAAACCTAGTACAGCATCCGGATTACTTCATCAGCGAAGTCCTCGGACCCTCAAAGATAAGGTATCCTCAAGTTTAGAAGTTGTTGTATGCGGTACTACTAACCGCTCGCAAGCTCCGACACTACTTTGACGACCACAAAGTCATAGTAGTCATAGGATTTCCAATACGCGATATCCATCACAACAAAGAAGCTATTGGGAGAATAGCCAAGTGGGCGTGCGAGCCCGGAGCTCATGACATAGAGTTCTGACCTCGCATAGCGATAAAAACTTAGGCACTGGTTGACTTCATATCAGAATGGACTGAGTACTAGGTCCCGGAAAGCCCAGAGGTCACTAAAATATGGAGGATGTACTTTGATGGATCGCTGAGACTGCAAGGAGCAGGGGCAGGGATTCTCTTTATCGCTCCCGGAGGTGAACAACTCAAGTATGCACTCCAGCTTTTGTTTTCAACATCCAATAATGCAGCAGAGTACGAAGCACTGATTCACAGGCTGAGCATCGCAATTTCACTCGGCATCAAGAAGTCAATGGTGTACGGCGACTCACTAGTGGTCATAAGTTAAATAAACAAAGATTGGGATTGCTCGACTGACTCGATGGACAAAAATTGTGCAGCAGTGCGGAAGTTAAAGGACAAGTTCGAAGGATTATAGTTCCACCACGTGGAAAGGGATAGCAATGCGGTGGCTGACGCATTGTCGAAGCTGGGATCCAGTCGGGCCCAAGTTCCACCTGGGGTCTTCATCCAAGAAGTATAGTGTAACGCCCTGAATTTGGGGGTAGAATTTTTTTTCTTCTTTTCTCTCACCAAATTCAGGCGTTACCCTTTTCTTTTCTCGTTCCCTCGCTAAACCTTGATCTTTTCCAAAGTTATAGCGGGGTTCGGCTTGGAATTCCCGTGTTAAGCAAAACCTTAAAATACTTTATGTTGTTTGTTGCATCATGCCGAAGCACATTTCTTTGTCTGATGTTGAGTGTTCGTCTCGTTCTGTTCCGGATTTCGATTCGCGATTTAATTCCATTTAGTGGTCGTGCACGTCGTGGGCTTTCAATCCGCGAAGTGGCTCGACCCAGCCCAGCCCAGCCCAGCCCAGCCGGCCCGGTCCAACCCGGCCCTGCGCGCCCCTGGCGCCCAACCCCCCCCCCCCATGCGCCCCCTCCTCTCCTCCCTCTCTCATTTGGATCTCCCGCGCAACAACCTCTCCTCTCCCTCTTCCACCTCTCTCTCCCCGTGGTGCCCTAGGATTTGGAGACGGCGATCACCGGATTTTGGACCCCGAGGTGAGCTCCCCTCCCCTCCCCTTCTCCTCTCTCTCTCTCTTTCTCCCTCTCCTTCTTCCTCCCCACGTGCGCCCCTTTTTTTCCTGCTCGCGCGCGCCCCTGCCCGTCCCCGCTCGCCGGCGGCGCGGCCGACCCCGCCCGCCCCCTGCCGCGGCGGCGACCCCGTCCCCGCCCCCGTCGGCGGCGCTCCCCCTCCCCCCCCGCGCGCGGCAGCGGCGCCCGCCCGCCCCTGCCCGCCCGCGGCGGCGCCCCCGCCCCTGCCCGGCCCCACGCGGGGGCGCCCGCCCTCCCCCGGCCGCGGCGGCGCTCGCCCGCCCCTCCCCGGTCCCGCGTGGCGGCGCCCGCCCCTCCCCCCGCGCGCGGCGGCGCCCGCCCGCCCCTGCCCGGCCCCGCGGTGGCGCTCCCCGACCCGACGGTAGTTAATTAACTCCCGTCGGCAACCCTAAAAACCGACGGGAATTATTATGGCCGACGGGAGTATTCAGTTTTGCTGTTGTGCTCGCCCGCCCTCCCCCGGCCCGCGGCGGCGCTCCCCGCCCCTGCTCGCCCGCGGTGGCGCTCCCCGCCCCTCCCCAGTCCCGCGTGGCGGCGCCCGCCCCTCCCCCCGCGCGCGGCGGCGCCCGGCCGCCCCTGGCCGGTTCAACCGCCCCCCCTGGCCGGTTCAACCGCCCCGGCTCGGCCGCCCGTCCCCGTCCCGGCCTCGCCCGACCGTATCCTCGCTCGCCCGCGCTCGCGATGATTATTTGTTAGTCGATAGTTATTGTCAAACTCCGTTAGTTAGCGTGCTGCGTCGCGCGCTTCGCCGCATGACGGATTGTCTAAATTCAGATTCTATCTATGTGCTGCGTCGTGCGCTTCGTCGCGCGACGATCCATTTTAATTTCAGGTTGTTTAAGGTGTAACGCCGCGTGTGTATTCACGCGACGTTCCACTTTGGACTCAGTTTAGTCGACGTATGCCGTCGTGCGTCTCGCCGCGCGACCACCCTTTTATTTATCTCAACCTGCTTATAATGATTAGACATGAAACATGACTTTACTTTACGCTAAACATAGTGTCTACATTAAATTTCCTTCCATTAAGCGAGTCGTTAATTTATAATCATGTAACGTGATCGTTTCTCGACTGCCTTTTCCTCTTTCTCTCTTAACCGTACTCGCGAACCCGCGTGGAACGTCTGTTTACTTATTGCATTCTATTGTATGGTGTACTGTTCTTTTGTATTAAATATGTGGATGTATGTATGTTTGCAATCGCATAGAGAACGATCCGGTTGAAGAGCCCGAGGAACTCGCAGGAGAAGCCCCTGAGCAGCAGTCGGTTGGTGGAGGCAAGTGTCCTTTGACCTATCTCTGTCCTATTCATTCTTTAATTCACCTCCCGCTTTACATTTATGCCTAAGGATTGACTAGTTTTTGTTATCCATGTCCTTGTTTACCTATTTGGGTTGGATTATTATTATTTAGCTTTATGCTATTGCTCAAACTCTAATCAATGAACATGATGAGATTATCTATGATACGCTGTTTTCCCCTTCTCTTATTATGATGTTATACTTGTGGTCTTCAAGGGGGCTCGAGCGGTTTCTCGAGTGCCTCTCCGTAAGGACCTGTTCTATGGATGACCGCCCGGGAAAACAGTGCAACCATGAGGGTGGAATGGGGTGCCCTTAGCTGAATAATTAGAGGATCCGGGGTGTAGTTCACTTAGCCGTCGTGCCGTCAATGGGGCTCGGTGTATGCGGCTCGCTCTGCCAAGTTTGGGTTCGCCCCTTGGGGAGGAGTGCAGTGCATTTAGGAAACCTAACGGGTGACTACAGCCCCGGGGAATCTTTGTAAAGGCTACGTAGTGATGCCCTGCTAGGCCACCTAGGTAGTGGTCAATGGGGAGTAGCTCTCTCCGGGCAGAAAGGGAATCACGGCTTGTGGGTAAAGTGCACAACCTCTGCAGAGTGTTTGAAAACTGATATATCAGCCGTGCTCGCGGTTATGAGCAGCCAAGGGAGCTCCAATGATTAGTGGTACTTGATCAGAGACATTATGGTACAGGTGGCTATGAGATCGATGGTTTTGGTTATGACTATGGTGCTGGTAAGTGGTACTCTTTCCGTTTGGAAAGGAGTACGTTTGGGTTAATAACGTGGGTTAAATCTAAAACTTGGCTTTCTCTACTAGTAATAATAATCTGACCAACTAAAAGCAACTGCTTGACTTACCCCCACATAAAGCTAGTCCACTACAGCCAAACAGGATACTTGCTGAGTATGTTGATGTGTACTCACCCTTGCTCTACACACCAAACCCCCCCCCTCCCCAGGTTGTCAACATTGCAACCACTGCTCAGGCGAAGATGAAGCTGTGGAAGGAGACTTCCAGGAGTTCCAAGACTACGACGAGTTCTAGGCGTGGGTTAGCGGCAACCCCCAGTCGGCTGCCTGTGAAGGCCGCGTTTATCTACGTTTCTTTTCCGCACTTTGATTTATTGTAAGAACTATATGGACGTCTCAGACGTATGATGTAATCGACTATTAGTTCCCTTTTAATACTATTTTGAGCACTGTGTATGATGTCCATGTTATGTAACTGCTGTGTACGTGAATAACTGATCCTGACACGTACATGGTTCGCATTCGGTTTGCCTTCTAAAACCAGGTGTGACATATAGCAACCGAGTATTGCTACAGTTTAGATAGAGAAATGCAACGCTCTGAGTCATGCAGAGGCAGATCCCAATGACTCGAGAGAGCCGATCATCAGATACATAAGAAATGAGGAAGAACCGGATGACAAGGCCGCAGCGGAGCGCATCACAAGACAGTCGGCCCAATATACCATCATAGGGGGCCTGCTATACAGAAGATGCGCAAGAGGAGTCCTCATGAAATGCATCCACTCGGCCACTGGGAGGCAGCTATTAGATGAGATTCATGCCAAGCAGTGTGCCATACAGCAGCATCAAGAACTCTGGTGGGAAAGGCATTTAGGTCCGGTTTTACTGGCCAACTACAAAGAATGATGCCGCCGAGTTAGTCTAGAAGTGCAAGGCGTGCTAATTCCTGTCAAAGCAACAACATCTACTGGCACAACAATTGCAGACTATTCCTGTAACCTGGCCGTTTACATGCTAGGGGCTGGACATGATCGGGTCCTTCAAGAAAGATCAAGGAGGATATACTCACATACTGGTGGCCATCGACAAATTTACAAAGTGGATAGAATACAAGCCAATCGCCTTTGACCTCAGCAAAAGCAGTGGAATTCATTCAGGAGATAATGTTCAGGTTCGGAATACCTAACAGCATCATCACTGACTTAGGGTCTAACTTCACCAGCTCAGAGTTCTTTGACTTCTGCGAGTAGAGGAGCATCCAGATCAAGTATGCATCAGTGGCACGCCCAAGAGCTAATGGGAAGGTGGAAAGAGCCAACGGGATGATACTCAATGCACTCAGAAAGAAGGTGTTTGACAAAAGCGAGAAGCTTGCAGGGAAGTGGATCAAGGAACTGCCATATGTAGTCTGGAGCCTATGAACTCAGCCGAGCCGAGCTCTATATGGAAACACCCCATTCTTCATGGTGTATGGGTCAGAGGCAGTACTACCATCTGATCTGATCTTTGGGGCGCCCAGATTAACCTTTGAAAGCATCGCCGAAGCAGAAGCAACCAGGGTTGAGGACATCGATGTGCTGGAGGAGGAACGACTAAATGTGGTAATTTAGTCGGGCAAATACCTGCAGACCTTGAGGCGCTACCACGACAAAGCGGTCCGGCATCGATCCTTTGCAGTGGGAGACCTGGTCCTCCGCCGAATTCTAATGGGGGAGGGATGGCACAAACTGTCGCCACCGTGGGAAGGATCGTTCATCGTTGTAGAGGTTACACGACCGAGATCCTACCAGCTCACTCAGATGGACGGCACCGAAGTGGGGAATTCATGGAATATTGAGCACCTCAGGAAATTCTACCCCTAGCAATGCCTCAAATCTCTTGAGGACGAGTTGTACTTTGTAAGAATAAGATTTCATCATCAATAAAGCTTCCATTTTCCAAGGCATTCAAGCTCTTGATCAACAACTGATTTAGTTTGAGCTCAACTTGAAATCAGCGCAGCACGACTCAGGGTGGTCACTATACCCTACTAATAGAGCAATCAGCTTAAGTCAGAAATGCCTTAAGTCGGTGCGACATGCTCACGCGGCACGACTCAGGGTGATCACTATGCCCTACTAACGGAGCAATCGACTTAAGTCAAAAACGCCTTAAGTCAATGCGACATGCTCACGCTTACACGACTCAGGGTGATCACTATACCCTACTAAAAGAGCAATCGACTTAAGTCAGAAATGCCTTAAGTCAGTGCGACATGCTCACGCATCACGACTCAGGGTGATCACTATGCCATACTAATGGAGAAATCAACTTAAGTCGGAAACGCCTTAAGTCGCTTTGACATGCTTACGCTTACACGACTCAAGGTGATCACTATACCCTACTATCGAAGCAATTGACTTAAGTCGGAAACACCTTAAGTCAGTGCGACATGCTCACACTTACACGACTCAGGGTGATCACTATACCCTACTAACGGAGCAATCGGCTTAAGTTGGAAATTACTTAAGTCGGTGCGACATGCTCACACTTACACAACTCACGGTGATCACTATACCGTACTAACAGAGCAATCGGCTTAAGTCGGCAACACCTTAAGTCGGTGTGACATGCTCACGCCTACGTGACTCAGGGTGATCACTATACCCTACTAGCAAAATAATCTACTCAAAAGGGGAGCACTTCGAATAAAAGTAACTCATTCACATGCGCTAGGGTGGTCTCAGCCCCCTGCTAATAGAACAATAAGTTCAAACATAGCACAATTACACGCACACTGAATTCATAGTACACTGTTCCACTAAAAAGTACTAACTCAAATGAAAATGTGTTTTCGACTCAAGCGAATCACTGTGCAGGAACATTTTTGCAGGAAGCCTCGGCTGCAGGAATAGCGGATGAAGGGGGTCGGCTTGCAGCGGCAGGTGCGGCCAGAACGTATGCAACAATGTCTTTAGGCACCACGACGCCAGGCCTCCTCATCAGGATCCGCCCGGCATGAACGACCTTGTCCATGGCCTTGTCGCACATTGCCTTCATGACGACGCGGTCATCCTCCAAGGCCTTGATGTTGAGGCGGGTGGCCTCCTGCTCTTGCGTGATAAGCTTCTTTGAAGCACATAACTCTTTGATGACAGAATCTTTGGAAGACAGCAGCTTACCAAGTCAAGACACTTCAGACTAGGATGCCCTCAACTCATCCCGATGATGGTCCAGGTCAGACATGGTGAAGCGATGACTCCTCTCTAGAATGGTCAGGAATTGCTGGTGTCACGATACAACCTGTCCAGGTTATCGCGAGAAGCAATGAGTGTTCGTCTCTCCTCCTGCAAGCAAAAACAGCACTAAGCATTGAGGCAAAGAAAGCAAAAAGCAGGGGCAGTCAAGAAAATTTACCTCATAAGCCATCTTCTCTGAGTCAAGCTGAGCATTCAAAGAAGAATTCAAGGTACGACCAATGTCCAGAAAGGCAGAGGTTCGGTTCAGGTCAGCCTGACTCCGGGTATACTTCTCCTCAACATCAGAGCACCACCGAGTCAAAGCTAGTAAAGCAGTAGAAAAGAGTACAATAAGTGAGATAAGGAAGGCAATAAATAGCAAAAAAAGGAAACTGCAGAATCACTAACCAAGGTTTGAGGCCTTCAGGTCTTCTATCTGCTTCTGAAGCAGTAGAGGGTTCCACTGCATCAGGGACGAAACTTGGTCGGGGACAGGGGCTCCACAGGATTTCAGTTGGGAAGATACACAATCAAAAACATTATGCAGTTACAAAAATCGGTAAGAAAGCTAGTTTGCTAACATGAACAGTAAGAAGCAAAAGTTGATTTACCTGAATATTGGAAAGAAATAAGGGAAGACCCAAAGCCGAAAGCATTGGTGCACTGCTCGTTGAGGGGGCGTCAACAGGAATGATGTTGAAAGCACGACTCGGAGAGACCTCAGCTCCATCAGCATGCAACAGACTCCTAGCATCTGGATCACTGGCCTCTACGGTGACCGGACTGACGAGAGCAGCAGATAACTTTGTCACCACGAGCTCCTCAGACTGAACCAGTGGTGACCCAACATGAACATCCATAGAAGCAGCCGAAGAAGAGGCCTGGCCCAACACCCTCAGGGGCTAGGTCCTCCTTAGCGGCAACCTCCAAAGCTGAAGCACCCTTGGCCGAGCCTGGAGGGGCTGGGTGACTCTGATCAGTAGCGTCAAGGGCCAACGTGTCCTCGCGAGATAGACCGCCCTCCAAGGTCAACGAAGCGCGAGAAGCTATCCGGGTTACCTCTTGCCCGACAGTATCGCGCGGCAAAGGAACATCATCCGGGACCTCTGAACAGACGATGGAACTCTCAACTTCAGCAAGCTCTGATAGCAGGTTTTAGGAATATGCTCTTCTAATGCATGGCCACAATTAGATATCGACAACCCCAGAAGGCTGACAAGTCCTGATAAGGCTTGCATTGGGATGTCACTGCTCCTACTACGACGGCTGTTCTTGCGAATCAAGGGAATTTCTTCTTCCTCCACCTCCTCATCCTCATCAAGCACACAACCGCTAACCCGAGCATCTTCACAACCTCTAAAATTGTCCTCGAGGGTGGTGCTCACCGAGCCATCACTGAGGAGTAATGTTGAGGGGCCAGCATCTTGCTCTAAGCATGATAACCGCCAGAGTCGTTTCTTCCACTTTTTCTCCCCATCGGGCCCAGCTGGATAGTTCACCCGCAATGATCGCTTGTGACGAGCACCTTTAGGTTTCTGAATTTCTTTGTCTTCACCAAGGTTCTGCCCAATCGTAGCAGTCGTTGACTCAGTGCGAGTAGAGTCAGACGATTCCCCTGCCACCATGATGAGAACAGCATTCATCTCAGCCTCGTCAGTACTGGTTTGCATCTCAAAGTGGGTTTATCTCTCAGCCTCGGAAAGACCCCAGAATGGAGCGATGAAAGCCTCGATGTCATCTTATGAGGGTCGCACTCTATGGCCCGGACTGCCATCTCGAATAGGAGGGTTGGAAATGAAATTAGAAAAGGGACTCTATGGAGGTAGATTCCAAGTAGAATAAGACAAGGGGCACCAGCATTAGAGACCCTACCCCTCAGCATCAGGTCAATTCGGCTCAGCAAGTCCTCATCAGGAATCTGTCTATTGGTAATTCGGGTAGGGTCGTGGACCCCGGTGTACAGATAAGCGGGTAAACTCTATCCTTCAGAGGCTGGATGTTCTTGATAACAAAGTCAGCAACCACACCTTCAGCAGTCAGGCCTTTGTCTTTCAGCGAGCATATCTCTACAAGCAGCACCCTGGACTCAGTTAGCTCTGAACCTGTGGGGGACTCTGTCCAGCTGGGCGTGCGGACGTCAGGCTGCCTCCCCAATCGAGGAGGGAGGGACTTGTTGTGGTTCTCCATGGTAAACCATTCAAGGCACCATCCTTTAATGTTGTGCTTCAAGGGGATATCAAGATACTCGATTTTCCTACCCCGACGAAGCTCTAAACTAGCACCACCAACAAGTTGATGTTGTCATCCAATCATCCCAGGCCGACAGTGGTAGAGATATTTCCAAAGCCCAAAACGGGGAAGAATTCCAAGGAACGCCTCGCAAAGGTGCACAAAAATGGCAATTTGAAGAATAGAGTTGGGGTTTAGGTGTGTAAGATTCAGATCATAAAAATCAAGGAGGCCATGGAAAAAGGGAGAAGCTGGCAGGGCAAGCCCTCAGATGAGAAAAGGCACGAAGATGACAACTTCATGAGTGTCCTCTGTCAGAATGGTAACCCCACGCCAGATTCGCCAGGAACACAGCTCCTTCGGTGGCAGAACGCCGGTTTCGACAAGGTGTAAGAGATCAGACTCAGAAACAACAGACATATGGTTACCGGCAAACGGAAGCTAGCTATTGGGATCGATGGGCGGAATGATTGGAGTGGCAACACTCTGTCTCTTCCTCTAGGGGGCATCACAATCTCTCAAGCAAAGTGGGCGGGCTCAAGAGTTCTAGAAACAGAGAAGCGACGGAGCAAAAAAGCAGGAGTTAGGGTTCAAAACTCAAGAGGACACGTCAGCATATATATATGAATTGGCTCAACAAGTCGGGCGCAAAGCGCCAGATCATAACTCGGAAAAGCGGAGATCACAATCATCACTCGGGTATTACTTCTAAAATGCCAGTGAGCAGCTAATGCGCAAACAAAAAGCACGCAACAGTGGATAAGCAAAGAATAGCAGTTACTGTCTTGCGTCTTCACTCTGGATTGTAATCACTCTCTCGCGTCTTCACCTTCGAGCAAGCCGAAGGTATCAATGTAATATGAATTCTGTTAATATTCATACATGTTTTGTGGAATGCAAATATGAATGAATTAACGAAATGCAGTTACTGTCTTCATCCTTTTGCTTTCCTATTCATATATTAAATGATGAAGGTATGTCCTTCTTGACCTTCGTCTGATGAGCATTATACTCATGTGGAGATAATGCTTCGGAAGACGAAGGTCGGTAATAATTAACAATTGTGTTGCCTTGTTCTTGATTCACAATGTCTGAGAACAAGTGACCAACAGTTACCTTAGTCATGGGTGGGGAAATTTGGGTCCAAAATATTCACTAACCCACTTGGCAATAGACTTGATCCAATATGATGTATCCCTTGATATACATCACAATTTTGCCAAGTCTTCAAATTCCCTGACGTCCTTCGGACTCCTCACTTCCCTCTCAGGATCCAAACCTTCTTGGTGCTTTTCATGGTTCAAATAATTTCTTTTGGCACCCAGATGCATTTGGCCCCCTTTCCTTTGTTGGCTTGCTTGTTGGCCTTGATTTCTATCACCTTTCCATTCTTTTTCTTCTTGATCAAATATGGTGTAGCAGTCTTTTTGTCCACCTTGTTAATGTAGGTGTTGGAGATTTTGTTTGTTGGCTTTTGCTTGAGCTTGAGCTTTTGCTTTTGCTTATCCCCGGTCTTCGCCTTGCATTGGAAAGACTTGTGGCCTTCTTTGTGACATAGCCTACAAATCATAGTTTCTCCCTCCATAGGCTAGTTCACTCCCACAGTGGTGTTATCCTATGAAGGTTGGATTTGTTTGTCTTTGCCTTTCTTGTCATACAAGGCATTGCCAAGGCGAGCCACCTCTTGCTTTAATTGCTCAATTTCCATTACAATCTCGTCCAAACATGTTTCTATAACAACATTCTTAACAAAAACTTGATTGCAGCGGTTAGAATTATCAATTAAATCAAAGCAAGAAGTAGAAGCATCTTTCTTAATAATTTCAGGTATTTCAACCAAAGATACTTCTAGGGTGCTACCAATGTTTTCTAGCTTAGTAGTTAGCTCATTATTGTGTATGTTAAGAATTTCCGTTTCCCTAGCAAATTTTCAATGGCTTCTTGTGAGCTAGCTAAATTATCCTTATGTTTTTCATTCTTTTTAATAAGGCCATCATCGGTAGCTATGCATGGAGCACTAGACTCTAATTACTCAATTTTAGTTGATAGGTCACATTTTAATTTTTCAAATGTTTCAAATTTATCTAGCAAACCTTTATGTTGTTCACTAGTTCTCAAATGCTATGAATCAAGAACAAGGCAACACAACCGTTATGTATTAAGAGACCTTCGTCTTTCGAAGCATTATCTCCTCATGGATATAATGATCTTTAGACGAAGGTCATGAAGGACAAGCCTTCATCATCTTACAAATAAACATTAATGTGAAGAGATATGTGGCGGAACCACCCAGATTATTCTAGCTTAAGTGCCCGAGTCACGCCTTGGAGGCAGCAACACACTTAAATCAGAATAACCCGTTAGTCCCTCAGATCTAGTCCGATAAAGCCACTTACCAAGGATCGAATACCACTAGCTCACTCAAAGGTGAGGCACAGAGAAATACAATAAAGCATAATACCACAAATTTAAGAAGTATCAGTAGTGATTACATCATCGGAGTTTTTAGAAACAATTACCATAGTTTTTAATGCAGCAGAAATAACTAACAGAGAAAACCGAGTAACATGGCGAAGCCTAGCCACGCTACTCCTCCTGGTCCTCTCCTACGGAAGCAGCAACCCACTCGACAGTCTATCCCGGTGGCAGGGATGGAGGCCAAGTCACACCAGCAACCAAATATCCTAAGGAGTACCTGCAAAACTTATGCCACAAGCAAGGCTGAGTATACTAGTACTCAACTAGACTTACCCGATGTGAGGACTCTACTCCTGTGCCTCCAGACCAGGAAGCTGTTTGGTTGAGGGGGTTTGGTTTGCCAAAAGCACTAGCTGAGTCTAAAATCAAGTTTTAGATTTTCAAGTTCTAGAATAATAACTTTAGACTAGATGAGTACGTAGCTATTCATACATGGTATCAAACATTATATCAATCAACATCTTTTGCCAGTATCCTCATTTCCACTTATTACTCAATGCAGTACAATGGATCAAGCAGTCTCATTAGCTGCGAGAAGTAGACGATTCGAATCGAGTTTTAACCTTGCAAGGTAAACCTAAACACACGACATGTAGGGACACCTTGTCCCCACACATATCAACTGTCCCCATCGATTCCCTAGCAACAGAACAGGGCTCACGGCCTTGGCGTACAATGCTCCAATTGTCCCCGGTCGCCGCCGTGCAATGGCTGCACTTGTACCCACCATAATCCGGCATGGGAGACTCCGTCTCAAGTCCGGTGAGGAGGAAAGTCTGTGGGCAGGTTCAATCAGGTACTAGGCTTACCGATTACCATATTTCTCGGCATGTGTTTAGTATGTTCAAACGCTTGACACATGTATCCTCACGTTAATCCTTATTCCAATTTCGTCTCGTAGACAACGCATCCCCATGGATCCGTGCTCATAGACCATCATCATTCCATTATCAAAATGGATATGACCAATTCCTGACCTCGCGCGAGTGCTAAAAAAATCACTCGACTTCTACCGAGATCCTGATTTAGCATAGCAGCTACTCGACCTATCATACTAGTATCCATCTCAAAAGGAATCCTGAGTTCATGTAACTAGGGTTTCAGGCAACTCCTACAGTTAAGTGCACGGTACAAGACTACAAACATTAAGTGTAGTAAAATAGCATATATAAACGATTATGCATAAAACTGAGGCTTGCCTGGAATCCAACACTAGATAGTGTTTGCTATATGACACTCGCTTGGCGAGCATCCACTTGTTAGGTCCATCCTTCTTCAGGTCGTCGATCAGTTGCATCTTGTGGTTGGCACCACATCACTTGCACGATCATCATCTATCGGTCCTAAATGAGATGCAGGATGCATATGTATGAGTATGATGAAAGTAGCACAAGATACTCCAAGCACATGGTCGAGAACTAACATTAACTAGTAAGACACATAAACATCCATATGTTAACGCTAGCTATCTATACGTCATTGGGCACAACAAGTCAACATTACTAGAAAGACGACGAACATTTCCTATATTTAACCAACACAAACACGACTTCACGAGTACAAACATTTACCATATTCACTTTAATCGTTCATTGGCTACTTATTATTAAACTAGTTAAGTACACATAAGTTCTCTATGACTTATATATTTAGACAGACTTAGATAGAAGGGGATAGTCATTTAATTGGGGGTTTACAATCATTCACAATATTCTCATGCAAGCACACACCCAAGAGAACACATAGGAGGAGATAGTTTAATCACCATTACATGTTATACTACTTTAATGACATTGGTTACTTAGTTGTATATAGGACTAGCATAAAGCTAAAGAGAGGACATTATTCATTTTGTTTCTCTGAACAAATAACTGCAATTGCTAAGTGTTAATAAAGCCAAGCTACTTATTAGACCTCAACAAAATTAGTTCCCTATCTTAGTGAGACATGTACTAATTACTTATATATAACCCCAATTATATTAGTCACTATCATTATTACTCATGTTCAATTAAAACCCAAAATAAGCAAGCAGTTGACTCAAGACAAACATAATGGAGTAGAGCAATCAGTCACATTTAATATGTTTGGGACAGCAGCGCAGCAGTTGATTGTATCAGTTATAACTCACACGATATTTATCTAAAACTAGTGAACAAATACTTTTTGGAACGTTTATGAAATGCTCTACGACTTTGGTATTGTCATCTCAAGGTGATTAGATACTTAACAAGGTTATATAGTGATAAACGACAGCTCTGGTCAGATTTGGACAGATTCGGACTTGCGACTTCAAAACTTCATAACTAGAGACTCAGGCATCCAAATCAATTGATCCTAGACTTTCTGGAAAGATAATTAAATTTTCTACAAATTATCTATAAACATCTCTGGTTGCGTTAATATTTATCAAGGGTAAAATACACTATGAAGGCTTTGCTGTTCAGAACTGGACAGATTCAGTCTTCACACTTTAAACATCCATAACTTAAGCTTCCGATCACCAAAAAGAGTGATCCAAGACTTTTTGGAAAGCTTAGCAAAAGTAATACATAACTTTTATAATCACCAAGAAGCGATTCTATGTTTAATCAAATCAAACAATACAGTTTTCGAAATCTGTTCTGACAGTGGACAGAACACATCAACCATTTTGTAAAATTCATAACTCTTAAATTATCAGGCCTATGGTTATTAAATTTTAAAACAAGCAAGATAAGAAAGTCATCTACAACTTTCTTATGAACACCAAGAACTGATTTTAATATTAACTTAAGCAACCATTGCAATCTCTGAAATCTGTACAGAAATTGGACAGATTCAGTTACTGAACTTGTGAAAAGCATAACTTCTAAAAGATCAGGCTTATGGCTGTCAAATTTTTTACACAAGTAAGATAATAAGGTTATCTACAATTTTTATATATGAATTTTCTACAAAAAACATAATTTATTTCATTAAACAGACATCATGGAGAAAACAGTGTGTGCAGCCCAAAACAGCAACTAATAAATTTCAGCTCCTATTTGCTTCAAGAATTACCATGTTCTAGAGACTGGAATTACTCTAACATTTTGCCATTTGTTAGAGTTAAAATAATCAAATGAGGACCAACAAGTCGACTTACTAATTTTTATCCAAGTCATTTCGTGCGCTAGAATTACCGTACACAATTAACAAACACATTCACCAAATTAAAGCACTTCGGCACACATGTCCGACATTACACAAAATTATGATGAAGCACTACTAATATTTAGCTTTAGACCACCATGACACAACCATTTAACCTCTAATTAGTATGAAGGTATAACTCAAGCACTCCATGAAACATGCATGATTTTGTTTACTTCTAATTTGCACTAACTCTTATAATTATAAAATGGGTGTTATTTTAGCACCATATGAAACTATCTAATTTGGGGCTGGAATTTTTATGAAGCACAAGTAATGACAAATTATGAATAATGTATAAATTTCACATGCTCAGGTTTTATATTGTATTTACTACAAAAATAACAAATTATTAATGCAATAAAGCATGTGAGAGCAAGTTAAATCTAAAACTAATTATTTTATGTGGATGCATGACCATATTAAGTTTTCTTAGGCTACTATAATATCATACAAGGACAGTGGAACACCATTTTCCATTTTTACATCTATATATTATATTTAGACTATTTAAAACTACATAATATGTATCAAACAAGTTAAATCACTAACTTAATCGTACATGCACCACAATTCATGAGAATTGTTACCTATCACAAAGCATCACACCAAGAGTCTACTATAAATATTTCAAGACATTTCGAGCAATAGAGCTACAGATACAAAAATAACAAACAAAAGAATCATCTTTTTTTATTTAACATGTTTTAATTAACACTCCAAGAAAAGAGTGAACAACATATACATTTTATATTTTCCTTAGCTAGAGTATGATAACATCTAACTAACAAAACAAGTTTCATCATTTTTGGATTTTTATAATTAAAACTATGGAGAGAAGCAAGTTCATTTATTTTGTAAACAAGTTTTAAATACGAATTTCTACAGAAAAACTTTTCCACTAAAACATGCCAACTTATAGATTCACTATGTAAAGAACTTTATAAAGAAGCTAACAAAACAAGTTTCAAGATTATAGGATCTACCAAACTCAAGGTATGAATTTTGAAAGATATTACAAAATTTAGAATTTGAAGCACCATTACCCTTGGCCTTGGGCCCACACGTCATAGGCACAGGGGAGGTCTTCTTCCTGCTTGCTTCCTGCACGTGAACGGCAGGGAGGGGCACGGCCCAGAAGCTGCATGTGGCCGCGACTGCTGCTCATCCGGGCCTCGATGGGAGGTGCAGGGGGCAGGGAGAAGTGGATCCCGGGCTGCCGGAGTTGAGGAAGGTGAGCTCAAGGGGCTAAGTACCACTGAGGTTGGCGGCCATGGGGGCTTTGCGTCTCGACGTCCATGGAGGGAGAAGCAGAGAGGATTGGAGTAGCGGGCGCAAAATGGAGGAGCTGTCTCGGGGCTAGGGGAGCGCCCTGCGCTAGAAGGAGAAGAGGGGGCAGAGCCCTAAGTGCCGGACTAGAGATGGGGAGCTGTATAAATGGAGAGAGAGCTCTGGACATGCCAGCCAACAGTGAGCATGTGGTAGGTGGAAAAGTGTCGACATTGGGCGACCATTTTTCTCGTTTTCTGTTTGGAATCGGACCTTGATCACTGCAGAAGATATGTTCCTTGATCTATACTCTACAAATCTTGTACAGGGCTTGAAGTTATTCGGGCACTGGTTAGAGAGTTATAGACCCACGAAAATTAGTTTGTTAGTGGCTTAGAAATCAATGGAAACTTGTGAAAACTAAATGTCAAAGCATGTCAAACGGAATCAGATGAATGCCATCTTTTAGTATGTTGTGCCTCTATTTGTTATTAACAACTTTTATATTTGGGGAAACTCGAGTTGTTCAACAAAAATTTGAGAACTCGAGACGTCAACCCGAACGACACTGATTCCAGACTTAGAAGGATTTCAAATCCTGAAATCAGATTTTTATTCTGGCTTGAGGGCTCTGTTTGAGGTACTTAGGGATTCAATCAAGGCTAGGTGTAATTATAAAATTTGTTGTATAACACAGGTCCTACAACTTCTATTGAAGGTCAAACCTCATATATTGAATATAAATTGAAGTTTCACTTTGGTCAAAGTAGTATCATTATAAAGCTTCAAATTATATTTTTAAGACAATCGAAGTATTTTCTCGACATTTTCTTGGCACGGACCCTTAATAACTTTTGTTGTAGAGTTCATATAGAGTTGTTTGAGCAAGATGGCAAGGCTTGGTTGAATTTAAAAATTTACATTTGTTCAAACGAGCAGTTTCAAGCAACCATATGATTTATCTTCTCATGTGAGTATTGGGTTCAACCTTCGAGAAATATTTAGAATGCACTTGATAGATCGAGATGAATGATGATATAGAGATAAAAAGTCGATTGGCATAAGAATTAATTATAGAGGTTCACACAAAGATTCTGCTGGAGAATGCGGATTCAGATTAAATATTTGAACATGGACCGAATATCGAGAAAGCGGATTCGGACACAGATTGGATAACATAACAACTGTCGAGAGTCCGAATAAATGAGTCTGGACAGGATTTATAAGTCGAGATTGATTATCGAGTTTGCATTCGTTCCGAGAAATAAAAGTTTTAATAGGCTCCAAATTTGGTTGTTCTTAAGATCGAATAATTCCAAATTTGGTCAAACATTCATGAGTAACTTGATAAATGGAGATAGACGTGATCAAGAGATAGAAATTTTCACTGAGCATCCGAGATTAGGATAAATCTCCCGACATAACACGAAATAGACACCTGGGGTGTCACAAGATAAACACAGAAATATGATTCATCGATTCATTGATATTTGTATTCCATAAGAAATATAAGAATATCAATGAAATCTATGTTACATCGATACCTTCGGCTTGCTCGAAGGTGAAGATGCGAAGGAGTGATTACAATCAGCGTGAACAGTACGATGATACTGTTCATCTATTTATAGATACGGGACGCAGCCCGGGTAAAAGTACATTTATGTCCCCAATATTCACATATGATCATAATACAAGTTATTAAGGACTAAGTAGTCTTTTCCTCTTTCATTTAACATCATCATTATACTTCATCTTCGTCGAGAGCTGAAGTTGTCCATCTGGTGATAGCTTCGTTGTTTACTCTTATCCTCTTTAGGTCTGTCTTCATCTTGTGTGCCTTCGTCATGAGGAAGAGGGTTGTATCCTGAAGATGAAGCTTCTTGTAATAACTGATGCTGAAAGAAAATGGTTAATTGTGTTTTTGAGGACATTCGGAAGGAGAAGGCCCCCAACACTTTATTTTGAGAGCTAATCAACTTATTTTTCAAAGTTTTAAGTTGAGCCTTTTGTTTAGTGCAAACATCCTGGAAAAAATTAACGGCTTCCACAAGCTCATCTACGGAGGGCTTTCCCTCACCTTCATCATCACTACTCCTATCATCACTAGAGGATGGAATACTCATTTTACCTCTTGCCATAAGGCACTTGCGTGATGACCGTGATGAGCGTGATGAGGATCGGTGGCTGCGCATCCTTGGGGGTTCATCTTCGCTTGAAGAGTCATCCCAAGTTTTGACACTTGTAAGCGCCTTGCCCTTGCTCCTCCCTTTTGTGAGTTCGGCCATAGTTGGACAATTGTCCTAGAAGTGGCCCTTCTCCCCACATGTGAAGCATCTTCTCTTTCTTTGCTTTTTCCTGTCAATGTTAAAGAAAAGATCCTCTACCTGTAGAGGCACACCCATTAGATTAATCTTGCAGATCATCCCCATTACCTTTCCGACGCGTTGGATTGTTTCTTTGTCCTCGGAGGATGATGTTGATGGTTGATTATCTTCATCATCACTTTCTTCTTCGTCCTCTTCTTCACTTGAGGAACTTGGAGTGGGAGCCTTCTTTTTACCCTTCCTTTCATCACATGCAAAAGCATATGTCCTTGAGGAAGTTGGCTCCTCTCCCTAACACATTTTTCGCGACATCTCAAAGACCGTGATTTTCCCAATGACAATGGTCGAGGTCATTGTACTCAAGTCCTCTATGTCTTAAGTGATGATGCTCCCATATCTTTGTTGTGGTAGCAGGGAGATAATCTTCCTCACAATGTCCACGTCACCTACCTTATTAATGCCAATAGAATTGAGCTCATTGATGATTAGATTAAAACGAGAATACATATCTCTAACAAGCTCATTGTCTTTCATAGCAAAAGAAGTATACACATTTAAGCCTAGGCAATGTTTTTGCTCACGGACATTGGATGTGCCTTCATGGAGCTCATGCAATTTTAGCCAAATCTCATTAGCAGTTTTTAATGTAAAAACTTGATTAAAATATCCATGCTAAGAGATTCATACAAGCAATTTTTGGCTCTAGCATTTAAATGAATTTATTTTTCCTCACTCGTGGTGGGTTTCTCGGGATTCTTGGGTGGTTTCATCCCTTCACGAGTGAATCTCCAAACACCTATATCAATGACCTCTAGGTAGCAAGCCATTCTAGTACTATAATATGGGAAGTTAGTGTCGTCGAAGTGTGGTGGCCTATGGGTATCCATCCCCTTTCTCTAAAAAGCAACAACTCTTTTTGCGGTGAAGCTAAAGCGTTTCAAATGAGCCGAACCAGGCTCTGGTACCAATTGAAGGAAATGGGTGACACCTAAGAGGGGGGTGAATTAGGAATTCTAAAACTTTCTCTAAACTAGGCCACAAATAAATCCCTAGAGCAAAACCTATGCAATTAATCAAACTACAATGTGCAAACTAGGTTTTGTCTAAGTGTTTCTATCTCTACCGCAATGTCTAAGTTTCAACCCTAAACAATCTAAGAATAAAGACAAGATTGAAACTTAAATGCTTAATGTAAATGCGGAAACTAAAGAGCAAGGTAGAGATGCAAACTCTCGTGGATGACGCCGGTATTTTTACCGAGGTATCCGAAACCACGCAAGGTCCTGACTAATCCTCGTTGGTGCCCCTACGCAAAGGGAAGGCCACACGAGGGCCAAGCACCTCGGTCGAGTAACTCCGTAGAGAGCCGCGGGCCTTCTCCACGCGCAAGTGGTGCTCTGCTTCCCGCTCCTCTCGGATGCTCCCCGTCGTCTCCACTATCGAGCTTCCGACCGAAAACGCCGTAGGCCTCATTCCCTCAAGTACACTGTGGCGGCCGTGTCACCAACGTGGTTGTCATGGTCTCGCAAGACTCTCGCCCCACTCGGTACAATTACAACGACTCGTGAAAGGGAAATAGGCTTACACCTATTCCTATAAGAATTTTGGTGGTTGAATTGCCCAACACAAATTAATTGGACTTACTAGTTTGCTCTAGATTATGAGTTCTACAGGTGCCAAAGGTTCACCACAAACCAATAAAAAGACCAAGAAAGGGTTCAAATAAAAAGAGCAAAAGACAACCGAAGTGTGCCCTGGTCTGGCGCACCGGACTGTCCAGTGTGCCACCGGACAGTGTCCGGTGCACCAGGGAACCCGACTCCGAACTTGTCACCTTCGGGAATTCTGGGAGCCGCTCCGCTATAATTCACCGGACTGTCCGGTGTAGCACCGGACTGTCTGGTGCGCCAGCGGAGTCACGGCTACACAGCACCAACGGTCGTCTGCAATGAACAATAAATGCGCTACAGTGCGTGTATGCGCGCGCAGAAGTCGGGACAGGCGCCAGAAGGCGCACCGGATAGTGAACAGTGATTGTCCGGTGGCCCAGCTGTCAGAAGCTCCAACTGTCAGAACCCAACGGCCGGGTGACGTGGCTGGCGCACCGGACTGTCCGGTGCGCCATGCGAGAGCAGTCTTCACCAACGGCTATTTTGGTGGTTGGGGTTATAAATACCCCCAACCACCCACCATTCATTGCATCCAAGTTTTCAGCCTTCAAACCTCATACAAGAGCTATAGCATTCAATACAAGACATAAACAAGAGATCAAATCCTCTCCCAAGTCCAAAGACCATTCCAATCAAATAGTGACTAGTGAGAGAGACAATTGTGTTCTTTTGAGCTCTTGCACTTGGATTGCTTTTCTTATTCCTTCTTTCTTGTGTTCAACTCACTTGTAATCAAAACAAGAGACACCAAGTTGTGGTGGTTCTTGTAGTGGACTTAGTGTCCCATTTGATTGAAGAGAAAGGCTCACTCGGTCTAAGTGACCGTTTGAGAGAAGGAAAGGGTTGAAAGAGACCCGGTCTTTGTGACCACCTCAACGGGGAGTAGGTTTGCAAGAACCGAACCTCGGTAAAACAAATCACCGTGTCATCCGCCTTATTTGCTTGTGATTTGTTTTTTGCCCTCTCTTTCGGACTCGACTTTAATTCTAACGCTAACCCCGGCTTGTAGTGTGCTTAAACTTTATAAATTTCAGATTTGCCTATTCACCCCCCCCTCTAGGCAACTTTCAATTGGTATAAGAGCCCGATACTTCATTAGAGCCTAACCGCTCGAAGTGATGTCGGGAGATCACGCCAAGAAGGAGATGGTGACCGGCGAGAAGCCCGCCACAAGCCATGGGAAGGCTCCATCCGGGGAGTCCGGCAACAAGGTGAAGGAATCCCCTTCACACGATAAGTCGCATCGGAGTGGCAAGAAGAAAAAGAAGATGAAGAAAGTGGTCTACTATGAGACCGACTCTTCATCGCCATCCACCTCTAGCTCCGACACACCGTCCGTCACTTCTAAGCGCCATGAGCGCAAGAAGTTTAGTAAGATTCCCCTACGCTATCCTCACATTTCCAAACGTACTCCTTTACTTTCCGTCCCATTAGGCAAACCACCCATGTTTGATGGTGAAGATTATAATATGTGGAGTGACAAAATGAGGCACCATCTAACCTCACTCCACACTAGTATTTGGGATGCTGTTGAGATTGGAGTACAGGTACCATCGCCGGGGGACGAAGACTATGACTCGGACGAAGTTGCCCAAATCCGCCACTTCAACTCCCAAGCCACCACTATACTCCTCGCCTCTCTAAGTCGAGAGGAGTATAACAAGGTGCAAGGGTTGAAGAGCACCAAGGAAATTTGGGACGTACTCAAGACCGCGCATGAAGGAGACGAGGTGACGAAGATCACTAAGAGAGAAACGGTCGAGGGGGAGCTCGGCCGCTTCATGCTTCACCAAGGGGAGGAGCCACAAGCAATGTACAACCGGCTCAAGACATTGGTAAACCAAGTGTGCAACCTTGGGAGCACCAAATGGGATGACCATGAAATGGTCAAGGTTATTCTTAGATCGCTCGTATTTCTTAACCCTACTCAAGCTCAATTAATTTGTGGTGATCCAAGATATAAACTAATGTCTCCCGAGGAAGTGATAGGAAAATTTGTGAGCTTTCAATTGATGATCAAAGGCTCCAAGAAAATCATCGAGCAAGGTGTCTCCTCCGCAACCGATGTGCAACCCATTGCATTCAAAGCAACGGAGGAGAAGAAAGATGAGTCTACATCAAGTAGGATCCCCATCGACGCCTCCAAGCTCGACAACGAGGAGATGACGCTCATCATCAAGAGCTTCCACCAAATCCTCAAGCAAAGGAGGGGGAAGGACTACAAGACCCGCTCCAAGAAAGTTTGCTACAAGTGTGGTAAGCCCGGTCATTTTATCGCTAAATGTCCTTTGTCTAGTGATAGTGACAGGGATAACAACAAGAGGGGGAAGAAGAAGCAGAAGAAGAGATATTACAAGAAGAAGGGCGGCAATGCCCATGTTTGCCGGGAGTGGGACTCCGACGAGAGCTCCACCGACTCCTCCTCCAACGAGGACGCCGTCAACATCGCCGTCAACAAGGGACTTCTCTTCCCCAACGTCGGCCACAAGTGCCTCATGGCAAAGGACGGCAAGAAAAAGAAGGTAAAATCAAAATCCTCGACTAAGTATGCAACCTCTAGTGATGAGGAAAATTCTAGTGATGATGAGGATAACTTACTTACTCTTTTTGCCAATCTTAACATGCAACAAAAAGAGAAATTGAATTAATTAATTAGTGCCATTCATGAGAAGGATGAACTCTTGGATAGCCAAGAGGACTTCCTTATTAAAGAAAACAAAAAGCATGTTAAGGTTAAAAATGCTTAAGCTCTAGAGGTAGAAAAATGTGAAAAATTAACTAATGAGCTAAGCACTTGCCATGATACTATTTCCAATCTTAGAATTGAGAATACTAATTTGATTGCTAAGGTTGAGAAATTAGATATTTGTGATGATTCAATTGTTAGTCTTAGAAATGATAATGCTAGTTTGATTACTAAGATTAACAATTTAAATGCATCGCTTTCTAGCCTTAAATTTGAGAATGATAAATTATTTGCTAAGGCTAAGGAATTAGATGTTTGCAATGTTTTTATTTCCAATCTTAGAGATGAGAATGATATTTTACATGCTAAGATTGTTGAACTAAATTCTTGCAAACCCTCTACATCCACCATTGAGCATGTTACTATTTGCACTAGATGTAGAGATGTTAATGTAGATGTTATTCATGATCACCTTGCTATGATTAAACAACAAAATGATCATATAGCAAAACTAGATGCTAAAATTGCCGAGCATGAACTAGAGAATGAAAAAATTAAATTTGCTCGTAGTATGCTTTATAGTGGGAGACGCCCTGGCATTAAGGATGGCATTGGTTTCCAACAGGGAGACAATGTCAAGCTTAATGCCCCTCCGAAACGATTGTCTAATTTTGTTAAGGGCAAGGCTCCCATGCCTCAAGATAACGAGGGGTATATTTTATACCCTGCTGGTTATCATGAGGATAAGATTAGGAGAATTCATGCAAAGAAGACTCATTCTCATCATGCTTTTATTTATAAGAATGAGGCTTCTAGCTCTAGGCGTTCTACACATGTTAAAATGCCTAAGAAGAAAACTCCTATTGCATCAAATGAAACTAATATTTCATTTAAGACTTTTGATGCATCTTATGTGCTAACTAACAAATCGGGCAAAGTAGTTGCCAAATATGTTGGGGGCAAACACAAGGGGTCAAAGACTTGTGTTTGGGTACCCAAGGTGCTTGTTTCTAATGTGAAAAGACCAAGACCGTTTGGGTACCTAAGAACAAGGCCTAAATTTGTTCTGTAGGTTTATGCATCCGGGGGCTCAAGTTGGATCATCGATAGCGAGTGCACAAACCACATGATAAGGGAGAAAAAGATCCCCAAAGAGCTATCACATTCGGGGATGGAAATCAAGGTTTGGTCAAAGGACTTGGTAAAATTGCTATATCTCCTGACCACTCTATTTCCAATGTTTTTCTTGTAGATTCTTTATATTACAATTTGCTTTCCGTTTCTCAATAATGTAAAATGGGCTACAACTGTCTTTTTACGGATATAGGTGTTACTGTCTTTAGAAGAAGTGATGATTCAATAGCATTTAAGGGAGTGTTAGAGGGTCAGCTATACTTAGTTGATTTTAACAAAGCTGAACTCGACACTTGCTTAATTGCTAAGACTAACATGGGTTGGCTCTGGCACCGCCGACTAGATCATGTTGGGATGAAAAATCTTCATAAGCTTCTAAAGGGAGAGCACATTTTGGGACTAACCAATGTTCATTTTGAGAAAGACAGGGTTTATAGCGCATGTCAAGCAGGGAAGCAAGTTGGTGTTCATCATCCACACAAGAACATCATGACGACCAACAGGCCGCTTGAGCTACTCCACATGGACCTATTCAGCCCGATCGCTTACATAAGCATCAGCGGGAGTAAGTACTGTCTAGTTATTGTGGATGATTATTCTCGCTTCACTTGGGTGTTCTTTTTACAGGAAAAATCACAAACCCAAGAGACATTAAAGGGATTCTTGAGACGGGCTCAAAATGAGTTCGGCTTAAGGATCAAAAAGATTAGAAGCGACAACGGGACGGAGTTCAAGAACTCACAAATAGAAGGCTTTCTTGAGGAGGAGGTCATCAAGCATGAGTTCTCTTCTCCCTACACGCCACAACAAAATGGTGTAGTGGAGAGGAAGAATAGAACTCTATTGGACATGGCAAGAAAAATGCTTGATGAGTACAAGACTTTGGATCGGTTTTGGGCCGAGGCGGTCAACACCGCTTGCTATGCCATCAACCGGTTATATCTTCACTGAATCCTCAAGAAGACATCATATGAACTCCTCACCGGTAAAAAGCCCAATGTTTCATATTTTAGAGTCTTTGGTAGCAAATGTTTTATTCTTGTTAAAAGAGGTAGAAAATCTAAATTTGCTCCTAAGGTTGTAGAAGGCTTTTTACTTGGTTATGATTCAAACACAAGGGCATATAGAGTCTTTAACAAGTCCACTGGACTAGTTGAAGTTTCTTGTGACATTGTGCTTGATGAGACTAACGGCTCTCAAGTAGAGCAAGTTGATCTTGATGAGCTAGATGATGAAGAGGCTCCATGCGTCGCGCTAAGGAACATGTCCATTGGGGATGTGTGTCATAAGGAATCCGAAGAGCCTCTACAGGCACAAGATCAACCATCTACCTCCATGCAAGCATCTCCACCAACTCAAGATGAGGATCAAGCTCAAGATGATGATGATGAAGATGAAGAGGAGCCACCTCAAGAGGAGGACAATGATCAAGGGGGAGATGCTAATGATCAAGACAAGGAAGATGATGAGGACCCAAGACCGCCACACCCAAGAGTCCACCAAGCAATCCAACGAGATCACCCCGTCAACACCATCCTCGGCGATATTCATAAGGGGGTAACCACTCGATCTCGTGTTACTCATTTTTGTGAACATTACTCTTTTGTTTCCTCTATTGAGCCACACAGGGTAGAGGAAGCACTTCAAGATTCGGATTGGGTGCTGGCGATGCAAGAGGAGCTCAACAACTTCACGAGGAATGAGGTATGGCATTTAGTTCCACGTCCTAACCAAAATGTTGTAGGAACAAAGTGGGTCTTCCGCAACAAGCAAGATGAGCATGGTGTGGTGACAAGGAACAAAGCCCGACTTGTGGCCAAGGGATATTCATAAGTTGAAGGTTTGGATTTTGGTGAAACCTATGCACCCGTAGCTAGGCTTGAGTCAATTCATATATTACTTGCCTATGCTACTTACCATGGCTTCAAGCTTTACCAAATGGACGTGAAGAGTGCCTTCCTCAATGGACCAATCAAGGAGGAGGTCTATGTTGAGCAACCTCTCGGCTTTGAAGATAGTGAGTACCCTAACCATGTCTATAAACTCTCTAAGGCGCTTTATGGGCTCAAGCAAGCCCCAAGAGCATGGTATGAATGCCTAAAAGATTTTCTTATCGCTAATGGCTTCAAAGTCGGAAAAGCCGATCCTACTCTATTCACTAAAACTATTGCAAAAGATTTGTTTGTATGCCAAATTTATGTTGATGATATCATATTTGGGTCTACTAACAAATCCACTTGTGAAGAATTTAGTAGGATCATGATTCAAAAATTCGAGATGTCTATGATGGGGGATTTGAAATACTTTCTAGGATTTCAAGTGAAGCAACTCCAAGAGGGCACTTTCATTAGCCAAACGAAGTACATTCAAGACATTCTTGCAAAGTTTGGGATGAAGGATGCCAAGCCCATCAAGACACCCATGGGAACTAATGGGCATCTCGACCTCGACACGAGAGGTAAATCCATAGATCAAAAGGTATACCGGTCGATGATAGGTTCTTTACTCTATTTATGTGCTTCACGACCGGATATTATGCTTTCCGTATGCATGTGTGCAAGATTCCAAGCCGATCCTAAGGAAGTTCACCTTAGAGCTGTAACACGAATCTTAAGATATTTAGTTTATACTCCTAAGTTTGGCCTTTGGTACCCTAGGGGATCCACTTTTGATTTAACTGGTTATTCATATGCTGATTGGGCAGGGTGTAAGATTGATAGAAAGAGCACATCAGGGACTTGCCAGTTCTTGGGAAGATCACTGGTGTCTTGGGCTTCAAAGAAGCAAAATTCTGTCGCTCTTTCTACCGCCGAAGCAGAGTATATTGTCGTAGGCCATTGTTGCGCGCAATTGCTTTGGATGAGGCAAACCCTTAGGGACTATGGTTACAAATTAACCAAAGTTCCTCTCCTATGTGATAATGAGAGTGCAATCCGCATGGCGGATAATCCCATTGAGCATAGCCGCACTAAACACATAGCCATTCGGTATCACTTTTTGAGGGATCACCAACAACGGGGAGATATCGAGATTGCATATATTAACACTAAAGAATAATTGGCCGATATATTTACCAAGCCACTAGATGAGAAAACATTTACCAAACTTAGGCATGAGCTAAACATCCTCGATTCTAGGAATTTTGATTGATATTTTGCACACATAGCTTATTTATATACCTTTGATCATATCTCTTTCATGTGCTATGACTAATGAGGTTTCAAGTGCATTTCATGCTAAGTCATAGATTAAAAGGGAATTGGAGTCTTCAGCGAAGACAAAGGCTTCCACTCCACTCCATCGAATTATTCATCCTTCGCCGTCGCTCCGCAGCACTCTCCAATTTGGTATAATCTTCACTCCTATATTATTTACCAAAAGGGGCAAAAGTTTAAAAAGGGCTTATATTTCACTCACAAGTATCCGTTTTTGGCGATTCATGCCAAAGGGGGAGAAAGTATTAGCCCAAAGCAAAAGGACCGCACCACCACAAATTTCAAAAATGTAGTCTTTCAAATTTGTGTTAAGAAAAGATTCTTCTATTGGTATCTTATTTTTGATATAATTTCAAGTTAGTATACCCTCTTCAAAATTAATATCTAAACCCCTCTTGAACACTAAGAGGAGGATTTCATTAAGGGGGAGTTTTGTTTAGTCAAAGGAAAAGCATTTGAAACAGGGGGAGAAAATTTCAAATCTTGAAAATGCTTCTCAAAATCCTATTCATATACCTTTGACAATTTGCAAAAAGACTTTGAAAAGAATTTCCAAAACTTTGCAAAAACAAAACAACTGGTGCAAGCGTGGTCCAAAATTTTAAATAAGAAGAAAGGCATCCATGCATATCTAGAAGAAATAATTATTGGTTTCATTCCAAGCAACCTTTGCACTTACATTATGCAAACTAGTTCAATTATGCACTTATACATTTGCTTTGGTTTGTGTTGGCATCAATCACCAAAAAGGCAGAGATTGAAAGGGAAATAGGCTTACACCTTTTCCTATATGAATTTTGGTGGTTGAATTGCCCAACACAAATGAATTGGACTAACTAGTTTGCTCTAGATTATGAGTTCTACAGGTGCCAAAGGTTCACCACAAACCAATAAAAAGACCAAGAAAGGGTTCAAATAAAAAGAGCAAAAGACAACCGAAGTGTGCCCTGGTCTGGCGCACCGGACTGTCCGGTGTGCCACCATACAGTGTCCGGTGCACCAGGGAACCCGACTCCGAACTTGTCACCTTCGGGAATTCTGGGAGCCGCTCCGCTATAATTCACCGGACTGTCCGGTGTAGCACCGGAATGTCCGGTGTGCCAGCGGAGTAATGGCTACACAGCACAAACGGTCGTCTACAACGAACAATAAATGCGCTACAGTGCGCGCCTGCGCGCGCAGAAGTCAGGACAGGCGCCAGAAGGCGCACCGGACAGTGAACAGTGACTGTCCAGTGCACCACCAGACTGTCCGGTGGCCCAGCTGTCAGAAGCTCCAACGGTCAGAACCCAACGGCCGGGTGACATGGCTGGCGCACCAGACAGTGACATCAGCCTTCAAACCTCTCCCAAAGATTGTTTCAGAACCCAACTGTCCGGTGCGCCATGCGACAGCAGCCTTCACCAACGGCTATTTTGGTGGTTGGGGTTATAAATACCCCCAACCACCCACCATTCATTGCATCCAAGTTTTTAGCCTTCAAATCTCATACAAGAGCTATAACATTCAATACAAGACACAAACAAGAGATCAAATCCTCTCCCAAGTCCAAAGATCATTCCAATCAAATAGTGACTAGTGAGAGAGACAATTGTGTTCTTGTGAGCTCTTGCGCTTGGATTGCTTTTCTTATTCCTTCTTTCTTGTGTTCAACTCACTTGTAATCAAAACAAGGGACATCAAGTTGTGGTGGTCCTTGTAGTGGACTTAGTGTCCCATTTGATTGAAGAGAAAGGCTCACTCGGTCTAAGTGACCGTTTGAGAGAGGGAAAGGGTTGAAAGAGACCCGGTCTTTGTGCACACCTCAACGGGGAGTAGATTTGCAAGAACCGAACCTTGGTAAAACAAATCACCGTGTCATCCGCCTTATTTGCTTGTGATTTGTTTTTCGCCCTCTCTTTCGGACTCGACTTTACATCTAACGCTAACCCCGACTTGTAGTGTGCTTAAACTTTATAAATTTCATATTTGCCTATTCACCCCCCCTATGCGACTTTCAGCTCGTGCAAGCTCTAAAGTGATATAACTAACCTAAGCACTTCACAAAGCACCTACGCTAATCATCCAGTGATTCTATTAAGCACTTGGATGTATGAGCACTTGGAAATGTCTATACTATGCCTTGATATGTTGCTTGGGCTCCCACACATTGAAATGGCCGGTTGGGGTGGTATTTATAGACCCCAACACAAAACTAGCCATTGGAGAAAAGCTGACGCTCTCTGCGACACTGGACAGTCTGGTGCGCCTAGCCGTTGGACTTACACCGCAGGTGACCGTTGGCGCTACAGGCTTTCACACCGGACAGTCTGCGTGTCACATCAGACAGTCCTGTGGCTTCTCTCCACCAGTGCCACTTGGAACTAGCCGTTGGGTACTGTTCCCTGGTGCACTGGACAGTCCGGCATGTGGCACCGGACAGTCCGATGCACTCAGCTAGGCAGTCCGCCAATGGCAGCACTATTCTTCGTTTCTTAGACTTTGCTTGATACTTATTGATTGTTACTTGTGATCTTCATAATGTCTTCTTTTGAGGTGTTGCTTTCCTCAATGCCTTAGTCCAAGTCACTTTAGCATCATGTGAACTATAATCATAAACACTAGCAAACACATTAGTCCACATGTTATGTTGATCATCAAACACCAAAATCTATTGAGCCAAATGACCCGGGGTCCATTTTCCTTACAGTGTCGCTCACGCATCAGAACCCTGACAGTGGAGCCCACATTGTAGCCTAACCACAGCCTGTGCACGCCACTGCACCATAGACTGGTGGGCCCTGTAGTGAGCCGTCCTCCAACCGAATCATGAGCACCTCACTAAAGCCAGCGCAACCGAATCCGGATTTTCTGGGAAGTCAGTTACAATCATGACAAACTTGCCCTCCTCAAATCTATATAAGACTATGGTCCGCACTGTGAGTCGTTCAATGGCCAGTACCTACATCTTGCCGTGAGGACCACTGAGCCGAGAGCGAGGGAGAAAACTTTTGCTGCCGCCGTGATTCCTGTCCTACGTCGGCATCCCACCTTCAGTGTGTAGCCAAGAGTGACCGCCGTGGTCTAGGGTTATTGTTCCTATCATCAGTGTGGAAAAGGAGACTCCAGGACACGAGGAATCTCTCACCGGAGTGATTCTTGTGCCATGGAGCCGCCTTTGGCGTGAACCACGTCACCAATGTCACCTAAGGGCTAGTTTGGGAACCCCATTTTCCCAAGGGATTTTCATTTTCCAAAGAGAAATTAGTTCATTTTTCCATGGTAAAATAGAAATCCCTTGGGAAAAAGAGGTTCCCAAACTAGCCCTAATTGGGAAATCATCCCCTCTCTACGTTCGGCGTCGTCCCCTCATCGTCTAGCTCTCATTCTTCTCTATGTTGGGTTCCTAGGGAGCGGGGAATCGCTCACCAAAGGCCCAGGCGCCACGGACCCGTCGAACACTGTGAACGAAAAGCCTGCACACATGATTCTCGATATGGGCCCCACTAATAGCATCACCCTTGTCCCTGTTTTGGGTAGCACCCCTTGGATTGAAGCTCCGCGCTCAGGAACATGATTTTGGGGTGGCCGACGATGTCGCCGTCGCGCGCATGCCAGTGTCGTTGTCGCACGATGTTTGGTTGGGGCAAATAAGGCCTTGTTCGTTTCTATCGGATTGCACCCGGAATCGTTCCGGCTAATCAAAGTTTATATAAATTAGAGAAGCAATCCGGTTAGGAATCGTTCCGACCCACCAATCCGGCACAAACGAACAAGGCCTAAGGGTGTTGTCGTTCTATCCGGTCTGTACGGATGGGATTAGATCATGGCTCATTTGAATTTGGTCCATCGGTTCATCAGCGGGTGGTTGCGATTAGATCACGTAAATGTATCGGCTAGATCAATCTGGTTCGACCAATTTCAATCCTACGCTCGAGAATATATCTCATTTACTTAAATCATGGCCACATATCTTACAACGGATGGCCCTGATCATGTACCTCTTCGTGATTTAATCCAAGCCGTAGATGTAGGATTAGAGGGCTCTGAGTGATCCACGTAATGCCTGCCATGAGACCTTGGTCTCTTGAGAAATAAACCCGCAGTATGATTCTGAATTAAAATAAATACAAAATAATTGGGGTTTTTTGCTGTAAGGCCCCTGGAAATTAATTCTAGTTTAAAAATAAATCGAAATAATCAAAGAAACTTCAGAAATTCATATCTATAGAGTTTTAACTCTGATTGTAGAGGTTATCGAGCCTACAGATTCGATGCGACGTGTAGAATCTTATTATACAGTTTGTTCTCATGTTTGGTGTAATGCTAATTTATGTTATACATTGTTTGTTTGTATTGTTGTGAGTAGACGAGCAAGTGACTGAGAAGGCTGAAGCACCGCAGGTTAAAGATTCTAAGCAAGATCTCACAGTTGAAGGCAAGTTGTGTCCTTGATCACATTCTGTGACCTAATAATGATCTCATTATTAATCATCGTGACACTGTTAGGCTTAATTTGATGGAACCTAGTAGGTTACCTAGTTTGTTTACCCTACACCTTACTAACAAATGAATTATTGGGTAGACTTGCTATTGCTCTACCTGGTTTTGGAATTAATATATCTGAATTATGATCATGCTTTATCATTATTGAATTATGATCATGTTTTATTGTCAACGGGTTATTTATTATTCATGATAAGATCATTTTGTTAATTAGAATATGGAGCTTAACATGAGATAACAGTTCTACCACAGGGGTGGTACGGAACGCCCTTGGCCAATTAATTATGAAGTTGGCATGTGAGAGCCTTACCCGAAAGGGGTAAGCAGGGAGGAGTTGCGTAAGTATAGGGAGGTTCTCAGGTCGATATATCTGTGATAGTTTTCGGACAAGGGATTCCTATACCCCCTCTGCCTCAATTTGTAGCGGGTTTTCTAATACTAGTGCAACTTTGTAAAGGCCTCGTATTGTACCCTTGCCAACTCACCTTGGAGTGTTTAAGGGTCCATACAACCCTGGGCGCAAAGGGAACATGACTTGTGGGTAAATGTCACACCCGGGTTTTAGGGGTCCAAAACTCGGGCGCGAAATAATCACCAGGTGTGTTGGGACCAAGTCTCACACATATGATGAATAGTGGTACAAAAACGAATGTCACATATTTACTATATAATAGGAGTTCTGTACAAAATAAATAAATAATTACATCATAAGGAGACAACGATCTAGCAACCCAAAGTTGACTGGGAGACGACGACCTAGACCTCTCACGAACACATCGCATCATCCTCCATGCGCCTCATCCTGTGGTACCTGTTCTTGACCTATGGGGGGTGTGAGACAGCAAGAGTGAGCTCACATACGTTCATCGCTCAACAAGTTGTGGGGAATAATGTGCATGAACTCGCCAAAAATGGGAGCTCACGTGAATTGTAAGGCTTACCAAAGAGGATGGTTGAACCTGAGCATTACTTTTAAAGTTGGTCAAAATTTTATTAGCAATTACTAAGTATAAGTAAATACCAACCCAATTAAGTAGTAGAACAAATTTGGTAACAACACCCTCAATGCAATGCATATGAAAAATTGAATTTAGTTCCATAAATTAATCATGTGAGGGTTCGAGCTGCCCATGACCGTGAGCACGGCTGATATACCAGTTTTACACTCTGAAGAGGTTGCACATCTTTACCCACAAGTTATGTTACCCATATGCTAAGAGAAGGTCAATCCCATACACCACTACCGAGGACACTAGGCAAGGTAACACTACGAGGCCTTTACAAAGTTCCACTAGCTTCAGAAAACCCGCTACATTTTATAGGAAGCTCCAATGCAGGGATCCCTCGCCTGACCACCATTGCAGCAAAATCAATCCAAGGACCTCCCTACACTGACCACTCCCCTACTGCCCTTGCCCCTTTCGGGTAAGGTAGTCCTCCACTAGCTTTCCTAATTAGTCAGCCAAGGGCGTCCCATACCACCCTTGTGGTAGCACTGTTTTCCCGGGTGGTCGCTCCATGTTCCATTTAAAATAATGATCTTAACATGAACAACAAATAATCACTGATAATAAAAGTATAATCATGAACAATGTGTCTCTCTATACCCAAAACCATATAAAGCAATAGCAGGTACTACCCAAAAATTCAGTTGTAAACAAGGCAGGGGCGACGGCAGGGGGTGCACAGGGGGGCAATGTCCCCCCTAATGCTCCCCTAATTCTATAGAATATGTTAGGTTTTTAGCTAATTTTTATGTAAATAATGCAAAAAATGTTTTTAACATCCCCCCTAATCTAATTTGGCCCCCCTAATATTGGATCCTGGCTTCGCCAAGGTATAAAGATAATCAAACTAGGGTAACCTGCTGGGTCCCATCAAAATTAACCTATGCAGATCATTATGATTAATCAGAACATAACTGGCTAAGAAGAAGTGATCAAGGGCACAACTTGACTGTGACTTGAGATTCCAGGTACCAGGATGATCTTCAGATTCTCGTGACCTCACTGCTAAATGTAGCTGTTGGAGACTTGTTCTCAAATGCTACAAATTAAGAATAAGGCAACACAAAATGTTAATGGTTAAAGCCCTTCGTCCTTCGAAGCATTATCTCCCTTAGGATATAATGATCTTCAGACGAACGTCATGAAAGACGTACCTTCATCATCGAAGTATATATTAATGAAAGAAGAAGCATATGAAACATGAGAAATAACATGAATAATCATATGACATCATTAATATATCTTTATTATATCATCATGAATGAACATGAACAATATTGAATTACATTTGTAACTTCGGCTTCACAGAAGCCAAAAGTCCAAGTATGACGCGCGAGAGAATACCAGTTAGTGTGAACAATACAGGGTTACTGTTCATCTATTTATAGGCACGGGACACAGCCCGATCGAAATTACATTCATGCCCTCGACAAATAACTATAAACATGACACAAACTATTATGGACTGATCGGTCTTTTCCTCTTTAGGTCGGTGCAACCCTTCGTCTCGATGCATGTCACTATGCCGAAGCTCCCTGGATCGTAGCTTCGGTCTGTACCTTCATGTTGCGTCTGCTTATGTGCCAACTTGCTTAGAGGACCTTCGGCTACGAAGCAGACCCCCAACAGTAGCCCCTTCGCGGTGCTAGATCGTTTTTCGTAACGAGCTTGATCCGTGAAAAAAATCTCAAAGGACTTCGGAATGCCGAAGGTCCGAAAAACACCTTCCGTGAGCTCGTTGCCGAGAAACGATTAAAATATTTGGAGCGCAAGGTGGCTCCCCACGCAGCGGGTACGAACGATCTGGTGATTCACTTCCATTCACTTCCCAGGCAGCGAGTGGCCCACCGTTTCAGAGGGTGTGGGCGACTGTTCAGCGGGTGCGGGCGACTTGGCGATTCACCTTCCCACCTGTAGCACTATATAAATAGACGGGGTAGGTGTGAAGTTACCACATCATTCATTGCCATTGCACTGTTGTGCTGTTGAAAAAATTTAACCATAGCCGAAGCTTTTTCACTGCATTTTCGAGTGAACCATCATTTTGAACTAGCTTCGTGAAAAAAGAGAGCTTCATCAAAAAAGAGAGCTTCGTCAAAACTGTAAAAGACATCAACTTCGTAAAAACCGCAAGAGATCCATCAGATGGCCAGAGTGCGCTCGACTGCAAGGGTAACACGTGAAGGAGAGGAGACTGAGGCCACCGAGACAACTCCGATTTCCGAAGTCATGAGACAGTCGGGCTTAGTTGTGATAGAGGGAACCGTTGACGAAGGCACTTCTGGTGCCGAAGCTGAGCAGGCTGATATTGAAGAAGAAGAAAATGCTGATGAAGAAGAAGAAGATTATAGCATTTTGATCCCATCAAAACCCAGCCACCTAGATTTTGAGAAATCTACTGTGTCTGAAGCCGACGTGCCCATGATGATGAAACTGGGCTACTTTGGAGAAGCTGAAAAGAAGCTTATTCGTTTTGCCGGAGAAGAAAGCACTCCGACGCTAAAGGATGATGAAGTAGTAGTTTTCAAAAGCATTTTCAGAGCAGGATTACGGTTCCCCCTGAACGAGATAATTGGAGAAGTTTTGGATAATTATGAAATTTATCTTCATCAGCTAACCCTAATGCTATCGTTAGGCTCAGCATCTTCATCTGGGCCCTTCGGAGCCAGGGGATGGACCCAAATGCCGAAGCATTCTGCCGAGTGCATGAATTGCACTATCAAACGAAGGCTAGAACAGATGGGCTACATGAAAATTTTGGCTGCTATAACTTCGCGTATCGCAAAGATACGAAGGCTCCGGTCCTCAGCTATCGTACCAAGTGGCCAACCGGCTGGAAGAGCGAATGTTTTTATATCAAGGCCGATGAAAAGAAAAGGGGGAAACTGATGACGATGGTCATGTGCCCGCTGGCTTTAAGCTTCGGAATGACCAGACCTTTGTGCAACATGAAGCCAGGGTCAGCATGCCAGCTGGCCGTAGCAGAATTCAGAGTGGTGGCTGAACAAATCAGCACCAGAGATCTAGTGCAAGAATATCTGGCCAACAGGGTATCTCCAACGTTAAGTGACTGGAGCATGCCGAAGCTAAAAGGAACAAAGAAGAAGAATGAACTTGTTCGATTGGCTTATCGCTTTAAGTTTGAGAAACAGTTCAAAGAGCCTTGCCAAGAGTGGCTAGAGATGATTGAGACAATGTGCAATGAAATTTTGGGAAACTACACTAAAAAAGAAGATCAATTAATGACTGCAGCCTTCGGCAACCGATCGAAACGAAGGTTGAACCGAGTAATGGACGCTCTGAATTTTGAATACCCTAATTACGAGCGACTTAACAAAGGTGTCGAAGGGGAAAAAAGGAAGATAGTTGTCAGCGTTCTGAGCAGGCAGGCTGCCAGAATGGTAAAGGATGATGAAAAAACTTTGAAGAAGAGAAAATCCAGTCTCGAGCCGAAAACGACGGCTTTGAAGAAGAGAAAGGCTGCAGCTCCAGAGCCGAAGATGACTAAAGTGGAGGCGGAAACTCCTTCAACACCTCCCGCTGCTGAAGTAGAAGAGATTTTATAGGTAATGATCGAATCCTTACCTATCAAGCTGCTAAGTCCTCTGGGACCGCATCTGACGAAGCTTTTTCAGAAGAAACAATAACCTTCGGCTACAAAGAAGGCAGATGGGCTGAAGAAGCGAAGTTTTGGTAGTGTGATGCAAGCTATTGAAAAGACGCCTCCTTCGGCCTCGGTATCTAAGATAGCACCTACTGCAAGTACCGAGGCCACTGCCGAAGCAAACACATCTACCAAAGCTGCAGCTGCCACCGAAGCTACCAACCTATCTGCCGAAGCTGCAGCTGCCACTGAAGCTACCAACTTGGAGGCTACCTTGTTTGGGATTGAAAAATTGTTATTAGATATGGGCACAGAAGAAACAGTTGCAGCTGCGGAACAGGCCATGGCCCCAGTGCCTGACAAAGGAATGAAAATTGCTGAAGCTACTTCGGTTGAAGAAGGTTTTGAGCTTCGGAACCTCATAGAACAGGAACTATCTGAGGCTGAGAAGAAGGAGCTATAGGAATACGACATTTCCTGTGGCTACCAGCCAAGAGCCATGCTCTTTGGTGGAATCAATGAAGAGGCCTTGGGATGTGTTCGTGACCGTATCGGGGCGAAGGTAATCGGCACTCTATCGAAGAGTGTCGGTTTCCCGAAGCTTGCAGCCGATATTAGCAGCTACCGACGACAACATATCATCGGCAACTTATTTTATTCCAACTTTAAGGTAAAATTCTTATATTAAAACAAAATTTTATTATTTATTTGAATCAATGAAATTAGTTGATGAAGGTCTATTCTGTACAGAGTATGCTGCTGAGTAAAGCACTGCAAATGCAATAGGACCTCGAAGATAAGAAGAATGAAATTATAATCGAGGGTCTGGAAAGCAAAATCAAAGAATATGAAGCTTCTCTTGAAAAGAAGGATTTTCTAATCCAAGCAGTGGAAGGTTCCCTTGCAGAAGCGCAGTCCGAGAATATTAGATTACACAAGGAACTCCTGTAGAAATCAGAAAGCTTTGAACAGGAAAGGAAAGACTTGCAAACAAAATACAAAGCTGAAGTTGCTAAAAATACGAAGTTGAAACAATCTTTGGAAGAGCTTCGGAACAAGTGTCTGGATTTTGGCCACCGCTGCATTCAGCGACTAAAAAAAGGTTTTCAACTTAGTTGGAGCTAGTGCTGAAAAGTTTACTCCTTCGGCGAAAGACATTTCCAGCACCTTCGAACATATCGAGGGCGAAGTAGAGGCACTCGACGAAGTAATAGCAGGGCATGGTGACTTCTGTGCCCTGCTAGCTTCTCGCGGCACAGCTACAACATTTTTGAAAGCTGGTTGTACGCACGCAAAAATTTTGAATAGACCAAACTTCAGCTTATCTGCATCAGATTTAGTTGACATTCCTAATATAGCCTGAAGCATAGGAAGCAGATTCATAACGCAAATTTGGGGGAAGGGTGGTCAAGAATTGGCTAGTGACGAGGCCCGAAGCCTGTTAAAGCCGGTATGAAACTTATACCTGTTGCTTACCTTTTCTTATGATTACCCTTTGCCTTATAAAATTTTGATGTGTGTAGGATGATGATGCCGAAGATCAGTGATCCGAAGCAGATTCCGAAGGCCACTGAAGCCGATCTTTAAGCTTGCCTGCATAGATCTTTTAGAGGCATTTGAATTATTTTTGTAAAAGACATTATAATCAAGAATTGAACATCACTCTATATATTTGTTCATACCTTGTAATATATTTTTACCTTTTCTTTCATGTGTAAATTGCTTTGCTGTGGACAAAACTTATACCTTTTGAGCCGAAGGCGAAAAACACCTTCCCTTCTTTTCGTACACAATGAAGCATATCTTGCTTCTTTATGCTCATCGAAGCATTGATATCAAAGTCGAAGTATCTATTTGTACTTTATGTTATGATGATGATGATCCTACGAATGTCTACATGAATGTGTATGAATGCAATGAATGATGTAATGTAATGTGCAAATGAATGTCCAAACACACGCACACGAAGCCACATCCAGACTCTGCATCCCCTTAGGAACGTCTTTTTGGGTCTTAAGCTCTGCATCCCCTTAGGAACATCTTTTGAGATTCTTCACCTTCTATTTTGGTGGTATAAGTTCTGCATCCCCTTAGGAATGTCTTTTGAACTTCTTCGCCTTCTATTTCGGCGGTATAAGTTCTACATCCCCTTAGGAACGACTTTTGAACTTCTTCGCCTTATATTTCGGCGGTATTTGGCTCTACATTCCCTTAGGAACGACTTTTGAGCAGAAAACTTACGCTGCGCTCCCTTAGGAACGACTTTTTGTAGCTTCGTCATGCTCTGCATCCCCTCACTACAGGAGAAATGGCTAGTAGAGGCAACTTTTTTGAATGGTAGAGACATTTTTTTCATGTCTCTAGCAAATGTAGAGGCAAGTCTTAAAATGTCTCAAGAATGCCTTCCCATGCAATGTCTCTAGATCTGTAGGGACACTTCGTTAATTGGCTCTACATTATTTGCGGCATTCATTTTAGAGTCATTTAAATATGCCTCAATAAACAAAGAGACACCTTTTACAGACAATTACAATGTACCTCTACACTATTTGTGACATTTGTTTGAGGCATTTTATTATGCCTCAATAAACATAGATACACTTTCTAGAGGCGATTACATAATATCTCTACATTATTTGTGCCATTTGTTGAAGGCGTTTAATTATGCCTTAATAAATATAGCGACATCTTTTAGAGACAAATATATACTGTCGCTAGAAATATAGTGACATTTTTAGTGTCATTTTATTATGCCTTTATCTAAGTAGAGACATTCTGCAATAAGGTTCAATTCGTGCTTGTAGAGACATTATATAGTGTCTCTACAAGCGTACGGACAACTAGGAGGTATTATTTTGTAAATTTATTATTCACACAAATTATTTTTATATTGCTAATTTTTGCGTATACACAAACACTCAATTTGTGCACATATATATACAAGACACAAGGTTCATATATATAACAGATCAATTAAATGCTTCATGTGTAAGCAACAATACATAAGTATTTTCAATCCAAACGAAGTGGTCTTGAGGTAGATTAGACATACAAGAATGAATAAAATGAGGTTCCTAACACAATTAAACAAGTAGATTGACAACTAGAACTTTTGATCCTAGAACTACTCTCCACTATAACACTTGCTCATTCATTAGTTGCATCTTCAGTCTTCTAACCATTCAAGTGCGCTTCTCAGTAGTTGGCTTCACTCTTTTAAGCTGCAAATAAGCAACAGGATGTGTCATAAACACTAATAAACTATCTAGATCAAATGAAATATGAAATCCACACTCACATGTGTGCGAGGCCAAGCAACACACATGCCCACAGCATCCTCCAAAGTTTTAAGATCTCCGTGTGGTCGAGGTAATCTTTCATCTTCAACATTGTTAAGATAATGAACCGCAACAGCATAATATCCATCCCCAAGTACAGTTCCTCCAATTTCATGAGTAGTATCTCTAGATATAAGATTACCAACAGCAACAACTTGGCCTAGTTTTCTTTTCCTTGTTGAGTACAACAAGACAGTCTTCTGTTTATTCTACAAGAATAAAAGAGTAGCCAAACAAATGCTTATGTACATACTGGAAAATCTGCAAGTAGATCTATCCATATTCAAAGAAAAAGAATGAAGCATGGAAGTATAATCGATATGGAGATACCTGTTGCAATTTGCTTTGTTGTTGTTGCTTGCTTTGAGTTTCCTGTGACACATGATATTGAGCTTTGTAAATACAGAAGACACATCTGTAATGAACATCGTACTAAATTTCAAGTAATGCAATGTTGTTTAGTACTAACCTTATCAGACATTTCTTTATCTGGAGATAGTGATCCATTGTTGAGTTCCTGGTTCAAGTCACTAGACCTTGTAACTTGTGATTCCTGTAAATACATAAGGCACAAATAATTAATAGTGCTAGCTAAGACTAGAAATTCTTATCAATCCCTTTGAACTGAATATATAACAGTGTCTATTGTGAAATTCATGAATCAAGTACCTAGTAATATTCCTGACTTACCCTGAAAGCTATGTTGTCATTTGGTACTGAATGATCAGAGCAACCCACCTTGGCAATATTATAATCTCTAGTATAAATCTGCAACAGCAATATATAAGGACAAGAATACTACAACCAGTATGTTATGAAGTATGATATAAAATTAAATTTATATTGCAGGAAAGGAAATTTGGGTTGCCTGTTCATTGTATGGTGAAGGTGATTTCTCATAACTGGATCGTTCTACATTATCATATTGCAATGAGACATTTTCATTGTCTTTAGTATCAACCTGCTGGAAAGTAATGGAAGACAGTAGATTACCAAAGTGTGCATTAAATTGATACTGCAAAAATGACAAAGCCACTTACTGTGGTGCTTCTAGATCCAGTAGCTAGAATTGTGCTTAGCAATTCCTCTTCTGGAAACTTTTTTTCTAGGAATGCTCTAATGTTCCTAAACCCAGAAATAGCAAGCTCTAGGTCCCTTCTAATCATTTTATTCTCCTCTGATTGAACATGTGAATAAGTTCCATTGCTCCAATACGTATCATCATAGTACCCACGAATGTTCAAGTCTTTTCTTATGACATTCTCAAACACATCATCATAATCACTAGTAGAAAGTGTCCCCTTGTCCTTTCTCCTGTTCTCTAATTCATCGAAGGCCTTACCCTTCAAATTTCATAAAATTAACAGAGAAAATGATTGACAATTTGAATAAAAACTAATTAAAGTGTAGTACAGGAACCAGTGAATACCATAAGTGTTTGCACATTTTGATTGACATAGTTCCCATTCCTCTTCTTATGAGACTCGTCCCAAAGATCAATTTTAGTGATGCTTCCTTTCTTCTTGTCTTCCTGTGCAAGAGAACACAATCTGACAGGATCATTTTGTTTTCATAGTTACTCCAAAATGGAAACAAGATAACAGACAAAGCCATTACCATCTCCTTTTTAAGTCTAGCATGGCTTTTCCTACCGCTAGTGTGTGGATGCCTCTGCTTCTTTCCAGATTCCGCATTTGTCCGGCATAATTTCTAAGAGTGCAACATTAGTTAATGTAAATAAAAATATTTATTTACACTGCTGATTGAAAAAATACTGTATGTGGCAATCCTAACCTGATGTGCTTCACTGCACCATATGCCTAACAGAAAACTCCATTGATTTTCATTCACACCATCAGGGACATCCTTTTCAATCTGGTCAAAAGACCTCTTATCTGGATTGTAGTATTGTTTCTTCAAGTCTGACTTGTAGTCTCTCCACCTTTTATTCACTGTCTTAAGAATCCAATCTCGAGTAGACCATTTTGTCTCACTACTATAGATAAATTTTTTCTATTGAAAACATTGAAAGATCAATAGGTGAATGATTTGCAGTTCAAGATTTAGAATAAAAATTATCACCACAAACACAAGATTTAGACTGAAAAGTATCATGTACCTCAACATCTTTGATGATGCGTTCCTTTGGACCTTTGAATAATTTGTTGTCCCATCTCGGAATGTGTAATGGTGCAAATGATGAATTCTGTGCAAGCTCACCAAGGTATGACGAGAGAATGGATTCAGACCACTGATTGGGAATGCCATTCTTGTCAGTTTCAACTAGTACTCTTCCTCCTTTCAGATCCCACAATTCAGCTGTTCGGAAATTTCTAAAAACCTCTCGAACAACTCCATTTTGCCCTTAAATTAATAATGTCATGGATCATACATTGATGTTCATATATCTATAAGAATGTTTGAGAACAAAATGACAAACTCACATATTATTTTGAATGACTTATTCCTTGTTGGCGCTTCTCCCTCAGGAAACCCAATGGTGAGCTCTGGTTGTGGATCTTGGACATCTTCATGTTGTTCCACGTTTTCCTGTGTCTCAGCTTCTAAGTTAAGACTTTGTAGTCTTCTGTGTTTCATTGGCATTACTTCTTTTCCTACTAGATTAACATTTCAGATTACAGGAGATGCTAAAAATTATTGAAATAGGATGTATCAAGATTACACAGCCAGCATAAGAATAACAATTTCATTTGTCTTATGTAGTTTAATTAAAATCATGTAACACAAGGTGCAACTGCAGACAGACAATTTGGTAAACAGAACTCAGAACAATAGAATTCAATGCTCCAGTACTGACGCAGATATTAAAAAAAGTTGCAATCGGTGACAGCAGATTAATCTAAGAATTACCATCAAATAGTTGCATTCAGTGACAGAGATTGATCTAAGAATTACTAGATCAAAATTAAAAGTGTTGCATTCGGTGACAACAGATTAATCCATGAATTACCAGATCAAAATCAAAATATTTGCAATCAGTGATAGCAGATTAATCTAAGAATAACCAGATGAAAATCAAATAGTTGCATTCAGTGACAGCAGATTAATCTAAGAATTACCAGATTGAATAAAAAAAGTTGCAATCGTTGACATCAGATTAAAAAACGTTGTGCATTTGTGGCTACAAATGATTGTATAATCGGTGAATGCTTAAGTAAAATCACATTGATTGAGTCAGGCTACAGCAGTACCTTGTAGATCGGAGTAAATATTAGAGGGTGGGTCAGTTATGGTACTACTGCACCCACGAAGAAATCTGTTACCAGCTGGGCGACGGATCAACCAGCAGCTGGGCGATGGATCATCACGCAGCAGACTGAAAGGAGGGCATATGGAGCAGGAGCACAAAGAGAATGGTGGGAGGAGAGCGAAAACTACAGGGAGGTGGAAGAACCGGAGGAGATTTGTAGGAGGTGTGATCGAGAAAGATGGGAGGGTGGTTCCAACACTTTACGGGGGGAATTTTTTGGCGCGGATAAACAGCGCGAAAGCCGAAAGCACAATATTTTCGAGAAGTTTAAGCGCGCCAAGAAACACTTCATTAATTATTTAGATTTATTCTTTTAAAATTTCAACTGGAAAATTTCTACTGGAAAATTTCTCAAGTAATAAAGTGCAACATTTTTTTAGTTTGATCACGTTTACTAGTTTATCGACCAATTTGATTAGCTAGCCATCGATTTTTCAATTCCACACACGTTTTAAATTCAAATAATGTTTAACTTTTAAAAATCAAAGTTTAACTTTGTCTTATTAAAAAAAGTACAAAAACTACTACCTTCGTTTCGTAAAGGTTGCCACTGATATTTTTTATAACATATATTTAAGGTTCGAGAAGCTAAATACATATTACCAAAGTCAATATCAACATTTATAAGCTCTCAGCCAATATTTCAAAGAGCTAGATTTTCCAAGAGCTCGTTTTATGAGATCACAGAAAGGTCTCAGATCTATGTGAATGAACTCAAATTTTTTTTATCATCGTTCATCACCCGAGAACAGACAGAAATAGAATAGATAGAAAGAATTTTAGATCTCTCGGGTTAGGGTTTTACCTAACCCTAAATCTAGGATTTTCGGCCACTAAATGAGACTTGGTCTCGGCCAAACCGAGGAAATCCGAGATAGTAAAATAGATCGAGGTTTTAGGGTTAGGGTTTAATAACCTAACCCTAATCAGTTTTAAATCTTGGTCAACAGAGATCAGTGGCTCGGGATCTTTTTTTACATCCACGGCCTAGATGACAGAACATATTAGAATAGGTACAGAAAATCATCACAGAAAATAACAGAAATAACGCAAACTCTCGGATCCATGTTTTTTTAATCAACTCATAACTCGATCCCAAATATTACATTAGATCCATCTCATATATACATTCAATCTCTATTTATTTTTTCCAACAATTAAAATAAAATATAAAGCTAATTGAAAATATTATTTATATTATTCTCTCTATCTCCAACAAGGAATATACTTGAGAGTAAATTTAAAAATAATTCCTTGTGTTTTTTTTCATAAGGATAATTTGAATAAAAGAAAAGTTTTAAAACTTAGTGAAACTTGTTGTTTAAAATAGTTTTGCATGATGAAAAGCTCACATCCCCAAAATGTGAAATTTTGGGGTGTGACATCCTACATTGTATTCAATCTGAACCCTCATAGCCAGCCCAGAGACTCATCTCATAGTCAAGTACGTTTGAATTTTTATGTTTTTTACATGAAAAAATTAAGGATAGTCGATAATGAAAAAGTTGTTTTCAAATGTGATGCTGCATGGAATGTGGACTTCAAGCTTACTGATTAACACCATTCGGACATGTTGACAACTTTCTGAAATTAAATCATATTGCAATTATATTTTAAGAATATGCCGTACAAGATTCTCACTGATTACAGCAACATTGAATAAAATGACATTGTAACAAAATGACTGAAAATATATTAGCTCTCCTACAAAATTATGTCGTTTCATCGTCGTCACCACCAGATGGTTCAGCACCCATGTCAAATAGATCCCTTGGTCTTACTGATACTACCACATTCCATCCATCTGCTTTTGGGTCCTCCACATAAAACACTTGGAATACTTGTGAAGAGAAAACAAAGGGATCATGATCTATCTTGCCTCCAGTGTGTATCAGTCGTTTGAAATTTACAAGGGTGAATCCAAACTCATCATGTTTTATGCCATTGCGGTGATGAACGTCATACCAATCACATTTGAACAGAACCACCTTATAATCATCTTTATAAGACAATTCTATGATGTCAGTGAGTCTTCCATAATAATTAGTTCCATCTGTTGTAGTGTTAACGACACCACTATTCTGTGTCAAGAGATTGCTCTCACGACTCCTAGTATGGAACCTGAAACCATTTATAACAAAGCCGCTGTAACGCATCCCACATCTGTTTGGTTTTCCAGCCAATGCTCGCGTAATTCCAGTAATGTTTAAGCCATCATCACTAAGTAGTATCTGCATATATGGTTAAACAGATAAGCACAAATACTGAATTGACTAAGCAAAGAATTAAATTTGTACCTTCTGCTCCAACCAATCAGCAAAATGCTTATCAACCAAATCCTGAGTATTGGAAGGTGTGAGATGTTGGCGCTGCTGATTTATCAATGAATCCACATACTCCCTAAAATCAAATACCTTTAGATCATTTTCAGTAATTTGGAGAAAGAATATTTGTGATTAAGCATTATTATTTTGACACACCTACGAAGATCTTCTAGTTCATCACAGTGTCTCAATACATATCTATGCGCTTGACTGAGCAACTTATTGTCAAATTGGTTTACAACAGTAGCTTTCCCTATGGGTTCACCAGCACTCTCGAACAAGAAAAAAGATTTAGATATTTTTGAAGGTTCAGGATTCCGAGATGGTCGTGTAAAACGTGTAGTTCCATCAAGAAATCTTGAGCAGAATGTCAAGCACTCTTCTGCTTTATATCCTTCAGCAATGGAACCTTCAGGATGTGTCCTGTTGCGAACATGCGCCTTGAGTCGAACGAACCACCTAGGAGTTGAGATAATATTAAAAATCTGATGTTGAAATAAATGAGTAAATTCTATGCAAGAAAGTCTACCTTTCAATAGGGTACATCCACCTATAATGTACTGGACCTCCAAACTTTGCCTCCTCAACCAAGTGTACAAGTAGGTGTACCATAATGGTAAAAAATGATGGGATGAAAACCCTTTCCATGTCGCATAGTATACGAACAATGCGCTCTTGAAGCTTATCAAGTTCTGAGGTGTCTAGAACTGTTGAACATAATCCTTTAAAGAAAGAAGCTAAATCTACAACTATTTTCATGACATCTTTGCTGGGATAACAAGAACGTAGTGCGATGGGAAGAATTTCCTCAATTAGTACATGGCAATCATGACTTTTAAGGCCAGATAACTTGCACTCCTTAACATCCACACATCTAGATAGATTTGATGCAAAACCATCGGGTGTCCTAAGATTTTGAATAACAGAGCAAAGAATCTCCTTTTGATCTCTAGACATGGTAAAGGGTGCATCAGGCATTACTTTGTTTCCTTTGTTATCCAATTGTGGATGTAGTTCAGGTCGAGTTCCGAGCTCCTCCAAGTCAAGCCTTGCTTTTAGATTGTCCTTTGTTTTACCACTTACATTTAGTAATGTCCCAACAAAATTATCGCATACATTTTTCTCTATATGCATCACATCAAGATTGTGTCGTAACAGATTGTGTTCCCAGTATGGAAGTTTAAAGAATATAGACCTCTTCTTTATCCAATCCTCAGGTTTCTTCTCTTTCATACCTTGTTGTTTTTCCCTTTGGACCCGTTTCCTCTTTTTGCCTTGTTTCTTATCGTTTCCTTTCTTTTTGGCTTTAGCTTTGTGCCCTGATGATTGTTCTTCCTCCGAATGAACCTTTCCTTTGCCATACAAAAAAGTTTTACCATCCATCATCCTCAAAACTGCACTTCCACTCATTGTTACAGGCGCTAGTTCTTTCTCCTCCATACCATTGAAGTGGTTCCTTCTATGACGATAGGGATGGGACTGAGGCAACCACCGACGATGACCCATATATGAACACTTGCGTCCCTTCTTCAAATAAATTGACCTCGTCAAATCAGCACAAGATGGACATGCATATTTTCCCTTTGTGCTCCAACCATATAAGTTACCTAATGTAGGGAAATCATTTAAAGTCCACATCAAAACTGCTCTGAGAGAGAACTTCTTCCTTGAAGAGGCATCAAAAGTTTCAACACCCTCCCACAGCTGTAGTAATTCATCAATAAGTGGTTGTAGAAATATATCAATATCATTTCCTGGGCTATCTGGTCCTGGAATGATCATAGACAGTATAAAAGATGTTTGCTTCATGCAGATCCAGGGAGGTAGATTGTACGGAATAAGCAGTACTGGCCATGTACTGTGACTAATATTCATGTTTCTGTAAGGGTTTACTCCATCACTAGAAAGACCGAGCCTCACATTGCGGGAATCAGCAGAAAAATTAGGATATCTCAAATTAAAATCATTCCAAGCTTGCCCATCAGCTGGATGCCTCAACAGCCCATCCTTTGTGCGACCCTCATCATGCCAACGCATGTCGCTTGCTGTTTGCTCATTAGCATACAACCTCTTCAGCCTCGGTATCAAAGGAAAATACCGCAAGATCTTTGCTGGTTTCTTCTTATATCCCTTTGTTTTTGTTGCTTCACCCTTCTTTTTTCTTTCTGCCCAACGTGAAGTGTTGCAAATATGGCAAGTTTCTTGTTTCGCCTGGTCACCATAGAAAAGCATGCAATCCTTTGGACATGCATGAATCTTAACATAATCAAGACCTAGTCCTCGAATTATTTTCTTTGCTGCATGGTAGTTTTTTGGTAAGTTCGCCTCTTCAGGGAGTGCGGCAGAAAGAACACCAAGAAGTGATGTAAATGACTCCTGAGTCCATCCATGTAAGCATTTCAAATGAAATATGGTTACAAGAAAGGAAAGCTTCGTGAATGCATCACACCCAGGATGTAGCTTTGCCTTAGCATCTTTAAGGATGATGGAAATAATGTCATCTTTAGTTTCATGGTCAACCTCCTCTGATGTAACATCTTGTTGACTACCATTTGTGTTAGCAAACTCAAATGCATTGTCATCTATTGGTTCATCTGATGAACTGGACATTGTATAGTAATTATTAATACCATCCATTTCTTCATCTGAACTGGACACTATATCATACTTATCAGCCATAGGAAATGCTGCATTTAGGAGCCCTTGCATGTCATCATTTCTCTTGCTTCCAGTTTGTGCAGGAGAAGTACAAGGACGTTCAAATGGAGCATGGTTGTGTGTGCTTGATGATATGTGAGCAAATGGAGCTGGTGTTGAACCGTGTTCCTCTCCATGTCGATTCCATATAGTATATCCTTGCAGAATGCCGTTGCATCTCAAATGGGTTCTAATTTCTTCATAACATTTTGTTGACTTGTTTTTACACTGAACACATGGACAATTAACCTTGCCACCCGGTCGAACATTATGAAATGCGAAAGTAAGGAATTGGGTCACACCAATCTTATAGTCATCACTTGTTCTTGGTTTGCTCACCCAACTCTTGTCCATCACAGATGCTGAAATAAGTACAGGGACATACAAATATCACTATTGTAGTAAACACTTAGTGTACCATATCACACATAGGTCTGTTAGTTGTTAAGTAATGCAGTAACAAGTAAATTAAGAGAATACCAATCTAACAATGAAATACAGAACAAACTCATATACAGGGGCGGAGCCAGGTCATTTTGGTGCTGTCCGTGGACAGCCATAATTTTAGGCGAATTATATATAAAACAGTGCTAAGAGGTGATTATGAGATAGATAGTACCCATTAAATAATAAATTGATAGCATTGGTCAGCTCCGCTGCTGCTCATATATGAAAGTGCTTATACAAATCAACTAATTATCATACTGCAGCGGCTAATCCTCAATTGCACTTACAAATCTGAATAGAAGGGAAGAGTGAGAGGCTGAGATAAGAGTAACCTGCTGTAGAAAATGTGTGAAAGCCTGAAGCCCTCCCAGTCCCTGCTGATTGCTGAATCTAAGGATGAACAACCAAAGAGAACACTGTAGCAGATTAGGGAGGCGAGATCCACAATATCAGACGGCCGACGAGAGCTAGCGTAGGGTCAGAGTAGGAGGAAGGCCACAGCAGCTTCATACGGCGACGGGGCGATGGGCGGATCTACAGAGACAATAGAGCACTGGCGGCGGCACATCTGCAGAAAGAAGATGAAGAGGTGTTTTGATGTGTTCGCGATTGTTCAGTACATATATGTATTTTGATCCCACTACTAACAAAACGTGCTTGTGCCATGGTGGTCTACGGTTGCTTGGGACTAACTACAGGTCACGAGTTCAAGACTGTTTGTGTCTGTTAGAACCATTTTATTTTTTTGAATTATCACATCAATTAGTTGCTGCAGGTTGATTAATAAACAAAAATAATAAATTAGACATAAATAATCGGCGTTTTTCAAAATGTCTTTAACAATAATATCAGGACTAAAGTCCATGGCACTAAAAAAAACTGTATATTTCACATATTTGTTACATCTTCAAAAATGTCTCTAAAAAATGCCACTACACTGCTTACCTATTCCAAAATGTAAATTATTTTTCTAAAATATCACATCAATTTGGTGCAAGCTGATTAAAAAATTAATAATTGGACATAAATTAGAGGCATTTTTCAAAGGGCCTTTAGCAATGTCTCAAGAGTAAAGACCATCACGCATTTACAAATGTACATTTCACATTTTTGTGGCATTTTCGAAAATGCCTCAAAGAAATGTGGCTATACCGTTGGCATACTAGACTAAGAGGCACTTTTAAAAATGCCTCTACTAAAATGTCGCTACTAGTCTTTTTTCTTGTAGTGCCTTGGGGACGTCTTTTGAGCTTCTCCCTGTTTTTCTTTTTGCACTCGATGGTGCATGGTCAGATTTACATATTACATCTTTTTGGGGATTCGGCCCTCGTGGGGCTAAATAAGAATGAAAAATTACAAGCTATGGCCCCATTAAAAACTTTTCTCCCCTCTTGAAAGGAAAAGGGTACCATAGAAAAAATTAAAAAAGATTACATCAATATTACACATAGTATCGCCGAAGCTCATCCGCATTCCAAGATCTGGGTATGTCGTTGCCGTCCATATCCTTCAATCTGTAAGAACCGGGCCTTGACGAAGATATAACCAGAAAAGGACCTTCCCACTTCAGCTGTAATTTGCCCACTGTGTCTGGATTGGCCATTCTCCGAAGCACCAAATGTCATGGCTTGATATTTTTCAATCGAACTTTTCTGTCACGCCATTTTATTGTTTCGGCTTGATATTTATTGATGTTCTCTACAGCCTGAAGTCTGGCCCCCTCTATAGTATCTTTTGTTACGTGATAATCAGCTTCGTCTTCTGCCGAAGCTACTGTTCTTATTGATCCTGCTTTAGCTTCTTCTGGAGTTATAGCTTCATCACCAAATAATAATTTGAAAGGTGTAAATCCTGTTGATCTTGACGTAGTTGTATTGTGGCTCCACACCACTTTAGTCAGCTCATCTGGCCACTTTCCTCTGGGCTGATTGAAGATTAGCTTTATTATTCCTATCATTATAATGCCATTTGCTCTCTCTACCAGCCCATTTGACTCTGGATGCCTAACTGATGCAAAATGGATCTTCGTACCAATCTGGTCACAGAAATCTTTGAATGATTCAGCATCAAACTGTGTTCCGTTGTCCACGGTTATCGCCTTCGGCACGCCGAAACGACAAACAATATTCTGCCAGAAGAATTTTTGTACTGTGGCCGAAGTTATTGTAGCCAAGGGCTTTGCTTCAATCCACTTAGAAAAATATTCTACTGCCACCACAACATACTTCAAATTACCTTGTGCTGGTGGAAGCGGACCTAACAAATCCAGGCCCCATCTTTGCAATGGCCAAGTAGGCTGTATCAGCTGTGTGAGAGATGAAGGTTGCTTATGGTCTCTTGCACATTTTTGACAATTCTCGCACTTTTGAACCAGCTCTGCTGCATCCAAAGCTGCCTTCGGCCAATAAAATCCTTGTCTAAAAACTTTTCCCAGTAAGGGCCTAGACCCAATATGTGATCCACACAGACCTGCATATATCTCCTTCATTAATTCTATACCTTCGGTTCTGAATAACATTTGAGGAGTGGAGAACATACTCCATGTTTGTATAATTCCCCTTCTATTATCGCATACGGTCTTGTTTTTGCTTCCATTCTCTTATTATAAGCTTTGTCATACGAAAGATAATTACCTTGGAGGAAAGATATAATTTCAGTCCTCCAATCTTCACTATGCACAAGGGATATTGCATGCACTGCTCTCTCCATAAGTTCAACCGAAGGTGCTTTTATTGTCTTAAAAAATACTTCCGAAGGTAGAGGGAGCCCATGTGTCGCTGATTTGGCTAACAAATCTACATGCTCATTTTCTCCTCTTGGAATATTCTTGATAGAAAAACCTTCGAAAGAAGCCTCCAGCCTTCGAACTGTATCCAGATATTTTTCAAGCTTCGGGTCTCTTGCCTTGCTACTTTTGTCTACATGGCCAGAAATGACTTGAGAGTCAGTTTTAAGGATTGCCATTGCCTTTAACTTCCGAAGCCCCAACAGAAGGGCTTCATATTCAGCAACATTATTTGTACAACTAAAATCTAGCCTTGCTACATAGCATGTTCTGACTTTGGAAGGTGCTACTAGAACAGCAGCTGCTCCTGCGCCGAAGGTTCCCCAAGAACCATCACAGAAGATTATCCAGGCTTCGGCATCTTTTGTTGCTTCTTCTCCTTGAGCCCCTGGCGTCCAATCAGCAATGAAGTCTGCTAAGGCCTGAGACTGAATTGAGGATCTATGAACATAATCAATAGAAAATTCATTAAGCTCGGCAGCCCATTTTCCGATCCTCCCAGTAGCTTCTCTATTTCTCATTATGTCTTTCAGAGGTTGCGATGAAGGAACAATTATATGGTATGCTTGAAAGTAATGCTGAAGCTTCCTGGAGGCCATCAACACAGCATATAGTTCCTTCTCCAGCTCTATGTATTTTTTCTTTGATAAGCTTAAAACTTCGGAGACAAAATATACTGGTGCTTGTTTTTTGACCTGGCCGTCTTGCTTCTCCTGTACAAGCACCGCACTAACTGTAGAGTGCGAAGCTGCCACATATAAGAGCAATGGAGCCCCTGGCGAAGGAGGAGTTAGTGTTGTCAGATCGATCAAGTATTGCTTCAACTCTTTGAAAGCTTTTTGCTGAGCCGGACCCCATTGAAAAACTTTGGCTGACTTCAGTATTTCAAAGAATGGCAGATTTCTTTCTGCTAATCTGGATATGAATCTGTTTAGTGATGCCAGTCTTCCTGCCAGTCGTTGAGCCCCCTTCTTTGTATTTGGCGGCTCCATCCGAAGGATAGCTTCGATCTTTGGATTGGCTTCGATTCCCTTCGTTGATACCAGGCAGCCAAGGAACTTGCCCTTCTTCACTCCAAAAACACTCTTTTCTGGATTTAATTTCAAACCAGCTTGTCTGAAGTTGGCAAATGTTTCTTGTAAGTCAGCAATGTGATTCTCTTGCTTCGTGCTCTTTACGATGATATCATCAACATACGTCAGCACATTCCTGCCTATTTGAGAGTGAAGGACCTTGGCTGTCATTCTGCTGAAGCTTCCTCCTGCATTCTTGAGCCCCTCAAGCATCCGAAGGTAGCAATAGGTTCCACTAGGAGTTATGAAGTTGGTCTTTGGCTCATCTTCCTTCTTCATCCAAATTTGATGATAGCCTGAATAACAGTCCAACATACTCATGAGCTCCGAAGAAGCTGCTACATCCACAAGGGAGTCTATCCTTGGCAATGGGAACTCGTCCTTTGGGCATGCCTTGTTGAGATCTGTGAAATCAATACACATTCTCCATTTGCCGTTAGCCTTCTTCACCATAACAGTGTTGGCTAACCATTCTGGATATGTTACTTCTCTGATAACATTAGCACTGAGAAGTCTCTTTACTTCGTTTCGAGCACCTTCAGCTTTATCATCAGACATCTTCCGAAGTCTTTGCTTCCTTGGCCTGAAGGATGGATCCACATTAATTTGTATGCTCAATGACATCTCTGTTGACACCACAAAGATCATTGGCTGTCCAAGCGAAGTCATCTTTGTTGTTGAACAAAAATCTTATCAAAGTTTTTTCCTGCTCATCAGATAGGTGAGACCCCAGCAATACCCTTTGATTTGGTATGTCTTCACATAAAAGCATAGGCTTTGGCTGATCTACCGAAGCAGCCTTCTCTCTTTTATGCTTATATTGTTGGCAAGCTTCGGCTCCATCTATGTTGTGTATTGCCTTTGAATCTGTCCAACTCCCTTCTGCTCTTCTAGCAGCTTCTTGACTTCCGTGGATAGCAATGGGCCCTTGTTCCGAAGGTATCTTCATGCATAAGTATGCTGGATGAAGTATTGCTTCGAAGGCATTAAGTGTCCCTCGGCCAATGATTGCATTATATGGGTATTTCATGTCGACAATGTCAAAAACAACTTGCTCAGTTCTTGTGTTGTGGACATAGCCGAAGGTAACTGGCATTGTGATTTTGCCAAGTGCTACAATCTGCTGTCCTCCGAAGCCACAAAGAGGGTGTGTAGAATCATAAATCTTGTCCTCTGGTTCTTGCATCTGCTTGAAGGCCTTTGCAAATATAATGGCCGCTGCACTGCCTGTATCAACCAGAATATTGTGGACCAGAAATCCCTTGATGACACAAGATATGACCATAGCATCATTGTGAGGATAATCCTTTAGCTGAAGATCCTCTTGAGAGAAGGTAATTGGGATGTGAGACCACTTGGACCTGACGAAGGGTCCTTGCACCCCAACATGTTGCACTCTTCTCTACGCTTCCTTCTTCTGCTTCTTGTTGGCTGGTTCTGTACTTGAACCACCCGTGATTTGGAGCACTAGCTTCGTAGCCGAAGGTCCTATAACTTGGTTGCTGAACGAAGCCATCATCTCAATTGTGGAAGTGAGTTCACCGGAGGTGGGCAATAATGTTGGGGACTTGTTCTGAAATGCTACGAATTAAGAATAAGGCAACACAAAATGTTAATGGTTAAAGCCCTTCGGCCTTCGTCCTTCGAAGCATTATCTCCCTTAGGATATAATGATCTTCAGACGAAGGTCATGAAAGACGTACCTTCATCATCGCAGTATATATTAATGAAAGAAGAAGCATATGAAACATGAGAAATAATATGAATAATCATATGACATCATTAATATATCTTTATTATATCATTATGCATGAACATGAACAATATTGAATTACATTTGTACCTTCGGCTTCACAGAAGCCAAAAGTCCAAGTATGACGCGCGAGAGAATACCAGTCAGTGTGAACAATACAGGGTTACTGTTAATCTATTTATAGGCACGGGACGCAGCCCAGTCAAAATTACATTCATGCCCTCGACAAATAACTATAAACATGACACAAACTATTATGGACTGATCGGTCTTTTCCTCTTTAGGTCGGTGCAGCCCTTCGTCTCGATGCATGTCACTATGCCGAAGCTCCCTGGATCGTAGCTTCGGCCTGTACCTTCATGTTGCGTCTGCTTATGTGCCAACTTGCTTAGAGGACCTTCGGCTACGAAGCAGACCCCTAACAGTAGCAATACAGACAAAAAGTGTATAGGCAACATTAATATCACACCAAACATGAGTACAAAATACATATTAATAATCTACATATTAAAATAAGATCATAGGAACATGAATCATTAATTTTGGAGTTATAGATTTTAAGTTATGAATTTCCAAAAGTTCTAGGTGCTATGTACAAGATTAATTTTAATATGGGTTTTTATGTCAAAACAGAGACACTAGTTGATAAACAATAATATTACAAAATTATAGAAACTGGAATGGGTCAATTCAGAGTTAGAATGAATTTTATATGAATAAAACTAGGTTTTGGAATTTTTTATACTAAATATCTATTTTCTGTATTTATTTACTTATTTTCCCTATTTCGTGGACTACGCGCACAATACAGAGAAGCTCGAGGGCTGACATATAAAAATACCCCAGACTCAGAATTAATCCACGGTGGACGGCGGGTTGAATCTGGAAAATCAGAGGGTCACTTTTGTAAGTTGGCGCGGCTGAAGGGGTATGGGCTAACTTCAGCCGCCGGATATGAAGTGGACGGCCCATATTAAACGATGAATCATTACGCGAAACTACCCGTCAGATCTAAATCCAAGGGTCGAGATCTTATTAACCTAGATCTAATCTGCATTGTTGGGCTTAGGATGTACATCCTAGATTTAATACACACAAGATCTGATCCCAATCCTTCATCCACGATCCAACGACTGAACTTCGTCCTCCTCGCACCAGTAAGGTAAACTAATCGCGCCCATTCGTTCTTTGATCGTCGGTGGATATGCCTCACGCCATCGACGGAGCATCCAGCGCGAGGAACAGCGCTCGCCCGGAAGCGTACTTGCCGGAGAGGAGCAGTACCGTACCCCATGCGCCCCAAAACCCATTGCAGGTTGTGCTACGTGAAGAACCGAAAGAGGTAAGTAAGGTAGATGAGGTCTCACCGTGACACGAAGCATGGATATAGCCGCCCACAGCACATGGCGAGACCATGGCAGAGCACAACGGCGGCGAGCAATTGCTGGACCCCAGCCTAGTTCCTTGGCTTTGATAGATCACGACCACCCTCCTAGGGTCACAATGGGTCTCCTAGATCAACATTCAAGGCTCCCTCGCCGCAATAGGTGATTTATCCCCGCGGCGGTAGAACGTCGACGACGGCAGGCCCCCAGCGCTCGGGTTTTGCGTTGTAGACCACGGTTGATGGCAAGGGGGCTAGCGACCTCGCGATTTTTATAGGGTGGCGACAGAGTCCGAGGTGAAAACGGCCGACGAGAACCACGCGAGCTCCGCTGTTTTGCGCGCGGTTTGTTGCGCGACTCCGCGGAAGGGATGACAGCGCGGGTCCACGGACCAGTGAGCGACTAAGACGCGAGGGGGAATGACGGTTTGGGTCCACATGTGAGCGCCAAGGCACAGTTGGGCTGCGATAGTGTAGCGGGATGAGCCAAATTCTGGCATATCGGCCCAAAAGAGGTGATTCATTTTTTTCTTTTTCTTTTCCAACCTTTTCTTTTCTATTTTCCATTCAAATTATTCAAACTCAATTCAAAATTTTGTTTTGCACTCCCGATTTCAAATATCAAACAAAAGTCTAAATGAATTATACTTTTGTTGTATGAATTAATATTATTTATTGTTGTTATCTTATAATGTGTATTCTTTTATTTTTCTTCTCCTTTCTCTTTTATTTCCAAATTCTAAATTTTCAGACTTAAACTTGTCTCACAAAATTGAATACAAATGCAAACATACATCATGGAATGCACATTTATGTATTTATTTATTTGTTATAATTCCTTTCTTTGAGTATGCACAAAGAAAAGAAGATTAAGAAATCCCCAAAACTCTAGCATATAAGTTTATTTATTTATTTATCTTATTATCTTTTCTTATACCAATTTTGGGCATTATAGTAAAAATGTGCAACCTATGGATAATGTAAAACTGGTATATCAGTCGTGCTCACCATCATGAGCGGCTCAGGACTCTTGCATTGTTAACTTATGAAATTAAATTTATTATTAATTGTGATCAATTATTTAATTAGGTTGGTATCTACTTACACTTAGTAATTGCTAATAAAATTTTGATCAAATTATTAAAAACAATGCTCAACCTTAATCATTTTTCTTGGTAAGCTTTACACACACATGAGCCCTTACCGTAAGTGAAGAGCAGGTACCACTAGAGGAGGACTATTACGACGAGTTCGATGAGATCTAGGTGTCGTCTCCTAGTCAACTATGGCGCTATGGAGATAGTTATATTAGTTCAAGTTATTTTTTTATCTGTTATCTTTTAAGACATTCTTGGTATTTAATAAAGATTATGACATTCGTCTTTATACACTGAGTCATTGTATGTGTGGATCTCGCTTTGGCACACATATAAGACGATGCACCCGGATTTGTCCTTAATTTTAGGTGTGACAGTGGCGGCGCGGGGTCGATGTCGGGGATCGAGGTGGTGGCGGGGGCGCGACGTCGGGCTTGGCCTCTGAGTTGGCCTGGGTGGTGGCGCGAGCTCGGGGAAGGGATCTGTGGTGGCACGGACTCGGAGCCGTCCAAGGTGGTGGCGGGGGTCGAGGCTGGGGGCCAAGATGGTGGTGGTGGCACGGGCACGGGCTTGGGCTCAAAGTTGGCTGGGGTGGCGGCGGGGTCGAGATGTGAGCAAGGTTTAGGTTATGTGCGGATAAAGTAGCCAGTAGTTTTTTTCTTTTTACAAATAACCGTGTTTTCTTCGGCTGGTGTTTTTTACACTCGGTCTCTTTGTCGAGTGCTAATCTAGAACACTAGGCAAAGAGGCATTTTGCCTAGTGTTTTTTTACACTTGACAAAATGTTTTTAATTTTTTTCTTTTTGCTCCCAAACTTTTTATGTTGTGTTCCTATAACACATAGAACTACATGCTCAATTTTAGCATATTTCTCGAAGTGTGTGCTATATTTAGTAAATTTATCTTGTTTACTTCAATTTCTTCGAATAATTAAAATTTGAATCACAAGTCATTTGCATAAGGGAAAAATAAACTTAAAATGATATGCATTTTTGAGGTCGTATCAAGTAACAAAATAGAAATTTCGACATCGTGTTCATGAAACTAGACCACAAACTTGCGGTAGAATTATTTTTAAATTGTATAAAATGCAAATGAAGCCAGAAAATCATGGAATTTATCGAGATTGCATGATATTATATGTGGAAGTTGTGATAAAAAGTTGGTAAAATTTCATGAAAGTTGTTACGTACGATGCTTACAAACCTAAGAATTTTTGAATAAATTCAATGATTTCATGTGGAGGGCAACTAGGTGGTAAGCATCGTACATGTCAAACTTTAACAAAGCTTTATCGATCCTTTATCGCAGGCTACACATATGATATGATGACATCTCGACAAGTTTTATGATTTTTTGACTTCATTTAATTTCTATATAATTTTAAAACATGTGGTGCATAGCTTCGTGGTCATTTTTCGTGAACGTAATGTTTAAAATTTCTAGTATGTTACTGTATACGATCTCAACTTATACTGAGTAACATGATTATCGTTTTTTCATTCATTTTTTCCATTATGTGAATGACTTGTAGTTCAAATTTGAATTATCCAAAGAAATCCAATTAAATGAAATAAATTTAGTAAATATAGCAAATATTTTGAGAAATGTGCCAAAATTGAACAAGTAGTTCTAGGTGCTATAGAAACACAACATAAAAAGTTTGGGAGCACAAAGAAAAAAAATTGCCGAGCGTAAAAAAAATAGGCAAAATTCCTCCTTTGCGTAGTGTCCTAGTTTGACACTCGCAAAATGCATGTTTGCCTAGTGTCTGATCCAGCACTAGTCAAAGAGGCCTCCTTTGCTAAGTGTCGAGGTACGACACTCGACACAGTTAACGGTGGTAGATGGCGTTAGTTGTTGACGGCGATTTGCTGAGTGTTTTTATTTGGCCATCTCTTTTGTCAAGTGTTTTTCTTTGCCTACCACCTCTTTATCGAGTATTATTCTTTACCTAGTGCTAGAGGATTTGCTCTCGGCAAAGAAATTAGCATTAGACAAAGATCGTCTCTGCGGTACTCATTTTTCTTCTGCCATTTACATTAAAAAAAGAACAGGCTCTTGACGTCAAAATAAAGGTTCATAATTTGGACACGGTTGGAGCATCGCGCTCTGAGTCATAGGTCAGAAAGTACAAGCAGGTCTTTGCGTTGGAAGCAATGTGTTTGAACTATATATCTGTTTCTGCATGATTGGCCTGGATAAAAAGCTTATAATAAACTCTTATAGTTTATATACCTTAACCGATCGAGAGCACCATTATAATAAGTGAAAACAAATTTAACACTGAAAGAAAAAGAATACTCAAATCAAATGAAAGTCCGAATATAATTCAGGTGACTGATAGAAGTTTATCCCATCAGGGCATATGCAACTCCCGCTGTCGCGACCGCGGTGACTAGCCATCGCACGAGCAGAGCCGGTGCTGCGTCGCCCTTCTCAGCATCGGCGGTCGAATCTCCCGAATCGTCCGAGGAATCGTCGTCACTCCCGCCGCGACCAGCCTTCTTCTTCTTGGACGGCTCCGGCGCGGGCGCGGGCGCCTCGACGACCTTGAAGAGCTCCTTGGGCTGCAGGAACTTGTTCACGGCATACACGGCCAACGGCTCCATGTCGCCAACGGTGGCGGTGACGCTGGACGTGACGACCCTGGTCTGCAGCGTGACCGTCTCGCCTTTGTTCTTGACGTCGTAGCTGTAGTCCATCTTCTTGTCGCTGGCGGTGGCCAGCGTGGTGACCATGCCGTTGTTGGACTTGAGCAGCTGCAGCGAGAAGTAGTCCGGCACGGCGTGGTAGAGGAGGATGGCCGCCTTGGCCTTGGCCGTGAGGTTCTTGTACGTGGCCGCGAAGGCCGCGACGGCCGAGTCGACGGGGCAGAAGAGCGTCAGCCCGTTGTCCTTGGTCTCGTTCACGGCGCGGAACACCTCGGCGTTGGCGGAGAGCAGGGACGCGAAGGACTTGCAGTACCTCTTGGATAGGAGCTCCTCGAGGTCCACGGGCGCCGGGGGCGGCACCGGCGCCTCGGCCTCGGCGGACGAGATGATGGAGCTCACCTGGAGCACGGCGATGTCGTAGGGGAACTCCTTGACGGACTTGACGTACCGGGACGGCTTCGCGGTGTCGTCGGCGTCCTCCGTCATGAAGCTAACCTTGCCGTCCTTCCGGGTGATGTTCACGTACCCCGACATGCCAGACGCCGACCCGGTAGCCTGTATACATGTCCATGCATGCGCATGGGGGACCGACAGTGTCAGCAGCAAATGGAAAAACTTCTCACGGTGATTGCATCAGAATTATGATGCGGTTTCGGGAAAATCGATCATGCACTCATCCACTATTATATTATATATAGAGAATAGGAAATAAGTTTTGCTAAAAGTTGACAGCAACTGGGTGCATGAAATTTAGTGCTGGGAATTGGGCCGGGCCGGGCCAGCCCGGCCCAAGCCCATCGTGCTTCGTGCCAAACGGGTTCGGGCCAGGAAAGCCCAAACATTTTTTGGGCCGTGCCGTGCCAGCCCGAAGTGTAAAAACAGTGGCCCAGCCCGGCCCTAAACCACGTCGTGCCTTCGTTGGGCCGTGCCGGCCCAAGCCCGGCCCGTATATTTGACCACATAAAATCAAAATATTATAATCATATAAAATTCATAGCTTACTAAATTAAAGATATTAAACAATTATAACATTATTTAACCACATAAACTCCAAATATAACAACAATATACAGTCGATATCTTACTAAATTAAAGAAATTAAATAGATTGGGCTCAATTGGGCCGTGCCGGCCCAAGCCCGGCCCATCTATGCGTGCCGTGCTGGGGGCCCGACGGGTCGGAAATTGAGGCCCGGCCCAAGCCCGACTTCGAGCCGTGCTAGCCCGGCCCATATTATTTCGTGCCGGACCGTGCTTTGGGCTCTTATTTTCGGGCCGTGCTCGTGCTGGCCCGAAAAGCCCGGCCCAGATTCCCAGCACTAATGAAATTCCAAGCCGAAGCCTACCAACCATCCCTATCGGCGAACCAACGGGCTTCAACAGCAATCATGTCATGGCTTTATCATAAAGGAGCTCCCAATTGAGTTTGAAAAATGGGAGGTTTCAATCAACGCAATCTCCTTCTCAACTAACTAGAATCAAGCAATAGGAACACAGGTTGTTCAATCATAAGTCAGACTGGAGTACTGGACAAGCTGTATATACCCTCCTTTAATTTAGAAAAAAATTATATTTCTCAGACAGTGTACATGCTTTGCTATTTTTCAGATAGACCTGCAATAATATTTCTCCAGTATAGCTTGTATCTTTCTCACCAACTCTAACAAATTATGCCAACAATACAATATTATTCCTCACATACTAATCCATGGTAATGGCAGATATTTAGGCAAATACAAACTATTGGCCACTTCCAAAAAACTGTAGGGAAAAGTTGTTAGTCTTATGGACAGCATATATATATAAAGCTAAGTTAGCTAGCTATTGAAACCAAGTAATTCACAGACGGGGACACAAAATCTATAGGGTAAATGAGAAGCCAAATAAGAACATGCTTTTGATCTTAATTGGTCTTTTGCCTAAATTATTAATATCATTACAATGGAATTCAATTATAAGGATCCAAGGGCGTTAGTGATATGTTTTGAAACGGATACAGTTCTAGTTTTATATTCCTAGTCGAAGTATGCACAGGCCTACTTTTATATGCTAATTCTCTAACTGTATGCATGCCATATATAAGAGCACATTTTATACCTGGAACATGGAGGAGGAAGCGGTGGAGCCATGGGCGAGCTTCTTGAGCTTCTTGTCGCCGTAGTAGTCGACGAGAACGTGCAGCTCGAGGATGTGGCGGATGGTCTGCAGCGAGTAGTGGTCGAGCGCCGACATGGCGGAGTTGTCGACGGCCAGCACGGTGATGGTCTGGCGCCGGTTGATGTCGTACGCGAGGCGCGTCTTGGACAGCATGTCGTTGAACTTGGAGTACTCCTTGTAGGGCGCCAGAATCTTGGTGATGTTGTACTTGGTCGCGGCCACCGGCGCCGGTGCCAGCGCCATGACGGCGGCGGCCACGACGATCATGGCCAGGGGGGAGAGGAGGACGGCCGGCCGGCTGATCATCCTCGCCATTGTTGCTGCTGGCGCCCGGCCTCGACAGGCAAACAGACAGTGGAGAGATGTAGCTAGGAGAGAGATGTTGGAGCTGGAATTAATGAGAGGGGATACGATGGAAGCCTGGGAGCTGTGCTGTGTGCTTATATACTCGATCCACTGTAGTATTGTAAGTATGCATGGTGGGCGAGCAGAGAAGGTTGGCGGGTCGCTGTGTAGACGCGTACATCCAGCGAGCGGGAAAGACGTTGGAGTGATCTACATAAGGTGCTGCCAATCCGGTGGACGGTCACATCCACGCTCTTCTGTTCATCGGTTCGTCGAGTTTTTTGAGTCTCGGCGTTCGTTGGGGGACGCAAATTTAAACAAAAAAAAAACGCCGTCATCATTCGTTGCGGCATCAAGCCATCATCATGCATATATATATATGGTTTGTTTGCTGAGCTGGCGCCGCTTAGAGAAATTGGGCTGTCGTCTGCTGCTGCTAACTCGGTCTTGTGTTTTTTGGAGTCAGTCTATAACTCTATATATACTATAGTCGTACGCGTGTTTCGGAAAGCTAGGGACCTAACGCTCGGTCGGTCGTTGTTAGATCGGCGTCGGCCGGTCTAAACACTCAGCCGGTACGGTTGTTTCCGAAGCACACGTTGCGCACAATTTATAGCGACGTCAATTTAAATTTAATCCACCGCTGCCCAGTGCCCACACAATTTAACAGAGATGCAATGCATTTGGTCCTTGGGACGGAGCCATTCCATCTCTGACTGGGAATTAGTATTTATTTGAAATATTGCACAAACTTGCTTCCAAAAATCCGCCGAACGAGTGCACCTCATTCGAATGGCTGTACAGACCGGAGATGAGGCGGCCACGAACAGATAGATATTCACCGCTACCAGGGAAGCTGCTGCAGCTGGGGACGGAGCTGCCGTAGATGGAGAAGCGAGTGAGAGTACTGAGGCTGCGCCTGCACCGCTCGGGCAGGCAGAGCAAGGGCAGGGCTGCGTGTGCTGCCTGGCCGGTCACCAAAGGTAAAAAAAAACATTTTGGTTCTTTTTAAATTTTTTATATAAACAGGCCTCTAGCAGAACTGTTGGGATGTCTTTTCTGAACATCCTCAAACTAATAAACCTCAATCTTTGTTTTAGAATAGTGACTTTCATCATAGTGTTCTCTGTAGACTAAAAAAAGCAGATAGTAGCTTAGGTATCCTCAGAATATATATAATAGATAACAAGGAGATGATGAAAGAATTAAGCGACATACATACGCTCTCTAACAGAAAGGGACAACAACACCTTCAATAAGTTTTGTAGTTCATATATATATAAAGATCTGGACTTCCAATAACTAGAGAAACCCACGTCAGACACTAAGCTACGCGGTCCAACCTAATCAGGTTCCGGTGTCTATAAAATGAGTTCTAGACCTCTAGGGTTTATTTTTTGATGCCACCATCCTGACGCACGAGCAACGGCAGCGGTTCCCCGAGGAACGAGTGGCGACGGTGATCCAGGAGGCGTGCGCGGCGTAGGCGGCCCAGGAGGCACGAGCAAGCCATCCGCGCCCCCTCACTCGTCGATGGCGACGACCCCGAAATCGCGCGCAACGGCAATGGTGGCCTCGGAGGAGCGAGCGCCGGTCGCGGCCCGGGGAGGAGCAAGCGGGCAGAGGCTCGTGTGGCGGCTCCCCATGTGCGCACGACAGTGTTGCACCCTCCAGTGGTCGCGCGAGGCGTGGCCGTCTTCGGCGGCAGTGGTCACGCCAGGCGCAGGTGGCTCCGACGGCGACAGCGTCGCGCGAGGCGCAGGTTGTGAGGGTCGACGATCTGTACGACGGTTCGGGCGTCCTTCACTGATCAACTCCTCCGATCTGGTGGTCTTGGTGGCATCCTTCAGCGATGACCTCCTCCAATCCTTTGTTTATGCATGCGGCTGTTGGTTGAGCCTATATTAGGATTGTTTTTCATTAATTGTGATACATGGTGTAGGTATTTATGCAACTTTCTATGACAATTTATGTTTTGCGCGATATCAGCCATTTAATTTTTATGTGTATGCCGTGGGAACAGAAATGACATTCAAAATTTATGCGCAAGCAATAGAAACTCACATGACCTGCCATAATTTTCATATCTGCATAAAAATAGAAACCATAATCATGTGCCTAGTGGTTGCCATAATTATCGTATCTGCATAAAAAAGGAACCGCATGAATGTTGGATCAGTATTTACACTCATAACTGCATGTGTTTACGCTCAAAATCGATGGTTTTTACGCTTGAACATGGTGATCCGTCCACTAGTGAACTACATGCCCGATCTTTACGCATGTACTGTATTGCATAAATACCTACACCTTGTAGCATAATTATTATTGTCATATATCATAAACTATTTCTAACGAAGCTAACTACATGGTTGTTTGAGTGATCCTATATTTATGGAGAAAATAAAACAATTAAATAAATTTTTTTGTTTCCATACATGCCAATCCATTTCCTTTCATCACACATTACTACCATCCTAAATTTATGCGCATGCAGAAGGAAACAAATTTTTACGTAGTGTATCGATCTGCATGAATACATACACCGTGTAGTATAATTATTATTGATATATATCATAAAGTAGTTCTAACGAGTCTAACTGCATGGCTACTGAAGCGATTTTATATTTATGGAGACATCCATTTTTTGTGTGTATGTAGTGAAAACGAAAATGTCATCTAAAATTTACGCACATGCAATGAAAACTCCCACGATTTGCCATAAATATCGGATTTAACATAAAAAAATAGGATCTGCATGCATGCGTCTGCTCGTGTGGACGTGGTCCAATGTCTAGGAGATGTTTTTATGTTATTGCTATGAACTATTTACGCTATTTTTGTGAACTATTTACGCTATTTGCACTAAAAACATAACCAAAATTTATAGCTTGCGTGCCACGCGAGGGGTTCGATGTTTGACCGGAGGTTTGATTGATGCGTGTGGGAAGGTTTGACCTATAGTACATGGCAGCGGGACACGCTCGGCCGCATGCACCTAGTCGTTGGGCGCGGACCAGATGGTGGCTGGGGCTTTCTGTAACTATTGGAAGCCCTGGGGCTTCTTGTAATTATCAGATCATAATGTGGGAAAAATACTAATCGCAAGCATAAAATTATACTTTAAAATCTAAAACAAGCAGTATCATATTGCTAGATTAGCAGTTGGTCCAAGATTAGTATATATAGGTTACTAGTAGCCAGGACATGTATTCCATTTTTCAGCTTACTTATCACAATGTCTCATTTCAATCTTCACCCGTAAACGGTGCAATCTATAGTGCAAAATAATGCTACCTATGTTTTTAAATATATAATGTCGTTGACTTTTTTTTGAAAATTTGGACTATTCGTTTTATTCAGAAAAAATGTGAACTATCATTTATTTGTTATAATTTGTTTTATCACTTAAGGTTGTTTGAACATGACTTAAAAATTTACATTTTTAAATAATTATTTTAAATAAGATGAGTGATCAAAGTTTTTAAAAAAATCAACGACGTCATATATTTGAGAACGGAATGAGCACTTTGCACGACCATATGCACGAGCTTAGCTGCTGGCCATAGCCTTGGATAGGCCACCAAGCACTAAACTAGAATTCCCAAAGAACATATGAGACGATGGGCCTCAAGATTTCTGTTTGATCTGCCGGTGATCATTGCAAGTAGTCATTCCTCCGGTGTCATTTCTCAAGATGAACACACACAGTGGTGACGAACCTTGTGTTTCCTTGTTATCAGATCCATTTCCAACGTTATTATGGTTGTACAGCGTTCTCCGTGCTCGCAGTGGCGGATGCACAGGGTATGCTGGGTATGCACCCGCATACCCTGCAAAATCAGTGAATATTTACATATTATATAATAGTATTGTTGTATGTAGAAACTAAAATGGAAAAAGAAAGAAAAATATATCTGGACTGGACGAGACGACGAGTGGACGCTAAGGCCCATCACCCATGACACAGCAGAGAGCACGCCGCTCCTTGGTCTGGCCCGTCGCGCGCAGGTCCGTACATAGCCCAATTAGTGAAACGTAATTAGCTTCTGCTTGCTACCCGCTGCAGATCCGTAGCCCACCGCGCGCGCCGGAAACTGAGAGTCTGAGAGCCGCCCTAGTGCCCTGCCGCCGCCACCCTTCAGTGAGTTCAGTCCTTCTCTAAATCAGATTATATCATCTTCAATATATATCAGATTATCAGATATACTCGTAGGTTCTTCGTCTACTGGTTCTCAAATTGGTATTGCTTTTACCGGTGGCAACTGCGAGTGTTGAAAGGGTATTTTCTGCATTGGTTATAGTGAAATCAAAATCAAGAAATAAGCTAGGTGATACTATTTTGGATGATTGTCTACTCACGTTTATTGAGCGAGATATTTTCTTCTAAGTTGATGAATGTGATATAATTGAGTCATTCATGTCATTAGAAAAGAGGAGGATCAACAAGTAATATTGTAAGTCTCTTCTATAGCTATACTTTAAATTATATGTATTTCATTTGAACAATTTGTATCAAGATTTATCGTCGTACTCTATATGGTTTTACCGAATTAGAATGTGGTTTTACCGAATTATTAATGGTTTACCAAATTGCATAAGACATTTTTTCTATCGCATACCCTGTGATCAAATCTTAGGTTCGCCACTGCGTGCTCGTACCGCCTCAACCTACCGGTGCCATAATAAAGAAGAACTGGCGCTGGTGGGTACTGGGTAGTAGTAATAATGGAACAACCCATCAGGTTGCTGCCTCGTCATCAGATGACGACAAAAAGCTTTCCGAGCTGGCATGGGCCCATGGAGGACAAGACGGTGATGAGTGCCATCACAAACGAAGCGTGGGCACTCGGCAGATCCCGGCTCGCCCGAATTTTTTTTTTTGCATTTTAGCTTTTTAACAGGATTAAAATCACGTTTAGATCTAAAAAAAATTTAATCTCAAATTTGGACCCTTAGCTCGGCGTCATAGGCTATGGCGCCGAGCTAACACAGCTCGGCGCCATAGTCTATGGTGCCGAGTGTTGACGTGGCCATGGCTGCAGGCGTGGCACCTAGCTCGGCGCCACAGATCTTGGCGCCGAGTTAGGACTTAACCGCGCGTGCGGTTTCTTCTCCGCGTCTGTTCTCTGTTGCTTCACCTAATCTTGTACCCAAGCCAGTCTGCAACAGTCACAGTTAGGCACGGGGAGTTCAGGAGGAACAGGAGCATCCTTACTAGATACGTCCGGATATAACTCCCGAGGACGACCTCTTTTCTGCCACAACGCCTCTCGGTACATGTCTTTCATCTAATAAACGATTATAATTATCACTTGTACCTAATATGCTTTATAACAGGTTTACACAAACTATCAAATAAAATATACTCATCATATTAATGATACTATATATATTATGAGCAACTATGAAACTAATAATGGAAATGATAATATAATAAGTTTACACAAACTATCAAACTATGAAACTATGAGCAACTATGAAACTAACAACCCAATATACAAAACAAATCAGTTGGGTACCATACCTTGGTCTACGAAGTAAACCACCTCGAATCTTTGAATCCAAATAAATTTGACGAAGTTTTGAAATGAGAGGAATTGTGCTGCTCTCGGCCAGCAGCGCGGCTGTTTTATAGGCGCCGAGCTACGAGGCCGCGTCGCCGCCACATCGATGCCAGGTCAGCCCTAGGCGCAGGTAGCCATTGCTGCCACGTCATACCTCGGCGCCTACCTCGGCGCCACAAATAAAATTTCTAAGGGTCCAAACGTAAATATTTTTCAAAAGTAGGGCTGAAAAAGGAAAAATTCGGCCGGCTCGCTCACGGACCTCTTAGTTGAGAGCTTCCACACGGGCGTGAAGGCGGAGGCAGCCCTGCTGAACAGATGTGGCGCAGGATCAGTACAATAACCAAATATATAGAATGACAATCTCAACAGAGAATTTAGCTTACAGATGTACAAACTAAGAGCATCTCTAAGAGATTCCAGAAGTCTCTAATAAATCAAGTTTTTTTGGAAAAACACAAAAACATGTCATCTAAAGCGCTTCCAACTTTTTCATGACCCTTAATACAAATGAGGTGTTTTTTGGACTCTCCAGAAACAATCTGTCGCTTTATGGGATTTGTTGGAGAAAGGATTAAAATCTATCACCATTAAGTTTTTAGATGTCTATTAAAACTGATTTTCAGGAGTTATTTTGTAGAGAGCTCTTGGATATGCTCAAACATCCGGTACTGATAGATGAAAACTTTTTATGAGAATCACACAAAGGAACTTGTGCCTGTACAATGTTTCAACAGCATTGATTTCATTTCACATGGACCAGAATTACCATTCTTTCACTTATGACCATTTTGAGGTAAAATACATGCAAAACTGAAAACCAACTTATGCAAGTTTTGTCGAGTTAGTGATTGGTCTTTACTAGTACTATCTAGCCACAAGTCAGGCACTGGAAAAGTGAGAACATTCAAGGCCTGTTTGGGACGGCTTTATTTTAGATACCTACGGTTTAAATAATAATTTGTACCAGAACGTGTGCAATAATTCTTTTGAATTATAGATAATAGCGGCTGGACATATCAAGTGAAATAGTTTCGTTAGAGCATCTCCAACAACGCGACCTATAAAAATGCCTTATAATTTAAAAATAAGTAAATTTTATAGAATTTAGGGCACCAACAAAACACTCCGCTCCAACAGTAAAGTCTCAAATCTAGATTATAGGGCAGCCCACTACGGTGTAGTATATTTGAGACACTTGAGAGGGTGGCCTATAATTTTTTAACAAAATTTGTTGAATTGAGGCACTGTTGGAGTGGTTTTTCCTGTGTAGAGCCCTATATTTCGATTTGAGGCATTAGTTTGAGTCATTGTTGGAGATGCTCTTATTAAATCAAGAGTAGGAAGTTTGATGTATTTGTAGTGGTGTATCGTTTCCATGTGTTAACTGACATTTACTGAGATGTTGTGTTTGATCCCCTTTACCGCAACGCGTTCTTCTACTTTGTGCATTTTTTTGTTTTGGAACGACAGCCCAACTAGACGGTGAAAGATGTTTGACGGACGTAGCATGGATGGACGACACTGATGCTAGTTCAATTGTGGATGGAGAAAATAAACTGAGGACGAGGTAAAACTAGGGGTAGCATTGAGGAGAGAGTCCAAAGTATGGGTATGGATGTAAAAAAACCTTTTTCGATGAATACTAGGGTAGAGTTGGGGTAACATCACTCAGTTGCTCATGTGCCATTATTCTCGCTAAATCGCTGTTACCATAGATGTTGCCATTATTCTGGCTTCCATGCATGTCACAACTACCTTCTGAAGAGCCCAGCACAACCACTTCTGTTGACATCATCATCTGTGTTTCAAATTCATGGTGTTAGTTGGAGAATGAAACCCTAACCCTAACTAAGGTTGGGACATGTATTAATAGACCAATAGTACATGTGCATGGCCCATTACACAAGGGTATGCACGTATTACAAGGGGACTAGCCTCAAAACTCTAACCCTAACGGGGTTCTAACCACTGCACAGATGTTGAGACCGGATCGAAAGTCGGAGAACACACTCGATGACATCCCCTTGGAGAATATGTCGGCCAACTTCAACGTAGTCGGGAAGCTACGAACCTGAACGTCATCGACGACGACGCACTCGCGAACGAAGTGTAGATCGATCTCCACGTGCTTCGTGCACTGATGTTGCACAGGATTGGTGGAGAGGTAACCGCGCGGACGTTGTCGTATAGTAGATGAGGGTGATGCGCTGGAGGGGGCTATGGAGCTCTTGGAGAAGCTGGCGAAGCTAGGAAGCCTCGGCCACGCCGTTGGTCACAATGAGGTACTCGGTGTCGACGCTGGAGCGAGAGACGACAGGCTACCACTTGGTGGCCCAGGAGACGAGGTTGGTGCTCAGGAACACGACGTAACCGGAAGTAGTCCCTCGCATGTTGGGGCAACCAGCCTAGTCGGCGTCGGTGTAGACCACAAGCTTCGACATCGAGGAGGGTCGAAGGAGGAGGTCATAGTCGATGGAGCCGCGAAGGTAGCGAAAGATCTACTTGAGAGTGATGAGATAGGTGTCGGTGTTTAGTGTCCGACCGCACACCCGGGGGTACCCTCATGGTGCTTTTGGGTAGGACGGTGTCGTGGATTGTAACTCGATGGTTCGTGCCGAGGGCACGAGAGAGAGAGTCAAGCGAGTTTCAGCAGGTTCGGGCCACTTTGAGGAGTGTAATACCCTACTTCCTAGGGTGGCTTTGTATGTGTGAAGTGTTTACAAGCGATGTCTACCAAGTTGTGAGGTGCTAATGAGATGAAAGTGATGGGGATCCCCCTTGGCTTTATATACACGACCGTAGGGTGCTTCCCGCGTACACGCTGATCACCCTTTTTCTGCTTATCTCCTAGCTTCGCTATCCCGAGGAAAACCCGGCGCCTCCGCTCTGAGCTATCTCCGGCGTTTGAGGATGTCGGGTGCGGGAAAAACGACCAGCCTCAACGTGATCACGCCCAAGACGTGAGTAATCCGGGCGTGGGCCCTTCGCACTCCAGGGTCGGCCCATTTCTGTCGTTTCCATTGCCCGACACACGATGAGACGTCACTGAGGAACGACTGACATATGGCCCCGAGCAGAGTTTTCGCCCCCGAGTGGAGCCAGGGGATATTTGTCCCCCACAAGCCCCAATCTTTGAGTTGATTTTGAAATAATCGATTCAAAGGTTCCTGCTTCTTGCTTACGGGCTCATCGTATGACTTGAAACGTTTATAACTCCGTTGGGTGTAGCCCCCGAGTGGAGCCGGGGGATATCTGTCCCCCACAAGCCCCAATCTTTGAGTTGATTTTGAAATAATCGATTCAAAGGTTCCTGGTTCTTGCTTACGGGCTCATCGTATGACTTGAAACGTTTATAACTCCGTTGGGTGTAGCCCCCGAGCTTTGAGTTGATTTTTAAATAATCAATTCAAAGATCTTCATCTTATGCTTTAGAAATCAGCACTCGACTTTGAAGTTTTGTGAATCCGTTGGGTGAATGGGTGTAGCCCCCGAGCTTTGAGTTGATTTTGAAATAATCAATTCAAAGGTCTTCGTCTTATGCTTTAGAAATTGGCACTCGGCTTCAAAGTTTTGTGAATCCGTTGGATGCACCGAAGGTGCATCCAATGGGTGTAGCCCCCGAGTTTTGAGTTGATTTTGAAATAATCAATTCGAAGGTCTTCGTCTTATGCTTTAGAAATCAACACTTGGCTTCAAAGTTTTGTGAATCCGTTGGGTGCACCGAAGGTGCACCCAACAGGTGTAGCCCCCGAGCTTTGAGTTGATTTTGAAATAATCAATTCAAAGGTCTTCGTCTTATGCTTTAGAAATCAGCACTGGGCTTCAAAGTTTTGTGAATCTGTTGGATGCATCGAAGGTGCACCCAATGGGTGTAGCCCCGAGCTTTGAGTTGATTTTGAAATAATCAATTTAAAGGTCTTCATCTTATGCTTTAGAAATCAGCACTTGGCTTAAAAGTTTTGTGAATCCGTTGGGTGTAGCCCCCGAGCTTTGAGTTGATTTTGAAATAATCAATTCAATAAAGGTCTTCGTCCGCTGGTATGAGTAAACCTTCTCCCTCTGGTGATCCTGCTGGCAAGGTCCCTTGCGAGAACGCTCCTGCACAGTAATTGTGTAATGAAGACAAATTTTGATTCGTTCGAACAGAAAACACTTTTCATTGAGTTGGTATTTCTTGTCGAGATGGCACATCGTAGAGTTCATGTATGCGTGAGCACGCTGTGTCGACTTAAGGTTTTTCTGACTTAAGCCGATTATTCCGTTAGTAGGGTGTTGTAATCACCCTCAAGTATGCAAGCGTGAGCATGTCGCACCGACTTAAGGCGTTTCCGACTTAAGCCGATTGCTTCGTTAGTAGGGTATAGTAATCACCCTAAGCTATGTAAGCTTGAGCATGTCGCACCGACTTAAGGCATTTTCGACTTAAGCTGATTGCTTCGTTAGTAGGGTAGAGTGATCACCCCTAAGTTATGCAAGCGTGAGCATGTCGCACCGACTTAAGACGTTTCCGACTTAAGCCGATTGCTCCGTTGGTAGGGTATAGTAATCACCCTAAGTTACGTAAGCGTGAGCATGTCGCATCGACTTAAGTCATTTCTAACTTAAGCCGATTGCTCTATTAGTAGGGTAAGTAATCACCCTAAGTTATGTAAGCGTGAGCATGTCGCATCGACTTAAGACATTTCCGACTTAAGTCGATTGCTCCGTTGGTAGGGTATAGTAATCACCCTAAGTTATGTAAGCGTGCAGGTATGTTGTGCCGGTTTAAGTCGTTTCTGACTTAAACCGCTTGTTGATTGAGAGTTTGTATGCGGTAGAACTGAAAATCGCCTAGAGGAGGGGGTGGATAGGCGAAATCTGAAATTTATAGCTTTAAACACAAGCTACAAGCCGAGGTTATCGTTAGAAGTAAATCCAAATCCGGTAGAGAGGGGAAAACAAATCAACCAAGAAATAAAGCAGATGAACACGGTGATTTGTTTTACCGAGGTTCAGTTCTAAAGAACCTAGTCCCGGTTGAGGTGGTCACAAAGACCGGGTCACTTTCAACCCTTTCCCTATCTCAAACGGTCACTTAGACCGGGTGAGCCTTTTCTTTAATCTCCCGGGTCACTTAGACCCTGCAAGGACCACCACACACTTAGGTGTCTCCTGCTTCGATTACAAATCACTTGAGAAAAGAAATGAGAAAGGAAGAAGGCAATCCAAGAGGCAAGAATTCAAAAGAACACAAAATCACTCTCTCACAAGTCACTTAGTGCTTGAGTTGAATTTGGGACTTGGAGAGGCTTTGATCTTTTGAACTGTGTCTACGTGTGCATGCTAGAGCCCTTGTATTGAATGTGATACTCAGAAATCTTGGATGCTTGCAGTGGTATGGTTGGGGGGGTATTTATAGCCCTCAACCACCAAACAACCGTTGGGGCAGGCTGCTCTCGATGGGCGCACCGGACAGTCCGGTGCACCACCGAACACTGTCCGGTGCGCCAGCCATGTCACCCAATTGTTAGGGTTCTGGAGCTTTTGACAGTTGGAGGCTTTGTCTTCTAGTGGCACCGGACAGTCCGGTGCCACACCGGACAGGCACTGTTCAGTGTCCGGTGCACCTCTGTCCTACGGCTCTGACTCTGCGCACTGTTCTTGACTGTTCATCTGATCACCGCGCTTTTGCAGTCGACCGTTGCGCGAAGTAGCCGTTGCTTCGCTGTCACACTAGACAGTCCAGTGAATTATAGTGGAGTGCGCCTGAAGAAACCCGAGAGTGGCTAGTTGGACTCTGTATGGTTCTGGTGCACCTGACACTGTCCGGTGGCACATCGGACAGTCCGGTGCGCCAGACCAGAGCACACTCGGTTTCTTTGCTCCTTTGAATTTCATCCCTAACTTCAATCTTTTATTGGTTTGTGTTGAACCTTTATGCACCTTTATAACATATAATCTAGAGCAAACTAGTTAGTACAATATTTGTGTTGGGCATTCAACCACCAAAATTAATACTGGGAAAAGGTTAACCCTATTTCCCTTTCAATGTCCCCCTTTTTGGTGATTGATGCCAACACAAACCAAAGAAAAAATATAAGTGCAGAATTGAACTAGTTTGCGTAAGGTAAGTGCATATGTTACTTGGAATTAAACCAATTTATAATCTTACTAGATATGCATGGATTGCTTTCTTTCATTTAACATTTTGGACCACCTTTGCACCACTTGTTTTGTTTTTGCAAATCTTTTTGGAAAAAATTCAAAGTCTTTTGCAAATAGTAAAAGCTATATGAATATGATTGCACGAAGTATTTTCAAGATTTGAATTTTCTCCCCCTGTTTCAAATGCTTTTCCTTTGACTAAACAAAACTCCCCCTGAATGAAATTCTCCTCTTGGTTTTCAAGAGGGTTTTAGTAGATACCAATTGGAAGTATGTTCGTAATTTAGATGCCAATTTTGAAAATCTATCTTTAAATATACCAATTGAAAATATACCAATTAAAAATTTTCGAAACACAATTTAAAAATAGGTGGTGGTGCGGTCCTTTTGCTTTCGGCTTAATATCTTCTCCCCCTTTGGCATTAATCGCCAAAAACGGAGACCTGAGAGCCCTTTTTACTTTCTCCCCCATTGGTACATGTAAATATGAGTGAAAGATTATACCAATTTAAGAGTGATGTGAGTAACGACGAAGAATAAATGATACCGGTAGAGTGGAGTGGAAGCCTTGTCTTCATCGCATACTTCATTTCCCTTTCAATCTACGACTTAGTATAGAAATATGCTTGGGAACACATTAGTCGTAGTTTTGGTGCAAGAAAAACAAGAAATGTGCAGTTGTACCAAAATGAAAGAAATATGATCAAAGATATATAAATGAGCTATGTGTGCAATGTTTCAATCAAAATTCCAAGAATCAAGAATATTTAACTCATTCCTAAGTTTGCTAAAGGTTTTCTCATCTAAAGGCTTGGTAAAGATATCTACTAATTGTTCTTTGGTGCTAACATAAGCTATCTCGATATCCCCCGTTTGTTGGTGATCCCTCAGAAAGTGATACCGAATGTCTATGTGCTTAGTGCGGCTGTGTTCAACGGAATTATCTGCCATGTGGATTGCACTCTCATTGCCACATAGGACAGGGACTTTGCTCAATTTGTAGCCATAGTCACTAAGGGTTTGCCTCATCCAAAGTAATTGCACACAACAATGGGCTGTGGCAATATACTCGGCTTCGGTGGTGGAAAGAGCTACTGAGTTTTGTTTCTTTGAAGCCCAAGACACCAGGGATCTCCCCAGAAACTGACATGTCCCTGATGTGCTTTTCCTATCAATTTTACACCCTGCCCAATCGGCATCGGAATATCCTATTAAATCAAAAGTGGATCCCTTGGGGTACCAAAGACCAAACTTAGGAGTGTAAACTAAATATCTCATGATTCTCTTCACGGCCCTAAGGTGAACTTCCTTAGGATCGGCTTGGAACCTTGCACACATGCATATGGAAAACATAATATCCGGTCGAGATGCACATAAATAGAGCAAAGATCCTATCATCGACCGGTATACCTTTTGATCTACGGATTTACCTCCCGTGTCGAGGTCGAGATGCCCATTTGTTCCCATGGGTGTCTTGATGGGTTTGCCATCCTTCATCCCAAACTTTTTAAGAATGTCTTGAATGTACTTTGTTTGGCTGATGAAGGTGCCATCTTGGAGTTGCTTGATTTAAAATCCTAGGAAATACTTCAACTCCCCCATCATTGACATCTCAATTTTGTATCATGATCCTACTAAACTCTTCACAAGTAGATTTGTTAGTAGACCCAAATATAATATCATCAACATAAATTTGGCATACAAACAAATTCTTTGCAACGATTTTAGTAAAGAGTGTATGATCGACTTTACTGACTTTGAAGTCATTAGTGATAAGAAAATATCGTAGGCATTCATACCATGCTCTTGGGGCTTGCTTGAGCCCATAAAGCGCCTTTGAGAGTTTATAAACATGGTTAGGATACTCACTATCTCCAATGCCGGGAGGTTTCTCAACATAGACCTCTTCCTTGATTGGTCCATTGAGGAAGGCACTTTTCACGTCCATTTGATAGAGCTTAAAGCCATGGTAAGTAGCATAGGCAAGTAATATTCGAATTGACTCAAGCCTAGCTACGGGTGCATAAGTTTCATCAAAATCTAAACCTTCGACTTGTGAATAACCTTTGGCCACAAGTCGGGCTTTGTTCCTTGTCACCACACCATGCTCATCTTGCTTGTTGTGGAATACCCATTTGGTACCTACAACATTTTGATTAGGACGTGGAACCAAATGTCATACCTCATTCCTTGTGAAGTTGTTGAGCTCCTCTTGCATAGCCAGCTGAAAGGGAAATGTGCCCTTGGGCCATTTCTAAGTATTTTGGTGATTGAGTGCCAACACAAGTGGACTTATGTTAATTTATGCAAAGTTATGGACAAAGTGCAAATTAAGTAAAAAGGTATGTTCCTAAGACTTAGTACATTGTTTTGGAGACTAATGATTTGTGTCTAAGTGCTGGAAACAGGAGAAATCAAGTTAGAAAAGAGATAGCTTGTTCAGCCAAAGATAGCTCGGTCTGGGTGCACCGGACTGTCCGGTGGTGCACTGGACTGTCCGGTGGTGCACCGGACACTGTCCGGTGCGCCAGGCTGACTCTGACGGACTGGCTGCTCTCGGGACTTCAAGAGCGGCGTACGGCTATAAATCACCGGACTGTCCGGTGGTGCACCGGACTGTCCGGTGAGCCAACAGTCGGCCGGGCCAACGGTCGCCGCGGAATCCGCACGCGACGCGTGGCAGAGCCAACGGTCAGAAGGGGGCACCAGACTGTCCGGCGTGCACCAAACAGTGTCCGGTGCGCCAACGGCTCGGAATCTGCAATGGTCGGCTTCGCCAAATAAGGAAAGAGATCCGCACCGGACAGTGTCCGGTGGTGCACCGAACTGTCCGGTGCGCCAGGCGACAGAAGGCAAGAATTGCCTTCTTAAAATGCTCTCAATGGCTCCTAGCTGCCTTGGGGCTATAAAAGGGACCCCTAGGCGCATGGAGGAGAACACCAAGCATCCTTTGAGCATTGTTGATCATTCACACTTCATTCTTGCGCACTTGTTCGACATTCTTAGTGATTTGAGCTCCGTTCTAGTGAGAACCTCGAGATATTGTCTTGAGCTCAAGTCTTGATCTTGTGTGTGCGTATTTGCTGTGGTTTTGAGTGTGTTGCTTCCCTCCCTTACTCTTGTGCTTCATATTGATTCTTATTGTAAGGGCGAGAGACTCCAAGTTGTGGAGATTCCTTGCAAACGGGAAAAGAGTAAAGTAAAGAAGAACATCGTGGTATTCAAGTTGTTCATTGGATCACTTGAGAGGAGTTGAGTGCAACTCTCGTCCGTTGGGATGCCACAACGTGGAGTAGGCAAGTTTTGTACTAGGCCAAACCACGGGATAAATCCTCGTGTCTCTTGTTCTTGTCCTTATTGTGTCTATTGTGCTTCACAAGAGCTCTCCTCTCTACTCACTTGATTTCATTGTTCTAACTCTTAATCAAGTTTGTGGTGTTAAGTTTTAAGTTTTACAGGATCACCTATTCACCCCCCTCTAGGTGCTCTCAATTGGTATCAGAGTCGTTCTCTTCAAGAAAGGGACTAATCACCCGAAGAGATGGATCCTAGGGGCAAGGGGATGGTGGTCAATGATAAGGAGGAGTCCTTCGTCAATGATCCAAAAGATGACAAGCCTACCGACTCGGGCTCAAGCCACAAAAGAAAAGATGGGAAGAAGAAGAAAACAAGGCGCATCAAGGAGATCGTCTACTACGACGACAGCGACAAGTCCTCTTCTTCCCAAAAGGACGACGACAACTACGAGAAAAAGAAAACGGTCAATTCAAACTTTTCTTTTGATTATTCTCGTATTCCGCAAAATACAAATGCTCATTTACTCTCCATTCCACTTGGTAAACCTCCTCACTTTGATGGAGAGGACTACGGATTTTGGAGTCACAAAATGCATAGTCACTTGTTCTCTCTCCATCCAAGCATATGGGAGATAGTAGAGAGTGGAATGCAATTTGATAGTACTGATAGTCCTACATTTATCAATGAGCAAATTCATAAAAATGCACAAGCTACTACTGTTCTTCTAGCATCTTTGTGCAGGGATGAATACCATAAGGTGAGCTGCTTGGATAACGTCAAGAAGATTTGGAACACCCTCAAGATCTCTCATGAGGGAAATGACGTCACCATGCTCACCAAGATGGAGTTATTGGAGGGCGAACTTGGGAGATTCGCAATGATCAGGGGCGAGGAGCCAACCCAAACATACAACCGGCTCAAGACCCTCGTCAACAAAATAAGGAGCTATGGAAGCACGTGATGGACAGACCACGACGTCGTCCACCTAATGCTAAGTTCCTTTACTGTCCTTGATCCACATCTTGTGAACAATATTCGTGAGAATCCTAGGTACACCAAGATGACGCCCGAGGAGATACTTGGAAAGTTTGTAAGCGGGCGGATGATGATCAAGGAAGCAAGATACGTTGACGATGCATTGAATGGCCCAATCCACGAGCCTCAAACCGTTGCTTTTAAAGCAACGAGGAGCAAGGAAGCGCTACCTAGCAAGGTGGCACAAGTTGAGGCGGCGGGACTCAATGAGGAAGAGATGGCCCTCATCATAAAGCGTTTCAAGACGGCGCTAAAGGGTCGCAAGGAGCATCCCAACAAGTCCAAGACAAAGGGGAAGCGCTCATGCTTCAAATGTGGTAAGATTGTTCATTTTATCGCTAACTGTCCCGATAATGATAGTGACCAGGAACAAGGGAATAAGAGGGAAAAGAAGAAGGCTTACAAGAAGGCTAAGGGCGAGGCACACCTTGGAAAGGAGTGGGACTCGGATTGTTCGTCATCCGACTCCGACAACGAAGGACTCGCCGCCACCGCCTTCAACAAGTCGTCCCTCTTCCCTAACGAGCATCACACCTGCCTCATGGCAAAGGAAAAGAAGGTTTATGCATCCGGGGGCTCAAGCTGGATTATCGACAGCGGATGCACAAACCACATGACGGGGGAAAGAGGATGTTCTCTTCCTACGTCAAGAACAAGGATCCCCAAGATTCAATCATATTCGGTGATGGGAACCAAGGCAAGGTGAAAGGGTTAGGAAAAATTGCTATTTCATCCGAGCACTCTATTTCTAACGTGTTCTTAGTTGAGTCGCTTGGATATAACTTGTTGTCTGTGAGTCAACTTTGTAATATGAGATATAACTGTTTATTCACAAATGTAGATGTGTCTGTCTTTAGAAGAAGTGACGGTTCATTAGCTTTTAAGGGTGTACTAGATGGCAAACTTTACTTAGTTGATTTTGCAAAAGAGGAGGCCGGTCTAGATGCATGCTTAATGGCTAAGACTAGCATGGGCTGGCTGTGGCATCGCCGTTTAGCACATGTGGGGATGAAGAACCTTCACAAGCTTCTAAAGGGAGAACACGTGATAGGTCTAACTAATGTAACTTTCGAAAAAGATAGACCTTGTGCAGCTTGTCAAGCAGGTAAACAGGTGGGAAGCTCTCATCATGCCAAAAATGTGATGACAACATCAAGACCCCTGGAGTTACTTCATATGGACCTCTTTGGACCCGTCACCTATCTAAGCATAGGAGGAAGTAAGTATGGTCTTGTTATAGTTGATGATTTTTTCCGCTTCACTTGTGTATTCTTTTTGCAGGATAAATCTGAAACCCAAGGGACCCTCAAGCGCTTCCTAAGGAGAGCCCAAAACGAGTTTGAGCTCAAAGTGAAGAAGATAAGGAGCGGCAATGGGTCCGAGTTCAAGAACCTTCAAGTAGAGGAGTATCTTGAGGAGGAAGGAATCAAGCACGAGTTCTTCGCTCCCTACACACCACAACAAAATGGTGTGGTAGAGAGGAAGAACAGGACGCTACTAGACATGGCGAGGACAATGCTTGGCGAATTCAAGACTCCCGAACGGTTTTGGACGGAAGCCGTAAGCACGGCTTGCCACGCCATAAACTGGGTCTACCTTCATCGCCTCCTCAAGAAGACTTCTTATGAGCTTCTAACCGGTAACAAACCCAATGTGTCTTACTTTCGTGTATTTGGGAGCAAATGTTACATTCTAGTGAAGAAAGGTAGGAATTCTAAGTTTGCTCCCAAAGCTGTAGAAGGGTTTTTGTTAGGTTATGACTCAAATACAAAGGCGTATAGGGTCTTCAACAAATCATCGGGTTTGGTTGAAGTCTCTAGCGACGTTGTATTTGATGAGACTAATGACTCTCCAAGAGAGCAAGTTGTTGATCTTGATGATGTAGATGAAGAAGACGTTCCAACGGCCGCAATACGCACCATGGCGATTGGAGATGTGCGACCACAGGAACAAAAGGAGCAAGATCAACCTTCTTCCTCAACAATGGTGCATCCCTCAACTCAAGACGATGAACAGGTTCATTAAGAAGAGGCGTGTGATCAAGGGGGAGCACAAGATGTTCATGTGATAGAGGAAGAAGCGCAACCGGCACCTCCAACCCAAGTTCGAGCGACGATTCAAAGGGATCATCCCGTCGACCAAATTTTGGGTGACATAAGCAAGGGAGTAACTACTCGTTCTAGATTAGTTAATTTTTGTGAGCATTACTCCTTTGTCTCTTCTATTGAGCCTTTCAGGGTAGAAGAAGCCTTGCTAGATCTAGACTGGGTGTTGGCCATGCAGGAAGAGCTCAACAACTTCAAGAGAAATGAAGTATGGACACTGGTGCCTCGTCCCAAGCAAAATGTTGTGGGAATCAAGTGGGTGTTCTGCAACAAACAAGACGAGCACGGGGTGGTGACAAGGAACAAGGCACGACTTGTGGCAAAAGGTTATGCCCAAGTCGCAGGTTTGGACATTGAGGAGACTTTTGCTCCTGTGGCTAGGCTAGAGTCAATTCGCATATTGTTAGCCTATGCTACTCACCATTCTTTCAGGTTGTTCCAAATGGATGTGAAGAGCGCTTTCCTCAACGGACCAATCAAGGAGGAGGTGTACGTGGAGCAACCCCCTGGCTTCGAAGATGAACGGTACCCCGACCACGTGTGTAAGCTCTCTAAGGCGCTCTATGGACTTAAGCAAGCCCCAAGAGCATGGTATGAATGCCTTAGAGACTTTTTAATTGCTAATGATTTCAAGGTTGGGAAAGCCGATCCAACTCTTTTTACTAAGACTTGTAATGGTGATCTTTTTGTGTGCCAAATTTATGTCGACGACATAATATTTGGTTCTACTAACCAAAAGTCTTGTGAAGAGTTTAGCAGGGTGATGACTCAAAAGTTTGAGATGTCGATGATGGGCGAGTTAAGCTATTTCCTTGGGTTCCAAGTGAAGCAACTCAAGGATGGGACCTTCATATCCCAAACGAAGTACATGCAAGACTTGATCAAGCAGTTTGGGATGAAGGACGCCAAGCCCGCAAAAACTCCAATGGGAACCGACGGACACACCGACCTCAACAAAGGAGGTAAGTCCGTTGATCAAAAGGCATACCAGTCTATGATACGGTCTTTACTTTATTTATGTGCTAGTAGACCGGATATTATGCTTAGTGTATGCATGTGTGCTAGATTTCAATCCGATCCAAGGGAGTGTCACTTAGTGGCCGTGAAGCGAATTCTTAGATATTTAGTCGCTACGCCTTGCTTCGGGATCTGGTATCCAAAGGGGTCTACCTTTGACTTGATTGGATATTCAGACTCCGACTATGCTGGATGTAAGGTCGATAGGAAGAGTACATCGAGGACGTGCCAATCCTTAGGAAGGTCCCTGGTGTCGTGGAGTTCTAAGAAACAAACCTCCGTTGCCCTATCCACCGCTGAGGCTGAGTATGTTGCCGCAGGACAGTGTTGCGCGCAACTACTTTGGATGAGGCAAACCCTCAGGGACTTTGGCTACAATCTGAGCAAAGTCCCACTCCTATGTGATAATGAGAGTGCTATCCGCATGGTGGATAATCCTGTTGAGCACAGCCGCACAAAGCACATCGACATCCGACATCACTTTTTGAGAGATCATCAGCAAAAGGGAGATATCGAAGTGTTTTATGTTAGCACCAAGAACCAGCTACCCGACATCTTTACCAAGCCTCTAGATGAGTCGACCTTTTGCAAGCTGCGTAGTGAGCTAAATGTCTTAGATTCGCGGAACCTGGATTGATTTATAGCATACATGTGTTTTATGCCTTGATCATGTTCCTTAATGCATTGTGTTGTTTATGGTGCTCAAGTTGTACAAGCACTCCCCGGACCTCACAAGTCCATTTGCAAGTGATGCACCTGTTTAGGGGGAGATGTGCTACAACTTGACCCTTTGAGACTAACTGTGTGCTTGAGTTTGCTTAATTTAGTCTCAAAGGAGGTTTGAAAGGGAAAAGGTGGACTTGGACCATGCAAGACTTCCACTGCACTCCGATGAAAGAGTAACTGATTCCAAGTTCATCTTTGTACTCTTATTGCCTTTTTACTCTTAGTTGAAGATTTTGGTGAGGCAATGGGGTTAAAGGGCCAAAATTGATCCCGTTTTGGTGCTTGATGCCAAAGGGGGAGAAAATAAGGCCAAAGCAAGAAATGAATCAGCTACCACTTGAGAATTTTGAAAATAGTAGAGTTAGAATTTTTTTTGTTGGTCAATTTGTCTCTTATTGTCAAAACATTGATCTCTTGTGGGGAGAAGGCTTGATTATGGGAAAAAGGGGGAGTTTTTGAATCTTTGATCAATTTCTCTTGAAATATCTCTCTTTATGTTTCAACAAGTGTGTTTGACTTAGAGATAGGAAACTGAGTTTGATTTGCAAAAACAAACCAAGTGGTGGCAAAGAATGATCCATATATGCCAAATTTGAACCAAAACAATTTTGAGTTCTAATTTGTATTGATGTTGCACTTCCTTTAGTTGCTTTTTATTATGTTGGCATAAATCACCAAAAAGGGGGAGATTGAAAGGGAAATGTGCCCTTGGGCCATTTCTAAGTATTTTGGTGATTGAGTGCCAACACAAGTGGACTTATGTTAATCTATGCAAAGTTATGGACAAAGTGCAAATCAAGTAAAAAGGTATGTTCCTAAGACTTAGTACATTGTTTTGGAGACTAATGATTTGTGTCTAAGTGCTGGAAACAGGAGAAATCAAGTTGGAAAAGAGATGGCTTGTTCAGCCAAAGACAGCTCGGTCTGGGTAAACCGGACTGTCCGGTGGTGCACCGGACAGTGTCCGGTGCGCCAGGCTGACTCTGACGAACTGGCTGCTCTCGGGACTTCGACGGCGGCGTACGACTATAAATCACCGGACTGTCCGGTGAGCCAACGGTCGGCCGCGGAATCCGCACGCGACGTGTGGCAGAGCCAACGGTCAGAAGGGGGCACCGGACTGTCCGGCGTGCACCGGACAGTGTCCGGTGCGCCAACGGCTCGGAATCTGCAACGGTCGGCTTCGCCAAATAAGGAAAGAGATCCGCACCGGACTGTCCGGTGCGCCAGGCGACAGAAGGCAAGAATTGCCTTCTTAAAATGCTCTCAACGGCTCCTAGCTGCCTTGGGGCTATAAAAGGGACCCCTAGGCGCATGGAGGAGAACACCAAGCATCCTTTGAGCATTGTTGATCATTTACACTTCATTCTTGCGCACTTGTTCGACATTCTTAGTGATTTGAGCTCCGTTCTAATGAGAACCTCGAGATATTGTCTTGAGCTCAAGTCTTGATCTTGTGTGTGCGTATTTGCTGTGGTTTTGAGTGTGTTGCTTCCCTCCCTTACTCTTGTGCTTCATATTGATTCTTATTGTAAGGGCGAGAGACTCCATGTTGTGGAGATTCCTTGCAAACGGGAAAATAGTAAAGTAAAGAAGAACATCGTGGTATTCAAGTTGATCATTGGATCACTTGAGAGGAGTTGAGTGCAACTCTCGTCCGTTGGGACGCCACAACGTGGAGTAGGCAAGTTTTGTACTTGGCCGAACCACGGGATAAATCCTCGTGTCTCTTGTGCTTGTCCTTATTGTGTCTATTGTGCTTCACAAGAGCTCTCCTCTCTACTCACTTGATTTCATTGTTCTAACTCTTAATCAAGTTTGTGGTGTTAAGTTTTAAGTTTTACAGGATCACCTATTGACCCCCCTCTAGGTGCTCTCACCAGCACCCAATCCGAATCTCTTAGTGCATCCTCAACCCTGTATGGCTCAATAGAGGACACAAAAGAGTAATGTTCATAGAAATGTGCAACTCGAGATCTAGTGGTTACCCCCTTATGAATATCACCGAGAATGGAGTTGACGGGGTGATATCGTTCAATTGCTTGGTGGACTCTTGGGTGCGGCGGTCTTGGACCCTGTATTTCTTGATCATCTTCCTTGTCTTTATCATTATCATCTCCCCCTTGATCATTGTCCTCCTCTTGAGGTGGCTCATCCTATTGATATTCATTTTCGTCATCTTGAGCTTGATCCTCATCTTGAATAGGTGGAGATGCTTGGTTGGAAGATGACGGTTGATCTTGTGCTTGTGTGGGCTCTTCGGATTCCTTAGGACACACATCCCCAATGGACATGTTCCTTAACGCGACGCACAGAGCCTCTTCATCATCTAGTTCATCAAGATCAACTTGCTCCACTTGGGAGCCATTAGTTTCATCAAACACAATGTCACAAGAAACTTCAACTAATCCAGTGGACTTGTTGAAGACTCTATATGCCCTTGTGTTTAAGTCATATCCTAGTAAAAATCCTTCTACAACCTTAGGAGCAAATTTAGATTTTCTACCTCTTTTGATAAGAATAAAACATTTTCTTCCAAAAACTCTAAAATATGAAACATTAGGCTTTTTACCGGTGAGGAGTTCGTATGATGTCTTCTTGAGGATTCGGTGAATATATAACCGGTTGATGGAGTAGCAAGCGGTGTTAATCGCCTCGGCCCAAAACCGGTCCGGTGTTTTGTACTCATCAAGCATGGTTCTTGTCATGTCCAGTAGAGTTCTATTCTTTCTCTCCACTACACCATTTTGTTGAGGTGTGTAGGGAGAAGAGAATTCATGCTTGATGCCCTCATCCTCAAGAAATCCTTCTATTTGAGAATTCTTGAACTTCGTCCCATTATCGCTTCTTATATTTTTTATCCTTAATCCGAACTCATTTTTGAGGCCGTCTCAAGAATCCTTTTAAGGTCTCTTGGGTCTGTGATTTTTCATGCAAAAAGAATATCCAAGTGAAGCGAGAATAGTCATCCACAATTACTAAACAGTACTTACTCCCGCCGATGCTTATGTAAGCTATCGAGCCGAATAGATCCATGTGGAGCAGTTCCAATGGCCTGTCCGTTGTCATTATGTTCTTATGTGGATGATGGGTGCCAACTTGCTTTCCTGCTTGACATGCGCTACAAACCCTGTCTTTCTCAAAATGAACATTTGTTAGTCCCAAAATGTGTTCTCCCTTTAGAAGCTTGTGAAGATTCTTCATTCCAATATGGGCTAGTCGGTGATGCCAGAGCCAACCCATATTAGTCTTAGCAATTAAACAAGTGTTGAGTTCAGTTGTGTTCTCATTAAAATCAACTAAGTATAGCTGACCCTCTAACACTCCCTTAAATGCTATTGAATCATCACTTCTTCTAAAGACAGTAACACCTATATCTGTAAAAAGACAGTTGCAACCCATTTTGCATAATTGAGAAATGGAAAGCAAATTGTAATCTAAAGAATCTACAAGAAAAACATCGGAAATAGAGTGGTCAGGTGATATAGCAATTTTACCAAGTCCTTTGACCAAACCTTGATTTCCATCTCCGAATGTGATAGCTCGTTGGGGATCTTCGTTTCTCATAGGAGGAGTGTCGGCGTTTCGAGACCGGGGGTCCCTCAGGCCGACGAGTGAGTGCCGCGTGCCCCAGCCCAGATGGGTCGAGCGCGTGGGCGAGCACAAAGGGGGGAGAGAGCGAGGCGGCCGGAGTCCGGTGTGAGAGAGGTGGGAATCCCGTGGCCTTCGTGTTCGTCCCGCGCCCAGGTCGGGTGCGCTTGCAGTAGGGGGTTACAAGCGTCCACGCGGGAGAGGGAAGCGAGCGGCCCCAAGAGAGCGCCTGTCCCGTCCTCGTCCCCGCGCGGCCAACCTTCTCTAAGAGGGCCCTGGTCCTTCCTTTTATAGGCGTAAGGAGAGGATCCAGGTGTACAACGGGGGTGTAGCAGAGTGCTACGTGTCTAGCGGGGGAGAGCTGACGCCCTGAGTACATGCCAATGTGGCAGCCGGAGAGATCTTGGCACCATGCTGGTGTGATGTCGTGGCCGTCGGAGGAGCGACGGTGCCTGGCGGAGGGACAGCTGTTGGAGCGGTCGAGTCCTTGCTGACGTCCACTTGCTTCCGTAAGAGAGCTGGGAGCCGCCGTCGTCACAGAGCGTGCGGGGCGCCATCATTGCCTATCTGGCGGAGCTGGCCAGATGGGACACCGGTCTTGTTCCCTGCGGCCCGAGTCAGCTTGGGGTAGGGTGATGATGGCGCTTCCCATTGACGTGGCTGGCCTGCGCCCTAGGCTGGGCGATGTGGAGGCTCCTCCGAAGCCGAGGTCGAGTCTGTCTTCCATGGCCGAGGCCGAGTCCGAGCCCCTGGGTCGGGCGAGGCGGAGGTCGTCGGCGGAGGCCAGGGCGGAGTCCGAGCCCTGGGGTCGGGCGGAGCGAAGTTCGTCTTCTTCTGGGGCTGAGCCCGAGTCCGAGCCCTGGGTCGGGCGGAGCAGAGTTCGCCGTCTTCCGGGTCTTAGCCTGAGTCCGAGCCCTGGGTTGGGCGGAGCGGAGTTCGCCGTCTTCCGGGTCTTAGCCCGAGTCCGAGCCCTGGGTCGGGCGGAGCGGAGTTCGCCGTCTTCCGGGACTTAGCCTGAGTCCGAGCCCTGGGTCTGGCGGAGCGGAGTTCGCCGTCTTCCGGGACTTAGCCCGAGTCCGAGCCCTGGGTCGGGCGGAGCGGAGTTCGCCGTCTTCCGGGACTTAGTCCGAGTCCGAGCCCTGGGTCGGGCGGAGCGAAGCTTCCTATGGTGCCTTCGGCAGGGCCTGACTGCCTGTCAGTCTCACTCTGTCGAGTGGCACTATAGTCGGAGTGGCGCAGGCGGCGCTGTCCTTCTGTCAGACCGGTCAGTGGAGCGGCGAAGTGACGGCGGTCACTTCGGCTCTGCCGGAGGGCGCGCGTCAGGATAAAGATGTCAGGCCACCTTTGCATTAAATGCTCATGCGATTTGGTCGGTTGGTGCGGCGATTTAGTCAGGGTTGCTTCTTAGCGAAGGCAGGGCCTCGGGCGAGCCGAAGATGTGTCTGCCGTTGGAGGGGGGCCTCGGGCGAGACGGAAACCCTCTGGGGTCGGCTGCCCTTGTCCAAGGCTAGGCTCGGGCGAGGCGTGATCGAGTCGCTCGAATGGACTGATCCCTGACTTAATCGCATCCATCAGGCCTTTGCAGCTTTATGCTGATGGGGGTTACCAGCTGAGAATTAGGAGTCTTGAGGGTACCCCTAATTATGGTCCCCGACAGTAGCCCCCGAGCCTCGAAGGGAGTGTTAACACTCGCTTGGAGGCTTTCGTCACACTTTTTTGCAAGGGGACCAGCCTTTCTCGGTTGCATTTTGTTCCGGTGGGTGCGCGCGAGCGCACCCGCCGGGTGTAGCCCCCGAGGCCTCGGAGGAGTGGTTTCACTCCTTCGAGGTCTTATTGCCTTGCGTAACGCTTCGGCTGGTCTGGTTGTTCCCTCATGCGAACTGGCCGTAGCCCGGGTGTACGGTCGGGGCCCAAGTTCTCGGGCTGGTATGTTGACGCTGTCAACGGTTTGGCCGGAGCCGGGTTTGCGAGAGCAGCCCCCGAGCCTTTGCACAGGGCGAGAGGGCGATCAGGGACAGACTCGGCTTTTTTACATACGCCCCTACGTCACCTTTTCGCAAGGAGGAGGGGGGGGGGAAGCGCCATGTTACCCTCGATGGGCACCGAACATGGTGTCTCCGGTGAGCTGCAAGCGGGTAATCCGAGTGGACGTCCGTGCCCCATTCGTTAGGGGTCGGCTAGGGGCCCAGAGGCACGCCCAAAAGTACCTGCGGGTGATCTGCCGGACCCGGTCCCCTGGCGACGGGGTCCGAGGGCTCGATGCCTCCCTCCGATGGGATTCCGTTACAAGATCGCTCCCGCTGGTCTCGGAAATGTCCTAGGGTACCTCGGGAGTGCAGCCCGAGCCTCGGTTATGTATCGAACGTACCCCTGGTCATCCCTCGCTCGGTGTCTGAGGCGACTGTGAACCCTTCGGGGGCCAGCCTTCGAACCCCTGATCAGTAATGGGCGCGGAGCCCGGGTAGCCTGAGGCGGCCGTGGAACCCTTCGGGGGGCCGGCCTTCGAACCTCTGACCAGTAGTGGGTGTAGGGCCCACGCGATCTGAGGCAGCTGTTGAACCATTCGGGGGGCCAGCCTTCGAACCTCTGATCAGTAAGGAGGCTCGGAGCCTGGTTCCTTCACGGGGAAGGATCCTTTTCGGGGTATCCCCCTTTCCCGGTCCCTGTTGCAAGAGATAGAGAAAGAGGAAAAAACGAAAAGGATACGGAATCGAAACGACGCGGCGTACCTTTTTTGGCGCGGTTATTTCGGCGAAGGCGAAGCGTCGCCCGCTTCTCCTGCCAGAAGCGCCGCCTGTCCTGCCGCGGAGTTAATGCGACGGGGCGAGTGGTTGGCGGGGCGGCCGTTGCGCGTGCGCGAGCCGCTCGAGGAACGGATCACGGGCGCGTCGTCTTCACGCCGTGAGAGGGGGTTCTCTTGCTGCCCCCGGATGGGATGTGAGCCTGGCTGACGACGTGACCGCTGCTCCCGCCTGCCTGCCACCGCCATTACTGCCGGCCCACTTTTGGCCGCGTTTGACCGCCGCGTCGGGCTGGCGCCGCTGGGTCGTGCGCTAGGTCGCCTCGAGTCGCGGTACTGGTTCCGCAATCGAGGAGGCGCGGTGGTGGCGCAAGTGGCGGTGCAGTTGCTTGCATGCAGCATCCGGCGCGCCGGTTGCGTGACGCGTGGGCCTGGGCCTCCACGCTGACGTGTCAGGGGTCGGAGAAGCGCGTCCACTTGGAGCGGTTACATGCCGCCTGCATGGCTGCCCGCCTCTTTCGCCCGTTGGTTTGGGCAAAAGCGGAGGGTCACTTGTAACCGCTGGGCAGTTGTGTGCACCACGCGCGGCGGTTTGGCTTCTTCTGCTCCGAGCCGGTTTGCATGACATGTGGGACCCAGCCCCCGCGCCGCAGGGGAGGACCTTGGAGCGTGTTGGAGAAGACTCAGCCCGTGACGGTTGGAGGCGCAAGCAGGGAGAGTGGCCTTTAAAAGGAGGGCGATCCCTTTCGGAAGGCGACCATGTCTTCTCCCTTCCTTATGCATCGCGTCTTTCCACCTTCCAAGCCCCCGGATGGGGGATGCCCGCCGTCTTTTCGCCTTATCGTTGGAGGAACGCAACTCCGTGGGAGTTGGTACCTTTCAGCCATCGTTCGGCTTCAAGGATTTTCATCAGCCAGCCCGGCTGTACTCCCCCGCCGGCGGTCACCCGAGACGGTGAACACCAGCTCCTGGGTGGGAGAAGTAAGCCGGGCTGCAATCTTGGTCCCACCCTCAGCTTCAAGGATGTTCATCATCCTCGCTGGGGTGGGGCCGGGCTGAGCCGGCGCTCTACCTCCCGCGCGGGTTCGTGGGTCACCCTCTCCCGCGGTGTTCGAAGGAGAGGGCGCTCACTGGCCCTGCGGGCGGCATGGACTTCGACAACACGGGGCTGGGCGACGGCGGACGTCGCCACCTCCAGCGTGTCGGGTGCGTCGGCTTGGCTCCCAGCGGCCCCTTCTGCCGGGGGGTGGCTGCCGCGCCGTGCGCACGGGAGGACCGCCCCAGATGCCGCACGCTGCTAGGGCGGCGTTCGTGTTCTGGGGTGGTCCTGCCTTTGCACCGGGATGGCGCCTTCACGCGGAGGCTGGTGCCCCACTCGTCCGGGAGGACTTGAGTGGGGATCTGCCGGAGAGCCGATGGCTCCTGCCGTCAGTGCCGAGGCGGAGGCGGCTCGAGAAGTCCCCGTCGCCGACGGGGTCACCGCCACCATCCGCGCGTCGGGCCTCCGGTCCTTCGTACTTGTCCTCGCCCCTCGAGCGTCGACGTGGGCGAGGGCAAGATCGCAGCAGCACCCACCCTGAGGCCTGCGCTGCTGCAGCTCGGCCATCCGGAGTGGGGGCCGTTGTCGTCGTAGTCAGGGTGGGCGGCGGCGTGCCGCTCGTCAGTCCTCTGTTGCTCCGCAGGCCCACCCCAATCGAGTGGGTCGTTCGTACTTCGGAGGGGGAACCGGAGTTCCGTTTGTAATGGCACTTCGAATGCCAGTGTTTTGTTCATTACGGCTTTCGGGGCCTGAACATGTATGTAATTTTGGCACGGAGCCGTGTTTTTTCCTCATTTTCGAGCACTAAGACTCGCCTGTTAATTATCTGAACCGCTTCACCAAGCATGAGTCGCCCCGTGTCAAGGTGACGAGTGAGGTATCTGTATCCCGGAGGCGTAGGAGTCCCTCAGCTCGGTCGGCCTTGTTGTCTGAGGCTCCTCTAGCTTAGTTAAAGGGACCCCTTGACCGCTCTTCGACGAGCCGAGGCCAGGGGTAGCGGTATCAGCATGAACAGAGGCGGAGTTGGCTCGAAAATGAAACCCGGTTGGCCGGAGCCTAGCTGGGTTGTCCGTCAGCGAGACCGACGCCGGAGTCGATCAGCCGAGGCCTCGGGTCGGGCTGGCGCCCTTGGAAGATGGTTGTCCGAGGCCCCAGGGGTAACCGGCCGAGCCGCCTGCTCGGGCCGGATTCCCGGAGAAGTCCCTGGCATCGGTTGCCCGGGCGTGATGATGACGTCGCCCTCCAGAGCGGAGATCCTCAGACCGCGTCGTCATCCGAGGCTAGGTCGGATCTCGCCGAAGGTGTCGTCGATGCCGAGGGTGCTGCTGCCCCCTTCCAGCGCCAAGACCCGAGCCTGCAGGATCAGAGTGTCTTGTAGCGCGTGCCTTCTGCGGCCGCCGAGGCCAGAATACACACCCTCGCTGTGTTGTAAAGCTGCGTCTCCTTTCCTCTTGTTTCGAGTATCTAGACTTTTTTGTCGGTAACAGGGATGTTTGTGCGGGCGAGAGTTGCTTCTCGCGGAAGGTGACGAGTGAGGTATCCGTATCCCGGAGGCGTAGGAGTCCCTCGGCTCGGTCGGCCTTGCCGCTTACGCGCACCTTTACCCGTCCATGAGGCCCTGTCACCGACTCAGTCGAGAAGGCTCGAAGGATCGCTTCGGCAGAAGAGCTTCTGAACGTAAAGACTTGTTCGGTCCGCGGAGTCACTTTATCCGAACGCGAGTTACTTCTCGCAGAAGGTGATGAGTGAGGTATCCGTATCCCGGAGGCGTAGGAGTCCCTCGGCTCGGTCAGCCTTGGCTGCTTACGTGTACTCCGTCGTTTTCAGGATCCACTTTTCGAAGTAGTCAAAAAGCACGAAAGATATTCTGGCAGAAGAGATCTTTTTTTTTCGAGGAAAATTTCAACGCAGAGGGGGTTCCCCCCCTTTTAGCCCCCGAGGGAGGGTCGGGCTTTGCCGAGGCGAGGCCGACCCTTCCTTGATGACTAAACTTTGCGTGGGTGCGAGGTATATGAATAACTTGAAAACATCTTAAGGGTAGAAGCGACGTAGCTGTTGGATGTTCCAAGCGTTGCCGTAGACCTCGCCTTGGCTGTTGGCCAGCTTGTACGTTCCGGGCTTCAGAACTTTGGCGATGACGAATGGCCCCTTCCAGGGGGGTGTGAGCTTGTGCCTCCCTCGGGCGTCTTGCCGCAGTCGAAGCACCAGGTCGCCCACGTGGAGGTCTCGGGGCCGGACCCCTCGGGCGTGGTAGCGTCGCAGGGACTGCTGGTACCGCGCCGAGTGTAGTAAGGCCTTGTCCCGAGCCTCTTCCAGCTGGTCCAGCGAGTCTTCTCGGCTAGCTTGGTTGCTTTGATCGTCGTAGGCCCTCGTCCTCGGGGAGCCGTATTCCAGGTCAGTGGGCAAGACGGCCTCGGCCCCGTAGACCAGGAAGAACGGCGTGAAACCCGTGGCTCGGCTCGGCGTTGTCCTCAGGCTCCAGACCACCGAGGGGAGTTCCTTCATCCACCGCTTGCCGAACTTGTTGAGATCGTTGTAGATCCGAGGCTTGAGCCCTTATAGAATCATGCCGTTGGCACGCTCTACTTGCCCATTCGACATGGGATGAGCCACGGCAGCCCAGTCCACCCGGATGTGGTGATCCTCGCAGAAATCCAAGAATTTTCTGCCGGTGAACTGGGTACCATTGTCGGTGATGACGGAGTTTGGGACCCCGAAGCGATGGATGATGTTGGTGAAGAACACCACCGCCTGCTCGGACCTGATGCTGTTCAGAGGTTGGACCTCGACCCACTTGGAGAATTTGTCGATGGCGACCAGCAGGTGCGTGTAGCCCCCGGGCGCCTTCTGCAAGGGGCCGACGAGGTCCAGACCCCACACAGCAAAGGGCCAGGTGATGGGTATCGTCTGCAGAGCCTGAGCAGGCAGGTGGGTCTGCTTCGCATAGAATTGACACCCTTCGCAGGTGCGGACAATTCTAGTGGCGTCCGCCACCGCCGTTGGCCAGTAGAAGCCTTGCCGGAAAGCATTCCCGACAAGGGCTCGAGGCGCTGCGTGATGGCCGCAAGCCCCCGAGTGTATCTCTTGGAGGAGTTCCTGACCTTCGGCGACAGAGATGCATCGCTGGAGGATGCCTGAGGGACTGCGGTGGTAGAGCTCCTTCTCATCGCCCAGCAAGACGAATGACTTGGCGCGTCGTGCCACCCGCTGAGCCTCGGCTCGGTCGAGGGGTAGCTCTCCTTGGCGGAGATATTGCAGGTACGGGGCCTGCCAATTTCGATCAGGCGTGGCCCCGCTCCGCTCCTCCTCGATGCGCAGTGCCTCGCCCTCGGAGGCCGAGGGTACCTCGGGCCGAACTGAGGGCGCCTCGGGCCGAGCCGAGGGTGCCCCGGGCTGTGCCGAGGGTACCTCGGGCTGGACCGAGGGCGCCTCGGGCTCGGGCGAGTCGTCGATCTTGACGGAGGGCTGATGCAGATCCCGGGAGAAGACGTCCGGGGGAACCGTTGTTCGCCCCGAGGCTATTTTTGCCAGCTCGTCCGCAGTCTCGTTGTAGCGCCGAGCGATGTGGTTGAGCTCGAGCCCGTAGAACTTGTCTTCCAGGCGCTGAACCTCATCACAGTAGGCCTCCATCTTCGGGTCGCGGCAGTGGGAGTTCTTCATGACTTGGTCGATGACGAGCTGCGAGTCACCGCGAGCGTCGAGGCGTCGGACCCCTAGCTCGATGGCGATCCGCAACCCGTTGACCAGAGCCTCGTACTCAGCCACATTGTTGGACGCCGGGAAATGGAGGCGTAGCACGTAGCGTAGGTGCTTCCCGAGGGGCGAGATGAAGAGGAGGCCCACGCCGGCTCCCGTCTTCATCAGCGACCCGTCGAAAAACATGGTCCAGAGCTCCGGTTGGATCGGAGCCGTCGGTAGCTGGGTGTCGACCCATTCGGCTACGAAGTCCGCCAAGACCTGGGACTTGATGGCCTTCCGAGGGGCGAACGAGATTGTCTCGCCCATGATTTCCACTGCCCACTTTGCGATCCTGCCTGAGGCCTCTCGGCACTGGATGATCTCCCCCAGGGGGAAGGATGACACCACAGTTACCGGATGAGACTCGAAGTAGTGTCGCAACTTCCGCCTCGTCAGGATCACAGCATACAACAGCTTCTGAACTTGTGGGTAGCGGATCTTGGTTTCGGACAGTACCTCGCTGACGAAGTAGACTGGCCTCTGAACGGGCAATGCATGCCCCTCTTCTTGCCTCTCGACCACAATCGCGGCGCTAACCACCTGGGTGGTCGCGGCGACGTAGACCAAGAGGGCTTCTCCATCAGCTGGAGGCACCAAGATAGGCGCCTTTGTGAGGAGCGCCTTCAGGTTCCCGAGAGCTTCCTCGGCCTCAGGGGTCCTAGCGAAGCACTCGGCCTTCCTTAAGAGGCGGTACAGAGGCAGACCTCTTTCGCCGAGGCGTGAGATGAAGCGGCTCAGGGCCGCGAGACATCCCATGACCCTCTGTACGCCCTTTAAGTCCTTGATGGGCCCCATGCTGGTGATGGCTGCGATCTTCTCCGGGTTGGCTTCGATGCCCCGCTCGGAGACGATGAACCCCAAGAGCATGCCCCGGGGCACTCCGAAGACACACTTCTCGGGATTGAGCTTGACGCCTTTCGCCTTGAGACATCGGAATGTCACTTCAAGGTCGGAAAGGAGGTTGGAGGCCCTCCTCGTCTTGACTACGATGTCATCGACGTAGGCCTCGACCGTGCGGCCAATGTGTTCGCCGAACACATGGTTCATGCACCGCTGGTACGTCGCACCCGCATTCCTCAAACCGAATGGCATGGTGACATAGCAGTACATGCCGAAGGGTGTGATGAAAGAAGTCGCGAGCTGGTCGGACTCTTTCATCCTGATTTGATGATACCCTGAGTAGGCATCGAGGAAAGATAGGGTTTCACACCCAGCAGTGGAATCCACGATTTGATCGATGCGGGGCAGAGGGTAGGGAACCTTCGGACATGCTTTGTTGAGACCAGTGTAGTCTACACACATCCGCCATTTCCCCCCTTTCTTTCTCACAAGCACAGGGTTGGCAAGCCATTCGGGATGGAATACCTCTTTGATGAACCCTGCCGCCATTAGCTTGTGGATCTCCTCGCCTATCGCTCTGCGCTTCTCCTCGTCGAATCGGCGCAGAGGCTGCTTGACGGGTCGGGCTCCGGCCCGAATATCCAGCGAGTGCTCGGCGACATCCCTCGGTATGCCGGGCATGTCTGAGGGACTCCACGCGAAGACGTCGGCGTTCGCGCGGAGAAAGTCGACGAGCACTGCTTCCTATTTGGGGTCGAGCCCGGAACCGATCCGGATCTGCTTGGAGGTGTCGCCACTGGGGTCGAGGGGGACGGCCTTAACCGTCTCCGCTGGCTCGAAGTTGCCGGCATGACGCTTCACGTCTGGCACCTCTTTGGAGAGGCTTTCCAGGTCGGCGATGAGGGCCTTGGACTCGGCGAGGGCCTCGGCGTACTCCACGCACTCCACGTCGCATTCGAACGCGTGTTTGTACGTGGGGCCGACGGTGATGACCCCGTTGGGGCCCGGCATCTTGAGCTTCAGGTAGGTGTAGTTGGGGACGGCCATGAACTTCACGTAGCATGGCCTCCCCTGTACCGCGTGGTAGATTCCTCGGAACCCGACCACCTCGAACGTCAAGGTCTCCCTTTGGAAGTTGGAGGGAGTTCCGAAGCAGACGGGGAGGTCGAGTCGTCCGAGGGGTTGGACGCGCTTCTCGGGAATGATCCCGTGGAAGGGCGCAGCGCCTGCTCGGACGGAGGACAGATCAACGCGCAGGAGCCCGAGGGTCTCGGCGTAGATGATGTTGAGGCTGCTGCCCCCGTCCATAAGGACCTTGGTGAGCCTGACGTCGCCGACGACGGGGTCGACGACGAGCGGGTATTTCCCCGGGCTCGGCATGTGGTCGGGGTGGTCGGCTTGGTCGAAGGTGATGGGCTTGTCGGACCAGTCTAGGTAGACTGGCGCCGCCACCTTCACCGAGCAGACCTCCCGGCGCTCTTGCTTGCGATGCCGAGCCGAGGCATTCGCCGCATGCCCGCCATAGATCATGAAGCAGTCGCGGACCTCGGGGAACTCTCCTGCTTGGCGATCTTCCTTCTTGTCGTCGTCGCGGGCCCTGCCACCCTCCGTGGGTGGCCTGGCCCTGTGGAAGTGGCGCCGAAGCATGACGCACTCCTCCAGGGTGTGCTTGACGGGCCCCTGATGATAGGGGCACGACTCTTTGAGCATCTTGTCGAAGAGGTTGGCACCTCCGGGGGGCTTCCGAGGGTTCTTGTACTCGGCGTCGGCGACAAGGTCCGCGTCGGCGGCGTCGCGTTTCGCTTGCGACTTCTTCTTGCCTTTCTTCTTGGCGCCGCGCGGGGTAGACGCCTCAGGAGCATCTTCCGATGGATGGCCCTGGGGCTGCTTGTCCTTTCGGAAGATAGCCTCGACCGCCTCCTGGCCAGAGGCGAACTTGGTGGCGATGTCCATCAGCTCGCTCGCCCTGGTGGGGGTCTTGCGACCCAACTTGCTCACCAGGTCGCGGCAGGTGGTTCCAGCAAGGAACGCGCCGATGACATCTGAGTCGGTGATGTTGGGTAGCTCGGTGCGCTGCTTCGAGAATCGCCGGATGTAGTCCCGGAGAGACTCTCCCGGCTGCTGCCGGCAGCTTCGGAGGTCCCAGGAATTCCCGGGGTGCACGTACGTGCCCTAGAAATTTCCGGCGAAGGCTTGAACCAAGTCATCCCAGTTGGAGATCTGCCCCGGAGGCAGGTGCTCCAACCAGGCGCGAACGGTGTCAGAGAGGAACAGGGGGAGGTTGCGGATGATGAGGTTGTCGTCGTCCGTTCCACCCAGTTGGCAGGCCAGGCGGTAGTCCGCGAGCCACATTTCCGGTCTCGTCTCCCCCGAGTACTTTGTGATAGTAGTCGGTGGTCGGAACCGGGTCGAGAACGGCGCCCGTCGGATGGCCCGGCTGAAGGCCTGCGGTCCGGGTGGTTCGGGCGAGGGACTCCGATCCTCCCCGCTGTCGTAGCGTCCCCCACGCCTGGGGTGATAGCCTCGGTGCACCCTCTCGTCGAGGTGGGCCCGACGGTCGCAATGATGGTGCTCGTTGCCGAGGCGGCCCGGGGCCGCAGGCGCGATGTTGCGCCTGCGCCCGGTATAGACCGAGGCTTCCCGCATGAATCGGGAAGTCGCGGTATGAGGTTCCGAGGGGTATCCTTGCCTTCGGGAGGCAGTGCTCTCGGCCCGTCGGACCGTGGCGCCTTCTAGGAGATTCTTGAGCTCCCCCTGGATTCGCCGACCCTCGGTGGTTGATGGCTCCGGCATCGCGCGGAGGAGCAACGCTGCTGCAGCCAGGTTCTGACCGACCCCACTGGATGCGGGCGGCGGCCTGACCCTGACATCATCGGCGACGCGGTGCTGGAGACCCTGGGGCAGGTGACGTATTTCTCCGGCCGGGGGTTGGCCCGCCCATACCTGCCCGACGTCCCGGCGGATCGGCTCAAGCGCTCTTGCTCCCTCATCGAGCCTGGCCTGCGCCCCGCGGACTTGCTCGAGCTGTGGGTCGTAACCCCCCGCCGGAACAGGGACCACAGCTAGCTCCCGCGGGATGTCAGCGCGAGGCACCGGCCTAGGGAGATCACCGTCCTCCGGCATGCCGAGGTGATTGCCTTCGGAGGGACCCCCTAGCTCGACGTGGAAACATTCGCGGCTTGGGCCGCAGCCCTCGTCGTCGAGGCTGCGGCTACCGTCGGAACAGTCGAAGAGGCAGTCCCGCATGGCACTGGGGTTGCCAAATCCAGAGAAATCCCAACAGATGTTGGGATCGTCGTCTTCCTCGGACCCAGAGGGCCCGTAGGTCGAGACGTCCGTCAACCGGTCCCAAGGCGACCGCATGCGAAACCCCAGAGGGTTTGAACTCGCCTCTACGAGAGCGCCCGCCAAAGCAAGGTCGCTAGGCGGGTTGAGGCTCAGTCCAAATGACGTAGGATGGGAATCGGTCAGTACCTTTTGGTCGTCGAGTGGCGATGAAGTCACGTCGAGGACTGACTGCACCGTCGCCTCAGGTACGAGGGCGACATCCTGCAAGCTTTTCGCAAGCGCACTGGCGTCGTCCACTTGCTCGGGTTTGGCGTGTCGCGGGGAGACGGCGCTCGCCTTCGTTTCAAACGCGAGGTTGACGCCCGACGCACCCCCCGCTGGGGCGCTAGGGACGTCGACTCGCTCGACAGCCGACGAGGCGCGGCCTCCTGCTTGGCCTTGGTTGCCCCGCCTCCTCCTCCGTTGGCGGGGGGGAGGACGGGGCGAGCTCGAAAGTCGTTCTTCCACCACGTGGGGAAGACGTCGTCGATTCCGCCTCCGGAGGGCGGGCTGTCGGCCGCCATTGTCGTTGTCGCGCGGCGGTGGAAGGAGTATCATGTCGTAGCTGCCGTCGAAGGACATGAACTCAAGGCTCCCGAAATAGAGCACCGTCCCGGGTTGGAGAGGTTGCTGGAGACTGCCCATCTGGAGCTTGACGGGAAGCTGTTCGTCAACACGCAGCAGGCCCCTACCTGGCGCGCCAACTGTCGGCGTTTCGAGACTGGGGGTCCCTCAGGCCGACGAGTGAGTGCCGCGTGCCCCAGCCCAGATGGGTCAAGCGCGTGGGCGAGCACAAAGGGGGGAGAGAGCGAGGCGGCCGGAGTCCGGCGTGAGAGAGGTGGGAATCCCGTGGCCTTCGTGTTCGTCCCGCGCCCAGGTCGGGTGCGCTTGCAGTAGGGGGTTACAAGCGTCCACGCGGGAGAGGGAAGCGAGCGGCCCCAAGAGAGCGCCTGTCCCGTCCTCGTCCCCGCGCGGCCAACCTTCTCTAAGAGGGCCCTGGTCCTTCCTTTTATAGGCGTAAGGAGAGGATCCAGGTGTACAACGGGGGTGTAGCAGAGTGCTACGTGTCTAGCGGGGGAGGGCTGACGCCCTGAGTACATGCCAATGTGGCAGCCGGAGAGATCTTGGCACCCTGCTGGTGTGATGTCGTGGCCGTCGGAGGAGCGACGGTGCCTGGCGGAGGGACAACTGTTGGAGCGGTCGAGTCCTTGCTGACGTCCACCTGCTTCCGTAAGAGAGCTGGGAGCCGCCGTCGTCACAGAGCGTGCGGGGCGCCATCATTGCCTATCTGGTGGAGCTGGCCAGATGGGACACCGGTCTTGTTCCCTGCGGCCCGAGTCAGCTTGGGGTAGGGTGATGATGGCGCTTCCCGTTGACGTGGCTGGCCTGCGCCCTAGGCTGGGCGATGTGGAGGCTCTTCCGAAGCCGAGGTCGAGTCTGTCTTCCATGGCCGAGGCCGAGTCCGAGCCCCTGGGTCGGGCGAGGCGGAGGTCGTCGGCAGAGGCCAGGGCGGAGTCCGAGCCCTGGGGTCGGGCGGAGCGAAGTTCGTCGTCTTCTGGGGCTGAGCCCGAGTCCGAGCCCTGGGTCGGGCGGAGCAGAGTTCGCCGTCTTCTGGGTCTTAGCCCGAGTCCGAGCCCTGGGTCGGGCGGAGCGGAGTTCGCCATCTTCCGGGTCTTAGCCCGAGTCTGAGCCCTGGGTCGGGCGGAGCGGAGTTCGCCGTCTTCCGGGACTTAGCCCGAGTCCGAGCCCTGGGTCGGGAGGAGCGGAGCTTCCTATGGTGCCTTCGACAGGGCCTGACTGCCTGTCAGTCTCACTCTGTCGAGTGGCACTGTAGTCGGAGTGGCGCAGGCGGCGTTGTCCTTCTGTCAGACCGGTCAGTGGAGCGGCAAAGTGACGGCGGTCACTTCGGCTCTGCCGGAGGGCGCGCGTCAGGATAAAGATGTCAGGCCACCTTTGCATTAAATGCTCCAGCGATTCGGTCGGTCGGTGCGGCGATTTAGTCAGGGTTGCTTCTTAGCGAAGGCAGGGCCTCGGGCGAGCCGGAGATATGTCTGCCGTTGGAGGGGGGCCTCGGGCGAGATGGAAACCCTCTGGGGTCGGATGCCCTTGTCCGAGGCTAGGCTCGGGCGAGGCGTGATCGAGTCGCTCGAATGGACTCATCCCTGACTTAATCGCACCCATCAGGCCTTTGCAGCTTTATGCTGATGGGGGTTACCCGCTGAGAATTAGGAGTCTTGAGGGTACCCCTAATTATGGTCACCGACAAGGAGTACATTCTTTTCTCCCCTGTCATGTGGTTTGTGCATCCGCTATCAATTATCCAACTTGAGCCTCCGGATGCATAAATCTGCAAAACAATTTAGGCCTTGTTCTTAGGTACCCAAACAATCTTGGGTCCTTTCACGTTAGAAACAAGCACCTTGAGTACCCAAACACAAGTCCTTGAGCCCTTGTGTTTGCCCCCAAAATATTTGGCAACTATTTTGCCTGATTTGTTAGTGAGCACATAAGAAGCATCAAAAGTTTTGAATAAAATATTATGATCATTTGATGCAGCAGGAATTTTCTTTCTAGGCATTTTAACATGAGAGGTATGCCTAGAACTAGATGCCTTATTCTTATACATAAAAACATGATGTGAAACAGTGTGAGGCTTCCTAGCATGAATCTTCCTAATTTTGTGCTCAGGATAATTAGCAGGGTATAAAATGTAGCCTTCATTATCCTGAACCATGGGAGCTGTTGGAACTTGCTCTCAGTTGCAAGGGGATCCAACAAGGGTGAACAGTGACGTCAACAGGGTTCTCGCGCTAGATGGCAATAGCTCTGTTAATCTGGCCTCTCACGGGCACTGTGCAGGGGTATTTATAGGTACCTGAGCGCGCAGCGCCTTGAGCTAATGTCACACCCGGTTTTGGAAGGCAAACCGAATGCGAACTATGTACGTGCCAGGATCAGAATTCACGTACACAGCGATTACATAAATGAACATCATCGCACAATGCTCGAATAAAAACATGAAAGGGTATTAACTTATTACATCACAGAGTCATAGACATCCACATAGTCATCAACTTAACAGTTAAATCAAAGTGCTAGCGAAACGCAGTAAAGATAAGGCCTTCACAGGCAGCTGACTGGGGGTTGCCGCCAACCCACACCTAGAATTCGTCGTAGTCTTGGAACTCCTGGAAGTCTCCTTCCACGACTTCGTCTTCTCCTGAGCAGTGGTTGCAATGTGGACAACCTGGTGTTTGGTGGTAAAGCAAGGAGAAGTACACATCAACGTACTCAGCAAATGTCCCGTTTGGCTGAAGTGGACTAGCTTTATGTGGGGTTAGGCTCAAGCAGTTGCTTTTAGTTGGTCAGGTATTTATTATTAGTGAAGCCAGGTTTTAGCAATAACTAACCCATGAATCATTCCCTCATCGAGGAACATCATTATCATTATTGAACCAAAATCATAAATAGAACCGTTGTATCTCGAACCATTTGTATCTCTAATCAAAGAGGATCCCAAGGCTGCTCTTAACCGTGAGCACGGCTGATATACCAGTTTCACTACCCTCTGCAGAGGTCGCACACTTTACCCATGAGCCGCGATTCCCTCTCTAGCCTGGGTTTGCAAGACCCTTATTCACTCCCAAGGTGAATGGCCAGGGATTCACTACGAAGCCTTTACAAAGATTCCCTAGAGGTCATAGCTGCCCGTTAGGTTTCTCCAGTTTGATAAACACAGTACCTCTCCCCGCAGGAGGGTGACTAAAAAGCAAAACGAAAGAACCTCGGCACCCAGCCTCGGCAGAGCAAGCACTGTGCCTGGACCCCATTGACGGCACGACGGCGAAGCAACTACACTTCTAGTTCCTCTAATTAATTAGCTAAGGGCACCCCATTCCACCCTCATGGTTGCACTGTTATCCCGGGTGGTCTCTCAACGAACAGGTCCTTACGGAGAGGTACTCAGGAAACAGCCTGAGCCCCCTAGAGTATCACAAGATCATCAACATCATCAGGATAACAGTATCATAAATAGTCACATCATGTTCATTGATTAAGTTAAGGCAATAGCAGAATGCTAACCATAACAACCCATAAGGTCAGCAAGGATAAAGTAAAGTGTAAAGCTAGTCAATCCTTAGGTTTCAAGTAAGTAATGCAGGATGGTAAGTTATAAGTAGATATGACATAATGGATCAGAGGACACTTGCCTTCACCAAACTGCTGATCAGGGACTTCCTCTGCAACTTCCTCGGGAAACACAGACTGCCCGTTGTCTACGTAAAGTAATCATTCACACTATGCACTTGGGAAATAACAAACAAAAGCAATATACCAAACATATGCAGCAGAGAGATCACAAGTTCATAATAGAAAAGGATTGGCACTCTGGTGTTCCCTAGGTCTGGGGTAGAGGACTACACAAAGTGATTCATTATCCACTAATCAGGTCTAAGTCAGTGGTGGGGTTAAATCATTACATGGTTTTAAGTCCCTAAACTTAGGTGCTTAAGTCCATAAACTTAGGTGCTCCAACTTTTATTAAAGTCTATTATCTTTATTCTATCTCAATTAGGGCTCCAATAATCTTAATCTTATCCTAATGATCAACTATTAATTGGGACATGGAAACAGCAGGGAAACATTGTTTAAATAGATAGATAAAAATACTATGAGCATTTTGCAATTTGAAGCAACTAATTTGGAGTTCATATGACAAAGTTATGAATTTTACAAGTTTAGGGATTAAAAATATACCCTAAGTACTTATTTTGAATTAAATAAAAGGTCCAAGGACCTAACTGCGAGAATCCAGGGACGGCGGGTCAAATTGCGGAAAGGCGGGGGTCTCTTTAAGAAAACGCGCGGGCGAAGGGGTATCGGGCTCTAATAGCCGTTGGATCTCGGATCAACGCCCGAGATTAGATCCGCGGGCGGGCGCGCGAGCGCGCGGCGGCCTGAGCGGCTGACAGGCGGGGCCAGCGGGCTGAGCGGGCGCGGGCGGCTGACAAGCGGGGCCGGCGGGCAGAGCGGGCGCGGGCGGCTGACAGGCGGGGCCGGCGGGCAGAGCGGGCGCGGGGTGTGGGGGAAGCGGCCCTGGGCCGTTGGATCTCCGGTAAGCGGCCGGGATTGGGCTCGGGCTATTTAAAATAGGGCCATCCGATCTGAGATGGACGGAGGGGATGGGGCGGCTGGCTTCTGTCCCCTTCTCCAGCCAGCTGAGGCGGCGGCGGCCGCACCCGCGGCGGAGAAGCTCGCCGGAGGCGAGGGCGCGGGGGCTCTGCGGGTCCTTAGGGCGAACGGAGTGGCCTGGGAGGTTGGGGAAGGCGCGGGGAATCCTCTGGCGGGGGCTAGGTCGGGACAGGGGCACCGGAGGGGGGCGGTCCACGGCGAAGTGGCACGGCGGCGGCGCTAATCGACTCCGGCGAGGAATTAAGCGCAGCAGGGTGCAATAGAGGGGAAGGGAGAGGGCAGAGGAGGTTCCTTACCTCAAGGCGAACTCCGGGGACTCCTCGGTGGCGGCAATGGCGCGACGACGGCCCGGGTCGACGGTGGCGGACCTCTGCGGCTACACGGAGGGCGGTGGGTGAGCGAGGACAGGGGAAATTAGAGAGGGGGAGGAGGAATTGGGGCGTGTCCCGGGTTGCGGACGCCGAGGCAAAGCTCACCGTGGCAGAGGGCACGGCGGGGCTCCGACGTCGACGGGGAAACGGGCTCGGGACGACGGCGGTTTAATGGCGACGGCGCTCTGGCGTGTGCGCAGCGTGGGGGAGGTGAGAGAGGGGTCTGCAGGTGCGCAAATGAGGGAGGGGGAGAGGGCGAGCGGGGTTCTGGGCTCAAGTGTCCGGGGATGGGGTGGTTGCGGGCTTCACGCGCGACGTGGGCGCGGAGACCGCGGCAACGCGCAGCTCGGGCGGCAGTTACACGGGGACGAGGGAGCTGACAGCCCGGGCCCGCGAGCAGAGAGAGCGGGGAAAGCGGGCGCGGGCGCAGAGAAGGCGGCCGCGCTGACGGGCGGGCCCGCCGGGGCAGAGAGAGGAGGGGGAAGAGGCGCGCGCGGGATTGGGCCGGCTGGGCCGAAAGGCCGAGGGGGGGGGGCAGGGTTGGGCTTCTTTCCCTTTTTCTTTTATTCTGGCATTTGTTTTCTCTTTTCTTTTTATTTACTTTATTTGATTCAAACCCAAATAAGCCACAAATTCAAATTAGCCTTTCTAAGAATTATGCACCAAACAAAAGTAGGGTTTAGGGTTTGACATGATGCAACATTTCATACTCCCTTGGAGTTTAGCCTACTAAATTATAATTACAAATAAGAATAACCACTCTTTTCCTATAGAAATGAGAAAGAGGAGATTAGGGGAAGATGTGAAAAGAGAAGTAACACCTGAATTTGTGAATATGAGCAAAGAAATTTTATACCCCCAAATTCAGGGTGTTACAAACCTATCCCCTTTAAAAGAATCTCGCCCCGAGATTCAAGGTTGGTCAGCAAAGAGTTTCGGGTATTTGGCCTTCAGATCATCTTCTCGTTCCCAGGTTGCTTCTTCCTCCGAGTGGTGACCCCATCTGACTTTGCACATCCTGATGGTGTTCCTCCGGGTGACTCTGTCTGCAAACTCTAGAATCTGCGTTGGCTTCTCTATGTATGTCAGATCCTCCTGGACCTCCAAACCCTCCACTGGCAACTGTTCTTCTGGTACTCGCAGACACTTCTTCAATTGCAACACGTGGAACACGTTGTGCACTGCCGACAAACTTTCTGGTAGGTTGAGCTGGTAGGCCACTTCTCCACGCTTTGCTTGAATCTGATATGGTCCAACGTACCGGGGTGCTAACTTGCCTTTAACTCCGAACCTTCTGACTCCCCTGATAGGTGACACCTTCAGATAGACGTAATCCCCCACTTCGAAACTCAGTTCTCTTGTCCTTCGGTCCGCATAGCTTCGCTGCCTTGATTGTGCTATCTTCAGATTCTCCCGAACCATTTTGATATTCTCTTCGGCTTCAAGCAAAATGTCGGGGCCAAACACCTGCCTCTCTCCAGGCTGGTCCCAATGCAGCGGAGTCCTACAACTCCGCCCATAGAGTGCCTGAAACGGTGACATCTTCAAGCTGGCCTGGTAACTATTGTTGTAGGAGAATTCTGCATAAGGTAACCTTTTGTCCCATCCTGACTTGTCTTGTAACGCACAGGCTCTCAGCATATCTTCTAGGATCTGATTAGTTCTTTCAGTCTGACCGTCTGTCTGCGGGTGATAAGCCGAGCTGAAGTTCAAATGTGTGCCTAAAGCTTCTTGTAGCTGCTGCCAAAAAAGAGAGGTAAACTGTGTTCCTCGATCTGACACTATCTTCTTCGGCACACCATGAAGGCAGACTATCCGAGACATGTATAACTCAGCTAACACTGCTCCGGTGTACGTTGTCTTCACGGGTATGAAATGGGCCACCTTTGTTAAGCGGTCCACAACCACCGAGATGGAATCATAGCCGGCCCAGGTACGAGGTAGGCCAACTATAAAATCCATCCCGATCTCGTCCCACTTCCACTGAGGAATCCGCAATGGCTGCAACAATCAGGCAGGCCTCTGATGCTCTGCTTTGGTTCTCTGACAGCTATCACAGATGGCGACATATTCTGCGATCTCTCTTTTCATGCCATACCACCAAAACCTCCTTTTTAAATCCTGATACATCTTCTCGCTCCCAGGGTGTATGGAGTAGGCTGTCTCATGAGCTTCCTTGAGGATCAGCTCCCGAATAGGTTTGATGTCGGGAACACACAATCGGTCCTTGAACCATATTACTCCCCCTTCATCCTCTCGAAAGTCTTTGCCTCTTCGTTCTAAGATCAGCTGCCGGATATTGTTGATGTTTTCATCATCCTTCTGCCCTTCTTTGATCTCCCGCTCTAGGGTGGGCTCTAACTCCACTGTTACTCCTTGTGTACTGTTCAGGAAACCGAGACTCAGTCTATCAAACTCCTTGGCTAACTCATATGGCATTGGGTACGTGGCCAACATATTGACTTGGCTCTTCCTGCTCAGAGCATCTTCAACAACATTGGCTTTGCCTGGATGGTAATGTATCTCCAACTCATAGTCTTTGATCAATTCCAACCATCTTCGCTGCCTCATGTTTAACTCTGACTGGGTGAATATGTACTTCAGACTTTTATGATCTGTGTAGATGTCGCACTTCTGCCCGTACAGGTAATGTCTCCAGGTCTTTAAAGCATGAACCACTGCTGCCAACTCCAGGTCGTGTGTGGGGTAATTTTTCTCATGGATCTTCAGCTGTCGAGATGAGTATGCTACAACTCTTCCTTCTTGCATTAGCACACATCCCAATCCGGTGTAAGAAGCATCGCAATACACTGAGAATGGCTTGTGAACATCAGGCAGGACTAACACAGGAGCTGTAGTCAATCTATTTTTCAGTTCTTCAAATGCTTCCTGACACTTTTGGGTCCACTTAAACTCAACTTTCTTCGCTAGCAACGCTGTCATTGGTCTAGCAATCTTTGAGAAGCCTTCGATGAAACGCCTGTAGTATCCGGCCATTCCGATGAAGCTCTTGATCCCACGAACATCCTTCGGTGCTTTCCAGTTCAGGATATCTGCTACTTTCTTTGGATCCACTGCCAACCCATCTTGGTTTATGATGTGACCCAGAAATAAGACTTCATGAATCCAGAACTCGCATTTGCCCAACTTGGCATACAACTGATGCTCTCGAAGTCTTTGCAATACCATCTTCAAATGCTCTACATGATCTTCCTCACTTTGAGAGTATATGAGAATATCATCGATGAACACTACCACAAACTTGTCTAGATAGTCCATGAACACGCTGTTCATCAGATACATAAAGAAGGCTGGCGCATTTGTCAAACCAAAGGACATAACTGTGAATTCATATAACCCGTACTTGGTGATGAATGCCGTCTTCGGTATGTCCGAGGGTCGGATTCTGAGTTGATGGTAACCTGATCTCAGATCTATCTTCGAGAATACGCTGGCACCTCTGAGCTGGTCGAACAAATCTTCTATCCTTGGCAGGGGGTACTTGTTCTTGACAGTGACTTCATTCAAGGCTCTGTAGTCTATGCACATCCTTTTGGTACCATCTTTCTTCTCTACAAACAACACTGGAGCGGCCCAAGGCGAGGTGCTTGGTCTGATGTAACCCTTCTCTAACATCTCATCTATCTGCTTCTTGAGTTCCACCAATTCTGGTCCAGACACTCGATAGGCTCTTTTGGAAATGGGGGCGGTACCAGGGATAAGCTCTATGGCAAATTCGACTTTTCTCTCGGGTGGCATGCCCGTTAGCTCCTCGGGAAACACGTCCGGAAAGTCTGACACAACCTTGATAGCCTCAAGTGGTTTGGGCTCCTTACTATCAACTGAAATCTGGTGACAGACTCCCTCCGCTGATTTAGGCATCCTTAGCTCGGCCACTACCTCCTCTCCTGAAGGGGACCTCAATGTTACGGTCCTCTTGTCACAGCTAACATTCGCTTCATACTTCATTAACCAATTCATCCCTAGGATGACATCTACCCCAAGGGTGTCTATCACTATAAGATCACTGGGGAACCCTATCCCCCTTATTTCCACCCTTAAATTTGAGCATATTCTATCTGCTTGCACTTTACCACCAACCGAATTAATCCTCATGGGCGGCATCATTGCCTCTACTGAGATGTTATGCATTTCTACCCATATTGCAGTAACAAATGAATGAGTTGCACCAGTATCAAATAGCACTTTTGCGGGATGAGATTCGACTGAGAACATACCTACTGCCACATCTGGTGCATCCTGGATCGCTTCGGCCTCCAAGTGGTTCACCTTTCCACGGTTGTACGCTTGGCTACGATTGCCTGCTGCCGGCTGCAGTACACCTTGCCTTGTTGGAGCATTGGGGTTGGTCTGCTGCTGCGCCATCTTCTTCGGGCACTGCATCGCCCATTGGCCTTGTTCTCCACAGTGGAAACATCCTCTGCCTCCTCCTTGTGCTGGGGCTGCTTGGTTGCTCTGATTTGCTGCTAGGGCAGGAAGGCGAGGTGCCTGGTTGTTCTGCTTCTGATACTGATTACCTCCCTGCTGGCAGTTCTGACGATACTGCTGCTGTTTTGGGTACTGTCTTTGAAACTGCTGCTGATGCGGACGCTGATTCTGATTCTGATATCCCTGTGGGTGACCAGGCCTGCCTTGCTGAGATGAACTGCCTGAGAAACATGGACGGCTGATGCTTCCGGACTGGGGTCCACTCATCTTGCGCTTCCGATCTTCCATATCCTTACGCTTCTTCTCGGTCATAACTGCCCTATCGATCAGGTGCTGGAAGGTGGGGAAGGTATGATTCATCAGCTGGTAATGCAAGGGATCCACCAAACCCCTCATGAACCTGTACTGCCTTTTAGCATCAGTGTTGACGTCCTCAGGTGCATAACGAGATAGCTGCAGAAACTTGTCCCTGTATTCACTAACAGACAGGGGTCCCTGCCTCAGAGCCAAGAACTCCTCTTTCTTCACGATCATCAGTCCCTCTGGAACATGGTACCGACGGAAACTCTCGCTGAACTCTTCCCAGGTGATGGCTTCGGGGTCAGCATGTGTGGCGAGGTAAGACTCCCACCAGGACTGGGCTGCTCCCATTAGCTGGCGGGGACCATACAGAACCTTCTCCCTGTCGTCACATTGGGCGGTGCGCAGTTCCCTTTCCACTGCGCGCAGCCAGTCTTCTGCATCCATGGGGTCATCAGAATGGGCGAAGGTAGGAGGGTGCCCTCTCATGAACTCGCCACGCTTATCCCGTGGCATCTGGGGCATCTGCGCTTGCAATTGGGGTTGGGGTTGCTGTTGAGCCTGCTGCATGGCTGCCAGAGTCTGCCCAATGGCCTGCACTGCCTGAGTCTGCATCAAGAACATCTGCTCCACTGTCATCGGGGGTGGTGGGGGAGGCTTCCTCTGTTGTTCCTCCTGCTGGGCATGCTGCTCTTGCTGAGCACGCCTGTTGCATCGGCGCCTGTTGTCAGACATCTGTGGAAGACATTCATACATCAGCATTGATCTTACAACCCTTCAGCATAAGAAAAGGAAATACAGAATTCTTCATGACACTGAGTGAACAAAGAGCTTCACTGATCCTCATTATGATTCAACACAGCTTCTCAGATAGAAAGGAAAGTAGAAGTAAATGGTTTTCCCAACTAAATAACTAACTTCATTAACATTACTAGCTAAGCCAAGCTGCAGGAGAAACCCACAGGTTGGCAACAGTCATTACAAAGATTCAAATCCAGCACAAGTTCATCATAACAAGCATGTAAGCAACTGATAAGCAAACTAAGCTAAATGGAAGCAACTGATAAGCAAACTAAACTAACTATCTAAGACTGAGACATCTGACTTAAGAATTATTACAAACTTCGACGCTAACGATCTAAGGATCCAGATCTATCCTGGTCTTACAGGCAGGGGAACCATAAGTGTGGTGACCACGTGGCGGCGAGCGGTAAGGGTGCTGAGTCCCAACAGGGGTGGGGGAACCACCCTCCTGGTGATGGCGCTCTGCCAGCTCAGCACGCAACTCCGCAATCTCCGTTCGAGCCCTGCTTAGCTCGTCCAGAGAGTGATCCAGCTCAGTGTTAAGCACTGCAACTAGGTTGACTGTGCTGCTCAACCTAGGGTTAGCCTCACCAACAGGTGAGACAACCACACTCTCTGTGCTGCCAGTAGGGCGGCGGGGGTAGTACCGAAGGTTAAGACCGTCGGCCACCCCACCGAACAAAGAACAGTACTGGGAGAGTGCACGTCGTGCTGCATCCTGCATAGCCGCCTCTGCAGTGTCCCTCTCGGAGATGGAATAGTGCTCCGAAACGGCCTCCGCACCCCGGAGGTCATCCTCCGGACGGCGAACTAGGCAGGTAGCCTCCCAGCGGTCCGGGTACCTCCCGCGACTGTGCTGGTAGACTACACAACGATACTCGATCGACCAGGTGTGCCGGTCGAAAGCCTGGCGCAGCAAGGTGTCGAGTGCGTCGTGGAAGTGACAACCGCGAGCGGCGTCACGGGTGATGGGTCGGGCGACCCATCCTTCCGCCTCCTGCGGCTCAGAAGACTCTGTGCTGTGGCCTGAGTCGTCGTCGTCGGGGTCTCCTCCAGGACCTCCTCCAGTAGCTCCTCCAACAGCCGGGACGTCCCGCGGTGGTGCAGGGGGCGCCTCCAGCTGGGCAACAGAGGAACGGCGCCTCACGGACTCCACCTCCTGCTGGGGTGGGGAGGAAGAGCCCTGCTGCTCTCTATGCTGGCGCCGGCGTTCCTGCTCCTCACGCAGGCGGTGATGCAGTCTCTCCAGGTGACTCGACTGACCGGACACGGTGCGGCGCAGAGGACGCTCCGCAAGTCGAGACGGCAGGAAAGGAATCACCGACTTACGTGCATTGTGTCTAAGGCGAGCCATCTACAAAAGGCACCGTAAGCACAAGAGTAAGAACAGAACTAATATGACAAGTGAATAAACCATAGACAGAACAAGATAAAAATTTTAACAAGTTATAATATAGTATTTATATGTAGTAAAACATAGGGTTGGTCGAGGTGACCGACTTTTGAAGTAACATCAGAGGTCAAGGTGAGAGGGAAGGTCAATAGTCCTTAGTACGACCAGTGCTACTCTAGGTCAGCGGTCCTACAGTCAGCACGACTTTGATACCACTTATGTCACACCCGGTTTTGGAAGGCAAACCGAATGCGAACTATGTACGTGCCAGGATCAGAATTCACGTACACAGCGATTACATAAATGAACATCATCGCACAGTGCTCGAATAAAAACATGAAAGGGTATTAACTTATTACATCACAGAGTCATAGACATCCACATAGTCATCAACTTAACAGTTAAATCAAAGTGCTAGCGAAACGCAGTAAAGATAAGGCTTTCACAAGCAGCTGACTGGGGGTTGCCGCCAACCCACACCTAGAATTCGTCGTAGTCTTGGAACTCCTGGAAGTCTCCTTCCACGACTTCGTCTTCTCCTGAGCAGTGGTTGCAATGTGGACAACCTGGTGTTTGGTGGTAAAGCAAGGATGAGTACACATCAACGTACTCAGCAAATGTCCCGTTTGGCTGAAGTGGACTAGCTTTATGTGGGGTTAGGCTCAAGCAGTTGCTTTTAGTTGGTCAGGTATTTATTATTAGTGAAGCCAGGTTTTAGCAATAACTAACCCGTGAATCATTCCCTCATCGAGGAACATCATTATCATTATTGAACCAAAATCATAAATAGAACCGTTGTATCTCGAACCATTTGTATCTCTAATCAAAGAGGATCCCAAGGCTGCTCTTAACCGTGAGCACGGCTGATATACCAGTTTCACTACCCTCTGCAGAGGTCGCACACTTTACCCATGAGCCGCGATTCCCTCTCTAGCCCGGGTTTGCAAGACCCTTATTCACTCCCAAGGTGAATGGCCAGGGATTCACTACGAAGCCTTTACAAAGATTCCCTAGAGGTCATAGCTGCCCGTTAGGTTTCTCCAGTTTGATAAACACAGTACCTCTCCCCGCAGGAGGGTGACTAAAAAGCAAAACGAAAGAACCTCGGCACCCAGCCTCGGCAGAGCAAGCACTGTGCCTGGACCCCATTGACGGCACGACGGCGAAGCAACTACACTTCTAGTTCCTCTAATTAATTAGCTAAGGGCACCCCATTCCACCCTCATGGTTGCACTGTTATCCCGGGTGGTCTCTCAACGAACAGGTCCTTACGGAGAGGTACTCAGGAAACAGCCTGAGCCCCCTAGAGTATCACAAGATCATCAACATCATCAGGATAACAGTATCATAAATAGTCACATCATGTTCATTGATTAAGGCAATAGCAGAATGCTAACCATAACAACCCATAAGGTCAGCAAGGATAAAGTAAAGTGTAAAGCTAGTCAATCCTTAGGTTTCAAGTAAGTAATGCAGGATGGTAAGTTATAAGTAGATAGGACATAATGGGTCAGAGGACACTTGCCTTCACCAAACTGCTGATCAGGGACTTCCTCTGCAACTTCCTCGGGAAACACAGACTGCCCGTTGTCTACGTAAAGTAATCATTCACACTATGCACTTGGGAAATAACAAACAAAAGCAATATACCAAACATATGCAGCAGAGAGATCACAAGTTCATAATAGAAAAGGATTGGCACTCTGGTGTTCCCTAGGTCTGGGGTAGAGGACTACACAAAGTGATTCATTATCCACTAATCAGGTCTAAGTCAGTGGTGGGGTTAAATCATTACATGGTTTTAAGTCCCTAAACTTAGGTGCTTAAGTCCATAAACTTAGGTGGTCCAACTTTTATTAAAGTCTATTATCTTTATTCTATCTCAATTAGGGCTCCAATAATCTTAATCTTATCCTAATGATCAACTATTAATTGGGACATGGAAACAGCAGGGAAACATTGTTTAAATAGATAGATAAAAATACTATGAGCATTTTGCAATTTGAAGCACCTAATTTGGAGTTCATATGACAAAGTTATGAATTTTACAAGTTTAGGGATTAAAAATATACCCTAAGTACTTATTTTGAATTAAATAAAAGGTCCGAGGACCTAACTGCGAGAATCCAGGGACGGCGGGTCAAATTGCGGAAAGGCGGGGGTCTCTTTAAGAAAACGCGCGGGCGAAGGGGTATCGGGCTTTAATAGCCGTTGGATCTCAGATCAACGCCCGAGATTAGATCCACGGGCGGGCGCGCGAGCGCGCGGCGGCCTGAGCGGCTGACAGGCGGGGCTAGCGGGCTGAGCGGGCGCGGGCGGCTGACAGGCGGGGCCGGCGGGCAGAGCGGGCGTGGGCGGCTGACAGGCGGGGCCGACGGGCAGAGCGGGCGCGGGGTGTGGGGGAAGCGGCCCTGGGCCGTTGGATCTCCGGTAAGCGGCCGGGATTGGGCTCGGGCTATTTAAAATAGGGCCATCCGATCTGTGATGGACGGCGGGGATGGGGCGGCTGGCTTCTGTCCCCTTCTCCAGCCAGCTGAGGCGGCGGCGGCCGCACCCGCGGCGGAGAAGCTCGCCGGAGGCGAGGGCGCGGGGGCTCTGCGGGTCCTTAGGGCGACCGGAGTGGCCTGGGAGGTTGGGGAAGGCGCGGGGAATCCTCTGGCGGGGGCTAGTTCGGGACAGGGGCACCGGAGGGGGTCGGTCCACGGCGAAGTGGCTCGACAGCGGCGCTAATCGACTCCGGCGAGGAATTAAGCGCAGCAGGGTGCAATAGAGGGGAAGGGAGAGGGCAGAGGAGGTTCCTTACCTTAAGGCGAACTCCGGGGACTCCTCGGTGGCGGCAATGGCGCGACGACGGCCCGGGTCGACGGTGGCGGACCTCTGCGGCTGCACGGAGGGCGGCGGGTGAGCGCGGACAGGGGAAATTAGAGAGGGGGAGGAGGAATTGGGGCGTGTCCCGGGTTGCGGACGCCGAGGCGAAGCTCACCGTGGCAGAGGGCACGGCGGGGCTCCGACGTCGACGGGGAAACAGGCTCGGGACGGCGGCGGTTTAATGGCGGCGGCGCTCTGGCGTGTGCGCAGCGTGGGGGAGGTGAGAGAGGGGTCTGCAGGTGCGCAAATGAGGGAGGGGGAGAGGGCGAGCGGGGTTCTGGGCTCAAGTGGCCGGGGACGGGGTGGTTGCGGGCTTCACGCACGACGTGGGCGTGGAGACCGCGGCAACGCGCAGCTCGGGCGGCAGTTACGCGGGGACGAGGGAGCTGACAGCCCGGGCCCGCGAGCAGAGAGAGCGGGGAAAGCGGGCGCGGGCGCGGAGAAGGCGGCCGCACTGACGGGCGGGCCCGCCAGGGCAGAGAGAGGAGGGGGGAAGAGGCGCGCGCGGGATTGGGCTGGCTGGGCCGAAAGGCCGAGGGGGGGCAGGGTTCGGCTTCTTTCGCTTTTTCTTTTATTCTGGCATTTGTTTTCTCTTTTCTTTTTATTTACTTTATTTGATTCAAACCCAAATAAGCCACAAATTCAAATTAGCCTTTCTAAGAATTATGCACCAAACAAAAGTAGGGTTTAGGGTTTGACATGATGCAACATTTCATACTCCCTTGGAGTTTAGCCTACTAAATTATAATTACAAATAAGAATAACCACTCTTTTCCTATAGAAATGAGAAAGAGGAGATTAGGGGAAGATGTGAAAAGAGAAGTAACACCTGAATTTGTAAATATGAGCAAAGAAATTTTATACCCCCAAATTCAGGGTGTTACAGCTAAGGACGCATGTGCCCTCAGCTACCTAGGTTATCCCCAGAATATTCCCATAAAGCGGGGTTACAGACCGTAATTACAGGGATGCCTTTACAAATTAGGCCCGTAACGCAGCGGCGGCCACGCGGGGCCCGTTACGATGGGCCGGATCGCACGTGGGCCTCTGAGCTGGACGAGGCCGCATTGTGGGATGCCCTTCGTCGTCGGTCTTCGTCTGGTGCGGAACAAGCGAAGGGTGTCCCTGCCTGTTTTGTTTCTGTTAGCTCAGCTGCTGCAGCGAAGGCTTCGAGCGAAGGGTGGCGCCTTTGCCTTCGCCTCAACATTTGCCCTCCGAGGGACCAGTTCGACAAAGTCACCTGGTGCCGAAGACGTCGCTAGATGGCGGAGACGCTGCCCTCGCTCGAAGTGGTTCCACGGGGGTTTTTGATATGACCGTTGATTGACGGCGTACTGTTGGATTGCGGGTTTCCCGAAGCGCGGCGCCCTGTTGGATTGCGGGTTTCCCGAAGAGCCGCGCCCTGCCTATAAAAGGGGGCGGGGGTCGGCGCTTTTTGAACTTCACCTTCCGCGCTCCGCGAAAACCCTAGCCGCCCTTTCCGTCGTCTTGCTGCTCGTCTGCCCGCCGTGCTCTTGTTCGCCGGAGATCTGGCTCGAGTGAAGCAGACCGCCCGCCGCCGCCGACGGTACGTAGCGATGCCGTCCTCGTCTTCTTCCGCTGCCGCTACACCGCCGGCCGTTCCCTCGCCGCCGGCCGCCGCCTCGTCTGAGGAGACGCTGAGTAGTTTAATGGCGGAGGAGTTGCGCGCCGGCGATTCTGTTGATTTTGGCGTATCGCGGATGTCGTCGGTCCGCGTGCAAGATATGCAGCGGTTGGGTTACTTCGACAGCGGAGTTGCTCGAGTCCCGGGGACGGAGGAAGTCCCCGAGCCGGAGGGCGAGTTGGTTATTTTCGAGGCGTTCTTCGCCGCCGGACTCTGCTTGCCTGCGCACCGATTTGTTGGCGGAGTCCTGCGCAGGTTCAACGTTCAAATACATCAGCTGACACCGAATGCCATAGTGGCTCTGTCGAAGTATGTCTGGGCGACGACTTCGTACGGCGGACAGCCATCGGTCGAAATTTTTGCGAAGTATTATTGTTTGCACTGGCAGAAGAGGATGATTGGAGACGAAGTTGCTCAGTTTGGGTCCTGCACATTCACGCCGAAGACCGGCAAAACCACAATGCAGGTAGTCGAGTTGGTTCCTTGCGCCCGCAACAAGTGGGGCAACTGGAATGAATTTTGGTTTTACGTTGCTGAGGGTACCGTCGAAGGCCATGAGGGACTCCCCGTGTCCGAGATGTGTTCTCATTTTTACTCAGCGTACCCGCCCTTTGAAGTGGCGGAGGAGGATGTGGACGAAGGGGCCCTTCGGTGCGCCGCCGGCCTGAGCAGTGGGCGCGACTTGGTTGAAGAATTTGTGGCGTACGGGGTATGGCCCTTGGCGCATGGCTGGGCGTTGGGCGAAGTGTGCCCTCGCCAGATGCCTTTCCATGGCGGAAGGGTGGTGCGGAGTCCCGCCTTCGCCCTAAATCTGCAAAACCGCGATCCGGCCGCCTTTGTGCGTGAGGCGGGGGATGGGGCGGTGCGGCTCGTTGGACGTTACGTGCCGAGGACAGAGGGCCAGCGCAGCTGGGATATCCGCGGGTCGAATGACCGTTTGAACAGGGTTTTTGAATTAAATCAATTGCCATATGACGGCTAACCTGGTCAAGACGATGTGGACCGCCGTGGGAAGAAGCCGGCGGTGGAGACTGGAGACGACCCTGCGCCGGCGACCGCCCCATCCTCTAAAAAGAGAAAATTAGGTACTGCTATGGGAGGACTTGGGGTTTCTGATGGTTTTGCTAGAGAGTTGATGAGGACGTGCGCGGCCCCGGGGGAAAGGATGTCTTCGCCCGAGCTCCGGGAGTCTTCGGCTCGGATGCTGAGGGTTACCGGGGGTTGTTGGCCTAGGAATGTTCCTATCCCCCGCGCGGCTGGCGAGGACTTTTTTACATCTCGCATGGTTCGTGAATGGAGGGTTTTTCCTTACGGGCGGAATATTGCTGCTGTTGTGTCAGCAGTGATGGACAAGGATTGCCAGGGAGCTGCACAGAAGCGCCAGGCGGCTGTCAGGCTCGTTGAAGCCAGGCCGAAGAGGCAGCGGGGGGCTGCGAAGGCTGCGGCCCCCGGCGGAGGCCGGCCGCCGCTGGCGGCGAAGTCGGGCGTCCCTGCATCTAGCAAGGCGCCGGAGGCAACGGCAGGCGCCGGAGGCTCGAAATCGGCGAAGGCGGTGCCGCCGTCCAGCGGAGTGGCGGAGGTCGCGAAGGCGGCCCGAGCGTTGCAGTTGTCGGGCAAACGTGTCGCCGACTTCGCCACCGATATTAGTGTGGACGACTATCTCGGTGGTAAGTCGTTGGCTCTATTTATTTATTTATTTTTTTTAATTTATTCGTTGGTACGTCGCAGGGTCGGGCGAAGGCCAACTTGCTATGGTTGCGCCTGCCGCGGCGACCACGACGGCTGCCGCAGTGCCGAAGGCGAAGGGCGGGGCTCTTAGCGCCGGAGGCGAGGTGTCGGCCCTCGCGGTTGTCATGGATGAGGCGGGCGCTGCGTCCCGCCGGCTGAAGGAGGTGACAGAGGCGCTAAGTCAGGTCCACTGAGCTGGACTTCGTCTTTTTTTTTATCGGCTTGCTAGGGCCGCGGTCTTACGATTGCTCTGCAGGTGGCTGACTTCGCCAGCCGCACTGCGTCGGGGGCCCTCACGGCAGCTATGGCTGCCGATGTCGAGAGACTTCGGACACAACATGCTGACGCCGTCCGTGAAAAATCGGCCGCTGACAGTGTCGCAAGCTGGCGGACAAGGTGGCCACGCTGGAGGGAGAGAAGGCTGCCCTCCGGCGCCAGCTGGTGGGGGAAAGGAGGGAGACCAACGAGGCCCTTGTCAAGGCGCAGGCTAACCTGGCGTGGGCGGAGGGCAATCTTGCCAGGGAGCGCGCCGAGCAGCTGCAGGAGTGGCTCACCGCCCTGGAGAGCCGCGTGGAGAGGGCCGAGGCCGCGTCACGCGCGGAGGCAGAGCGGACGCGCCAACTGCTTATAGATACATACCGTGGGCTGGGCGCGGGGACCGGTGATTTCGAAGTGCCGGACCGAGAGCCCGGACTTCGCTGCCTGGAGTGGGTGCAGGAGGAGTTGCAGGCGCTCCCCACTGTCGTGGAGGGGTTTATGGCGTATGCCTCCCTGGTCACCTGCGAGGGGGCGATGAACGCACTCTCCCGCGAAGGGTGCCGGCACTTCGAGGTCTTCGACCAAGCCGATGAAGATTTTGAGCAAGATATCTTTAAGGTTGAAGACCCCGTAGTGAAGGAATCCGCCGGAGCCCTCTACGACCGGATGTGGGGTCCGCACGGTCGCGAGGTGGTCAGGGAGCGGGCCGAGACGGCGAGGGCTCAGGTAACGTTTTCGTTTGTTTGGTGTTTGTTGGATGTAGGCTGTGTGTGTGTTTGCTGAATTTTGTGTGTTTTGTCGTAGGCGACGCGTGGCGAGAGGGTGGACGACTTCGGGGCGTTGAACAACATGCTGTCTGACCCGGAGCCGACCCCGGCGGAGGCCGTGTCTGGGGTCGCCCTGGAGCCGACCCCAGAGACTGCGGGAGACGCGTCGGGTGCCCCCGCATCCGCTGCGGCCGGCGAAGACCTGCCCCCAGAGGTCGCCGAAGGCACGCCTGTTGCCTCCGCAGCTGCTGCGCCGAGTGCTGAAGATCCCGCAGCGGTGGCGGCGGAGACAACAGCGGAAGCAACGGCGGAGCCAACGGCGGAGGCTCCCGCAACGTCAGGGCCGTCGCAGGTGGCGTAGTGGGTGTAGAGGGTTGGGGAAATTTGTATATGTTGCTGAATTTTGGTGAGCTAGTGAAGTTAGATCCCAGGTCTGTGATAATGCTGTTAGGTATCCCGAACCTAAACATTATTTCTTGAATGAATTCCACTACTTTTGCTGAGGTCAAAGAGGCGATGGGTTTGTACTCTATCCATTTTGTGAACTTGTCAATAGCGACGAGTATGTGAGTATATCCCCCTTGAGCTTTTTTGAATGGCCCAATCATGTCTAGCCCCCAGCACACGAAGGGCCAGATTATAGGAATAGTTTACAAATGTTGGGCGGGCAAGTGTTGCTGCTTTGATAGGAATTGGCATGCTTCGCATTTCTGAACCAACTCTACCGCATCATCCTTTGTTGTTGGCCAGTAGAACCCGGACCTAAAAGCTTTCCCTACCAATGTCCTTGATGCTGCATGTATGCCACATTGCCCAGCATGGATTTCATCCAGCAGCTACCTTCCTGTAGCCAAATGAACACACTTCATGAGGACTCCTCTTGCACCTCTTCTATACAGCAGACCCCTATGATGGTATAGTGGGCCGACTATCTTGCGATGCGCTCTAGTATGGCCTGGTCATTCGGTTCTTCCTCGTTTTTTATGTACTTGATAATTGGCTCCCTCCAGTCATTGGGATCTGCTTCTGCTTGTTCTAAGGCGTTGCACTCCTCAGCCTGCTCTGCGGTGACGCTCGATTGCTGTATCTCTTGGACGAAAATCCTAGGTGGAACCTGGGCCCGACTGGACCAGAATTTTGACAATGCATCTGCTGCTACATTGCGGTCCCTTTCCACGTGGTGAAATTCTAAACCCTCGAATTTGTCTTCTAGCTTTTGCACCATAGAACAGTATCTGTTCATTGAGTCGGTTGAGCAGTCCCAGTCCTTGTTTACCTGGCTGATGACTACTAGTGAGTCATCTTATACCATTAACCTTTTGATGCCTAGTGAAATGGTGATGCTCAGCCCGTGAACCAGGGCCTCGTACTCCGCGACATTGTTGGATGCTGGAAACAGGAACTAAAGCGCGTACTTGAGTTGGTCACCTCCAGGGGCAACGAAAAGGATCCCTGCTCCTGCCCCCTGCAATCTTAATGAGCCATCAAAGTACATTTTCCAGACTTCAGCAGCTTCTGGGACCTGGTGCTCAGTCCATTCTGATATGAAATTGACTAGTGCTTGAGTCTTTATTGCAATACGAGGTTGGAATTCTATATCATGAGCTTCGAGTTCACATGCCCATTTGGCTGTTCTTCCAACAACTTCCTTATTGTGGAGTATATCTCCTATTAGGAATCCCGTGACTACTATGACTTTGTGGTCGCCAAAGTAGCGTCGAAGTTTATGAGCAGTTAGAAGTACTGCCTATAATAGCTTCTGAACTTGAGGATACCTTATCTTCGAGGGACCGAGGACTTCGCTGATAAAGTAAACCGGATGTTGTACTAGATACACACGCCCTTCTTCTGCCCGCTCGACTACCAGCGCAGTGCTTATCACGTGAGTCGTGCAGGAGATATATAGCAGCAGGTCTTCAGCCAGCTGATCGGATGTTGCTCGACGCGGTGGCTTGAGTACTAGCGGTGTGGTCAGAAAATTCTTTAGTGCTTCCAGGGCTTCTTGAGCTTAGATCTATGGTCTACTAGAATTTATCCACCTTTTTGAGAAGTTTATAGAATGGCATCCCTCTTTCACCAAGCCTTGATATGAATCTACTCAGCGCTGCCATGCACCCAGTGAGCCTCTATACTTTCTTCTGTGATCCCAGAGGCTCCATTCTCATAATGGCTTCAATTTTTTCCAGATTTGCCTCTATTCCTCGATGGTTGACAATAAACCCGAGTAGCTTTCTAGCTGGTACTCTGAACACGTACTTCTCTGGGTTTAGTTTCCATCGGTAGTGCCTCAAGCTGTTGAAGACCTGTTGCAAATCCTCGACGAAGTTGTCTGAGTTTTCTGTCTTGATTACTACATCATCAACATAGGCTTCTACTCACTTGCCCCAGTGGTCAACTAAGTATGTTTGGATAGCTCTTTGGTCAGTTGCTCCAGCATTTTTGAGGCCAAACGACATGGAGGTACAACAGAAGGCTCCAAACGGATGCAGTCTTTTCCTCGTCTTCCTTTGCCAAACTGATCTGATGATATCCATAGTAGCAATCTAGGAAGGAGAGCATAGAACAGTCGTGGTCGAATCAACTACCTGATCTATTCTAGGGAGTCCAAAGGGGTCCTTCGGACAGTACTTATTGAGATCGGTATAGTCGACGCACATGCACCAATCAACTTTATTCTTTTTGAGTACAAGAATAGGATTTGCCAACCATTCAGAATGTAGTACTTCTCTAATGAATCCTGCCGACACCAGGCAAGCTAATTCCGCCCGAATGGCTTCTCTTTTGTCAGGCGTGAAACCACGTAGCTTCTGCCAGATCGGCCTTGCCTGAGGGTACACTTTGAGTTTGTGTTTGGCCAGGTCTCTCGGGACTCCCGACATGTCCGCAGGTTGCCATCCGAACACGTCTCGATTGTCTTGCAGGAACTAGACGAGCGCGCTTTCCTATTTGTCGTCGAGGCTAGAACTGATGATTGTGGTCTTGCGTTCATCAGAGAATCCAAGATTGATCCTTTTAGTTTCTTCAATCAGCCGCATAGATGTCACACCGGGATTTAAGGGATAAAGTTGGGTGCGTCTCATATGTGCGCCAAAGAAGAACATCACATATAATGACAAAGTGTATAAAGATAAATGTCACAAGTATCATTATTACATAGCAGAAGTCTTACAAAAATAAATGATAACAATAAAGCGAATTAAATATTATTCCTTGGCGCCATCAAGCTGACTAGGAGACGCCACCTAAGGGCCCGTTTGGCACAGCTCCAGCTCCTGATTCTAAGCGAGGATCTGGAGGAGACGTGCCAAACGGGTATTTTTTTAAACTGATTCTCGTGTGGAGTCGAAAGATTGGGAGTCGTTTTTGTGAAGAAAGGTGGGATCTAAAAAAACCTGCTCCACCCTCCCTTAAAACAGCTCCTCAACCAACCAAATATGGACCTCCCTTAAAGTTTGATCGAAATTACCCGCAATTGCCATTGGACAAAAACATAACGAGCCAATTTATGGATTAAACATTTGAGAACATTTTATGCACTACTATGATGAGAATATTTTATATGTTATTGTTTCATAATTTTTTTTCCGTATATGCATTCTACTTATTGGTTTGTAACAAAGTTGAGCTGCAAAGGGTAAAACAGACAATCGCTACAGACCACCAACTCTCAGCAGACAAGAATCAATTTACTTGCCAAACGGTTTTAAAAATGATTCTGATTCTCTAGGAGAATCAGGAGGATCAGCTCCTCACGAGGATCAGGATCTAGAGCTAAAGAAGCAGGAGCTGGAGCTTTGCCAAACGGACCCTAAATAAGCTCGTACCCCTCGTTGTAAGGCTTCTCCTGGACCACCTGTTCTTCTCCTATGGGGGTTATATATCGCAAGGGTGAGCTCACAAAAGATCATAGCTCAACAAGTTGTGGGGAATAATGTGCATGAACTCACCAAATGTGGGAGCTCATGTGAAGTGTAAGGCTGATCAACAAATAAGGGTTAAAGTTGAGCATTGCTTTTAATAAGTTAGTCAAGTTTTATTAACATTTACTAAATGTAAGTAGATACCAAACCAGAGTAATAATAGATCAAAATTAATAATAAAACCACAATGCGATACAAATGACAAATTGAGTTTAATTCCATAAATTAATCATACGAGAGTCTTGAGCTGCTCATGACCAGGAGCACGGTTAGTTATACCTGTTTTACACTATGCAGAGGTTGTACCCTGTACCCACATGTCATGTTACCCATCTGCCACAGGGTTGTACCGACCCCATACACCTCTACCAAGATAGCGAGGCAGGGTAACACTACGAGGCCTTTACAAAGTTCCACTAGCTTCAGAAAAACCGCTATAGTTTCTAGGAAGCGCAATGCAGGAATCCCCTGTCTAACTGCCATAGCAGCAAAATCAACCGGAGAACCTCCCTACACGCCAACTCCCCTACTGCCCTTGCCCCTTTCGGGTAATGTATACCTCTACTAGCTTTCCTAATTAGTCAGCCAAGGGCGTCGCATTCCACCCTTATAGTGGCACGTGTTTCTCAAGATAAGCTCCATGTTCCAATTAACATAATAGTCTTACCATGAACAGAAATAGAACAATAATAATAAAGAATGACCTTGTGTAATAGTTATCTCAACATCCAAAACCATATATAGCAATACCAAAGACTACCCAAAAGTTCAGGGGTAAACAAGGTGTAAAGATGACCAAACTAGGGTGACCTATTGGGTCACATCAAAATTAAGCCTATACATGCCAAAATGATTATAGAGAACATTATTAGGTAAATAAAAGTGGTCAATGCACAACTTGCCTTCAATGAGCACCTGCTCAGCAACTTCTACCTACTGAACACCTGGGTTCTCAATCACTTGCTCGTCTACTCGCCACAATACAAACAAACATGATACAAGGAAATTAATCATCACACCAAATAGAGGAATATACTGCATGATAATATTCTACGCATCACAACGAGATCGTAAGAATAAGAATCACTAAATTCAGAGTTACAGATTAGCAGTTATGACTTTCCGAGGGTTTTATGTGTTTGGTACAAAAATAATCAAGTGATTAATTTTAATCTAAGTTTCATACTAAAACAGTGTAACCAAGTGATAAACAATATTAATACCCAATTAATGCAACTGGAATGAGTTAAAAAGGAGTAAAAATGAATTTTCTATGAATCAAATAAGTTTCTAGAATTATTTAAACATTAAAAATCATTTTCTATAATTCCTTACCCTATTTTCAAGCTTTCTGTACTGCACACGTGAATTTCAGAGAGTTCAGGGGTCTGCTTATAAATTTACAGGGCGCACTTGTGATTTTTTTTATACGCAGTGGACCGCGGGTGGATTCATAATAACCCTAAGGTTTCTTTTGCAAAACAGACGCGGCCAAGAGATGTGAGTAGCCTCGGTTGTCCGATCAAACGCTAGCGGCCCAGATTAAATCTACTCCCCCGCGAACCGGTACACGATCTAAACCATTCGATCCAATTCGAACACTCCAGATTTAAATACCCTAAACCGACTCTCGCCCGATCGTTCTGGATCGGATGGCCCACGCCACTAATCGCGGCCATCCAAGCGAGGATCTACGACCGACACTCATCTTCCCCACTCGACGACACGCCGACGGCCGCCATCTGCACACGATGGAGTACCCGCCCTCCGGTGATACCCTACCGACGCCCCAATGCCCCAAACTAAAATAAATTGGCCCTCCCGCAAGCTGGGAAGGAATAGGAGCCGGTCAATTGCCTTACCCGCACTGGAAGGTAGCAGAGGTCTGGCCACTGCGGGATGCGGTCGGCGGGGTGTCGAAATCGCCGATGAGCAATTCGTCCCACGATGCCGGCGCCGAAGTCCAACCACGGTCACGAACGGCTTCCACGGACACTCGCGAACCGCCACGGCTACGCCCCACGGTCAGACAATCGGCCCTGACGAACCTCACCGACGACGCTGGATGGGTGCCCGCGGTGGCGGTCGATTCACTGGATGAGCACACCCGAGGCGGTGGTTTGCGGAGTTTCAGCGCACGGGGAGGGCATCATGAACTGCGAGGCTGTTAAACTCCGATCACTCCACAGAGAATAAGAACGAGAAGAACGAAGAAGTAGAGCAGAGTGGCGGCTGAAGTAGTTGGCCTTGGGGAAAAGGAAAGGAATTACAGAGTTCAGTTTTCTCGATACCCTTCCTTTCTCTCACCGCTTACATATACTCTCTTACATGGGCTTAATTCACCCACCACGACACAGTTACTTTAGTACTGGCCTGCTTCAGTCGACTCGAACGGCGCCTCGCTCCATCTCCTGTTCTACGTTCTTCTTCAGCATCAGCTTCTCCGGTGTCATGTTCTTCATTATCTCTAGACTTGTCCCGGCCAATGCCTTGCTGCCCTTCAGTGATGCCCACATTCCTTAGCTGCTAAAATAGCTGATTGCCCCCAAGCAGCGGCATTAGGAAACTGAATACGTAGCTGCTGCTCATCCTCCCAAGTCGCTAGGGCTGGTGGCATGAAGGACCACTGCACCAGGACCTGTACACCAGAGTTTACACCACGAGTAACAGTTCGTCGCCATAGAATTTTAAGAGGAACACTAAAACAATAATCCCTAGTAGGTAATGAAGGCGAAGCCACAAACCCCGAACCGACTGCGCGCTTCAACTGAGAAACATGGATCACTGGGTGAATCTTGGATGTGGCTGGAAGCCGCAACTTGTACGCAACCAAGCCAACTCTCTGTTCAATCCGAAATGGTCCAAAAAATTTGAACGCCAGCTTTTGGTGTGCCCTTACTGCTATGGACGACTGAACATGTCACACCCGGATTTTGGGGCACCAAGACCCGGGCGCGAACATAATCACCAGGTGTGCTGGGACCAAGTCTCACACATATGATGATTCATGGCACAGGATCGAATGTCACATCTTTACTATATAATCGGAGTTTTGTACAAAATAAATAAATAATTACATTATATGGAGACAACGGTCCAGCAACCCAAAGTTGACTGGGAGACGACGGCCTAGACCTCTCACAAACTCGACACAGCATCCTCCAAGCGCCTCATCTTGCGGTACCTGTTCTTGACCTGTGGGGGGGTGTGAGACAGCAAGAGTGAGCTCACATACGTTCATCGCTCAACAAGTTGTGGGGAATAATGTGCATGAACTCGCCAAAGGTGGGAGCCCACGTGAAGTGTAAGGCTTACCAAAGAGGATGGTTAGAGCTGAGCATTGCTTTTAAAGTTGGTCAAAATTTTTATTAGCAATTACTAAGTATAAGTAAATACCAACCCAATTAAGTAGTAGAACAAAAGTAACAACATCACCTGCGATGCAATGCATATGACAAATTGAATTTAGTTCCATAAGTTAATCATCAGAGAGTCCTGAGCTGCTCATGACCGTGAGCTCGGCTAGTATACCAGTTTTACACTCTGCAGAGGTGGTACCCTTTACCCACAAGTCATGTTACCCATCTGCCAAGGGATCGCGACTTCCCATACACCTCTACCGAGGAGGCGCGGCAGGGTAACACTACGAGGCCTTTACAAAGTTCCACTAGCTTCAGAAAACCCGCTATAGTTTATAGGAAGCTCCAATGCAGGGTTCTTGCCTGACTGCCATCGCAGCAAAATCAACCAAGGACCTCCCTACACTGACCACTCCCCTACTGCCCTTGCCCATTTCGGGTAAGGTAGTCCTCCACTAGCTTTCCTAATTAATCAGCCAAGGGCGTCCATAAACCCTTGTGGTGGCACGTGTTTCTCAAGTTAAGCTCTATGTTCCAATTAACATTAATGATCTTGACATGAACAGTAAATAACAACGGATAACAAAGGTATAATCATGAATAATGTGTATCTCAATGCCCAAAACCACGTATAGCACTAGCAAGTACTACCCAAAAAGTTCAGTGGTAAACAAGGCATAAAGATAGACAAACTAGGGTAACCTATTAGGTCCCATCAAAATTAACCTATGCAGATCATTATGATTAATTAGAACATGAGTGGGTAAAAGAAGTGATCAAGGGCACAACTTGCTTGGGACTTGAGATTCCAGGTACCAGGATGATCTTCAGATGACTCGTAACCTCACCGCTATTCGTAGCAATATAGACAAACATGGATAGGCAAAATTAACATCACACCAAACATAAGATTAAACTGTATGATAATAATCTACGCGTGCTATGAGATCGTGGGTTCAAGAACCGATAAATTCGGAGATACGGTTAAGGGGTTATGATTTATGGGAGATAATTGTGATTTAAATGTTAAACTATATTATAAATTAGTTAATATACATCATATGAGGAAATATACTCATAATAGTTAAGTAAAATTTAATCCAGGTTATAACTTGTTTAGAAATCATATCATAATCAAATCACTATCATAATCTAGTTTAACTTTGGTTAAAAGGTATAATCTATTGAACATAGGCTAAACAAATATCTAATTATAAAAATATGTTATATGGTACAATTAACGTTGCCCGTGTTCAGACAGTAATTTTATGAAGCTAACACAATTTGAATGGATCGAATCAGAGTCAAAATGAGTAAGTTATGGAATAAACAAGTTTCCATGTATTTTTAACACTTATTTTATGAATTCATGGGATTTATGGACTGCGGATGCAAATACCAGAGAGCTCGGGGTTAGTTTCATAAATTCCAGGGCCTCGGTTGTAAGGGTTTCTTTATACTTGAGGATGGCGGGTTAATTGTGGCAAAGGGCAGGGGCTCTTTAGCAACAGGTCACGGCGAAGGGGTACGGTTAGAGCTGAGCCGCAGGATAGAAATCAGGCGGCCCGGATTAGATCGTGCTTTAAATGAAACGGTATGCAATATGAGCCCTTGGATCTGAGATCAATGCCCTAGATTCTAAAACGCCAGGATCACCCCTGGCCCCTCCATCCATCGATCAACGGCCCGGATTCAAAGTGTTGAAGGGTTATTTGCTCTTCTAATCTTGATCGTCGCTTGCTAATCCAACGGCCTGAGGGCTTTCATCCCCACAAGGCAGGACGCGGCGGCACTAAGACCCGCACGGCGGAGGCCATGGCCAGACCGTGCCGCCCATCGATCCTAAGCCCGAAGCTCCGATCTGATGAATGTTATGCATAGATGAGACATAGAGGGACTGGAGGATGGATGCCCTACCGGTACACATGCAGCACAGACCCTTGCCCATGGTGACCAGCGGCCACACGGTGGCGGTACGCCCCGACGAGTGATTCCGGTCAACCCAATCATCGTTCTTGCACGGGATGTCGACGAGGACCATCGAGGTGAACTCGTGAAGACCACAGACGATCGTATGTCCACACAACATCGCTGCAGACGTCGGACGACGATGACCCACGGTCTGCACTCGATCCCTGCCCGATGTCCACCCCGAGGGTGAGGTGCTTGTGAAGGATGCGGCACGAGAGGCGTTGTGTTTGGATAGGGTCTAGCGGCACTAAGCTATATAGGCCCGGGGATGGAGGGGATTCGCACGGAGCTCTGGCCGGCTGTAACAACCCTGCGCGGTTTCCGCGGGCACTGTTGCCGGCAGGCGGCAACAAGTCCGAGCGGAGGAGAACGATAGACGAAGCGGACCCACATGTAAGCGCCACACAAGAAAAAGAGAAGGGAAGAACGTAGAGTGGGCTGGCGCGGGGTGCAGTGTAATTGGGCCGGCTGAGGAATTTCGGCCCAAGTGCATGAATTTCCTATTTTCTTCTCTCTTTTTTTTTCTATAATTATTCAAACTAAATTCAAATTCTTGGTTGAACTCCAGATTTAAAATGTCAACAAAAGTCTACATGAATCATGCTTCCACTCTCTGTAATAATATTATTTATTTATTGTTATTATCTTGTAAATATAGTGTGTATTTTTCCCTTCTCTTCCTTTTCTTCTTTTATTTTCAAATTCTGTTTTTTTTAAACTTAATCTTGTCTCATAAATGTGAATACAAATGCAAAAATATAAGAACTCAACATGAATGCAGATTCTGTATTTATTTATTTATTGTTTGACCACTTTAATTTCCCATAATGGAGTATGCACAAAGAACATCAATTAATTCCCAAAAAAATTTATATATAAATACATGAATTTATTTATTCTATTATTTTCACCTTACATAAATTTTAGGGCTTTACAAATCCTACCCCCTTAACAGAAATCTCGTCCTCGAGATTTGTTAGAAGAAGGGATACAAATGAATTGGTTTGTGATTTTAGCTTTTAATTTTTTTATTAGATCAAGAATGAAGGGTATTTTCTTTCGTAATCATTGGTGGGTAATTAGGAGAGCATGGGTATACGTAGGTACAATAATATATTATGTAGGATAAAATGTGGGTAGGTCAGGGCAAGAATAGCCTGAGGCAAGACAGTTTATGGTGAGAAAGGACTCCCTGTTGGGTGGTAATGCACCAGGAGATCGAGTTCGACTTCCTCTCCTTCCTTGATGAGGTTGATCTTTTCCTTCTTGAGCCTTGGTGTCTCCTTCCGGGTTTGAAACAAGAGGTTAACACGTAGGTAGAGCATCTAGTTTAGTAGATGGCTATGAGATTAGTCAGAATCTAGTTTGGTTGTTTTTCCTTCTGAATGGTTTGGATAGGTTATGTAATCTATTATGTAGGTCAAGTTGTTGGATATAGCCGAGTTGATCTAAGTCACTAATTTAGGCGAAGGTGAATTAGGAGTATGGCCTTATCTTTTGTACCAGTATTAACTAACTTGTTTAGGTAACTCCTTTAAGATTGGATCATATTAGATTAGATCACATTAGATTAGATGGGATCAAGATTAAATTGATATCACTAGATTAGGCTACATAAGATCTATTTAATTTATTTTGGATTAGATCCTGGTTGTTACTTTAGGATGAGATAAGTACAGTGGTTAGGATAAGATGATTCCTTCAAGATAAAATGAATCTATTAAGATAAGAGAGAATCTTTTAGATAAGATGGATCTATTGAGATGAGATAGATCTTTAATGAAGGATAATCTAGATTATTTAGTTATCTTATGAATTATATTTATGCCTATATGTATATGCGGATGTAATTGTGGACATTACTCCACAACCCATAACACTCAATCAAAGATCCAAATCAGACAAGTATCATAAGAACAAACATTCAAGCATATAGATAAAAAAAATAGTTTTGTTTTTTTTGTTCCTAAGATTAGGTCTCCTATTCCTAAATGTCACTTTAGGTACGAGATTTCAAAGTGTGAAATCCACATTTGTCTTTAGAAAGAAAAGATAAGAATAATCAGAGTAAGCGGAATTAGATGAGAAAAGATTAAGATAAGTTTAGAAAGAATCAGAGTAACAGAGGTAAGTAAGTATTGGTTGTCCAGTTCTATCTAGGTTTCGTCCTACAGTCAACATTCCTCTGATACCACTTCTGTCACACCCGGATTTTGGGGCACCAAGACCCGGGCGCGAACATAATCACCAGGTGTGCTGGGACCAAGTCTCACACATATGATGATTCATGGCACAGGATCGAATGTCACATCTTTACTATATAATCGGAGTTTTGTACAAAAGAAATAAATAATTACATTATATGGAGACAACGGTCCAGCAACCCAAAGTTGACTCGGAGACGACGGCCTAGACCTCTCACGAACTCGACACAGCATCCTCCAAGCGCCTCATCTTGCGGTACCTGTTCTTGACCTGTGGGGGGGGGTGTGAGACAGCAAGAGTGAGCTCACATACGTTCATCGCTCAACAAGTTGTGGGGAATAATGTGCATGAACTCGCCAAAGGTGGGAGCCCACGTGAAGTGTAAGGCTTACCAAAGAGGATGGTTAGAGCTGAGCATTGCTTTTAAAGTTGGTCAAAATTTTTATTAGCAATTACTAAGTATAAGTAAATACCAACCCAATTAAGTAGTAGAACAAAAGTAACAACATCACCTGCGATGCAATGCATATGACAAATTGAATATAGTTCCATATGTTAATCATCAGAGAGTCCTGAGCTGCTCATGACCGTGAGCTCGGCTAGTATACCAGTTTTACACTCTACAGAGGTGGTACCCTTTACCCACAAGTCATGTTACCCATCTGCCAAGGGATCGCGACTTCCCATACACCTCTACCGAGGAGGCGAGGCAGGGTAACACTACGAGGCCTTTACAAAGTTCCACTAGCTTCAGAAAACCCGCTACAGTTTATAGGAAGCTCCAATGCAGGGTTCTTGCCTGACCGCCATCGCAGCAAAATCAACCAAGGACCTCCCTACACTGACCACTCCCCTACTGCCCTTGCCCCTTTCGGGTAAGGTAGTCCTCCACTAGCTTTCCTAATTAATCAGCCAAGGGCGTCCATAAACCCTTATGGTGGCACGTGTTTCTCAAGTTAAGCTCTATGTTCCAATTAACATTAATGATCTTGACATGAACAGTAAATAACAACGGATAACAAAAGTATAATCATGAATAATGTGTATCTCAATGCCCAAAACCACGTATAGCACTAGCAAGTACTACCCAAAAAGTTCAGTGGTAAACAAGGCATAAAGATAGACAAACTAGGGTAACCTATTAGGTCCCATCAAAATTAACCTATGCATATCATTATGATTAATTAGAACATGAGTGGGTAAAAGAAGTGATCAAGGGCACAACTTGCCTGGGACTTGAGATTCCATGTACCAGGATGATCTTTAGATGACTCGTAACCTCACCGCTATTCGTAGCAATATAGACAAACATGTATAGGAAAAATTAACATCACACCAAACATAAGATTAAACTGTATGATAATAATCTACGCGTGCTATGAGATCGTGGGTTCAAGAACCGATAAATTCGGAGATACGGTTAAGGGGTTATGATTTATGGGAGATAATTGTGATTTAAATGTTAAACTATATTATAAATTAGTTAATATACATCATATGAGGAAATATACTCATAATAGTTAAGTAAAATTTAATCCAGGTTATAACTTGTTTAGAAATCATATCATAATCAAATCACTATCATAATCTAGTTTAACTTTGGTTAAAATGTATAATCTATTGAACATAGGCTAAACAAATATCTAATTATAAAAATATGTTATATGGTACAATTAATGTTGCCCGTGTTCAGACAGTAATTTTATGAAGCTAACACAATTTGAATGGATCGAATCGGAGTCAAAATGAGTAAGTTATGGAATAAACAAGTTTCCATGTATTTTTAACACTTATTTTATGAATTCATGGGATTTATGGACTGCGGATGCAAATACCAGAGAGCTCGGGGTTAGTTTCATAAATTCCAGGGCCTCGGTTGTAAGGGTTTCTTTATACTTGAGGATGGCGGGTTAATTGTGGCAAAGGGCAGGGGCTCTTTAGCAACAGGTCACGGCGAAGGGGTACGGTTAGAGCTGAGCCGCAGGATAGAAATCGGGCGGCCCGGATTAGATCGTGCTTTAAATGAAACGGTATGCAATATGAGCCCTTGGATCTGAGATCAATGCCCTGGATTCTAAAACGCCAGGATCACCCCTGGCCCCTCCATCCATCGATCAACGGCCCGGATTCAAAGTGCTGAAGGGTTATTTGCTCTTCTAATCTTGATCGTCGCTTGCTAATCCAACGGCTCGAGGGCTTTCTTCCCCACAAGGCAGGACGCGGCGGCACTAAGACCCGCACGGCGGAGGCCATGGCCAGACCGTGTCGCCCATCGATCCTAAGCCCGAAGCTCCGATCTGATGAATGTTATGCATAGATGAGACATAGAGGGACTGGAGGATGGATGCCCTACCGGTACACATGCAGCACAGACCCTCGCCCATGGTGACCAGCGGCCACACGGTGGCGGTACGCCCCGACGAGTGATTCCGGTCAACCCAGTCATCGTTCTTGCACGGGATGTCGACGAGGACCATCGAGGTGAACTCTTGAAGACCACAGACGATCGTATGTCCACACAACGTCGCTGCAGACGTCGGACGACGATGACCCACGGTCTGCACTCGATCCCTGCCCGATGTCCACCCCGAGGGTGAGGTGCTTGTGAAGGATGCGGCACGAGAGGCGTTGTGTTTGGATAGGGTCTAGCGGCACTAAGCTATATAGGCCCGGGGATGGAGGGGATTCGCACGGAGCTCTAGCCGGCTGTAACAACCGTGCGCGGTTTCCGCGGGCACTTTTGCCGGCAGGCGGCAACAAGTCCGAGCGGAGGAGAACGATAGACGAAGCGGACCCACATGTAAGCGCCACACAAGAAAAAGAGAAGGGAAGAACGTAGAGTGGGCTGGCGCGGGGTGCAGTGTAATTGGGCCGGCTGAGGAATTTCGGCCCAAGTGCATGAATTTCCTATTTTCTTCTCTCTTTTTTTTCTATAATTATTCAAACTAAATTCAAATTCTTGGTTGAACTCCAAATTTAAAATGTCAACAAAAGTCTACATGAATCATGCTTCCACTCTCTGTAATAATATTATTTATTTATTGTTATTATCTTGTAAATATAGTGTGTATTTTTCCCTTCTCTTCCTTTTCTTCTTTTATTTTCAAATTCTGTTTTTTTTAAACTTAATCTTGTCTCATAAATGTGAATACAAATGCAAAAATATAAGAACTCAACATGAATGCAGATTCTGTATTTATTTATTTATTATTTGACCACTTTAATTTCCCATAATGGAGTATGCACAAAGAACATCAATTAATTCCCAAAAAAATTTATATATAAATACATGTATTTATTTATTCTATTATTTTCACCTTACATAAATTTTAGGGCTTTACAGAACATATGGCTGAAGCTTTAGAAAAACCCAGTCTCCAACAGCAAAAGAATGCTCATATCGGCCCTTATCTGCTTGACGTTTCATACGGTGCTTGGCCCTTTCCAAATGTTGCTTTATCACTTCAGACATCAAATGCCTCTCCTGCAACCAGGAACTCAGATCACGCGAACTGACAGTGGATTCTGCTGAAATGCCAAACTGTCGAGGCTGCGTGCCATATAACGCCTGAAACGGTGAAATACCAGTGGCTGAATGAGTGGAAGAATTATACCAAAATTGTGCAACAGACAACCATTTACTCCACTGGTGAGGGCACGCATGCACAAAGCAACAGAGAAAATTTTCCAGACATTGATTTACTCTTTCTGATTGACCGTCCGTTTGAGGGTGATACGCCGAACTCATGCGAAGTTGGACACCGGCCAACCGAAAGAGCTCCTGCCATAATGTGCTAAGAAAGATTTTATCCCGATCAGACACTATGGACTTAGGCAACCCATGATGCTTGTACACCTGATCGTGAAATAGGCGAGCCACCGATAAAGCTGTAAAGGGGTGCTTGAGAGGGAGGAAGTTTGCATACTTGGTAAAAGTGTCGACAATAACCAAAATGCATGTGTATGATTGCGATACCGGTAGTGCCTCGATAAAGTCCATAGTAATAATCTGCCACAACGACGTTGGTACTGGTAATGGCTGCAATAGACCGGGCAATCGAGATCGATCAGCCTTGGCTTGTTGACAAATGAGACACTAACAAACAAACTCATGCACCGCTTTCTTCATACCATGCCATGCAAATAATTGCTTCAACCTGGCATAAGTGACTGGTATGCCCGAATGATCACCAATCGCCGACGCATGGAAGGCTGCAACCAAACGCTGCTGTAACTCCGGTGCAGACCCTACCCAGATTCTATTTTTGTAGCGCAGGAGACCATCGTTCCATGAATAATTGGGCACTGCATTTGGATCAAGAGCTAATTTGGTGATCATTGCTGAAGCCACTGCATCTTGTGAGTAGGAATCAGCCATTTCAGTTATCCAAAGTGGTGTACCCGACGACAAGGCCAAACAAGATTCCATCGTGTGCTGTTGTCGGGATAGTGCATCGACAGCAGTGTTGTCAATGCCCTTTTTATAGACAATCCGATATTGTAGCCCTAACAAACGGGTGAACATTTTCTTTTGCCACGGTGTATGGAGACATTGTTCATCAAGCTGAATCAGACTACGATGATCAGTATGAATCTGGAACTCTTTCAACTGCAGATAATGACGCCAGTGATCCACAGCGACAATTATGGCCAAAAACTCCTTTTCATATGTTGACAGTCCCTGCAGCTTGAGACCAAGGGCTTTGCTTAAATAAGCAATTGGATGGCCTACCTGCATCAGCACCGCACCCACTCCTACATTACTGGCGTCTGTCTCGAGGCAAAAAGGCAAGGAAAAATTGGGAAGAGCCAGAACCGGTGCTGTCACCAATGCTTGTTTCAGTGCTTGAAAAGCCAACTCATGGTCTGATGTCCAGAGAAATATTGCCCCCTTTTTTAACAGCAATGTCAATAGTTTGGCAATGACCCCAAAATGGCGCACAAACCGCCGGTAATACCCTGCTAGCCCGAGAAAGCTACGCAATTCCTTAACATTGCCAGGTGTCTTCCACTGTGCGACAGCTTGAATCTTAGATGGATCTGTTGCTACCCCGTCAGCTGAAATGACATGTCCCAAATACGCCAGCTGAGACTGCGCAAAGGAACACTTCGGCACTTTGACCTGCCATTTATCCCTTGCCAGCAGCTCCAAAACCTGACGAATGTGAACAAGATGGGCATTCCAATTCTCACTGTAAATCAGAATGTCATCGAAAAAGACTAGTACACAACGGCGCAGCAAGGGAGCCAAGGTCACATTCATTGCCCGTTGAAATGTTGCTGGTGCACCTGTTAGTCCAAAAGCCATGACACGGAATTCATATTGGCCGGAATGGGTCTGGAAGGCCGTCTTGTGCGTGTCGGATGGAAGCAGCCGAATCTGATGATAACCAGCAGTAAGATCGAGGCTGGTGAACCACGAAGCATTACCCAATTCATCCAATAATTCTTCAATCATGGGAACCAGAAAGATTGACTTCTTGGTGATAGCATTGAGATGGCGAAAGTCCACACAAAAACGCCATGAACTGTCCTTCTTTTTAACTAACAACACAGATGATGAAAAGGAACTTGTGCTCGGCTGAATGAGACCAGATTGAAGCATTACTGCCACCTGTCGATCTATTTCATCCTTGATAGCGGGTGGGTAACGATAAGGCCTGACATGCACGGTCGTTGCACCCTGAACCAGAGGAATTGCATGATCACACTCCCGTGCCGGAAGTAAACCTACTGGAGGGGCAAACACTGAAGCAAACTCGGAGAGCAGCTCAACCAACAGAGGGGGCAGATTCATATCTGAAAAGGAAGGACCACCAGTGTCTATCCTTGCTACCTCCACCACAGCACCTGGCAGTAATGCTGCTGTGACCCCATGCAGCAAAACAGATGACTGACCATAGGGAATCAACATCCATTTGTGCAACCAATGGACCTTCATGGGGCTGTGTTGCGAGAGCCAATCCATTCCCACAATGAGATGATATGTGGACAGATCCAACACCCGGAAATCTGACACAAATTCATAATTTTGAACTGACCAAGAAGCCCCCAACAACTGGTGAGAACACTGCATGTTTCCACCATTTGCGATCCTGATTGCTACAGGGCAACCTAATGAGGACACACCGGTCAGCTTACTGGCCACCGTGGAAGCCAAGAAGGAGTGAGAACTTCCCGAGTCTATCAAGATAAGAACTGGAATGTCTTGAATGAAGCCTTGAAATTTCATTGTGTTTGATGCTTCAACACCTTGCACTACTGCGACCGAGAGCGACAAGCACTGAGTTGTATCAACAGGAGAGGCAGCTTCTGTACTCCTTGTTTCAGATTCATCCTCATCTTGATATAAATCCCAGACTTCTTGTAACACATGAAGTTGGACCGTTGGGGGGCAACGATGATCTTTCGACCATTTTTCAGCGCAGCGTTGGCACAACCCTTTGGCTCGACGGTACGCACGCAGTGCCGCCATCTTATCATCAAAGGCTCGAGGACGTGAATGATCCCCCGTGTGGCCCTCAGGTACACCCCATTTCTCCGACGATGGTGGAAGAGGTAGAGGAAGAGGTCCCCTACCCGACGTCTTGCCAGTCCATGCCCAGTCGGCACGACGAATCTCCTTCTTCTCGGGGCTTGACACCTCCTCCTGCAACAGGGCAAGCACGCAGGCAGCATCCAAAGAAGGTGGGCGTTGAACGAAAACAGCAGCACGTATATCAGCCCGCAACCCATCTACATATCTCTGGACAAAGTACATTGGGTCTATAGGCCTCCCATAAGCAGTCAAATTATCCACTAGAGAATTAAATTGCTCTACATATTCTGAAACCGATGTGGTCTGCTTAATGTGAAACAAGCGACGAATGAAAATTTCGTGCTCGTCTTTGCCAAACCTCTCCAACAGTAACTGACAAAACCCCAACCATGATGAAGCCGGATACTGCTCACCAAAAGATGATAGCCAACGAGCAGCGGCTCCCACAAAATGCATGGTAGCCACACGAAGCGATACTGCAGGCTCCACCGAGTACATATCAAAATAATCCTGGCTACGCCGAATCCATAGCTTGGGGTTTGAACCATCAAAGGTAGGGAAATTGAGCTTAGGTAATCGGCCTCTAACTACACCTCCCCACCCATTCCCCTGGTCGTCCTCAGCACGTGACAATGGCAACACCGGGTGACACGATGATGACCCATGTAAAACATGCTGATGAAATTGCGGTGAGGACGTACCCTTTACCGGGGGATGCAGCAGGGTCGTCACTGACCCAAACCCATCCTCCCGGTTCATCAAGTCGGCGTGGTGCCCGTAGGGCTGGTTGGCTGTATGTCCGGCCGATGGGCGCACGACAGCAGCCGGAGTAGGCGCGAGGACTCCGAGCATGGGCGGAGGTTTGTCCACCAGCGCCCTCTCCCAGTGCTTGGAGATTTTGCCGACCTCCAAGCGCAGATCATCGACGACTCCTTCCATCGAGGTGCGCCAGTCGTCGAACACCCTAGAGGCGCGCTCGATGGCGGTGATGCGCTGCTCCTGTCCCGAGGTGAACGCCGAGAACGCCGCTTCCCAGCATGCGTCCTGTTCTGCCGCCCGTCGATCCCACTTGGCATCGTGGTCGGCGAATCGCTTGGAAATCTCGTCGAGGACGATCTGCATGTCCGGTTTCATGACGACTTGCTGACGACGTGAACGGGTGAAGTAGCCGTGGTTTGGCTGAAGATCCAGTGTGCGACGAAGGAAGTTGCCAGGAATCGTAGCCTCTGAATACCAATTGTTAACAACTCCGATCACTCCACAGAGAATAAGAACGAGAAGAATGGAGAAGTAGAGCAGAGTGGCGGCTGAAGTAGTTGGCCTTGGGGAAGAGGAAAGGAATTACAGAGTTCAGTTTTCTCGATACCCTTCCTTTCTCTCACCTCTTACATATACTCTCTTACATGGGCTTAATTCACCCACCACGGCCCAGTTACTTTAGTACTGGCCTGCTTCAGCCGACTCGAACGACGCCTCGCTCCATCTCCTGTTCCGCGTTCTTCTTCAGCATCAACTTCTCCGGTGTCATGTTCTTCATTATCTCCAGACTTGTCCCGGCCAATGCCTTGCTGCCCTTCAGTGATGCCCACAGAGGCGTCCAGGGGGTCATATCCCCACGTCGCGGCGGATTCAAGCCCAGCATCCGGTCTCCGCGCATGGCGGTTGCAACAACCTCGCCGTGGATTGAGGATGTATGGCAAGTGGGACCATCGGGTGGAGTGCAAGCGCGCGCTGAGGCTTATACACTGACAAAGGGGACCCACGTGTCGGTGCCCAGTCCTGGTTGGACAGCACGGGCGAAGGGGAGGAAAATGGGTCGTCTCTAGAGAATTTGGCTCACGCGCAACTTATTCTTTCTTTTTTTATTTTTCTTTTGTTTTTCTGTGTTATTTTCCTTTTTAGTTTTATATTTCAAATTTGAATTTAAATTTTGTTGTGAGTTTCACATTTGGGCTAAATGCACAAATTCAAACCCTAGTATAATAAGAATATATTTATTTATGTATTTATTTTCTTTATATAGTATTTTCTTTCTCTTCCTCTTTTCTTTGTTATTTCAAATTTCTAGATTTGGGCACTAATTCATTTTTTTATTATTACTATTATTAAATGCACAAACACATAAACTCCAGCATGATGCATAGGTTGTTTAGGTGTCATAAGCCAATTAATCACTTTAAATGTGGTTATGCATATGTTCTAATAAATAGAGGAAAAACATATAAGGAGATCAACTCTTTCTTATTGTTTACAATTTGGGTATTATAAATCCTACCCCCCTTAAAAATAATCTCGACCTCGAGATTAAGAGGAACTACAGAAAAGATGGAGAAATTCTATCTGAAGCTCTTCTTCCCTCTCCCAAGTAGCTTCATCTTCACCATGGTGGCTCCATTGCACTTTGCACATTTTGATCACTTTATTCCTTGTAACCCAAGTCAAGGTGTCAATGATCTTGATAGGATACTATGTAAGTTATATCACCTTGCAGACTGAGCTCTTCCATTGGCAATTGTTCCTCGGGAACACAGAGACACTTCTTGAGTTGAGACACGTGGAATACATCATGTATATCAGACAGATGATCTGGTAGTTCAAGCTGGTAGGCCATCTCCCCAACTCGCCTAAAGATTCTGAAGGGTCCAATAAAGTGAGGGGATAGCTTGCCTTTAACTTTGAATCTTCTCATTCCATGAAGTGGTGATACCTTGAGGTACACGTGGTCACCCTCTTCAAACTCCAGTGGTCTTCTTCGATTATCAGCATAGCTCTTCTGCCGAGTCTGTGCTATCCTCAAGTTCTCCCGGATCATACAGACTTGTTCTTCTGCCTCTTGAATAATTCAGGCCCAAAGAACTTCCTTTCACCAGTCTGATCCCAATACAGAGGAGTTCTACACTTTCTGCCATATAAAGCTTCAAATGGTGACATTTTCATACTGGCCTGATAACTATTATTATAAAAGAACTCAGCATATGGTAGACTCTTGTCCCAACTGCCTCCATGCTTAAGGGCACAAGCTCTTAACATATCCTCAATTACTTGGTTAGTTCTCTCAGTCTAGCCATCAGTTTGGGGATGATAGGCCGAACTAAAGTTCAACTTCGTATCCATGTTCTCATGAAGGCTCTTCCAAAATCTTGAGGTGAATTGGGATCCTCGATCAGAAACAATCTTCTTCGGTACACCATGTAAGCACACAATTCGAGCCATATATAACTCTGCCAACTGAGAACACTTGTAAGTGGTCTTGACTGGAATGAAGTGAGCCACTTTGGTCAGTCTATCCATGATCACCCATATAGAATCGTAACCCTTCGGGGTGCGAGGCAACCCGGTAATGAAATCCATACCAATTTCTTCCCACTTCCATTCAGGTACTTTTAATGGGTGTAGTAGTCCAGCTGGTCTTTGATGTTCAGGTTTGACTCTTTGACATACATCACACACAACCACGTGTGCAACTACATCTCTTTTCAGCCCATACCACCAGTACTTCTACTTCAGATCTTGGTACATCTTAGTGCTACCAGGATGAATAGAGTAATCAGAGTCATGGGCTTCCTTTAGTATGGTCTCATGGAGGCTATCAATCTCAGGAACACATATCCGGTTCTTGAACCATATTGTGCCTTGCTCATCCTTCGTGAAGTATGGACCTCTACCTTCTACCATCAGATCTTTGATTTCTTGGATTTTAGCATCACCGATCTGACCCTTGCGTATTTCTTGCTCCAAGGTAGGTTCCACTTCAATAGTGATACCTTAAGTGTTTGCAACTATTCCCAGGTTGAGTCGTCTAAAATCTTCTACTAGCTCATCAGGTAACTGGGCAACAATAGCTCCATGAACATGCTCCTTCTGACTCAAGGCATCCACAACCAGATTCGACTTGCCCAGGTGATAGTGAAACTCCAAGTCATAATCATTGATGACCTCTAACCAACGGCGTTGCCTAAGGTTGAGATCTTTTTGAGTGAAGATATACTTTAAGCTCTTATGATTAGTATAGACTTGGCACTTAGTTCCCATTATATAATGCCTCCAAATCTTGAGAGCATGCACTACGGCTGTTAGTTCTAAGTCATGAGTGGGGTAGTTCAACTCATGTTTCCGCAACTGGCGCGACGTGCATGCGATAACATGTCCTTTCATAAGAACACATCCCAAGCCCTGGCGGCACGCATCACAGTATATATCAAATCCCTTCTACAGATCTGGCATAATCAACACTGGGGGTGACATCAATCTTAGCTTTAGTTGATTGAAACTATCTTGACATTCACAAGACCAATTAAACTCCTTTCCCTTCTCTAATAGTGAGGTCATAGGCTTAGCAATCTTGGAGAATCCTTAAATAAATCACAGCTAGGAACCCGCAAGTCCCACGAAACTCCGAATTTCAGTAACCGAGCTTGGTATCTTCCATCCCACTATTTCTCTTACTTTAGCAGGATCCACTGATATTCCTCCATTAGAGATGATGTGTCCAAGGAATGGCACTTCATCAATCTAGAACTTGCACTTGCTATATATAACTCTGCCAACTAAGAACCCTTGTAAGTGGTCTTGACCGGAATGAAGTGAGCCACTTTGGTCAGTCTATCCACGATCACCCATATAGAATCGTAACCCTTCGGGGTGCGAGGCAACCCGGTAATGAAATCCATACCAATTTCTTCCCACTTCCAATCAGGTACTTTTAATGGGTGTAGTAGTCCAGCTAGTCTTTGATGTTCAGCTTTGACTCTTTGACATACATCACACACAACCATGTGTGCAACTACATCTCTTTTCAGCCCATACCACTAGTACTTCTACTTCATATCTTGGTACATCTTAGTGCTACCAGGATGAATAGTGTAATCAGAGTCATGGGCTTCCTTCAGTATGGTCTCACGGAGGCTGTCAATCTTAGGAACACATATCCGGTTCTTGAACCATATTGTGCCCTGCTCATCCTCTGTGAAGTATGGGCCTCTACCTTCTACCATCAGATCTTTGATTTCTTGGATTTTAGCATCACCGATCTGACCCTTGCGTATTTCTTGCTTCAAGGTAGGTTCCACTTCAATAGTGATACCTTCATTGTCTGCAACTATTCCTAGGTTGAGTCGTCTAAAATCTTCTACTAGCTCATCGGGTAACTGGGCAACAATAGCTGCATGAACATGCTCCTTCTGACTTAAGGCATCCGCAACCAGATTCGCCTTGCCCAGGTGATAGTGAATCTCCAAGTCATAATCATTGATGACCTCTAACCAACGGTGTTGCCTAAGGTTGAGATCTTTCTGAGTGAAGATATACTTTAAGCTCTTATGATTAGTAGAGACTTGGCACTTAGTTCCCATTATATAATGCCTCCAAATCTTGAGAGCATGCACTACGACTGTTAGTTCTAAGTCATGAGTGGGGTAGTTCAACTCATGTTTTCGCAACTGGCGCGACGCACAGGCGATAACATGTCCTTGCATAAGAAGACATCCCAGGCCCTGGTGGCACGCATCACAGTATATATCAAATCCCTTCTGCAGATCTGGCATAATCAACACTGGGGGTGACATCAATCTTAGTTTCAGTTGATTGAAACTATCTTGACATTCACAAGACCAATTAAACTCCTTTGCCTTCTCTAACAGTGAGGTCATAGGCTTAGCAATCTTGGAGAATCCTTAAATAAATCGCAGCTAGTAACCCGCAAGTCCCAAGAAACTCCGAATTTCAGTAACCGAGCTTGGTATCTTCCATCCCACTATCTCTCTTACTTTAGCAGGATCCACTGATATTCCTCCATTAGAGATGATGTGTCCAAGGAATGGCACTTCGTCAATCTAGAACTCGCACTTGCTATACTTGGCATAGAGTCGATTATCCTGTAACTTCTGTAGCACCATCCATGGATGTTCCTCATGATCACTATCATTCTTGGAATAAATGAGAATGTCGTCGATGAATACCACGACGAATCTATCAAGATACTCCATGAACACCTTGTTCATTAGATTCATGAAGTAGGCTGGTGCATTAGTTAAGCCAAATGAAATGACTATGAACTCATATAGACCATATCGGGTAGAGAAAGCCGTGTTGGGAATATCAGAAGGCCTAATCTTTATTTGGTGATAACCCGATATGAGATCAATCTTAGAGAATACCCTGACACCTCTCATCTAATCAAATAAATCTTCAATACGAGGTAAAGGATATTTGTTCTTAATGGTGACATCATTAAGTGATCTATAATCAACACACATCCTCTGTGATCCATCCTTCTTCTGTACAAATAGAACCGGCGCTCCCCAAGGTGAGGAACTCGGACGAATGTACCTCGCCTCCTGTAACTCTATTAGTTGCTTCTTAAGTTCTTTTAGTTCTTCTACTGACATCCTGTATGGCCTTTTTGAAATAGGAGCGGTCCCAGGTAAGAGATCAATAACAAACTCAACCTCCCTATCTGGTGGCATTCCGGGTAACTCCTCTGGAAAGACATAATGGAAATCTCTAACCACACGGATGTTTCTGCCCACAAATTTCCCATCTACTAGATATACGGTGGGTCTGGTAGAGGCGGTTATGGTAATCATTACTTCGAATCTTTCTCCTATTGGACTGGTGAGTTCTACGGTTCCCTAGCATAATGTATGACTACCTTTGGCTTTCTTAACCATGACATACCAAGTATTAGATCTATACTGCTTTCCTATAATACTATAAGCGTAGACCAGAATTACCTTCCCATAATTGTCAGTGTTAATCTTTTGGTCATATAGTTTGCTTCAATAGGCACTTTAGCGGTAATTACTATCAGTGGTTTTTCCATATTTTGAAGTGCTAACTCATTTGTGTTGGCATAGCGAGCCAAAATAAACGAATGCGTAGCTCCAGAATCAAATAATATAGTTGCAGGAATTGAATTAATATAAAACATACCATTAGCGATGTCAACTCCATCAGCGGTAGCATCGGCACTGACTTGGTTGACTCTGACAATGCTCAATCCCTTTCTAGAACATAGGGTTGGTTGCTTGCGTTGGACGGGTGTGCTAGGAATCCTCTTTGGACAAGCATTGGCATAGTGACCTGCCCACACTTGAAGCAAGTGGTGACTGTACCCTGTCTTGTAGGTCTCGCTGGGGTGCCAGTGGGGGTAGCCTAAGGAGTATGTGGAGCTTGTGGAGTTCCCTGTGGTGCATACTGAGCTAGGCGTTGTCCTCCTCTAGGACGAGCTGGTGTACCCTGGGGTGGAACATAGCGAGGACGGATGCTACTGCTCCCTTGCCCCTGGATATAGCCTTCATCTTCATCTCACCCAGCTGAACACGTTTGTGTTCAATAGCTATCGCCTTATCCAGAAGCCTCTGGAAAGATGGGAAGGTGTGAGCAACCAGCTGATACTGAAGTGGTCCAACAAGTCCCTCCATGAAATGCTTATGCTTGCTTTCATCATCAGCAACTTCATCTGGAGCATACTGAAAGTCGCCTAGAGGGGGGGGTGAATAGGGCAAAACTGAAATTTACAAAGTTAATCACAACTACAAGCCGGGTTAGCGTTAGAAATATAATCGAGTCCGAGAGAGAGGGTGCAAAACAAATCGCAAGCGAATAAAGAGTGTGACACGCGGATTTGTTTTACCGAGGTTCGGTTCTTGCAAACCTACTCCCCGTTGAGGTGGTCACAAAGACCGGGTCTCTTTCAACCCTTTCCCTCTCTCAAACGGTCCCTCGGACCGAGTGAGCTTCTTCTTCTCAAACAATTGGAACACAAAGTTCCCGCAAGGACCACCACACAATTGGTGTCTCTTGCCTCAATTACAAGTGAGTTTGATCTCAAGAAGGATTGAGAAAGAAAAGAAGCAATCCAAGCGCAAGAGCTCAAAAGAACACAACAAATCTCTCTCACTAGTCACTAAGGCTTTGTGCGGAATTGGGAGAGGATTTGATCACTTGAGTGTGTCTAGAATTGAATGCTAGAGCTCTTGTAAGTAGTTGGAAGGTGGAAAACTTGGATGACTTGAATGTGGGGTGGTTGGGGGTATTTATAACCCCAACCACCAAACTAGCCGTTTGGTGGAGGCTGCTGTCGCATGGCGCACCGGACAGTCCGGTGCGCCACCGGACACTGTCCAGTGCGCCAGCCATGTCACCAGGCCGTTGGGTTCCGACCGTTGGAGCTCTGACGTGTGGGCCCGCCTGGCTGTCCGGTGGCGCACCGGACAAGTCCTGTAGACTGTCCGGTGTGCCACCCGCGCGTGCTCTGCTCCTCAACACGCGCTGGCGCGCATTAAATGCGTTGCAGTCGACCATTGGTGTGAAGTAGCCGTTGCTCCGCTGGCTCACCGGACAGTCCGGTGTACACCGGACATGTCCGGTGAATTATAGCGGAGCGGAAATCCGAAGCTGGCGAGTTCAGAGTCGCTCTCCTCTGGAGCTTCGGACACTGTCCGGTGTGCACCGGACATGCCCGGTGAATTATAGCGAATCGCCTCTGAAAATTCCCGAAGGTGCGAAGTTTGGCTTGGAGTCCCCTGGTGCACCGGACACTGTCCGGTGGCACACCGGACAGTCCGGTGCGCCAGACCAGGGCTGCCTTCGGTTATCCCTTGCTCTCTTTGTTGAACCCAATTCTTGGTCTTTTTATTGGCTAAGTGTGAACCTTTGGCACCTGTATAACTTATACACTAGAGCAAACTAGTTTGTCCAATTATTTGTGTTGAGCAATTCAACCAACAAAATCATTTAGGAAATAGGTGTAAGCCTAATTCCCTTTCAATCTCCCCCTTTTTGGTGATTGATGCCAACACAAACCAAAGCAAATATAGAAGTGCATAATTGAACTAGTTTGCATAATGTAAGTGCAAAGGTTACTTGGAATTGAGCCAATATGAATACTTATAAGATACACATGGATTGTTTTTTTAATTTTAACATTTTGGACCATGCTTGCACCACATGTTTTGTTTTTGCAAATTCTTTTGTAAATTCTTTTCAAAGTACTTTTGAAAATAGTCAAAGGTAAATGAATAAGATTTTGCGAAGCATTTTCAAGATTTGAAATTTTCTCCCCCTGTTTCAAATGCTCCTCCTTTGACTTAAACAAAACTCCCCCTGGATGAAATTCTCCTCTTAGTGTTCAAGAGGGTTTTAAGATATCGATTTTGAAAATATTACTCTCTCTTTTTGAACACCATGAGATACCAATTTGAAAAATCATACCAATTGAAAAACTCTTTTTTTAAAAAAAATTAGGTGGTGGTGCGGTCCTTTTGCTTTGGGCTAATACTTTTTTCCCCTTTGGCATGAATCGCCAAAAACGGATACTTTGAGTGAAATATAAGCCCTTTGTATCTTTTTCTCCCCCTTTGGTAAAAGATATATGAGTGATGATTATACCAAAAGACGGAGAGATGCCCGGAGCGACGGCGAAGGATGAGTTATGGAGCGGAGTGGAAGCCTTTGTCTTCGCCGAAGACTCCAATTCCCTTTCAATACACCTATGACTTGTTTTGAAATTCACTTGAAAACACATTAGTCATAGCACATGAAAGAGACAAGATCAAAGGTATATGAATGAGCTATGTGTGCAATTCAACAAAAGAAGTTCCTAGAATCAAGAATATTTAGCTCATGCCTAAGTTTGTTAAAGGTTTGTTCATCAAGAGGCTTGGTAAAGATATCGGCTAATTGATCTTTAGTGTTAATATATGAAATTTCGATATCTCCCTTTTGTTGGTGATCCCTTAAAAAGTGATACCGAATAGCTATGTGCTTAGTGCGGCTATGCTCAACGGGATTATCCGCCATGCGAATTGCACTCTCATTATCACATAGAAGAGGAACTTTGGTTAATTTGTAACTGTAGTCCCTAAGGGTTTGCCTCATCCAAAGTAGTTGCGCGCAACAATGTCCTGCGGCAATATACTCGGCTTCGGCGGTAGAAAGAGCTACGGAATTTTGCTTCTTTGAAGCCCAAGACACCAAGGATCTTCCCAAGAACTGGCAAGTCCCCGATGTGCTCGTTCTATTAATTTTATACCCCGCCCAATCGGCATCCGAATAACCAATCAAATCAAATGTGGATCCCCTAGGATACCAAAGCCCAAACTTAGGAGTATAAACTAAATATCTCAAGATTCGTTTTACAGCCGTAAGGTGAGCTTCCTTAGGGTCGGCTTGGAATCTTGCACACATGCATACGAAAAGCATAATATCCGGTCGAGATGCACATAAATAGAGTAAAGAACCTATCATCGACCGGTATACCTTTTGATCCACGGACTTACCTTCCGTGTCGAGGTCGAGATGCCCATTGGTTCCCATGGGTGTCTTGACGGGTTTGGCATCCTTCATCCCAAACTTGCTTAGGATATCTTGAGTATACTTTGTTTGGCTAATGAAGGTGCCCTCTTGGAGTTGCTTTACTTGAAATCCTAAGAAATACTTCAACTCCCTCATCATAGACATCTCGAATTTTTGTGTCATGATCCTACTAAATTCTTCACATGTAGACTCATTAGTAGACCCAAATATGATATCATCAACATAAATTTGGCATACAAACAAGTCATTTTCAAGAGTTTTAGTGAATAAAGTGGGATCGGCCTTTCCGACTTTGAATCCATTAGTGATAAGGAAATCTCTAAGGCATTCATACCATGCTCTTGGGGCTTGCTTGAGCCCATAAAGCGCCTTAGAGAGTTTATACACATGGTTAGGGTACTCACTATCTTCAAAGCCGGGAGGTTGCTCTACATATACCTCTTCCTTGATCGGTCTGTTGAGGAAGGCACTCTTCACGTCCATTTGATAAAGCTTGAAGCCATGGTAAGTAGCATAGGCCAATAATATACGAATTGACTCAAGCCTAGCTACGGGTGCATAGGTTTCACCGAAATCCAAACCTTCGACTTGGGAGTATCCTTTGGCCACAAGTTGGGCTTTGTTCCTTGTCACCACACCATGCTCATCTTGCTTGTTGCGGAAGACCCACTTGGTTCCTACAACATTTTGATTAGTACGTGGAACCAAATGCCATACCTCGTTCCTAGTGAAGTTGTTGAGCTCCTCTTGCATCGCCACCACCCAATCTGAATCTTGAAGGGCTTCCTCTACCTTGTGTGGCTCAATAGAGGAAACAAAAGAGTAATGCTCACAAAAATGTGCAACACGAGATCTAGTGGTTACCCCCTTATGAATGTCGCCGAGGATGGTGTCGACGGGGTGATCTCGTTGGATTGCTTGGTGGACTCTTGGGTGTGGCGGCCTTTGTTCTTCATCCTCCTTGTCTTGATCATTTGCATCTCCCCCTTGATCATTGCCGTCATCTTGAGGTGGCTCATCTCTTTGATCTTCTCCTTCATCAATTTGAGCCTCTTCCTCATTTTGAGTTGGTGGAGATGCTTGCGTGGAGGAGGATGGTTGATCTTGTGCACTTGGAGGCTCCTCGGATTCCTTGGGACACACATCCCCAATGGACATGTTCCTTAATGCGATGCACGGAGCCTCTTCAACACCTATCTCATCAAGATCAACTTGCTCTACTTGAGAGCCGTTAGTCTCATCAAACACAACGTCACAAGAAACTTCAACTTGTCTAGAGGACTTGTTAAAGACTCTATATGCCCTTGTGTTTGAATCATATCCTAGTAAAAAGCCTTCTACAGTCTTTGGAGCAAATTTTGATTTTCTACCTCTTTTAACAAGAATAAAGCATTTGCTACCAAAGACTCTAAAATATGAAATGTTGGGCTTTTTACCGGTTAGGAGTTCATATGATGTCTTTTTGAGGATTCGGTGTAGATACAACCGGTTGATGGCGTAGCAGGCGGTGTTGACCGCCTCGGCCCAAAACCGATCCGAAGTCTTGTACTCATCAAGCATGGTTCTTGCCATGTCCAATAGAGTTCTATTCTTCCTCTCCACTACACCATTTTGTTGTGGCGTGTAGGGAGAAGAGAACTCATGCTTGATGCCCTCTTCCTCAAGAAAGCCTTCAATTTGGGAGTTCTTGAACTCCGTCCCGTTATCGCTTCTAATTTTCTTGATCCTTAAGCCGAACTCATTTTGAGCCCGTCTCAAGAATCCCTTTAAGGTCTCTTGGGTATGAGATTTTTCCTGCAAAAAGAATACCCAAGTGAAGCGAGAATAATCATCCACAATAACTAGACAATACTTACTCCCGCCGATGCTTATGTAAGCGATCAGGCCGAATAGATCCATGTGTAGGAGCTCCAGTGGCCTATCAGTCGTCATGATGTTCTTATGTGGATGATGAGCACCAACTTGCTTCCCTGCTTGGTATGCGCTACAAATCCTGTCTTTCTCAAAATGAACATTTGTTAATCCTAAAATGTGCTCTCCCTTTAGAAGCTTATGAAGATTCTTCATCCCAACATGTGCTAGTCGGCGATGCCAGAGCCAGCCCATGTTAGTCTTAGCAATTAAGCAGTGTCGAGTTCAGCTCTATCAAAATTCACTAAGTATAGCTGACCCTCTAACACTCCCTTAAATGCTATTGAATCATCACTTCTTCTAAAGACAGTGACACCTACATCAGTAAAAAGACAGTTGTAGCCCATTTTGCATAATTGAGAAACGGAAAGCAAATTGTAATCTAATGAATCTACAAGAAAAACATTGGAAATAGAATGGTCAGGTGATATAGAAATTTTACCCAATCCTTTGATCAAACCTTGATTTCCATCCCCGAATGTGATAGCTCATTGGGGATCTTGGTTTTTCTCATAGGAGGATAACATCTTTTTCTCCCCTGTCATGTGGTTTATGCACCCGCTGTCGATTACCCAACTTGAGCCCCCGGATGCATAAACCTACAAAACAAGTTTAGTTCTTCACTTTAGGTACCCAAATGGTTTTGGGTCCTTTGGCATTAAAAACAAGAACTTTGGGTACCCAAACACAAGTTTTTGATCCCTTGTGCTTGCCCCCAACATATTTGGCAACTACCTTGCCGGATTTGTTAGTTAACACATATGATGCATCAAAAGTTTTAAATGAAATGTCATGATCATTTGATGCACTAGGAGTTTTCTTCTTAGGCAACTAAGCATGGGTTGGTTGCCTAGAACTAGATGTCTCACCCTTATACATAAAAGCATGGTTAGGGCCAGAGTGAGACTTCCTAGAATGAATTCTCCTAATTTTGCTCTTAGGATAACCGGTAGGGTACAAAATGTAACCCTCGTTGTCCTGAGGCATGGGAGCCTTGCCCTTAACAAAATTAGACAATTTCTTAGGAGGGGCATTAAGTTTGACATTGTCCCCCTTTTGGAAGCCAATGCCATCCTTAATGCCAGGGCGTCTCCCACTATAAAGCATACTATGAGCAAATTTAAATTTTTCATTTTCAAGTTCATGCTCGGCAATTTTAGCATCTAATTTTGCTATATGAACATTTTGTTGTTTAATTAAAGCCATTTGATCATGAATAGCATTAATATCAACATCTCTACATCTAGTACAAATAGAAGTGTGCTCAACTGTAGATGTAGATGGTTTGCAAGATTTTAATTCTACAACCTTAGCATGCAATATATCATTTTTACTTCTAAGGTCGGAAATGGTAGCATTGCAAACATCAAAATCTTTAGCCTTAGCAAGCAATTTTTCATTTTCATCTCTAAAGCTAGCAAGAGAAATGTTCAATTCTTCAATCTTAGCAAGCAAATCATCATTATCATTTCTAGGATTGGGAATTGAAACATTACAAACACTTGAATCAACCTTAGCTAACAAATTAGCATTTTCATTTCTAAGGTTGTCAATAGTCTCATGGCAAGTGCTTAGCTCACTAGATAATTTTTCGCACTTTTCTACTTCTAGAGCATAAGCATTTTTAACCTTAACATGCTTCTTGTTTTCTTTAATAAGGAAGTCCTCTTGGGAGTCCAAGAGATCATCCTTTTCATGGATAGCACTAATCAATTCATTTAATTTTTCCTTTTGTTGCATGTTTAGGTTGGCAAAAAAGAGTACGCAAATTATCTTCCTCATCACTAGCATTATCATCGCTAGAAGACTCATATCTAGTGGAGGATTTGGATTTAACCTTCTTCTTTTTGCCGTCTTTTGCCATGAGGCACTTGTGGCCGACGTTGGGGAAGAGAAGGCCTTTGTTGATGGCGATGTTGGCGGCGTCCTCGTCGGAGGAGGAGTCGGAGGAGCTCTCGTCCGAGTCCCACTCGCGGCATACGTGGGCGTCGCCACCCTTCTTCTTGTAGTATTTCTTATTCTCCTTTCTTCTCCCCTTCTTGTCGTCGCCCCTATCACTGTCACTAGAAATAGGACATTTTGCTATAAAGTGACCGGGCTTACCACACTTGTAGCAATCTTTCTTGGAGCGGGGCTTGTAATCTTTCCCCCTCCTTTGCTTGAGGATTTGGCGGAAGCTCTTGATGACGAGCGCCATTTCCTCGTTGTCGAGCTTTGAGGCGTCGATTGGTTGTCTACTTGGTGTAGACTCCTGCTTTTTCTCCTCCGTCGCCTTGAATGCGATCGGTTGTGCTTCAGATGTGGAGGGATCATCTAGCTCATTGATTTTCTTTGAGCCCTTGATCATGTACTCAAAGCTCACAAAATTCCCGATTACTTCCTCGGGAGTCATTAGTGTATATCTAGGATTACCACGAATTAATTGAACTTGAGTAGGGTCAAGGAAAATAAGCGATCTAAGAATAACCTTAACCATCTCGTGGTCATCCCACTTTTTGCTCCCAAGGTTGCGCACTTGGTTCACCAAGGTTTTGAGCCGGTTGTACATGTCTTGTGGCTCTTCCCCTTTGCGAAGCCGAAAGCGACCGAGCTCCCCCTCGATCGTCTCCCGCTTGGTGATCTTGGTTAGCTCATCTCCCTCGTGCGCGGTCTTGAGCACGTCCCAAACTTCCTTGGCGCTCTTTAATCCTTGCACTTTGTTATACTCCTCTCGACTTAGAGAGGCGAGGAGTATAGTTGTGGCTTGGGAGTTGAAGTGCTCGATTTGGGCCAACTCATCCTCATCGTAATCCTCATCCCCTACGGATGGTACCTGTACACCAAACTCAACAACATCCCATATACTTTTGTGGAGTGAGGTTAGGTGAAACCGCATTAAATCACTCCACCTAGCATAATCTTCACCATCAAAGGTTGGTGGTTTGCCTAATGGGACGGAAAGTAAAGGTGTATGTTTAGGAATGCGAGGGTAGCGTAGGGGGATGTCGGCGTTTCGACATCGGGGGGTCCCTGGATCGACGAGTAAATTGTCGCCACGTGCCCCAGCCCAGATGGGTCGGCGCGAGATGGAGCGCGAAGGGGGGAAAACCAGAGGGAGGCAGGTTGTAAAAGGGGAAACCCGTGGCCTTCGTGTTTGTCCCGCACCTAGGTCGGGTGCGCTTGCAGTAGGGGGTTACAAGCGTCCGCGTGGGAGGGAGCGAGAGGCCTGCTCGCGCTGTCCCGTCCTCCCCGCGCGGCCAACCTTTTGTAAGAGGGCCCTGGACCTTCCTTTTATAGGCGTAAGGAGAGGGTCCAGGTGTACAATGGGAGATGTAGCAGTGTGATAATGTGTCTAGCAGAGAGGAGCTAGTGCCCTAAGTACATGCCGTCGTGGCAGCCGGAGAGGTTTTGGCACCCTGTTCATGAGATGTCGTGGCTGTCGGAGGAGCGCTGGAGCCTGACGGAAGGACAGCTGTCGGGGCTGTCGAGTCCTTGCTGACGTCTCCTTGCTTCCGTAAGGGGGCTGAGAGCCGCCGTCGTCATGGAGCACGCGGGGCGTCATCATTATTTGTTTTACCGGGGCGAGCCAGATGGGACGCCGGTCTTGTTCCCCGTAGCCAGAGCTAGCTAGGGGTAGGATAATGATGGCCCCTCCTGTGACGTGGTCGGTCCGAGCCCTGGGTCGGGCGAGGCGGAGGCTCCTCCGAGGTCGAGGTCGAGTCTGTCTTCCGAGGTCGAGGTCGAGTCCGAGCCCCTGGGTCGGGCGAGGCGGAGTTCGTCGTCTTCCGGGGCCGAGGCCGAGTCCGAGCCATGGGGTCGGGCGAGGCGGAGTTCGTCGTCTTCTGGGGCCGAGGCCGAGCCCTGGGGTCGGGCGAGGCGGAGTTCGTCGTCTTCCGGGGCTGAGGCCGAGTCCGAGCCCTGGGGTCGGGCGAGGCAGAGTTCGTCGTCTTCCGGGGCCGAGGCCGAGTCCGAGCCCTGGGGTCGGGCGAGGCGGAGCTTCCTATGGCGCCCGAGGCCGGACTTGGCTGCTGTCAGCCTCACTCTGTCAAGTGGCATAGCAGTCGGAGCGGCGCAGGCGGCGCTGTCCTCTTGTTAGACCGGTCAGTAGAGCGGCGAAGTGACTGAGGTCACTTCGGCTCTGTCGACTGAAGGGCGCGTGTTAGGATGAGGTGTTAGGCCATCCTTGCATTAAATGCTCCTGCGATACAGTCGGTCGGCGTGGCGATTTGGCCAAGGTTGCTTCTTAGCGAAGGCTGGGCCTCGGGTGAGCCGAAGGTGTGTCCGTTGCTTGAGGGGGCCCTCGGGCGAGACGTAAATCCTCCAGGGTCGGCTGCCCTTGCCCGAGGCTGGGCTCGGGCGAGGCAAGATCGTGTCCCTTGAGTGGACCGAGCCTTGACTTAATCGCACCCATCAGGCCTTTGCAGCTTTGTGTTGATGAGGGTTACCAGCTGAGATTAGGAGTCTTGGGGGTACCCCTAATTATGGTCCCCGACAGTAGCCCCCGAGCCTCGAAGGGAGTGTTAATACTTGCTTGGAGGCTTTTGTCGCACTTTTTTGCAAGGAGACCGGCCTTTCTCGGTTGCGTTTTGTTCCGGTGGGTGCGCGCGAGCGCACCCGCCGGGTGTAGCCCCCGAGGCCTCGGAGGAGTGGTTTGACTCCTTCGAGGTCTTAATGTGTTTCGTGATGCTTCGGCCGGTCTGGTTGTTCCCTCATGCGAGCTGGCCGTAGCCCGGGTGGACGGTCGGGTCCCAAGTTCTCGGGCTGGTATGTTGACGCTGTCAACGGTTTGGCCGGAGCCGGGTTTGCGAGAGCAGCCCCCGAGCCTCCGCATAGGACGAGAGGACGGTCAAGGACAGACTCAACTTTTTTACATACGCCCCTGCGTCACCTTTTCGCAAGGAGGAGTGGGGGAAAAGCGCCATGTTGCCCTTGGATGGCGCCGACCATGGTGTCTCCAGTGAGCTGCTAACGGGTAATCCGAGTGGACGCCCGTGCCCCATTTGTTAGGGGTCAGCTAGTGGCCCGGAGGCGCGCTCCAAAAGTACCTGAGGGTGATTTGCCGGACCCGGTCCCCTTTTGACGGGGTCCGAGGGCTCGATGCCTCCCTCTGATGGGATTCCGTTACAAAATCATTCCCGTTGGTCTCGGAAATGTCCTAGGGTACCTCGGAAGCGTAGCCCGAGCCTTGGTTATGTATCGAACGTACCCAGGGTCATCCCTCGCTCTGCGTCTGAGGCGGCTGTCGAACCCTTCGAGGGCCAGCCTACGAACCCCTAATCAGTAGTGGGCGCGGAGCCCGAGTGGCCTGAGGCGGCCGTTGAACCCTTCCGAGGGGCCGGCCTTCGAACCTCTGACCAGTAGTGGGCGCGGAGCCTGAGCGCTCTGAGGCGGCTGTTGAACCCCTCCGAGGGGCCAGCCTTCGAACCTCTGATCAGTAGGGGGGCTCGGGGCCCGTTTCCTTCGCGAAGAAGGATCCCTTTCGGGGTATCCCCTTTCCCAGTCCCTATTGTAAGAGAGAGAAAGAGGAAGAGGAAAAGGATACGAAATCGAATGATGTGGCACACCTTTTTTGACGCGGTCATTATGGCGGAGGTGAAGCGTCGCCTGCTTCGCCCGCCAAAGGTGCCGCCTTTCCTGCCGCAGAGTTAATGCGATGGGACGAGTGGTTCACGGGGCGGCCGTTGTGCGTGCGCGAGCCGTTCGAGGAATGGGCATTTCACTTTGAGTTTTGAATCCCGCGGCGGGTTCGGGCGAAGTGTTGAATGGGTCTCGCCTGGGCCTTTATATATTCGGGAGAGGGACCGGTGACGGTTTTTTACTCTGCTACTTGCCTCCTTCTTAGTGTGGCGGAACTGCCCGAATTATTCCAACTTAAGTGCCTAAGCCCCGCCTTAGAGGCTAGACCACACTTAAATGGGAATAACCCGTCAATCCCTCGGATCTAGTCCGACACGGCCACTGACAGGATCAAGTACCACAATCTCACTCGAAGGTGAGTCACATAGCAAATACAATAAAGCATAAAACCATACATGTCAGAGTATTAAATTGTTACATCACCATCATCATCATCGGAGTTTTTTTTGCAAAAGTAACCATCATTGTTCGAAGTGCAGCGGAAATAAACTAACGGTAAATAAATGGAGGGATGGGGAAGCCTGTCCCATCACTCCTCATGCTCCTCCTCAGCCGAGGCAGGGTCCCACTCGACGGTCCAACCCGGTGGCAAGGTGGACGGCCAAGTTATTCCAGCAACCATTTCCTCTAGAGAACCTGTAAAAAATTATGCCACAAGCAAGGCTGAGTATACTAATACTCAGCTAGACTTACCCGGTGTGAGGAGCCTACTCCTCTACCTCTAGACATGCAGCTGTTTGGCTGTGGGGTTTGGTTGCCAAAAGCACTAGCTGAGTTTCTAAATCAAGATTTTAACTTAGTCAAAGTTAAGTGTGACTCTCTTAAGGCTAAAAGTGGATTATCTACTCATACATGGTAGCAAGCATTTATTAACAATCAACATCTTATCTCAACTCATCATACTTCCACTTATTACTCAATGCAGTACAATGGATCAATCAGTCTCATTAGCTGCGAGAAGCAGACGATTCGAATCGAGTTTTTATCCTTGCAAGGTAAACCTAAACACACGACATGAAGGGGCACTCCGTCCCCACACATATCAACCGTCCCCATCGATTCCCCGTCAGCAGATCAGGGCTCACCGCCTTGGCGTACAATGCCTCACTGACCCCGACTGGCCGTCGTGCAGTGACCGCACTTGTACCCACCATAACCGGAATGGGAGACCTCGTCTCAGGACGCGTGAGGGGATATGTCCACTGCCGGGTTCACTCAGGTACTAGGCTTACCGATTTACCATATTTCTCGGCATGTGCTTAGTACGTTCAAACGCTTGACACAGGTATCCGCACGTTAATCCTTATTCCATTTTCCCATCTCGTAAACAACCAATCCCCATGGATTGTTGTCCGCCAACTAGTATCATGACAGTGTGAAAGTGGGTACAATCAATTTCCTGATCTCGCGCGAGTGCTAGAAAAATCACTCGTCTTCTACCGAGATCCTAATTAAATAAAGCAACTACTCGACCTGTCATACTAGTATTCATCTCAAAAGGATTCCTGAGATCATGCAACTAGGGTTTCAAACAATTCCTACACCTAAGTGCACAATCAATCCTACAATCATTAAGTGAAGTAAAATAGCATAAATAACAGGTTATGCATAAAACCGGGGCTTGCCTTCCAAAGCAGTGGCAGGCAGGTCCTCTGGTGCAGGCTCGGGTGCTGGATCTGGGGCTACCTCCTGAGCAGCTCCTTGCTCCGGCACGAGGATGTACTCTCCGTCAGCAAGATTACAGTCTATCGAAATGCAATGAACATGTATGTCATGATTTATGCAGGATTTAATAATATTATGCTAAAGAGAACTAAGTTAAGAAGTAACTTAGGGTTTCTTAGTCATGCGGGGCTCCCAGTGGGTTAGGCTTATTACTCTTTAGGCTTGGGTTTTCAGTGAATATAACATAGTGGATTGGTATTGTCTGGATACATTTTAGTGGACAAATTTACAAAGGTTTTAGGATGACATTAATTTACATTATTCATCTTCCTTTCTTTAATTTCCAATTAGGGTTTCTAGTGTAGGTTGAACTACGACAATGTTTTAATAATTTCCAAAAATTCTGAAAAAATTACAGTGGGTTGTCATTTGCTATTCTAACTTGTTTTAAGAATTTGAGGCTTAAAGTACAAAGGCTAGGCTTTAAACAAAAATGACAAGAGTTATGCAAAATGGGCCACTTTACACTACATCTCTAAGTTAGGGGTAGGTTCTGTCCTAAAGGTTATTTTTGCTGGCATCCCATAGTAATAATAGGCTTCTGTGCTAAAAATCACAGAAAACTAAGGGGTGGTTATTTAGTTATGATTTCCTTAAGTTTAATGTCAAAAAGGCACTTTCTACTACATTATTATTTGAAAAATGTCAAACAGCAGATCTCCTATTTTTCCTAAGTTCTTAATAACAACACATTAGTTATCCCAAGGGTGGGGGTGTTTTTACCTTGGGGTTATTTTTGTAGAGTTTTCCTAAGTTTCACTTGTTTTATTAAAACAAAAAGGATCCTACTTATTTTATACTAAAACAGGGTATGATATATTTTTCCAGTGAACTATATTGAATAAGTATCCTAACAAAAATAGAGGTACTCTCTGGTTCATTAATTAAATTGCATTTTCTATTTTTCTTACCCTTAACCATATTATGAAATTAGGGGTAAAAACTAACTTAATGGAGTGGACAGAGAGGTTTAGCATTTTTATTTGGTTTAGTAGGTAGATACAAACTTCTCAAAATTTTTCTAACCCCAGTCAAATAGTGCAACTAATTTTGGCCCTATTATTAAGCTTTTGGTCAAAACTATAATTAAATCAGAGCTTTAAAGTTTTCTATAGTACATAGGGGGTTTTATATTTTTCTCAAGTAGGTTACATTATTTAGAGTCTGACAAAATTGGTTTGACCAAATTTGGATGAATTAAACAGAAGTTATGCTTTTTCAAAGTTTCTGTCCAATTTAAAAACAGATTTAATAAAGGTTTTCTGGAAAAATAGTTTACGCCGAGGTCCCTGGGTTTAAACTAAATCAACTTGCGCAAATCTACCCTCGCGCCACTATTCCCCTGTGTCTCTCACTTCTCACAAAACCCCCTGACCTTCTCTCCCTCTCACCCGCAGTCCTTCCCCTTATGCAAACAGTAACCGCGGGAAAGAAAAGGGTGGCGCGGCTTACCGGCGGCGAGGGAGGTCCGGCGAAGGGTGGGGTTGGCTCGGGGAGACTCTGGCGGTCACGTCGAGGTACGGCTTGTCGTCGGGGATGGCCGGAATCGCCCGGTCCACGCGTGCAGGCGGGTGTCCTCGTCGGCGTCAAGTATACCGGCCAAACTACAGCGAACTGGTTCAATCCGAGGGCACGGTGAGCTTCACGGGGTAACATAGCGACCGTGTGCACAAGGAATCGAAGGATGGTGGAGTGGTTTACCCGGTCCACGTACTCCAGCGGGGTTGAGAGCTCCGGCGAGCGTGGACTGGCCTCTCCGGCGAAGCAAACTCCGATTCCTTGCTCGGGGAGCCTCACGGAGGTGTGCACAGTCTTCTCCGAGGGCTGGCCGGAGTTGGGAATGGTTCCACTGGCCGGTCTACGGTGGCAGAGGGATTGGGCGGCCGCGGACTCTCTGCGTACGGGCAAACGGCGACGAGCTAGGCTCCGGTGAGGTTTGAGGGTGCGCGGAAGGGTACAATCTAAGCCTGGGAGGGTTTTATAAGCGCGGGCGCAGGCCATGGCGCTGGCTTGGCTCGGGCGCGGCGCTGGGCGTGCGAGGGCGCGCGTGAGCGTGCTCTGGCGCGGGCAGAAGGCGTCGAACACGTGGAGGTGTGTTTCTTCCATTGTTCAAACGTCTCCAGAGATCGCAAACGTGCGAATCTTGCCATGAATCCGGCGCAGGCCTCTTCCTGGCACCTAGGGCTATCTCACATGTGTGAGTTCCAATGGAGGATACGCCCTAGATCAGGAGATAGACGGGCGCCAAATCTGGCTTGTCTCACTGCCCACATTGCGACAAAACTGATGTCAAGAGCAGTCAAACGTCCGAGTCTCGGCTTCCACTTTTTCCAGGGGGTGCCTTAAGTGGTATACCACATTTTTGGTATAGAACCCAAGTGGTTTTGGCGCCATCTTCAAAGTGAACACGGCTGGTCTTTGAATTAGGGTTAAAATTTGACTTAGAGGGAAATAGAGAGCTCTAGCTCTCTCTCCACTTGGAGATTTGAATTGGGGTTTCTCCAGGGGTCTTTTTGCAATATTTCCCTCCCCTAATTGATGGTTACAAGGTTAGTTAAGGTTTGGGTAAAAATTACACATGCTTTGCACACTTGTTCACTCTCTTTCCCTTCTTACCTAGGGTTTTGGGAGATAGGGTTTAGGAGAGGTCTAGGGTTCTTCTCCCCTCCTATCCAAGGTAGTAAGTGTGCAAGGATTAGAGTAATGCTTCTTATGTCATTGGCAACTTTATTAGCACTTGATCTCCAAGTTCTTATGTGTTGCCCTAAGCCTTTACCCCTTGTGATCACATCTTCTAGTGCCAAGGTGGGCTCTAGCTAAGGTAACACCTGGGGTGTTACAGCCCTCCCTCCTTAAAGGAATCTCGTCCCGAGATTTAGGTAGAGTCCCTTGGAGGGTGCTTGAAGGTGTGCTGGTGTTGTTTTCCCCTTACTTAAATTTCTCTTATTAACTGCTCTTCGAATGTCATCCTCTTTGCAACTTCAGAAGGAAGCCCTTCTTAAGTTAAATCCACAACTTAGACTATCCTTGTTATCTAAGTTTTTCTTATAATTGAATTCAAAGGGCAGGTGGGGGTGGGGTTTTGGGGTTACATACCGACTCCTTTGGGCAGAAAGTCGGGGAAGCGAGAGCGTAGAAAATCCTCAGTCTCCCATGTAGCTTCTTCTGCTGAATGGTGACTCCACTGAACCTTGTGCATTCTGACCGACCTTTTCCGAGTTGATCTCTCCTTTTGATCTAATACCGTGACGGGGTACTCTTGGTAGGATAAGTCTGGTTCTATCTCAATGTCTGTTTCTGGTAGCACTTCAGTGGGTAGACGAACACATCTCCGCAGCTGAGATACATGGAACACATTATGAACTGCTGACATGTGAGGTGGCAATTCCAATTGGTAGGCTACGGGTCCACATCTTGCCTTGATCTCATAGGGTCCAATGTAGCAAGGAGCTAACTTGCCCTTGATCCCGAATCTCTGGACACCCTTGGTGCGTGATACCTTAAGATAGACATGATCTCCCACCTCAAACTGTAGAGGCTTCCGCCTCTTGTCATGATAGCTCTTTTGCCTAGCCTGAGCAGCTTCTAGGTTCTTCTTGATGATCCTGACCTTTGCCTCTCCCTCAAGTACCAAATCTGGCCCAAAGATTTCCCTTTCTCCTGCTTGAGACCAATTTAGTGGGGTCCTACACCTTCTCCCATACAATGCCTCAAAAGGTGCCATCTTCAGACTGGACTGATAGCTGTTATTGTAAGAAAACTCTGCCAAAGACAGACACTTGTCCCAATCCTTTCCATAGTGTAGTGCACATGCTCGCAACATGTCTTCCAAAATCTGATTCACCCTTTCTGTCTGGCCATCCGTTTGCGGGTGATATGCTGAACTTCGGATTACTTGGGTCCCAAGTGATTCTTGCAGTTTCTCCCAAAAGCGTGCCACAAACAGTGCTCCTCTGTCAGATATAATGGTCTTTGGAATACCATGCAATCTTACTATCTGATCAACATAAATTTCAGCGTACTTCTCTGTCTTGTGGGTGGTGTGCACCGGCAAGAAATGAGCGGTCTTGGTCAACCTGTCCACAATAACCCAAATAGAATCATGGTGTCTGGAGGTATTGGGTAATCCCACTATGAAGTCCATGCAAATGTCCTCCCATTTCCAAGATGGTATGGGAAGGGGTTGCAAAGGGCCTGCTGCCTTCAAGTGACTAGCTTTAATTCTCTGGCAGGTGTCACATTCGGATATGTACTTGGCAATTTCCCTTTTCATTCTAGTCCACCAATATAGAGATCTGAGATCATGGTACATCTTGTTGCTACCAGGGTGCATGGAGAATTTGGAAAGGTGAGCTTCATCCAGTATCTTCTTTCTGAGCTCAGGGTCCTTGGGCACAACCAGTCGATCTCCAAACCATAGAATTCCCTTGCTATCCTGTCGGAAACACTTGTATTTTTCTACCTTTTGCTTGATCATATCTTTGATGACCTGAACACCCTTATCCTCAACCTGTGCCCTGACTATCTGTTCTTGTAATGTGGGTTCCACCGAGATATAGCTTAGGTCACCCGAAGAAACAACTTCCAGGTTCAATCTGCACAACTCAGCACACAGGGTGGTAACTCCCACATCCATGCTCATACAATTGCACTGGGCCTTTCTGCTCAAGGCATCTGCCACAACATTGGCCTTCCCTGGGTGGTAATGCACCTCCAAATCATAGTCCTTGATTAACTCCAACCATCTCCTTTGCCTCATGTTCAGATCTGCTTGAGTGAAGATGTATTTGAGACTCTTGTGATCAGTATAGATGTTACAGTGAGCTCCCATCAAGTAGTGTCTCCATATCTTTAGAGCATGAACTACAGCTGCCAATTCTAGATCATGTGTAGGGTAGTTCTGCTCATGGGGCCTGAGTGCTCGGGAAGCATAAGCAATCACTCTGTTCTCTTGCATCAAGACGCATCCCAATCCGGTACCAGAAGCATCACAATAAACTTCAAATGGCTTGGTGTTGTCAGGTTGAGCCAGCACTGGGGCTGTTGTCAAATGCTGCCTCAAGGTATGAAAGGCATCTTCACACTTTTGGCTCCACTCAAATTTGAGTCCCTTCTTTAACAGTTCAGTCATTGGCTTGGCAATTCTGGAGAAATCCGGAATAAATCGTCGATAATACCCTGCCAATCCCAGAAAACTCCGAATCTGCTTTACTGTAGTTGGGGGCTTCCAATCCATCACCTCCTGCACCTTCTCAGGATCAACGGATATCCCATCCTGGGAAATTGTGTGACCCAAGAATTTAATCTCCTTCAGCCAGAACTTGCATTTAGACAACTTAGCATAAAGATGATGATCGCGCAGCCGTTGAAGCACGATGTGCAGGTGCTCAGTATGTTCATCTTCATTCTTGGAATAGACCAGAATATCATCAATGAAAACGACCACGAACTTATCCAATTCTGGCATAAATACTGAGTTCATCAAGTACATAAAATAAGCCGGGGCATTGGTCAGCCCAAAAGACATCACCAGAAACTCATACAGTCCATATCTAGTAGAGAAAGCCGTCTTGGGAATATCGCTGGCACGGATCTTGATCTGATGGTAACCTGAGCGAAGGTCTATCTTGGAGAATACCTTGGCTCCTACCAATTGATCGAACAAAACATCAATGCGGGGCAGTGGGTATTTGTTCTTGATAGTCACCGCATTGAGAGGGCGGTAGTCAACACACATCCTCAAACTCTCATCCTTTTTCTTCACAAATAAAGCTGGACATCCCCAAGGTGAAGTACTTGGGCGAATAAACCCCTTATCCAACAATTCTTGCAATTGCTTCTTCAATTCTGCCAATTCCGCGGGAGGCATCCTATAGGGTCTCTTGGAGATAGGAGCAGTCCCGGGTTGCAACTCAATTGCGAACTCAATGTTTCGGTCAGGTGGCATCCCTGGTAATTCTTCCGGAAAAACATCCGGGTAGTCACGGACCACGGGGATCTTTTCCACTGGGGATTCTAACATAACAAAAGCACAAGATCGGGTACAACCCTGGTCAGGCAAAAATAGTGTGGTCTCACCACAAGTTGGTGAGTGCACCTCAATGGCTCTAGCTGCAATATCCATCACAGCCTGATTTCTGGTCAACCAGTCAGTTCCCAATATAATATCCACACTCTCCAAACCCAAAATGAGGAGGTTGGTTTTAATTATCAGACTACCAAACTTTATAGGCACATTCTTGTTAATTTGATAAGTGGCAACCCTGCCTCCTGGGGTTGAAATTGTGATACCTCCATTGGTGTGGTGAAAAGGCAATTGGCACTTGGCACTAAATTTTGCACTGATAAAACTATGCGATGCACCAGAATCAAATAGAATAATAGCAGGATAATTTAAAACTGTAAAGATACCAGTCATGACGGGTGCTCCCTCTGGAATATCAGCCATGGTGGTGAAGTTCAGCCTGCCTTGCCTCACTTGCACCTTCTGCCTCTTGCCTTGGTTCTGATTGACATTCTGCCCCTGCTTCTGCTGGTTCCTGGGGCAATTCTTGGCATAATGCCCAGTGTTGCCACATGTGAAGCACCTGTTGTCATTTGCCTGGCTGTACTGCTGCTGCTGCTGATTGCTCCTCTGAGCTGGAAATTGGGTGCGGTTGGGTGCCTGCTGCTGCTGCTGCTGCGGTCGGATCACCCATCGCCCTTGCTGCTGCTGGGGTCCCCTGCCCTGGGTGTCGGACACAATCCTGAAGCGCTGTGGCTGAGCTGAGGGTCCTGCCACAGGGGTCTTCCTCTTCTTCTCTGCCTGTCTAGCTGTAATGCAGTCCTCTTGGGAGATAGCCATGTTGACCAACTCATTGTAACTATTGGCCCTGACGGTGTTGAGACGATCACGGAGCTTAGTGCTGAGCCCCCTCCTGAACCTATCCCTCTTCTTCTCATCTGTATCTGCATGATATCCCGCATACTGGCACAAATCATTAAAAGCCTGGGCATACTGCAACACTGTCCTGTTGCCCTGAGTGAGTGCCAAAAACTCATTGAGCTTCCTGTCCATGATCCCGGCTGGTATATGGTGTCCTCTAAAAGCTGCCTTGAACTCCCTCCACTCCACCTCTCGGTCCTCTGGCTGCATAGCAAGAAAATGATCCCACCAAGTCCTTGCAGGTCTGTGAAGCTGCTGGGTGGCGAACCTGACTTTGGTGACCTCTAAGCAAGCTCCATGGAGCAGTGGGAATTTGGATTCCACCACTCGCAGCCACACATCTGCATCAAGTGGGTCCTCCGCCCTTGTGAACAATGGAGGCTGGGTGCTAAGGAATTCCTGGTATGTAGCCGCCGCGGGGTGACGCTAATGGTCTCCACCACCATAATGCTGAGGTGGTGGCTGACGTTGAGCCAGCTGCCTCAGGATCTCATTCTGCTAAGCCATGAGCTCCTGCAGAGTGGGAGGTGGTGGCGGCGGTGGAGGAACGCGCTCGTTCTGGCCACGACGCTGCCTCCCGGCCATCTGAAAAACCACATACATACTTAACACCACAGTTCCAAGTTCAAGATTTTATCACGGAGACAAAGTTAAAACAACATGATAGACTCTGACTTCAACAAGAGGATTTTAAAGAGGCATAAATTCTTCCTTCCAAATTTAAACTGATAATAGCATCCATCAGACAAGTTCCCAAGAGAGTTTAGCACGATTACATCAAATTGTTCCAAAATGACTCAACTCTATCTAGCCTAGTACCCCAAGGGTGCAAAAGCTAAGCTAGCTGCGAGGAGTCCGACTATCCAACTTCTAAGCCTATCCTGAACACCTAGTGAGCGAAAGAAGCAACACTCGACTCGGGGGAAGGTGGTCTTCCCGAGCCAGCAGTGTCTACACTGGAGGCAGGCTCATCTCCTCCCTCGATGTCAATGTCCTCGTTGGCCTCTTGGTCCTGGATCTCCTGGTGATGCATGTCCAGGTGCTCGTTAGCCTCAGCGAGCTGCTGCTGAGTGTTAAGGAGCTGATCCTCCAGAACCTCGATGGTGTTCTCCCGGGTGCCTACCAGCTCCTCCAACTCCTGAATGTCAGTGGATAGCTGCTCCACCTGCAAGTCCTTCTCCACCATTTCTTGAGACAAGTCAACCACAAGTTCCTCTCTGTTGTCCAATGTAATCTTTGTTGCCTCCAGCAGTGCCATCAGGTGGGACATCGCCTCACCGCGCATCACCTGCAGACGGTACAGAGCATTCATGCACCGTACGGTCAAGTGTGCGGTCTATCCTGGGTAGATGGCCCAGATATCCTTGGCATGCTCCACCTGATCCTTCCACATTGGGTCGTCCTCCCTCTCAGCGGGGAACAAGCCAATGGGGTGGGTGGCCAGCTCCAAAGGATGGAATCCGCAGAAGGTAGTCAATCCATGCAGAGCGATCGCCTCGATCGTGTCCTCTGCTCGGTATCCGAAAGACTCGGAGTCCAACGAGCGCCAGCCTGGCTGCAGGGGATGAGGCTCCAAAGTCATCCTCACTCTACAGCGAGGCACTCGGTGCTTCTCGAACTGCTGCACCGCGTACTGAGGGGGTGTCGCGTATCCGGCCCCCTGAAGTACCTCCCACAAAATGCGGGGAAAGCCCTCTCGTGCAAGTCCGTCCGTGTGGGTCAGTGCATTTCCGTCATCGGAGGATCCGTGGGAAGTCATCTGTGTACGGTTAAGCGTAAGTAAAAGAAAAAGAATTATAAAAAGAACAAGGAAAAGTAAACTCTCAGCCTTTCTCTAGTTAAGTAAAAAGGCACTAGGGACCTAGTTGGTTGTTATTTTGTTTTTAAGTTCTTTACTCAGTTATCCATTTGCTTATTTATGAATGCATGCATGCTCGTCCTGAACGGCCTCACAACAAGATAAAAGGAATAGGGAAGAACTCCCATCCTGTAAAAGTGGCCTGTAGGGCCTAGTTACTTAGCCACCTAGCTACCCTTCTATTACCCTAAGGCTTCACGTCCTAGGTCTATCCTGCTCGCCCTACTATCTATCCAACATTGTTTCTATCAAGTTTTACTTTGGAAAAAGGATGGTATTCATGTTTTATTGATTCCTCTGTGGTGGTACAAGCTCCGATACCAGCTGTGGCGGAACTGCCCGAATTATTCCAACTTAAGTGCCTAAGCCCCGCCTTAGAGGCTAGACCACACTTAAATGGGAATAACCCGTCAATCCCTCGGATCTAGTCCGACACGGCCACTGACAGGATCAAGTACCACAATCTCACTCGAAGGTGAGTCACAGAGCAAATACAATAAAGCATAAAACCATACATGTCAGAGTATTAAATTGTTACATCACCATCATCATCATCGGAGTTTTTTTTGCAAAAGTAACCATCATTGTTCGAAGTGCAGCAGAAATAAACTAACGGTAAATAAATGGAGGGATGGGGAAGCCTGTCCCATCACTCCTCATGCTCCTCCTCAGCCGAGGCAGGGTCCCACTCGACGGTCCAACCCGGTGGCAAGGTGGACGGCCAAGTTATTCCAGCAACCATTTCCTCCAGAGAACCTGTAAAAAATTATGCCACAACAAGGCTGAGTATACTAATACTCAGCTAGACTTACCCGGTGTGAGGAGCCTACTCCTCTACCTCTAGACATGCAGCTGTTTTGCTGTGGGGTTTGGTTGCCAAAAGCACTAGCTGAGTTTCTAAATCAAGATTTTAACTTAGTCAAAGTTAATTGTGACTCTCTTAAGGCTAAAAGTGGATTATCTACTCATACATGGTAGCAAGCATTTATTAACAATCAACATCTTATCTCAACTCATCATACTTCCACTTATTACTCAATGCAGTACAATGGATCAAGCAGTCTCATTAGCTGCGAGAAGCAGACGATTCGAATCGAGTTTTTATCCTTGCAAGGTAAACCTAAACACACGACATGCAGGGGCACTCCGTCCCCACACATATCAACCGTCCCCATTGATTCCCCGTCAGCAGATCAAGGCTCACCGCCTTGGCGTACAATGCCTCACTGACCCCGACTGGCCGTCGTGCAGTGACCGCACTTGTACCCACCATAACCGGAATGGGAGACCTCGTCTCAGGACGCGTGAGGGGATATGTCCACTGCCGGGTTCACTCAGGTACTAGGCTTACCGATTTACCATATTTCTCGGCATGTGCTTAGTACGTTCAAACGCTTGACACAGGTATCCGCACGTTAATCCTTATTCCATTTTCCCATCTCGTAAACAACCAATCCCCATGGATTGTTGTCCGCCAACTAGTATCATGACAGTGTGAAAGTGGGTACAATCAATTTCCTGATCTCGCGCGAGTGCTAGAAAAATCACTCGTCTTCTACCGAGATCCTAATTAAATAAAGCAACTACTCGACCTGTCATACTAGTATTCATCTCAAAAGGATTCCTGAGATCATGCAACTAGGGTTTCAAACAATTCCTACACCTAAGTGCACAATCAATCCTACAATCATTAAGTGAAGTAAAATAGCATAAATAACAGGTTATGCATAAAACCGGGGCTTGCCTTCCAAAGCAGTGGCAGGCAGGTCCTCTGGTGCAGGCTCGGGTGCTGGATCTGGGGCTACCTCCTGTGCAGCTCCTTGCTCCGGCACGAGGATGTACTCTCCGTCAGCAAGATTACAGTCTATCGAAATGCAATGAACATGTATGTCATGATTTATGCAGGATTTAATAATATTATGCTAAAGAGAACTAAGTTAAGAAGTAACTTAGGGTTTCTTAGTCATGCGGGGCTCCCAGTGGGTTAGGCTTATTACTCTTTAGGCTTGGGTTTTCAGTGAATATAACATAGTGGATTGGTATTGTCTGGATACATTTTAGTGGACAAATTTACAAAGGTTTTAGGATGACATTAATTTACATTATTCATCTTCCTTTCTTTAATTTCCAATTAGGGTTTCTAGTGTAGGTTGAACTACGACAATGTTTTAATAATTTCCAAAAATTCTGAAAAAATTACAGTGGGTTGTCATTTGCTATTCTAACTTGTTTTAAGAATTTGAGGCTTAAAGTACAAAGGCTAGGCTTTAAACAAAAATGACAAGAGTTATGCAAAATGGGCCACTTTACACTACATCTCTAAGTTAGGGGTAGGTTCTGTCCTAAAGGTTATTTTTGCTGGCATCCCATAGTAATAATAGGCTTCTGTGCTAAAAATCACAGAAAACTAAGGGGTGGTTATTTAGTTATGATTTTCTTAAGTTTAATGTCAAAAAGGCACTTTCTACTACATTATTATTTGAAAAATGTCAAACAGCAGATCTCCTATTTTTCCTAAGTTCTTAATAACAACACATTAGTTATCCCAACGGTGGGGGTGTTTTTACCTTGGGGTTATTTTTGTAGAGTTTTCCTAAGTTTCACTTGTTTTATTAAAACAAAAGGGATCCTACTTATTTTATACTAAAACAGGGTATGATATATTTTTCCAGTGAACTATATTGAATAAGTATCCTAACAAAAATAGAGGTACTCTCTGGTTCATTAATTAAATTGCATTTTCTATTTTTCTTACCCTTAAGCATATTATGAAATTAGGGGTAAAAACTAACTTAATGGAGTGGACAGAGAGGTTTAGCATTTTTATTTGGTTTAGTAGGTAGATACAAACTTCTCAAAATTTTTCTAACCCCAGTCAAATAGTGCAACTAATTTTGGCCCTATTATTAAGCTTTTGGTCAAAACTATAATTAAATCAGAGCTTTAAAGTTTTCTATAGTACATAGGGGGTTTTATATTTTTCTCAAGTAGGTTACATTATTTAGAGTCTGACAAAATTGGTTTGACCAAATTTGGATGAATTAAACAGAAGTTATGCTTTTTTAAAGTTTCTGTCCAATTTAAAAACAGATTTAATAAAGGTTTTCTGGAAAAACAGTTTACGCCGAGGTCCCTGGGTTTAAACTAAATCAACTTGCGCAAATCTACCCTCGCGCCACTATTCCCCTGTGTCTATGACTTCTCACAAAACCCCCTGACCTTCTCTCCCTCTCACCCGCAGTCCTTCCCCTTATGCAAACAGTAACCGCGGGAAAGAAAAGGGTGGCGCGGCTTACCGGCGGCGAGGGAGGTCTGGCGAAGGGTGGGGTTGGCTCGGCGAGACTCTGGCGGTCACGTCGAGGTACGGCTTGTCGTCGGGGATGGCCGGAATCGCCCGGTCCACTCGTGCAGGCGGGTGTCCTCGTCGGCGGCGAGTATACCGGCCAAACTACAGCGAACTGGTTCAATCCGAGGGCACGGTGAGCTTCACGGGGTAACATAGCGACCGTGTGCACAAGGAATCGAAGGATGGTGGAGTGGTTTACCCGGTCCACGTACTCCGGTGGGGTTGAGAGCTCCGGCGAGCGTGGACTGGCCTCTCCGGCGAAGCAAACTCCGATTCCTTGCTCGGGGAGCCTCACGGAGGTGTGCACAGTCTTCTCCGAGGGCTGGCCGGAGTTGGGAATGGTTCCACTGGCCGGTCTACAGTGGCAGAGGGATTGGGCGGCCGTGGACTCTCTGCGTACGGGCAAACGGCGACGAGCTAGGCTCCGGTGAGGTTTGAGGGTGCGCGGAAGGGTACAATCTAAGCCTGGGAGGGTTTTATAAGCGCGGGCGCAGGCCATGGCGCTGGCTTGGCTCGGGCGCGGCGCTGGGCGTGCGAGGGCGCGCGTGAGCGTGCTCTGGCGTGGGCAGAAGGCGTCGAACACGTGGAGGTGTGTTTCTTCCATTGTTCAAACGTCTCCAGAGATCGCAAACGTGCGAATCTTGCCATGAATCCAGCGCAGGCCTCTTCCTGGCACCTAGGGCTATCTCACATGTGTGAGTTCCAATGGAGGATACGCCCTAGATCAGGAGATAGACGGGCGCCAAATCTGGCTTGTCTCACTGCCCACATTGCGACAAAACTGATGTCAAGAGCAGTCAAACGTCCGAGTCTCGGCTTCCACTTTTTCCAGGGGGTGCCTTAAGTGGTATACCACATTTTTGGTATAGAACCCAAGTGGTTTTGGCGCCATCTTCAAAGTGAACACGGCTGGTCTTTGAATTAGGGTTAAAATTTGAATTAGAGGGAAATAGAGAGCTCTAGCTCTCTCTCCACTTGGAGATTTGAATTGGGGTTTCTCCAGGGGTCTTTTTGCAATATTTCCCTCCCCTAATTGATGGTTACAAGGTTAGTTAAGGTTTGGGTAAAAATTACACATGCTTTGCACACTTGTTCACTCTCTTTCCCTTCTTACCTAGGGTTTTGGGAGATAGGGTTTAGGAGAGGTCTAGGGTTCTTCTCCCCTCCTATCCAAGGTAGTAAGTGTGCAAGGATTAGAGTAATGCTTCTTATGTCATTGGCAACTTTATTAGCACTTGATCTCCAAGTTCTTATGTGTTGCCCTAAGCCTTTACCCCTTGTGATCACATCTTCTAGTGCCAAGGTGGGCTCTAGCTAAGGTAACACCTGGGGTGTTACACTTAGGTTTTCGCAACCCGAGGGAATAGCCAGAGAAAGGAAACCGCTCACCCAACCCTTCCCGCCGCCACCTCTTCTGCTTGGTGATGGCCGACCGGGTGACCATTGTTCCACCGCGCGACCCGTGGCCTTTTTCCACCGTCACGGCGGATGACCTGGAGGCCCTTGTTGCTGAGGGTTTGCTTCGCCCTCTCTCCGGTGACCCGCAGCCGGAGTGGATGGCCCCTCCGAGCGGAGCCGCCCCGTCCCCGCCGCCGGGGTATGTCGTGAGCTTCGTCTCCTTTCACGAGCGGGGGTTCGGAGTGCCGGCAAGCCGTTTTATGCGGGTGATTCTGCATGTCTACAGGGTGGAGCTACACAACCTCAGTCCTAACTCCATCTCGCAAGCTGCCATCTTCGCGGCGGTTTGTGAAGGATACTTGGGGATTGACCCTCACTGGGACCTGTGGACTCATTTCTTCTCCGTGGAGCTTTTTGCCTCGCCGACGGGGGAGAGAAGGGTCCGCACGGCAGTGCGGGCTGGTGGCTACATCCTACAGCTGAGGCTGGCGCGGGCGCCGCAGTATATCCCCGCCATCCTTGGGTCCTCGAACAAAGGGTGGCAGCGCCGGTGGTTCTATCTCCGAAATGACGAAGGGAGGCTCCCGTCATTTTCTCAGCGAGTGGTGACCGCCGCCGCCGATATCTGGCGCTACGGGACCCCGCGCGACAGACAGAAGAATCTCCAGCCCCTTCTGAAGGCCCTGGAGGAGTTGCGGAAGGGAGGGCTCACCGCTGCGGGAGTGGTCGCCGCCATTCATCGCCGGAGGGTGCTTCCCTTGACGGAGCGGCGGCTGCCGCTTTGGGAGATGACGCAGGGGGCCGACTTGGAGGGTTTGCGGATGTCCTCGGATCCCCTTCCCGTCGACGACCTCCACAGGCGGGTAGCCGTCACGTTGGGGAAGCCGGACGCCGGCGCCCTTTCCCAGCCCTTGATGTGTCCTGACCGCGCGTGTGTGTCCCTGGTGAGTGTCCGCTCCTTCTTTCTCATTGCGTTGGATTGCCCTTGGTTCTCACAGCCGAGACTTTTCATCTGTCTCCAGGAGGTAGAGCATCACAAGCCTTCCCTGCCACCGGTCCCGGAGGACGCGGTGGACCGAGCTGCGTGGAGGGTTGCCGCGGAGAAGAGGAAGGAGAAAAAGGACGCGAAGAAGGCTCGGGCCCACGAGCGGACGCGGGCTCGGGACGCCTTGGAAAGGCTCCGTCGTCGGCAAGAGAGGGATGGGCTCCCGAGGGAGCCGTCGCCGGAGACGCCTGACGACGACGACGACGATGAAGACGACGATGAAGACGACGATATGGCTGCCCACCTTGGCCTCAGCCCGGATCTGAGGCTGGGCCAGGGTTCGTCAAGCCAGCCCCCGAGCGGGCTGGTGTCGTCGGTATCCGGGGCCGAGACGTCGGGGTCCCGGTCCGAAGAGCGGGGGCAGACCGAGGGGGTACTTGACCCCTCGGCCGGGGAAGTTGAGGTGACCCTGGGGAGTCAGGCCGAGCTGCCTGTTCCCCGAGAACCGTTGCCCGTGCCGACTGTGTGGGAGGGCGATCCTCAGGTTGTCGTGGCTGCGCCTGGGTAGTCCGTCTCTCGGGCGCCTAGGGCGCCCAAGGCGAGGATGGTACCGAAGCTGGCAGCGAGGCAGACCTCGGTGGTACCTTCGGGGGTCGAGGTTCGAGAGACCTCCCCACAGGGACGATTGATTATGGCCCGGAGTGGGTAAGTATCTTCGGATATCTTCGTCCTGGCTCCTCCTTCGTATGTCCCAACCCTGATTTTCCTTTTCTCCTTAGCAAGCGGAGTCATGGTTCGACCGATCTGGCTCCCTGGAAGGTCCTCAAGACGGCGTCGGCTTCCGCAGCTAGTGCCGCACCGGGCCTCGCCGACCAGCTGACCTCCTCGCAAGACGCCCCACAGCGGGGGGCTCAGGCGGCACCAGTTGCCGTGGAGCGAGCTCCCGAGGCTGGCTCTTCTGTCGAGGCGACCGTCGCGCTGGGGGAGGCTGCTGGCACGGCCGTGGCCTCGGGCCCACCAGACATGTTGCTGGCGCTGGCGCCGGCTGCTGCCGAGGCCGTTGTCGTTCTGTCCGTGGAGCCACCCGTCGCCACCAACGCTGAGATGGCCGAGGCGTCGCTACTTGGTGCCTCGGAGGAGCGGGGCGCGGGACCGCGACCCGTCCCGTCGAGCGATAGCCTTGTCCCCGCGCGGCGCAGTTCCGAGGGGCGGCGCCAGTTGCTTCGGTTCCGGACCCGTGGGGCCTCGGATCCCCTCTTCGTTCTTGACGATGAGCGGGAGGAGCAGTCTTGGCACAGGCTTCGTGAGTGTGCCGAGGCAACGGTGGGGTCGCTTCGGTTGACCTTGGAGGTCCTTTGCAGGACGTTCCCAAGATTGTCCAGGTAATGATTTCAGGCATACCTTTCTCGTGATCAAGGCGTTCTTTGTGACGCCCCACTTCCTTCCCTCAGGATCTGACAGATCTGAGCGCCGCCAAGTCGTCGTTCATCCGCCGCGAGGTCTATGTCTGGGGTTCGCTGCGGTCCCTGAGGACCACGCTTGCTAGGGATACCGCGCGCCTCTCCCAACAGAGCGCCGAGGTGGCGGACCTTCGGTTGCTCTGTGTCGATCTGGGTGCAGAGGCAGCAGCGGCACGCGCAGAGGCGCAGCGGCGGCAGTCGGAGCTTGACCAGGTCACCGGCGAGCGGGACCAATCTCTTGGAGTCCAGCTAGCCGAGGCGTCTGCTCGGGCCAGAGCCCTTGCAGCAGACCTAGTCGTGGCCCAAGCCGCATCCTCGGAGCAGCGTGCCCGAGCCGGAGGTATGTCTTGGCTGTTTTAAGTTTTTGTTTCAGCTCGGTTCCTCAACTTGTGTTTGAGGTCTTCCGCTTTGGCTGTTCGCAGAGCTCGAGTCTGCCCTTGATAAGTCCACCAAGGCGCTCGCTCAGGCGGCCGAGCAGAGGGAGGCAGACCACGCGGCCATGTCCGAGGCCATCTCGGCCTTCTGCCGGGTCTTTGGCTTCGACGACGTCCCCTCGGGAAGCTCCCCTCAAAGTCGCCTGCAGGCCTTGGGTGACCATGCGCGTGGCAGACTCCGTGAGGCGCTGCATCATGGCGTCAGGCGGGCCTTCGCCGTGCTTGCTTCCCACTATGTCGTGGATCTGGAGCGGGTCAGCGAGGGGTATTGCCTCCCCAATGAAGATGAAGCCGCCCTGGCCGAAGTCCAGAGGCTCGACGCGGCCGCCGCGAGCCCAAGCTCCATGCTGGCAACCACCTTTGAGGCAGAGATCCTCCCGCTTGCGCCGTCGTCCATGGCCGGGGCGGACCTTGCAAAAGGTGGGGACGAAGCCGAGGGCGCGACTCCTTCTCCGGGCGACGCCTGACTCTGCCGGAGCAGTTTTCTTTGAATGCAAATGTGTCTTTTGCGGCCGCTGAGGCCCGAACACTTTATTATCGTAATATAAGGTTGTGCTCCTTTTCCTTCCGTTTTGCGTATCCGGGCCCGTTCGTCAGTAGCAGGGTAGCTTGCCCAAGTAAGAGTCATTTTTCGTGGTAGGTGACGAGTGAGGTATCCGTATCCCAGAGGCGTAGGAGTCCCTCGGCTCGGTTGGCCTTGCCACTTACATGCGCCCTTATTCGTTTCTTGGGGTCCTGTTACTGATATAGCTGGGAGACGCGAAAGCCTTTTTGATGGAAGACTTTTTTCGGGGAAAATTTTGACGAGAGGGGGTTCCCCCCTTCTAGCCCCCGAGGGAGGGTCGGGCTTTGCCGAGGCAAGGCTGACCCTTCCTTGATGATTAGACTTTGCATGTGAACGAGGTGTACAAACGACTTGAAAGCATCTTAAGGGTAGAAGCGACGTAGCCATCGGATGTTCCAGGCGTTGCTGTAGACCTCGCCTTGACTGTTGGCCAGCTTGTATGTCCCGGGCTTCAGAACCTTGGCGATGACGAACGGCCCTTCCCAGGGAGGCGTGAGCTTGTGCCGCCCTCGGGCATCTTGTCGTAGCCGAAGCACCAAGTCGCCCACCTGGAGGTCTCGGGACCGAACCCCTCGGGCGTGGTAGCGTCGCAGGGACTGCTGATACAGCGCCGAGTGTAGTAAGGCCATGTCCTGAGCCTCTTCCAGCTGGTCCAGTGCGTCTTCTCGGTTAGCTCGATTGCTTTGGTCGTCGTAGGCCCTCGTCCTCGAGGAACCGTATTCTAAGTCTGTGGGCAAGATGGCCTCGGCCCCATAGACTAGAAAGAATGGTTTTTAGCCCGTGGCTCGGCTCGGCGTTGTCCTCAGGCTCCAGACCACCGAGGGGAGCTCCTTCATCCATCGCTTGCCGAACTTGTTGAGGTCGTTGTAGATCCGTGGCTTGAGTCCTTGCAGAATCATGTCGTTGGCACGCTCTACTTGCCCATTCATCATAGGGTGAGCCACGGCGGCCCAGTCCACCCGGATGTGGTGATCCTCGCAGAAGTCCAGGAACTTTCTGCCGGTGAACTAGGTGCCGTTGTCGGTGATGATGGAGTTCGGGACCCCAAAGCGATGGATGATGTTGGTGAAGAATGCCACCGCCTGTTCGGATCTGATGCTGTTTAGGGGTCGGACCTCGATCCACTTGGAGAATTTGTCGATGGCGACCAGCAGGTGCGTGTAGCCCCCGGGTGCCTTCTGCAAGGGGCCGACGAGGTCCAGACCCCACACAGCAAACGACCAGGTGATGGGTATGGTCTGCAGAGCCTAAGCGGGTAGGTGGGTCTACCTTGCGTGGAATTGACACCCCTGGCAGGTGCGGACAATTCTAGTGGCGTCGGCCACCGCGGTCGGTCAGTAGAAACCTTGTCGGAAGGCGTTTCCAACAAGGGCTCGGGGCGCTGCGTGATGACCGCAAGCCCCCGATTGTATTTCTTGTAAGAGCTCCTGGCCTTCGACGATGGATATGCATCGCTGGAGGATGCCTGAGGGGCTGCGGTGGTAGAGCTCCTTCCCGTCCCCCAGCAAGACGAATGACTTGGCGCGCCACGCCAACCGCCGAGCTTCGGCTCGGTCAAGGGGTAGCTCTCCTCGGTGGAGATATTGCAGGTACGGGGTATGCCAGTTTCGATTAGGCGTGACCCCGCTCTGCTCCTCCTCGACGCGCAGTGCCTCACCCTCGGGGGCCGAGGGTGCTCGGGCTGAGCCGAGGGTGCCCCGGGCTGGGCCGAGGGTGCCTCGGGCTGGGCCGAGGGTGCCTCGGGCTGGGCCGAGGCCTTCTCGAGCTCGGGCGCGTCGTCGGTCTTGACAGAGGGTTGATGCAGGTCTCGGGAGAAGATGTCCGGGGGAACCGTTGTCCGCCCCAAGGCTATCTTAGCCAGCTCGTCCGCAGTCTCGTTGTATCGTCGGGCGATGTGGTTGAGCTCGAGCCCGTAGAACTTGTCCTCCAGGCGCCGAACCTCATCGCAGTAGGCTTCCATCTTCGGGTCGCGGCAGTGGGAGTTCTTCATGACTTGGTCAATGACGAGCTGTGAGTCACCGCGAGCGTCGAGGCGTCAGACCCCTAGCTCGATGGCGATGCACAACCCGTTGACCAGAGCCTCGTACTCGGCCACATTGTTGGACGCCAGGAAGTGGAGGCGTAGCACGTAGCGTAGGTGCTTCCTGAGGGGCGAGATGAAGAGCAGGCCCGCGCCTGCCCCTGTCTTCATCAGCGACCCGTCGAAAAACATGGTCCAGAGTTCCGGTTGGATCGGAGCTGTCGGGAGCTAGGTATCGACCCATTCAGCCACAAAGTCCGCCAAGACTTGGGACTTGATGGCCTTCCGAGGGGCGAACGAGATTGTCTCGCCCATGATTTCCACTGCCCACTTTGCAATCCTACCCGAGGCCTCTCGGCACTGGATGATCTCCCCCAGGGGGAAGGATGACACCACAGTCACCGGATGAGACTCGAAGTAGTGTCGCAACTTCCGTCGCGTCAGGATCACCGCGTACAACAGCTTCTGAATTTGTGGGTAGCGGATCTTGGTCTCGGACAGTACCTCACTGATGAAGTAGACTGGCCTCTGGACGGGCAGTGCATGCCCCTCTTCTCGTCTCTCAACCACGATCGCGGCGCTGACCACCTGAGTGGTAGCGGCGACGTAGATCAAGAGGGCTTCTCCAGCAGCGGGGGGCACCAAGATGGGCGCGTTCGTGAGGAGCGCCTTCAGGTTGTCGAGGGCTTCCTCGGCCTCAGGGGTCCAAGTGAAGCACTCGGCCTTTCTTAAGAGGCGGTACAGAGGTAGGCCTCTTTCGCCGAGGCGCGAGATGAAGCGGCTCAGAGCCGCAAGGCATCCCGTGACCCTCTGTACGCCTTTCAAGTCCTTGATGGGCCCCATGTTGGTGATGGCCGCGATTTTCTCTAGGTTGGCCTCGATGCCTCGCTCGGAGACGATGAACCCCAAGAGCATGCCTCGGGGGACTCCGAAGACGCACTTCTCAGGATTGAGTTTTACGGCTTTCGCTTCAAGGTCGGAAAGGAGGTCGAAGGCTTTCCTCGTCTTGACTACGATGTCATCGACGTAAGCCTTGACCGTTCGACCAATGTGTTCGCCGAACACGTGGTTCATGCACCTTTGGTATGTCGCACCCGCATTCCTCAAACCAAACGGCATGGTAACATAGCAGTACATGCCGAAAGGTGTGATGAAAGAAGTCGCGAGCTGGTCGGACTCTTTCATCCTGATTTGGTGATACCCTGAGTAGGCATCGAGGAAAGACAGGGTTTCGCACCCAGCAGTGGAATCCACGATTTGATCGATGCGAGGCAGAGGGTAGGGAACTTTTGGACATGCTTTGTTTAGACCAGTGTAGTCTACACACATCCGCCATTTCCCTCCTTTCTTTCTCACAAGCACAGGGTTGGCAAGCCATTCGGGATGGAATACCTCTTTGATGAACCTTGCCGCCATTAGCTTATGGATCTCCTCGCCTATGGCTCTGCGCTTTTCTTCGTCGAATCGGCGCAGAGGCTGCTTCACGGGTCGGGCTCCAGCTCGAATATCCAGCGAGTGCTCGGTGACATCCCTCGGTATGCCGGGCATGTCCGAGGGACTCCACGCGAAAATGTCGGCGTTTGCACGGAGAAAGTCGACGAGCACTACTTCCTATTTGGGATGGCGCTTCACGTCTGGCGCCTCCTTGGAGAGGCTCTCTAGGTCGGCGATGAGGGCCTCGGATTCGGCGAGGGCCTCGGCGTACTCCATGCACTCCACATCGCATTCGTACGCGTGTCGGTACGTGGGGCCGACGGTGATGACCCCATTGGGGCCCGGCATCTTGAGCTTGAGGTAGGTGTAGTTGGGGACGGCCATGAACTTGGCGTAGCATGGCCTCCCCAACACTGCGTGGTAGGTTCCTCGGAACCCGACCACCTCGAACGTGAGGGTTTCCCTTCGGAAGTTGGAGGGAGTCCCGAAGCAGACGGGTAGATCGAGTTGTCCGAGGGGCTGGACGCGTTTCCCGGGGATGATCCCATGGAAAGGCGCCGCGCCTGCCCGGACCGAGGACAGATCAATCCGCAGGAGCCTGAGGGTCTCGGTGTAGATGATGTTGAGGCTGCTGCCTCCGTCCATGAGGACCTTGGTGAGCCTAACATTGCCGATGACGGGGTCGACAACGAGCGGGTATTTCCCCGGACTCGGCACGCGGTCGGGGTTGTCGCCCTGGTCGAAGGTGATGGGCTTGTCGGACCAGTCTAGGTAGACTGGCGCCGCCACCTTTACCGAGCAGACCTCCCGACGCTCTTGCTTGCGGTGCCGAGCCGAGGCGTTCGCCACTTGCCCACCGTAGATCATGAAGCAGTCTAGGACCTCGGGGAACTCTCCTGCCTTGCGATCCTCCTTCTTATCGTCGTCGCGGGCCCTACCACCCTCCGCAGGTGGCCCGGCCTTGTGAAAGTGGCGCCGAAGCATGGCGCACTCCTCAAGGGTGTGCTTGACGGGCCCCTGATGATAGGGGCACGGCTCCTTGAGCATCTTGTCGAAGAGATTGGCGCCTCCGGGAGGTTTCTGAGGGTTCTTGTACTTAGCGGCGGCGACAAGGTCCGCGTCGGCGGCGTCACGTTTCGCTTGCGACTTCTTCTTGCCTTTCTTCTTGGTGCCGCGCTGAGTAGACGCCTCGGGGACATCTTCCGGCTGGCGGCCCTGGGGCTGTTTGTCCTTTCGGAAGATGGCCTCAACCGCCTCCTGGCCAGAGGCGAACTTGGTGGCGATGTCCATCAGCTCGCTCGCCCTGGTGGGGGTCTTGCGACCCAGCTTGCTCACCAGGTCGCGACAGGTGGTGCCGGCGAGGAACGCGCCGATGACATCCGAGTCGTTGACGTTGGGCAGCTCGGTGCGCTGCTTCGAGAATCGCCGGATGTAGTCCTGGAGAGACTATCCCGGCTGCTGGCGGCAGCTTCGAAGATCCCAGGAGTTCCCAGGGCGCACGTACGTGCCCTAGAAGTTGCCGACGAAGGCTTGGACCAGGACATCCCAGTTGGAGATCTGCCCCGGAGGCAAATGCTCCAGCCAGGCTCGAGCGGTGTCGGAGAGGAACAGGGGGAGGTTGCGGATGATGAGGTTGTCATCGTTCGTTCCACCTAGGTGGCAGGCTAGCCGGTAGTCCGCGAGCCATAGTTCCGGCCTCGTCTCCCCTGAGTACTTTGTGATAGTAGTCGGGGTTCGGAACCGGGTCGGGAACGGCGCCCGTCGTATGGCCCGGCTGAAAGCCTGTGGACCAGGTGGTTCGGGCGAGGGACTCCGATCCTCCCCGCTGTCGTAGCGTCTCCCATGCCTGGGGTGGTAGCCTCGACGCACCTTCTCGTCGAGGTGGGCTCAACGGTTGCGGTGATGGTGCTCGTTGCCGAGGCGACCCGGGGCCGCAGGCGCTATGTTGCACGTGCGCCCGGTGTGGACCGAGGCTTCCCGCATGAATCGGGAAGTCACGACGCGATGCTCCGAGGGGTACCCCTGCCTTCGGGAGGTAGAGCTTTCGGCCCGTCGGACCGCGGCATCCTCTAGGAGATTCTTGAGCTCTCCCTGGATACGCTGCCCCTCGGTGGTTGATGGCTCCGGCATTGCATGGAGAAGTATTGCCGCTGCAGCCAGGTTCTGGCCGACCCCACTGGAAGCCGGTGGCGGCCTTGCCCTGACATCGTCGACGATGCGGTGCTGGATGCCCTGGGGTAGATGACGCACTTCTCCGGCCGGAGGTTGGCCTGCCCATTCCTGCCCGATGTCCCGGCGGAACGGCTCAAGTGTTCCTGCTCCCGCGTCGAGCCTGGCCTACATCTCGCGGATTTGCTCGAGCTGTGAGTCCTGACCCCCCGCACGGACTGGGACCACAGCTAGCTCCCGAAGGATGTCAACGCGAGGCGCAGGCCTAGGGGATCACCGTTTTCCAGTATACCAAGATGGTTGCCTTCGCCGGGACCCCCTAGATCGACGTGGAAACATTCACGACTTGGGCCGCAGTCCTCGTCGCCGAAGCTGCGGCTACCGTCGGAACAATTGGAAAGGCAGTAGTCGCATGCGGTCATGAAGTCCCGCATGGCACTGGGGTTACCAAGTCTGGAGAAATCCCAACAAAAGTCGGGCTCGTCATCTTCCTCGGAACCCGAGGGCCCGTAGGTCGAGACGGCTGTCAGCTGGTCCCAGGGTGACCGCATACCGTACCCCGGAGGGTTTGGACTCGCCTCTATGAAAGCGTCCACCGAAGCGAAGTCGCTTGGTGGGTCGAGGCTGAATCCAAAAGGCACGAGATGGGAATCGGTCGGTACCTCTTGGTCGACGGGCGGTGACGAAGTCACGTCAGGGGCAGACTGCACCGTCGTCTCAGGTACGAGGGTGACGCCCAGCAAGTCCTTTGCGAGCGTGCTGGCGTCGTCCGTCCGCTTGGAGTTGGCGTGTTGCGGGGAAACGGCGCTCGTCTTCGTCTCAGACGCGAGGTCGATGCCCGACGTGTCCCCCGTTGGGGCGTCGGCGCCGTTGACTCGCTCGACAGCCGACGAGGTGCCGCCTCCTGCTTGGCCTTGGTTGCCCCGCCTCCTCCTCCATCGGCGGGGGAGGCGACGGGACAAACCTGAATGTTGTTCTTCCGCCATGTGGGGAAGACGTCGTCGATTCCACCGCCGGCGGGCGGGTTGTCGGCCGCCATTGTCGCTGTCGCGCGGCGGGGGAAGGAGTATCATGTCGTAGGCGCCGTCGAGGGACATGAACTCAAGACTCCCAAAACGGAGCACCGTTCCGGGCTGGAAAGGATGCTGGAGACTACCCATCTGGAGCTTGACGAGAAGCTGTTCGTCAACACGCAGCAGGCCCCTACCTGGCACGCCAACTGTTGGCGTTTCGACCCCGGGGGGTCCCTAGACCGACGAGTAAATTGTCGCCGCGTGCCCCAGCCCAGATGGGTCGGCTGGAGACGGAGCGCGAAGGGAGGAAAACCAGAGGGAGGCAGGTCGTAAAAGGGGAAACCCACGGCCTTCGTGTTTGTCCCGTGCCCAGGTCGGGTGCGCTTGCAGTAGGGGATTACAAGCGTCCACGTTGGAGGGAGCGAGAGGCCTGCACACGCCGTCCCGTCCTCCCCGCGCGGCCAACCTTTTGTAAGAGGGCCCTGGACCTTCCTTTTATAGGTGTAAGGAGAGGGTCCAGGTGTACAATGGGAGTTGTAGCAGTGTGCTAACGTGTCTAGCAGAGAGGAGCTAGTGCCCTAAGTACATGCCGTCGTGGCAGCCGGAGAGGTTTTGGCACCCTGTTCATGAGATGTCGTGGCCGTCGGAAGCCTGGCGGAAGGACAGCTGTCGGGGCTGTCGAGTCCTTGCTGACGTCTCCTTGCTTCCGTAAGGGGGCTGAAAGCCGCCGTCGTCATGGAGCACGCGGGGCGCCATCATTATTTGTTTTACCGGGGCGAGCCAGATGGGACGCCGGTCTTGTTCCCCGTAGCCAGAGCTAGCTAGGGGTAGGGTAATGATGGCCCCTCCTGTGACGTGGTCGGTCCGAGCCCTGGGTCGGGCGAGGCGGAGGCTCCTCCGAGGTCAAGGTCGAGTCTGTCTTCCGAGGTCGAGGTCGAGTCTAAGCCCCTGAGTCGGGCGAGGTGGAGTTCGTCGTCTTCCGGGGCCGAGGGTGAGTCCGAGCCCTGGGGTCGGGCGAGGTGGAGTTCATCGTCTTCCGGGGCCGAGGCCAATTCCGAGCCCTGGGGTCGGGCGAGGCGGAGTTCGTCGTCTTCCGGGGCCGAGGCCGAGTCCGAGCCCTGGGGTCAGGCGAGGCGGAGTTCGTCGTCTTCCGGGGCCGAGGCCGAGTCCGAGCCCTGGGGTCGTGCGAGGCGGAGTTCGTCGTCTTCCGGGGCCGAGGCCGAGTCCGAGCCCTGGGGTCGGGCGAGGCGGAGCTTCCTATGGCGCCCGAGGCCGGACTTGGCTGCTGTCAGCCTCACTCTGTCGAGTGGCACAGCAGTCGGAGCGGCGCAGGCGACGCTGTCCTCTTGTCAGGCCGGTCAATGGAACGGCGAAGTGACTACGGTCACTTCGGCTCTGTCGACTGAAGGGCGCACGTCAGGATGAGGTGTCAGGCCATCCTTGCATTAAATGCTCCTGCGATACGGTCGGTCGACGTGGCGATTTGGCCAAGGTTGCTTCTTGGCGAAGGCTGGGCTTCGGGCGAGCCGAAGGTGTGTCCGTTGCTTGAGGGGGCCCTCGGGCGAGACGTAAATCCTCCGGGGTCGGCTGCCCTTGCCCGAGGCTGGGCTCGGCCGAGGCGAGATCGTGTCCCTTGAGTGGACTGAGCCTTGACTTAATCGCACCCATCAGGCCTTTGCAGCTTTGTGCTGATGGGGGTTACTAGCTGTGATTAGGAGTCTTGGGGGTACCCCTAATTATGGTTCCCGACAGGGGATCTTACTAAACTTCTTGCGCTCATGGCGCTTAGAAGTTACGGAGGGCGTGTCGGAGCCGGAGGTGGAAGGTGATGAAGTATCAGTCTCGTAGTAGACCACCTTCCTCATCTTCTTTTTCTTGTCGCCACTCCAATGCGACTTGTGGGAAGAGGCATTCTTCTCTTTCCCTTTCCCCCTTTTTGTGGGACTCTTCCGATGAAGCCTTCCCGTGACTTGTAGTGGGCTTTTCGCCGGTCTCCATCTCCTACTTGGCGTGTTCTCCCGACATCACTTCGAGCGGTTAGGCTCTAATGAAGCACCAGGATCTGATACCAATTGAAAGTCGCCTAGAGGGGGGTGAATAGGGCGAAACTGAAATTTACAAAGTTAATCACAACTACAAGCCGAGTTAGCGTTAGAAATATAATCGAGTCCGAGAGAGAGGGTGCAAAACAAATCGCAAGCGAATAAAGAGTGTGACACGCGGATTTGTTTTACCGAGGTTCGGTTCTTGCAAACCTACTCCCCGTTGAGGTGGTCACAAAGACCAGGTCTCTTTCAACCCATTCCCTCTCTCAAACGGTCCCTCGGACCGAGTGAGCTTCTTCTTCTCAAACAATTGGAACACAAAGTTCCTGCAAGGACCACCACACAATTGGTGTCTCTTGCCTCAATTACAAGTGAGTTTGATCTCAAGAAGGATTGAGAAAGAAAAGAAGCAATCCAAGCGCAAGAGCTCAAAAGAACACAACAAATCTCTCTCACTAGTCACTAAGGCTTTGTGCGGAATTGGGAGAGGATTTGATCACTTGAGTGTGTCTAGAATTGAATGCTAGAGCTCTTGTAAGTAGTTGGAAGGTGGAAAACTTGGATGACTTGAATGTGGGGTGGTTGGGGGTATTTATAACCCCAACCACCAAACTAGCCGTTTGGTGGAGGCTGCTGTCGCATGGCGCACCGGACAGTCCGGTGCGCCAGCCACGTCACCAGGCCGTTGGGTTCCGACCGTTGGAGCTCTGACGTGTGGGCCCGCCTGGCTGTCCGGTGGCGCACCGGATAAGTCCTGTAGACTGTCAGGTGTGCCAGCCGCGCGTGCTCTGCTCCTCTACGCGCGTTGGCGCGCATTAAATGCGTTGCAGTCGACCGTTGGCGCGAAGTAGCCGTTGCTCCGCTGGCTCACCGGACAGTCCGGTGTACACCGGACATGTCCGGTGAATTATAGCGGAGCGGAAATCCGAAGCTGGCGAGTTCAGAGTCGCTCTCCTCTGGAGCACCGGACACTGTCCGGTGTGCACCGGACATGTCCGGTGAATTATAGCGAAGCGCCTCTGAAAATTCCCGAAGGTGCGAAGTTTGGCTTGGAGTCCCCTGGTGCACCGGACAGTCCGATGCGCCAGACCAGGGCTGCCTTCGGTTATCCCTTGCTCTCTTTGTTGAACTCAATTCTTGGTCTTTTTATTGGCTAAGTGTGAACCTTTGGCACCTGTATAACTTATACACTAGAGCAAACTAGTTAGTCCAATTATTTGTGTTGAGCAATTCAACCACCAAAATCATTTAGGAAATAGGTGTAAGCCTAATTCCCTTTCACATACCTTGATAGCTGAATAAATTTGTCGCGATATTCACTGACTGACATGTTGCCCTGCTTCAGTGATAAGAATTTCTTCTTCTTGATTTTCATTAGGCCAGCAGGAATATGGTAGTTTCTGAACTATGTACCAAATTCTGCCCAGGTAATATTATTGGCAGCATCATGGGCAGCAGTGTAGGAGTCCCACCAGTCAGCAGCCGGGCCAGTAAGATGACCAGAAGCATAGAGCACCTTCTCCCGATCAGAGCATTGAGCAATATTAAGCATCTTCTCCACTAATTTTAGCCAATCATCAGTGTGTAAAGGATCTGGAGAGCTAGAGAATGTTGGTGGCTTATGACTCATGAACTCCCGGTGCTTGTCCCGGGGTGGAGCTGGTGGTGGTGGTGGAGGTAGTGGTGGTTGTTGCTGCCTTTCCCGTCTCTCTTGCCTCATCTCCTCTCGCATCTCCTCCCTTTCCTGACGCATCTCCTAGCATTCTTTCCTCATCTGAGCTTGCATTTCTATCATAGTATTTGACATCTACTGCAACAATTGCATCTGAGCTGCAACCACTAGATATGTCCCAACCGGTGGAGGATTCATTTCTGGTTATGGTTGTCTAACAATCCTCCTTTTGTGGGGGTTGGCAGGTAGATCGATTTTGCCTCCCTTCCTGGTATTGACCATCTAGGTTAGAAACACATGGTAAGATAGAATTGCAAATAAGGCGAGTAATTACAATACATGATATTTTGGGGGTTCTATTAGCTAAGTAGATTAGTGTGTCACCTACTAATGCTACTACAGTACCTTATGGTGGTACAAGCTAGAATGCCCTGCTATACTATTTTAGTCAATCAAAGAAGCAAATCAGGCATTTATCATCAAAACAATCCTCCAAACACTTTAGATAGAGAAAATATATTTTTTGTGTTAGGTCTCCTATCTCTTTAGAGGGTTATAAATGTAGGATTCCAAGGTGTGAAATCCTTCTTGTCTTTCTAGAGTAGAAAATATAAGAATAGTCAGAGTAGAACATCAAAAGGTGAGACAGGATCAAGATAAGTATTGAAAGAATCAGAGTAAGGTAAGTAGGAAAGGGTTTTGTCCAGTTCTATCTAGGTTTTGTCCTACAGTCAACATTTCCTCTGATACCACTTCTGTCACACCAGGATTTAAGGGATAAAGCCGGGTGCATCTCATATGTGCGCCAAAGAAGAACATAACATATAATGACAAAGTGTATATAGCTAAATGTCACAGGTATCATTATTACATAGCGGAAGTCTTACAAAAATAAATTATAACAATAAAGCGAACTAAATATTATTCCTTGGCGCCATCAAGCAGACTGGGAGACGCCACCTAGATAAGCTTGTACTCCTCGTTGTAAGGCTCCTCCTGGACCACCTATTCTTCTCCTGTAGGGGGGGTTGATATATCGCAAGGGTGAGCTCACAAAAGATCATAGCTCAACAAGTTGTGGGGAATAATGTGCATGAACTCACCAAAGGTGGGAGCTCATGTGAAGTGTAAGGCTGATCAACAAATAATTAAGTGTTAAAGCTGAGCATTGCTTTTAATATGTTGGTCAAGTTTTATTAGCAGTTACTAAATGTAAGTAGATACCAAACCAGAGTAATAATAGATCAAAATTAATAATAAAACAACAATGTGATGCAAATGACAAATTGAGTTTAATTTCATAAATTAATCATGCGAGAGTCCTGAGCTACTCATCACCGCGAGCACGACTAGTATATCAGTTTTACACTCTAAAGAGGTTGTACCCTGTACCCACAAGTCATGTTACCCATTTGCCACAGGGTTGTACGGACCTCATACACCTCTACCGAGGAAGCGAGGCAGGGAACACTACGAGGCCTTTACAAAGTTCCACTAGCTTCAAAAAACCCGCTACAGTTTCTAGGAAGCGAAATGCAAGAATCCCCTGTGTGACCACCATCGCAGCAAAATCAACCCGAGAACCTCCCTACACACCAACTCCCCTACTGCCCTTGCCCCTTTCGAGTAAGGTAGATCTCCACTAGCTTTCCTAATTAGTCAGCCAAGGGGGTCCCATTCCACCCTTGTGGTGGCACGTATTTCTCAAGTTAAGCTCCATGTTCCATTTAACATAATAGTCTTATCATGAACAGAAATAGAACAATAATAATAAAGAATGACCATGTGTAATAGTTATCTCAACACCTAAAACCATATATAGCAATAGCAAAGACTATCCAAAAGTTCAGTGGTAAACAAGGTGTGAAGATGACCAAACTAGGGTGACCTATTGGATCCCATCAAAACTAAGCCTATGCAAGCCAAAATTATTATAGAGAACATTATTGGGTAAATAAAAGTGGTCAATGACACAACTTGTCTTTAATGAGCTCCTGCTCAGCAACTTCTACCTGCTGAACACCTGGTCCTCAATCACTTGCTCGTCTACTCGCCACAATACAAACAAACATGGTAAAAAGAAATTAATTATCACACAAAACAGAGGAATATATTGCATGATAATATTCTACGCATCGCACCGAGATCGTCGGAACAAGAATCACTAAATTCAGAGTTACAAATTACCAGTTATGATTTCCCGAAGGTTTTATGTGTTTGGTACAAAAATAACCAAGCGATTAATTTTAATCCAGGTTTCATGCTAAAACAGTGTGACCAAGTGATAAACAATATTAATACTCAATTAATGCAACTGGAATGAGTTAAAATGGAGTAAAAATGAATTTTCTATGAATTAAATAACTTCCTAGAATTATTTAAACATTAAAAATCATTTTCTATAAATCCTTACCCTATTTTCAAGCTTTCTGTACTACGCGCGTGAATCTCAAAGAGGTCAGGGGTCCGCTTATAAATTTACAAGGCACGCTTGTGATTCTTTTGTATACAGAGTGGACAGCGGGTGGATTCATAATAACCCTAGGGTTTCTTTTGCAAAGTAGACGCGGCCAAGAGGTATGGAGTAGCCTCGGTTGTGCGATCAAACGCTAGCGGCCCAGATTAAATCTACTCCCCCACGAACCGGTACGCGATCTAAGATATTCGATCCAATTCGGATGCTCCAGATTTAAATACCCTAAACCCACTCTCACCCGATCGATCTGGATCGGACGACCCATGCCACATCCGACCGAATCAGTATTCTTTTTCTAATTGCGGCCGTCCAAGCGAGGATCTACTATCGACGCTCATCTTCCCCACTCGACGGCACGCCGGTGGCCGCCATCTGCACACGGCGGAGTATCCGCCCCTCCGGTGATACCCTACCGACGACCCAATGCCCCAAACTAAAATCAATTGACCCTACGGCGAGCTAGGAAGGAAAAGCAGCCGGTCAAATGTCTTACCCGCACTAGAAGGTAGCAGAGGTCTTTGGCCATGGCGGGATGCGGTCGGCGGGGTGTCGAAATCGCCGACAAGCAATTCATCCCACGATGCCGGCGCCGAAGTCCAACCGCGGTCACGAACAGCTTCCACGGACACTGGCGAACCCCCGTGTTAGTACACTGTCATGTGGTGCCATGTGGGCGGTGGGCCCTTGAAAGGGGGCAAGTGGGGTATTCTCTGCTATAAAATGGAGAAGCTGCACAGGCGATGGATATCAATGAATCAACTGAGAACCTCTTTATTGTTCATCTTCCTCCATTCTCTAGGTTGTTCGTCTTCCCCTCAGGCCTCATCTTCCTCCATTCTCTAGGTTGTTCATCTTCCCCAGTTGTATCTCTCTTGTACCTAGATTCTCTTCCATTCTAGTACCTTGTTGTTATTAGTTGAGTTCGAGAGTCTAGTGCTGTTAACAAGTGGTATCAGAGGATTCGATTCTCAGCTTCAAGTTGCCAACGCTATGACTCTCAATGTCAAGCTCATCCTTGACAAGTTCAACCGGAGGTTCGACGCGGCCGAGGCTCGACTCGACTGGCGCTTCGCCAAGCTGCTGCAGCCGCAAGCTGAGGAGGTGGACGAGCCGTTCCACGACGTGGCGAACCCTCCGCCGCATCCTTCCGTCGTCTACGAGTCGTACTGCGACGAGGCCATGGCGGGAGCCAATGCTAGAGCGCTTGCTGGCCGTTGCAACGAGCGGCCCGCAAGGGGACGCAATTCCTCCTCCGACGACAGATCTGAGCAATCCTACCTCACGCCCACCCGTGAGGCCACCAACAGGGCCCCTGCACCCGACAATAGGGTGATGGCGTCCGTCGACCACCACCGACGCCAAACTCTGGACGAAGAAGGTGTCGAGCAGGAATCGGGCGGTGCCATTGCCGACAAGGTGGAGGCTGTGGCGATGCACGAACTTCCTGGAGATGAGACCGGAGCAAAGGTCGCAACCCAGCAGCCATGGCGCCTATGCCGATCCACTTTGTCCCTGGTGATGATGGGTTCAGATGGAGCATGCATGGGGTTTGCAGCTACTCACCGTGGCAAGCTTGTCCCTGACAGACACGCTGGAGGAGCACCCTGCTCCGCGGCTGTCGCAGTTTCCGTTGGACACGTGCGAGTTCACGTTCGACCGTGCGTCCGTTCCGCGGATGGAGCTGCTCACCCTCGGCATCCTCGAGTGGTGGGTGGTCGCCGACATCCCTTTCCCCTACATCTGCTACTTAGTGGCGCAGTTCTAGCAGGACGAACGCCAGGCGATCTGCGAGCGCGCCGTGCAGCACCAACTACCTCAAGCATTGAGGAGGATTTACCCTTCGACACGCTCACCAAGTGTTCGATGAGGGTCCTCAACCGCGGCGCCAACTACGGCCACAACACGGCCGCTTCACTGAAGACTAGTGGAAAGAGGGCCGGATTCATCGTCTCCATCGTCAAGGGCCGCGGCGGTTCGTTGTTCCGCGAGAAGATGATCGTGGGTGTTGGCGCTCACTTCATCGTCATCGTCGACGCGTCCAAGCTCGTGCCGCGCCTCGGCTGCATAGGCGCCAACCCCATCGAGGTCATCCCCTTCGGCGCGCTCCACACGCTGGGACTCATCCACGGCCTCTTCGACGGCTTGCCTAGATCCCACGCCAGGCGGAGGTCTGTTCCCGCCGCTGCCGCCAACGGGAAAGAAGACTCGAAATAGTCCTTCATCACCGACAACGACAACTACATCGTCGAGGACGACATCAGTGATCGTCTGCTTCAGATCACCGGCGTCATAGAACACGGCATGTTCCTGGGCTACTTTTCCCCGGCTGAAGAAGGTGGAGATGCGAGGAAAAAGGTGCAGCTGACAGAGGCCGCAGAGCGTTGCTTCGACGAGCTGGTCGGAAGAGGCCTGCTCCGTCTCACGGTCGGAAGCAATGGAGCCGCAGGAGCCAGGATGCCCATCATGATCTGCACCTTCGCGAAGGACGTGTATGACCATGAGAACTTCTGCACTGAGTCAGCAGCGAATAATCTTTCCGAAGTGCGATGGCTGTCCATCGTTGAGAACAACGAGGCTGACGATCGCATTGGTGAGGGGATGACAATGGCAGCATGGATGACGAGCATGGAAACAGCGGTTAAGCTAGAACAGGCCGGCGAGCGCCTGTGGGTCAATATGGGCGGCCACAAGGTGCTCAACGTCGACAAGTACGACAGCATCTTCGCCAAGCCAGGCGACTCATTCCGCGGCCCCGATGTGCACGTCGATGGCTCCATCGACTTGGGCCTCGTTTTCATGAGCGCCATCGGCCTCGTCGACATGTTCATGAGCTCGAGCAAGTGGACGGAGTTCTTCCGTGAGAAGAGGACAGCGTGGCAGACGGCCAGGAGAAATACTGTCACCAATAGCATTTTGGAGCAGAGAGACGCATGGAAGGTTCAGCTCTTCAAATCCATTAATAGTGGTGCTGTTTTTGGCTTTCCCAAGAATCCTGAGGAAGCTGCAAGAGCTAGTCTCATGAGTGGAATTAAGCAACCATGGCCTCCACCTATGGAGTTGAGCGATTGGATTTGAGCAGGGCCTCCGACAACTTGATGATAAGGGTCAGCGGCTTGGGGGCAAGCCGCATTTTAAGTGTTGGGGAATGTTAGTACACTGTCATGTGGTGCCATGTGGGCGGTGGGCCCTTGAAAGGGGGCAAGTGGGGTATTCTCTGCTATAAAATGGAGAAGCTGCACAGGCGATGGATATCAATGAATCAACTGAGAACCTCTTTATTGTTCATCTTCCTCCATTCTCTAGGTTGTTCGTCTTCCCCTCAGGCCTCATCTTCATCCATTCTCTAGGTTGTTCATCTTCCCCAGTTGTATCTCTCTTGTACCTAGATTCTCTTCCATTCTAGTACCTTGTTGTTATTAGTTGAGTTTGGGAGTCTAGTGCTGTTAACACCCCGTGGCTACACCCCACAGTTAGACAACCGGCCCTAGCGAACCTCACTGACAACGCAGGATGGTTGCCCGCGACGGTGGTCGATTCACTCGCTGAGCACATTCGAGGCGGTGGTTTGCGGAGTTTCAACGCACGGGGAGGGCGTGACGAACTGCGGGGCGTCCATGGGGGGGGGGGGTTTATCCCCACGTCGCGGTGGATTCAAGCCCAACATCCGGTCACCGCGCATGGCGGTTACCCACGACCTCGCCGTGGATTGAGGATGTCTGGCAAGTGGGACCACCGGGTGGAGAGCAAGCACGCACTGAGGCCTATACGCTGACAAAGGGGACCCGCGTGTCATGCCTAGTCCGAGTTGGATTACATGGGCGAAGGGGAGGAAAATGGGTCGTCTCTAGAGAATTCGGCCCACGCGCAACTTATTCTTTCTTTTTTTTTTCTTTTCCTTTTGTTTTTTCTGTTTTCTTTTCCTTTTTAGTTTTAGATTTCAAATTCTAATTCAAATTTTGTTGTGAGTTTCACATTTGGGCTAAATGCACACATTCAAACCCTAGGATAATAAGAATATATTTATTTATATATTTGTTTTCTTTATATAGTATTTTCTTTCTCTTCCTCTTTTCTTTGTTATTTCAAATTTCTAGATTTGGGCACTAATTCATTTTTTATTATTACTATTATTAAATGCACAAACACATAAACTCCAGCATGATGCATAGGTTGTTTAGGTGTCATTAACCAATTAATCACTTTAAATATGGTTATGCATATGTTCTAATAAATAGAGGGAAAACATATAAGGAGATCAACTCTTTCTTATTGTGTACAATTAGGGTATTACGATAGAGGTCACGGCCGGGGCTTCATTCGAAGGGATTGTAAAGTTTTCTTCCGCCAGCTTGCTACCGACTTATGCAGGAAGGGCTACCGGGGGCCCGGTGGTGAGAGCCGTTTGAATGGCACCCCGAAAGCATTTCATGGCGCCTTGGAAGTTAGCATGCACCGTGATGATCCATTGAGGTCCTGGCATTTTGAGAATCATATATGGGTAGTGTGGGATAGCCATGAATTTCGCCAACCCTGGTCTTCCAATGATGGCATTGTACCCGCAATCGAAGCGCGCCACCTCAAGCCTCAGGAAGTCAGTTCGGTAGTTCTCTAGGGTTCCAAAGGTTACAGACATGTAGATGTGTCCTAGTGGGTACTCCCCTTCGGTCGGCATGATGCCGAAAAAAGGAGTATCTGACTCAGTGAGGTCGTCGATGGCGACCCCCAGGGCCTAAAGCGTTCAGGGAAAGGTGACCTTTGATGTTGTTGCCACCATCCACCAGCACCTTCTTAACCCGGTTTTCTCGGATCACTAGATCCACAAGTACCAGATATTTGCTGGGGTGATCAAAGTTAAGCCACTGATCAGCTCGGCTGAAGGATATTGTGTGCTCCGACCATCGGTAAGGAGCTAGAGCACTGTTTGTGGCCACTAGAACTTGCTGATCATTAAGTTTTTGTTGCCTTCTGCTTTCTTGCGCTCCATGACCTCCGAATATGATGTTGACCTCCCTGTCAACGTGTGGAAAAGCTCCACCTCTCCCCCCTTCCCGTTGTTGAGGCTGCCTAGGCTCTTTAGGCTCTCCTCGAGACGGGGGAGGTGGCAGTGGCTGTAACGGTCGGTCGTGCCCGATGGAGTTTTTGAAATCCCTACAGTTCCACAGGTTGTGCCGCTTATCCTTGTGATATGGGCACTGGAAATCGAGGATCTCGTCCAGTGTTTGTACCCCTCCATAGGGTGCGCGGCGGGCTCGAGCAGCAGGTGGCCCGGCAGTGTGCACCTCCTCGTGGGGTCTCTTCTCCTAGCGTTTGTCTAGTTGCTGGTTCGTGTCCCTTCGCGGTGCGGGCGGTACGGGCTTTGTGCCTCCAATGAGGTCCTCAGCCCGCTCATCCGCAATGATGTAGACGGCCGCCTCCCTAAATAGTTGTTCGGAGGTGGCAGGTGCTTTTTGAAGTATGGCCCGGACAAAGGCCGGGTCGTTGGAGACCTGATAGAAGTCTTCAATCACAACCACCTTAGCGACCTTGGGAATATGATTCCTCATCATTTGAAACTTTTTGAGGAATGAACGAAGATTTTCATCATTCTGTCGCCTAATGGATTTGAGGTCCCATGGCTGTGCTGGTTTATCAGAGAGAGACTAGAAATTCGCGATAAACCGGCGGCTAAAATCCCCCCAATCGTCGATGCAGTATCGAGGCAGGTGCCGGAGCCATTGCAGTGCGTCCTGCCCCAGAACGATGGGCAAGTATGCTATCATGACGTCCTCCATCGCTTCAGCAGCCCGGGCGGTGGTTGTATAGACGGCCAACCAACCCCCAGGTCATGCTTAGGCTCATATTTGTTGACGTTGGGGACTTTGAAATTAGGAGGCCATTCGATGACCCGGAGGCGAGGGGTAAGCGCGGAGACCCCACACGTAACCTCTTGTCGATGATCATGTCATCGATCCCGAGGAGGGGAGTCAGTATTAGGTCGCCTCGATTGTCCCCAGAACGGACTGTTGGTTGAGGCTATCGTTGACTCAATCCGGGTTGCACGACTGCATGCCGGTACACCATGATCTCGGTCGTATTCCTCCCGGCGCCTTATCTCATTCTCGTGCTGACGATCGCGTGAAGCGCTGATGTTGCTCCGCGCATCTCGTCGGCTGTTGATGGCGTGACGCAGGTCGTTCGGTGGGTGGGCGAGAGGTCGAAGATGATTGGACACCTGAGTAAGCAGCCGCCGGTAACCCTCCGCGTCTAGGGTCCACGGGAGGCCATCGACTATCTGCGCCAGTACTCCTCCAAATTCACTCGGCGTGTTCAATGCTCGGGCGAAGTCGGGGTACAAGTTTCGGGCGAGAAGTGGATTCTTCCATCGGAGTCTAGCATCATGTTCAGTTAGTTCCCGCTCTCGTTCTTGAGCCTGACGGCGATCATGGCGGTGGGAGTTGCGTCGTTCTCGACGTGTTCTTTCGTCGGGGGTTTCCCCCATCTCTAAGGCTTCGTCCCAAGAGACGGGTTGAGTTGGGTCCCATTCTCTGGCTTCGTGATGTCGTTGCACGTTTCGGTGCTTGTTTCTCCATCGCTGAGCATCGCGCTACGGAGGTTCTTCCCCCAGCACAGTGGGTTCATCATCAGAGATGGGTGATGACTCCAATCTCCCATGAATGAAGAGAACGTCGGGGTAGAAAGGAGCAGGTACGGTGGTGTGTTTCTTCTCATCCTCCTTTAAGGGAGGAGGTGTTGGGAGGATTGCTCGTTGTGTTTTCCTTCCCCTGTATGGAACATTCACTTCCCTTCTCTGAGTGATCCGTGTCCACTCCTTAGTGGGCGAGGTGTACAACGGAGTTCGTCGGGCTAGGGAGGCCCTGGTTGACTGACCTTCATCCTCTGGGACTTTTGAGCCTAGACTTGCGCCGGACCATGCCTTGTCGAGCTGTGAGCGGGGGCATGGCTCGCGGTTTCACTCTAGCTTCCTGTGGAATTTCCGAGGAGGGTTTCTTCTTGGGTGGAGTTGCTATGCGGTGCAGAGTTCCCACTACATCCGCTACACATGAGATGGTCCCGAAGCAGAAAATAGCTCCCAGGCTGAAGGTGATCTTGCTCTTGAAGATGATGGCCATGGAGTTAACGTTGATCGACGACACACCCCCTACCAGGCGTGCTAGCTATCGGTGTTTAGTGTCCGACCGCACACGCGGGGGGTACCCTCGTGGTGCTTTTGGGTAGGACGGTGTCATGGATTGTAACTCGATGGTTCGTGCCAAGGGCACGAGAGCGAGAGAGAGTCAAGCGAGTTTCAGCAGGTTCGGGCCGCTTTGAGGAGCGTAATACCCTACTTCCTAGGGTGGCTTTATATGTGGGAAGTGTTTACAAGCGATGTCTACTAAGTTGTGAGGTGTTTATGAGATGAAAGTGATGGGGATCCCCCTTGGCCTTATATACACGACCGTAGGGTGCTTCCCGCATACACGCTGATCACCCTTTTCCTGCTTATCTCCTAGCTAATAGCGAACAAACTTCACTATCCCGAGGAAAACCCGGCGCCTTCGCTCTAAGCTATCTCTGGCGTTTGAGGATGGCGCGGGAAAAACGACCAGCCTCAACGTGATCACGCCCAAGCCGCGAGTAATCCGAGCGTGGGCCCATTGCACTCTTGGGTCGCCCGTTTCCACCGTTTCCCCTTGCCCAGCCCACGACGAGACGTCACTAAGGGGCAACTGGCATGTGGCCCCGAGCAGAGTTTTCGCCCCCCGAGTGGACCCGGGGGATATCTGCCCCCCATAATGGGGCTCCCATAGGGTGTGCATGTGAAGGCACACCTGCTGAATGGTGTAGGTGATGTTGGGCTTCATCGCGCACTCTCACTGAAGGGTGACGATTGTGTGCTAAAGAAGATCAAAACTGGAAACCATGAGCACGATGTCATCAATGTAGAGGAGCAGGTAGACGGTGTCGTCGCCATGCCAGTAGATGAACATGGACATGTCCGACTTGGCCTCGATGAAGCCGAGGGACACCAAGTAGGAGGTGAAACGATTGTACTAGGCCCGCGACACCTGCTTGAGGCCATACACGGAGCGGTTCAGCCGGTAGACCAGATCTAGACGAGCGGAGTCAAAGAAGCTAGTGGGCTGGCTACATTATACATTCACTGTCAGAGTGTCATGGATGAAGACATTTTTGACATCGAGCTGATGGACTGCCCAATCTCGAGAGAGTGCGAGGGGAATGTCGGCCCGAACGGTCCGCAGACGGTCCGCGCGTGCGCAGAATCAGTTAGGGTTCCGAGTTTCTTAGCAGATTTGTTAGCTAAATCTGCAGGATTAACTCGGTAACCAACTTGTAACGGGTCCAAACCTCCCCTTTATATAGAGGAAGGACTACAACCGATTAAAGCCCCCACAATCGATCAATTTAAATCTACTTATCGTTTTTACCTTATGCATTAGGAGTAGCTCTAGTTTATTCCTAGTTTAGCCTCCCTCTACCTCAAATCTTCACCTCTCTTCGACTCTATGTCGACTAGAGGCGTTTTGGGTGGCCTGTCGATGCTAAGACACACCCTAGGATCTCTCCTTCCCGATGGGGTCCCTTTTGGGAGGCGAGATCTAGGTCTGCAATGAAGAAGAAGACCCTCTACGTCATAGCGTATCGTTCGGGCCCCAGGCGCATACCATCTGGACGTACGCAGAGGAGGAGCTGCTCCTGGGCCAGGGCATGGACCGGCCGACCCTGTGCCATGGGCCATTCGCGCCTCCGTAGGGAGCACCGCCAGGTGGTCCGTTCTGATGTTTGGCGCCTAGATCGCCGCCAACACATTTTTTGGCGACTTCGTTGGAGACAGGTGTCTAGATCTACCAAAAATCAGGCCCTCAAATGTTCGGTTCTAAAGATCACACCGATATTTCTCCGAACAATATCCTAAAGCCGACTGTTGAAAGTCTAACGGCCGAGGGGCAACAGCAATACGAAGACTACATGCGTCAAGCGAAGGAGAAATTCTTGTCACAATACACCATGGATCGCCACCAAAAGGTTGTCGAACATGGAGAGAATGACGTCGCGTCTCTTCTATCTTTGCTTCAAGTCCCCGACGTAACTAAACCCCACGACATCCAATCTATTAAACATTATGTAGATCAGCAGCAAGATCAAATCGAACAACAGATTGGAGGGTTAGAAGAATCATTTAGAAAATTAACACGTGTGTTGGAGAAGTCTGTTGCTTCTAGTTTTCCATCATATGAAACTAGTAATAGGATATCTATGTCTAATACATTGGCAACAAATGGGGATTCACAGCCCTAGCCATTATATAGTATGTCGATGAACTCATATCTAGGGCAAATACCACCACCATCGTCAAAAGAATCCACAAGAAGAGATTAAATTTACCTTCAATGTTGCCAAATGCGATAGAATATTTGACAAGCTACTAAAAATGGCAACATTAAATTAACTCAGATTATTCCTCCTAAGGATGAATTAAAGAGATGTGCTTATTGTAATGGCATAATTCTTTTTCCCATGCCACCAATGATTGTAATGTTTTTCGTCGACAGATACAATCAGCTATAAATGAGAGCCAGTTGGCTTTTCAGGAGATGCAAGTGGACACAAAACCATTTCCTTTCAATACAATAGAACCCACAAGCAAAAAGGTCTTGGTTCAGCCGAAGTGGCCGATAAAGGCAAAGGCAAAACATCATCACTGGTGATCTTCGCACGTCGAATAAATCACAAGAAGAGATTTCTCGGAAAGCTCCAGACAGAAAGACTAACAAGTCCGGAGGCACCAGGGGACATGCTCAATCGAGCAGCCGAGCAAAACTCCCTAGCTCGAGCATCAAGGACTGTCCAGCACCTACGCGCGGTGCTCATGTGAACGGTCAGGCTGACTTAGCCAGACACTCCGCCAATGGCCAGAGGCGTCAGCCTCCACACAAAGCAAGGAAAGAGATGCAAGGGCAAAGCACACATGGTCGGCTGGTCAAAGCCAGACCTACTTTTGATCAGTTGCTCTCCAAATATGCTAGCAAGAAGGTCATTCTATGTGATCGGCCAACAAAGAAACCTCGGTCACCCGCTAAAAAACGCCCGAATAAAATGGCCCGATAGGCGACGCAACAAGCATCGCCTATTCTCCTATGATGCCAGGATGCTTCCCACCCACCTACTCATCGTCGATATATTGTCCAATTCAAATATGGAATGGTACGACGATGAACCCATGGTACATGCATAGTCCCTTTGTCTATTCAGGCTAGGGGCACCTCCATTCTTTACCTTTTGATCCATTGATCAAATGGTCATGACCGAGAAAGATACAATCCAAAACGGCCTTTATGCATTGGAGATCTATTGAATGATCATCCTATTGGATTAAAAGCTGGTGACTTGCATCGGTCTTAGTTCTTACTTCGGAACAAGATGACTTGTGAGATCTAGTGTTTACCGAAGATTGTTGGTAGTACATATGATTTTGGTTCATCAACCTTCACCACAGGAAGGAGGCATATGTTGAGCCCACTTTTGGGCATGCAGGTGGTCCGACTCTGTAGGTCGGACAGTCCACATTGGTAGCGTGATGGTCCATGCATGCGTAGAATCAGTTAGGGTTCCGAGTTTTTTGCATGATTTATTAGCTAAATCTGCAGGATTAACTCAAGAACCGACTTGTAATGGGTCCAAACCTCCGCCCTTTTTATAGATGAAGGGCTACGGCCGATTGAACCCCCCATAATCGATCAAATCAAATCTACTTATCGTTTTTACCTTATGCATTAGGGGTAGCTCTGTTTTAGCCCTAGTTTAGCCTCCTTCTACCTCAAATATTCACCTCTCTTCGGCTCTACGTCGAATAGAGTCGTTTTGGGTGGCCTACCATCACACCCGGTTTCGGGGGCAAAACCGAATGCATAGCATATGTGTGCCAGGATCCATTTTTCACACATATGTTGATGTCACAAGTGTATATATCAAAAGAAAATGCAATAAAGGTGTAAAAGGGAGTAGAGTAACTTTATTACATCATCCAGATCATAGAATCTTAAGAAGTATCATTATCAAAGTACGACAGAATTAAACATGGACACTCTTCCATAGGAAGGTGACTGGCACATCGTTAGATTCAATATTCATCAACGTCATCTGCAATTTCTTCGTCATCACCCTCTGATCAAAATATTGGCAAGGGGTGAGCTCTCTTAGGGCTCAACAAGTAGGAGGAATAATGTAAAGTTAACAAGGTAGGCTATGGATAAGCGGTAAGCATTTTAGTTGGTCAACATTTTATTAGCAACACCTGACTTACTAATTGTAAGTGTATCCAAGTTCCCAATTAAACATAAGTACATGATTATATCTCAAAACACTTAAGTGAAATCACTTAAGCAAACTACTTGTGGATCATCGAAGCCTAGTGATGTATCCTGGTTCTCCATAGCGGATCCTCTTGCGGGGAGGGGACAACGCCATGGCATGGACTTAAGCTTCAGGGGGATCCCTTCCTTCTAGTTGAGCTTCCAAGGCTGTAATCCTTGCGTGTGCATCTTCTAGCTCCAAGTGTACCCTAGAGAGGTCTAGGGTAGCACTATCCAGGTCGGTGTTAAGACCTGCCACCACACCAGCTAGGGTGTTGAGGCGATCTTCTCCAGCTCCACCTAGAACAATGCTAGTCTGGCTTTCTCCACGACGACGCAGAGGAAGATGTCTGTACTTCATGTTGTGCAGCAGCTGCCGGTATGTGAGACTGAGGGACCATAGAGTTCGCCTAGCATCATCGCTGACCGAAGCAGCGTAGGTGGATAGCGGTGTCAGAGACTCATGAGCTGATAGAGTTCTGAACCCTCTATCACCTACATCCATCACCCTGACATGAATGAGAGTGATGTAGTAGCATGCCCGAGGGGGTTCGCACACTCGCCTAGTCTCATACAGGGGTCGGACGTAGGTTCCCAACGCATGTAGAACATCCTGCAGCAGGTTAGGGAAGTGCCCCGTCTTGAACATTGATGTATAATGTTCAGTGACAGGCCATAACACCACATAGTGATCTTGTTGTTCATCGTTGGCTTCCTCGTTGATGTTCTCTTCTTCTTCTTCGTCTTCATCATCATCACCAGAGTCGCTCGGGTCGTCGCCTCCGGGAGCAGGGGCTTGGACTACTGGTGCTGGCAGTGCTAACGATGACGATACAGTTGCAAAGGCTAGTGATTCTGCCAACGGGGTGGGCGTAGGCAGAAACTCCTCCGAGCTGTCCTCCAGAATGACTTCGTTCTCCACACAAATGTGAGGGAGATCCATAGGGATTTCCTCAACTACCACTAGGTAGACGGGTACTTACCGTGGCGGAAGGATGTAGTTGGTGTTGGTCCGGGTGGTTTGGATTGTATGAACCATCTACAAGAGAAAATGTCAACTTAGTTTAATTTTAAAGAGGTGAGGTTAATAAAATAATTTTGTAAGAACGAAATTAGCATGTTTTGAACAGACTAGGCTTTTCATTTCTAACTAGTCTAATGACCAAGAGTCAGCATTGCTTTGATACCACTTCTATCACACCCGGTTTTGGGGGCAAAACCAAATGCATGGCATATGTGGGTCAGGATCCATTTTCCCCACATATGTTGATGCCACAAGTGTAATATATCAAAAGACAATGCAATAAAGGCGTAAAAGGGAGTAGAGTAACTTTATCACATCATCCAGAACATAGTATCTTAACAAGTATCATAATCAAAGTACGATGGAATTAAACATGGACACTCTTCCACAGGAAGGTGACTGGCGCATCGTTAGACTCAAAATTCATCAACGTCATCTGCGAAGTCTTCGTCACCACCCTCTGATCAAAATATTAGCAAGGGCAAGCTCACTTATGGTCAGGGCTCAGTAAGTGGGGGAAATAATGCAAAGTTAACAAGGTAGGCTATGGATAAGCGGTAAGCATTTTAGTTGGTCAATATTTTATTAGCAACACACCTGTCTTACTAATATTGTCCCAAATATCCCAATTAATCAAAGGCATAAGATTATATCAAAAACACTTAAGTGAAATCACATAAGCAAACCACTGGTAGATCATCAGACCACAATTTATTTTCCATATTTAAGTTCAATTATCATGTGAGGGTCCAGGTTGTTCTTAACCATGAGCACGACTGACATATTAGTTTTACACTCTGCAGAGGTGTTACAAATTTACCCACAAGCCGTGTATCCCATCTAGCCTAGGTTGATCGGACCCATAAACACTTCCTAGGTGAATGGCTAGGGATCCACTATGAGGCTTTCACAAAATATCCTTAGCACAAAGCCACTCGCTAAGGTTTCCACGTTAGTATTGATGGCCCTTTTGGGTGAGGTAACTTAGCCAAGACTACCACCCCATGTTAACATGCGCTGCCACTAAACCACTACCGCCCCCTCTTGCCCATCTTTCAGGTAGGGTTGCTAAGCACTAAGTCTATAGAGCTAATTACCAAAGCCACAACCATTATAGCACTCGTGGTTGCACTATTATCCTAGGTGGTCACTACATGTTCCATTTAATACAAAATGTTCTTGTTTAACCATCAGGTTAACATCATAATAAAAACTTCCTTTTCAGAACATAGTATCATTAAAAGAGTGACATCATATTTATCAAGTTGAGCAATAGCAAAAATTGATAAGCATAGCATTTATTCCAGGGTAAATCAAGGAATAGGGTTGGTAATTCTAGGAAATCCTTATTTAGGCAAATCCCATCAAATTATGCAATATCCGAAAAGTAAACATTATTGTATGCATTATTTGGGTACAAATAGAAATGCAGAGGGAGAATCCACTTGCCTTGCTCGAACGTGTCCTGTGGGTCATTCTCGAACGTGTTTGGTTCGTCTACCCCACATTCAACTTCTAATCATCAATTCACATATCGTACATACAAAAGAATATGTATGCCAAATAAATAAACATTGTAACACCCGGCTTTAAGGAACAAAGCCAGATGCATCTCATACATGAGCCAAGAAGACAACATATATAATAACAGAGTGTATAGAGATAAATGTCACAATAATCAGAGTATTTATTATATAGCGGAAGTCTTATTACAAAATAAAAGGTAAATATAAAATGAACTAAAGATCATCCTTGGCGCAAGAGTCAACTGGGGAAACGCCACCTAGATCAGATCAAACTCCTCACTTTGTGGCTCCCCCTGAACCACCTGTTCTTCTCTTGTGGGGGGTGTGAGACAGTAAGGGTGAGCTCACACATGATCATAGGTCAACAAGTTGTGGGGAACCAGTGGGCATGAACTCACCAAAGGTGGGAGTTCATGTGATGTGTAAGGCTAATCAACAACAGGGGTTAAAGCTGAGCATTGCTTTTAAGTAGTTGGTCAAAATTTTATTAGCAGTTACTAAATGTAAGTAAATACCAAACCTTAAATAAAGTAATAGAACAAAATTAATAATAATCCCATGCAATGCAAATGACAAATTGAATTTAAGTTCCATAAATTAATCATCAGAGAGTCCTGAGCTGCTCATGACCGCGAGCATGGCTAGTATACCGGTTTTACACTCTGCAGAGGTTGTACCCTGTACCCACAAGTCATGTTACCCATCTACCAAGGGGTCGCGACTCCCATACACCTCTACCAAGGAAGCGAGGCAGGGCAACACTACGAGGCCTTTACAAAGTTCCACTAGCTTCCGACATCCCACTACAGTTATGGGAAGCGCACTTGCAAGAATCCCCCATCTGACCGCCATTGCAGCAAAATCAACCCGAGAACCTCCTTGCATGCAACCCCCCTACTGCCCTTGCCCCTTTCGGGTAAGATAGTCTTCCACAAGAGTCGGCGTTTCAGACCCCGGGGGACCCTCAACCGAGCCGACCAATGAATTTATCGCTGCGTGCCCCTGCCCAGATGGGTTGGCGCACATAAGGGGAAATGCAGCTTGTATTATCTCGCACCGGGGGTGCTTGTAGTAGGGGTTACAAGCGTCGCGAGAGAGAGAGTGAGCATGTTCGTTTGCTCGTTCCCCCGCGCGACCCTCCTTCCGGAAGGCCCTGGACCTCCCTTTTATAGATGCAAGGAGGGTCCAGGTGTACAATGGGGGGTGTAGCTATGCGCTAACGTGTCTGGCAGAGAGGTGCCTGAGCCCTGTGTACATGCCAACGTGTCCATCGGAGAAGTGCTTGAGCCCTGTGTACGCGATAATGTGGCCGTCGGAGAAGTGTCTGAGCCCTGTAGAAGCACAGCTGGCGGTGCGGCTGGGATCCTACTGACGTCTCCTTGCTTCCGTAGGGGGCTGAGAACCACCGGCGTCATGGACGCACACGGGGAACCATCATTACCTATTACCGGGGCGAGCTAGATGGGACGCCGGTCTTGTTCGCTCGTAGCCTGAGCTAGCTAGGGGTAGGGTAATGATGTATCCCTTGTGGCGCAGTCGGTCCGAGCCCAAGGTCGGGCGAGGCGGAGACTTCTCCTAAGGCCGAGGCCGGGATCGGGCGAGGACGCGATTCCTCCCGAGGCCGAGGCTAAGGCTGAGTCTTGGGGTCGAGCGAGGCAGAGACCTCCTCCCGAGGCCGAGGCCTAAGGTCGGGCGAGGCGGAGCTTCCGGTTGCGCCCGAGGCTGAACTCGGCTGTTGTCAGCCTTACCCGGGTGGCTAGCACAGCAGTCGGAGCGGGGCGAGCGGCGCTGTTTTCCTGTCAGGTCGGTCAGTGAAAGGGCGAAGTGACTGCGGTCACTTCGACCTTGCCGACTGAGGCGCACGTGTCAGGATAAGGTGTCAGGCAATCCTCGCATTGAATGCGCCTGCGATACGGTCGGTTGGTAAGGCAATTTGGCCAAGGTTGCTTCTCGATGAAGCCTGCCCGAGCTGGGCTTCGGGCGAGTCGAAGGTGCGCCCACCGCCTGAGGAGGCCCTCGGGCGAGGCGTGAACTCGTCCGGGACTACTGTTCCCGCCCGAGGCCGGGCTCGGGCGAGGCGAGGTTGCGTCCCTTGGTAGACGAGGCCTTGTCCTGAACCATGCCCATCAGTCTTTGCGGTTTGTGCTGAGGGTGCTTACCAGCCGTGTTTAGGAGTGTTGGGGGTACCCCTAATTACGGTACCCGACAACAAGCTTTCCTAATTAGTCAGCCAAGGGTGTCCCATTAAACCCTTGTGGTGGCACGTGTTTCTCAAGTTAAGCTCCATGTTCCAATTAACATTAATGATCTTGACATGAATATAAATAGAATAACAATAGAACTAGAACATGGATATAATGATAGATTATCCCAAAACTAGGTAAAGCAATAGCAAAAACTACCCAAGTGATTCAGGGATAACAAGGTAAAAAGGGTTAAATAATCTAGGGTGACCTTTTGGGTCCCATCAAAATTAAGCCTATGCATGGTAAATGAATATAAAGAACATTATTGGGTAACAAAAGTGGTCAAGGGCACAACTTGCCTTCAATGAGCTCCTGCTCAGCTACTTCTATCGGCTGCTCACCAGGATCCTCAGTCACAGGCTCTTCTACTCGCCACAATACAAACAAGCACAGTATATAGAGAAAATTAACATCACACCAAACATATAAACAAAATACACAGTAATAATCTACATATTAATATATAAACCTAGGAACAGGAATCATAATTTTTGGAGTTATAGATTTTAAGATATGAATTTTCAAAGGTTTTATGTGCTTAAAATAGAATTAAGTGAGAGATTATTTTTCTTATTGTTTTCATGACAAAACAGAGACTCCAAGTGATAGAGAATAATATTACAAAATTTTAGAAACTAGAATGGATAAATTTGGACTTCATATGAATTTTCTATGAATTTTATAAGTTCTAGTAATTATTTCCATATTAAAAATCCATTTTCCAATTTATTTATTGTATTTCAAACAGCTTTGAACTGGGCCTCAAATCCAGAGAAACCAAGGGGGTTCGAGGTAATATTTCTAAGACACAGGGAACAATGCTAGTTGGACTGTGGGTTCTAATCTATAATTCCAGAGGGGCTCTTCTGCAAAGTTACATGGCTAAAAGGGTAAGCAGCGATATCGGTCGTCCGATCTGAAACGAGGCGCCCAGATTAGATTCGTGACGACGCGAATCGGTACGCAATGCCATCCGCAGGATCACGATCCTACGGCGCAGATTTAATTTTACCCAGAGCCACCCATCCATCTGATCGGATATCAACGGCCAACGCGAACCTGACCGAATGGAAACCAACGGCAGCCAGGTCCCCCAACCCCAGGCTAATGCGGCGGCGGCGCCCCTCGATCCCCACCCAGCCGAGCTACGATGAGGTCATCAATCGGTGTCCCCCGGGCGCTAAGCATCAAATTGAATCGAGATATACCATGCGGAAGGCAAGACGAACACGAGGGACATATTTCTTACTGAGGAAATGGAGCACAGGGGCACAGCCACGTCGAGGTGCGGTCCACGGTGGTGTTGTTCCTCTGGTGAGGAATCCGTGCGCCACAGAGGCCCCAACGCCACAATCACCACGACCGACGGATCCGTAAAGAGACAACCACGCACCCCGGCCGATAAACGACGCTGGAGAAACGGTATGTCGACGGTGCACGAGCACGACCATGGCAGCGGGTTTGTTATGCAACGAATGCGGCGCGAGTGGACGAGTGGAGGAGAGAGGATATGCCCGGGCTCCGATGACTCGGTACTTAAGTACCCGCAAGCCGGTCCACACGCACGAACGAGCTACCCCGAGATCTCCGATCGAGGAGTCCGCGTCGCGCCGATCGTGCAAGAAACGCGGGTGAGTTTGTTGGGGAAGAATCTGACATGTGGGTTCCGCGGAGCAGCGACTGAGGAGTCCGTTGACGCGGGGGTGTGACCGACCGAGCGGACTCGCTCGCTAGTGCCCCAGTCGGGATCCAGCGTAATCAGCGGCTGACTAGTGGGTCCCCACTATCGGCGCCGATCCCCGCTGATGGGCCACGCGAGGGATGGAGTTAGTGGGCCAAATGCAAAATATGACCCCAATGTTAGCTCTCTTTCTTCTTTTTATTTTTCTTTTCTGTTCTCATTTTAGATTTCAAATTCCCCTTTGAATTTTGTTGTAAGGTTCATACCTAGGTTAATTGTATAGATTCAAATCTCAGTATGGAGGAAATATATTTATTTTCATGTTTATTTTATTTATACCATATAGTATTTTCTTCTCTTTTCTCTAGATTCTTGAATTTTCCTTTAGGATTTAAATTCCACTTTGGACTTTAACATATATTTTTTTAATGTTATTTTTATATTGTCACAAATAATGCACTCAACAAAATCCCAGCATGATGCATAATTTAGTACTATATATTCTTCTTAATTGTTTTTAAAGATGGTGTTCACATGAAATAACAAATATAGATAACAACCATATATAAAGAAATAAAATTTCTCCTTTTAGACTTTTCTTACAAAGTGGGTATTACAAATCCTACCCCCCTTAACAAGAATCTCGTCCTCGAGATTTAGGAGGAACGAGGGAAAAGATGGGGAAAATCTATGCGAAGCTCTTCTTCTCTTTCCCATGTTGCTTCATCCTCACCATGGTGACTCCATTGCACTTTGCACATCTTTATCACCTTATTTATTGTAACTCTAGTCAAGGTATCCAAAATCTTGATCGGGTACTCCGTGTAAGTCAAATCACCCTGAACACTGAGCTCATCCATTGGTAACTGTTCCTCAGGGACACGAAGACACTTCTTAAGTTGAGACACATGAAATACATTATGCACATCAGATAGACTAGCAGGTAGCTCGAGTTGGTATGCCATCTCCCCAACTCGCCTAAAGATCATGAATGGTCCAATAAAGCGAGGGGACAATTTGCCCTTGACTTTAAACCTCCTCATTCCACAAAGTGGTGACACCTTGAGGTACACATAATCTCCTTCCTCAAATTCCAGTGGTCTCCTTCTATTATCAGCATAGCTCTTTTGCCTGGTTTGAGCTACCCTCAAATTCTCTCGAATTATACGGACTTGTTCTTCTGCCTCTTGAATCAGTTCAGGCCCAAAGAACTGTCTTTCTCCAGTTTGATCCCAATATAGAGGAGTCCTGCACTTCCTCCCATATAAAGCTTCAAAAGGTGACACCTTCAGACTGGCCTGGTAACTATTATTATATGAGAACTCTGCATATGGTAGACTTTTATCCCAACTTCTTCCATGCTGAAGGGCACAAGCTCTCCACATATCTTCCAATACTTGATTAGTCCTTTCAGTTTGTCCATTAGTTTGGGGGTGATAAGTCGTACTAAAATTCAACTTTGTATTCATGTTCTCATGAAAACTTCTCCAAAATCTAGAGGTAAACTGTGAACCTCGATCAGACACGATCTTCTTTGGTACTCCATGTAAACACATAATCCGAGCCATATATAACTCTACCAGCTGAGAACCTTTATAAGTAGTCTTGACAGGAATGAAGTGAGCCACTTTAGTCAATCTATCCACGATCACCCATATAGCATCATATCCTTTCTGGGTGTGAGGCAATCCAGTAATGAAATCCATACCAATCTCTTCCCACTTCCACTCAGGTATCTTTAGTGGGTGTAATAGTCCAGCTGGCCTCTGGTGTTCAGCCTTAACTCTTTGACACACATCTCACATAGCTACATGTGCAACCACATCTCTCTTCAATCCATACTACCAGTATTTCTGCTTCAAATCTTGATACATCTTGGTACTACCAGGATGAATAGAATAATCCGAGTCATGGGCCTCCTTCAATATAGTCGCACGAAGGCTTTCAATATCAGGAACACATATCCTCCTTCAATATAGAATAATCCGAGTCAGGGATCATCCTCCATAAATTCTGGACCTCGACCTTCAGTAATCAAATCCTTAATCTCTTGTATTTTAGCATCACCAATTTGTCCTTTGCGGATCTCTTGCTCCAAAGTAGGTTCCACATCAATAGTAACTCCCTCAGTGTGAGCAACTATCCCCAGGTTAAGTCTCCTAAAATCCTCAACAATCTCATCGGGTAGCTGGGCAACCACAACTGAATGAACATGCTCCTTTCGACTCAAGGCATCTGCAACCAAATTTGCCTTGCCCGAGTGATAGTGAATCTCCAAATCATAATCCTTAATAAGCTCCAACCAACGGCGTTGCCTAAGGTTGAGATCCTTCTGAGTGAATATATACTTCAAACTCTTATGATCCGTGTATACTTGACACTTGGTTCCCATGATATAATGTCTCCATATCTTAAGCGCATGCACAACGGCTGCTAATTCTAAGTCATGAGTGGGGTAGTTCAATTCATGTTTCCGCAACTGACGAGACGCATAGGCAATCACTTGTCCTTGCATGAGCACACATCCCAAGCCTTGGCCACATGCAGCATAATAAATGTCAAATCCCTTTTGTAGGTCTGGCATAACCAACACTGGTGGTGACATCAATATCTTCTTTAATTGATCAAAACTATCTTGGCACTTCTCATCCCACTTGAATTCTCTGCCCTTCTCCAGAAGTGAGGTCATAGGCTTAGCGATCTTAGAAAATCCTTCAATAAATCTCCGATAGTATCCGGCAAGTCCCAAGAAACTCTGAATCTCCGTAACTGTAGTGGGTACGCTCCACTCCATAATCTCCTTGACTTTAGCAGGATCCACTGATATCCCTCCATTAGAAATGATATGTCCAAGGAATGGCACCTTGCCAATCCAAAACTCGCACTTGCTAAACTTGGCGTAGAGTTGGTTATCTCATAGCTTCTGTAGCACCAATCTCAGATGTTCCTCATGATCACTATCACTCTTGGAATATATAAGAATATCATCGATGAATACCACGACGAATCTGTCCAAATACTCCATAAACACCTTATTCATCAGATTCATAAAATAAGCTGGTGCATTAGTTAATCCAAATGACATAACTGTGAACTCATATAATCCATATCAGGTCGAGAAAGCCGTCTTGGGAATATCTGATGGCCTAATCCTCATCTGATGGTAACCCGATCGGAGATCAATCTTCAAGAATACCCTTGCACCTCTCATCTGATCAAATAAATCCTCAATGCGGGGTAATGGATACTTGTTCTTCATAGTAACATCATTAAGAGATCTATAATCCACACACATTCTTTGTGATCCATCCTTCTTCTGTACAAACAGAATCGGCGCTCCCCAAGGTGAGGAACTCAGACGAATGTACCCAGCCTCTTGTAACTCAGTTAACTGCTTTTTAAGTTCCTTCAACTCCTCTACGGACATCCTGTATGGCCGTTTAGAAATAGGGGCAGTTCCAGGTAGAAGATCAATCACAAACTCAACTTCCCTATCTAGTGGCATCCCTGGCAACTCCTTTGGAAAGACATCTGGAAAATCTCTAACCACACGGATGTTGTCACCAACAAACTCCTCAGGTATAAAGAACATCACACGTTTGGATGAGGTGGTTACTGCAATTTGAACTTGAAATTTTTTTCTTCTTTGGAACTGGTGAGTTCTACGGTTCCCTTAGCACAATGTATATACTGCCTTTGCCTTTCTTAACCATGACGTACCAAGGATCACATCTATAGTGCTCTCTTCTAACACTATAGGGGTAGCCCATCTGGGTTAGAAACACAGGGTAAGAAAGGAAGAATTGTAGACAAGGCGAGTAATTACGAGGAATGTTACTACGGGGGATTTATTAGCTAAGTAGATTAGTGTGTTCTCCACTAAAGCTAATATGTTTCCTTATGGTGGTACATGCTAAGATGCCCAACTATAATGTTTCACTCAATCAAAGAAGCAAATCAAGCATTTATCATCAGAACAATCAACCAACATTTTTTAATAGAGAAAATAGTTTTAATTTTTTTTCTTAGGTCTCCTATCTCTTAAAAGTTCATAAATGTAGGATTCCAAGGTATGAAATCCATCTTGTTTTAGAACAGAAAAGATAAGAGTAATCAGAGTATGACAGCAAAAGGTGAGACAGGATCAAGATAAGATAAGTATAGAATGACTCAGAGTAAGGTAAGTAGGTAAGGGTTTTGTCCATTTCTATCTAGGTTTTGTCCTACAGTCAACATTTCCTCTGATACCACTTCTGTCACACCCGACTTTAAGGAACAAAGCCAGGTGCATCTCATACATGCGCCAAGAAGACAACATATATAATAACAGAGTGTATAGAGATAAATGTCACAATAATCAGAGTATTTATTACATAGCGGAAGTCTTATTACAAAATAAAAGATAAATATAAAACGAACTAAGGATCATCCTTGGTGCAAGAGTCAACTGGGGAAACGCCACCTAGATCAGATCAAACTCCTCGCTTTGTGGCTCCTCCTGAACCACCTGTTCTTCTCCTGTGGGGGGTGTGAGACAGCAAGGGTGAGCTCACACATGATCATAGCTCAACAAGTTGTGGGGAACCAGTGGGCATGAACTCACTAAAGGTGGGAGTTCATGTGATGTGTAAGGCTAATCAACAACAGGGGTTAAAGCTGAGCATTGCTTTTAAGTAGTTGGTCAAAATTTTATTAGCAGTTACTAAATGTAAGTAAATCCAAACCTTAAATAAAGTAATAGAACAAAATTAATAATAATCCCATGCAATGCAAATGACAAATTGAATTTAAGTTCCATAAATTAATCATCAGAGAGTCCTGAGCTGCTCATTACCACGAGCACGGCTAGTATACCAGTTTTACACTCTGCAGAGGTTGTACCCTGTACCCACAAGTAATGTTACCCATCTGCCAAGGGGTCATGACTCCCACACACCTCTACCAAGGAAGCAAGGCAGGACAACACTACGAGGCCTTTACAAAGTTCCACTAGCTTCCGACAACCCGCTACAGTTTATGGGAAGCGCAATTGCAAGAATCCCCCGTCTGACCGCCATCGCAGCAAAATCAACCCGAGAACCTCCTTGCATGCAACCCCCATACTGCCCTTGCCCCTTTCGGCTAAGGTAGTCTTCCACTAGCTTTCCTAATTAGTCAACCAAGGGCGTCCCATTAAACCCTTGTGGTGGCACGTGTTTCTCAAGTTAAGCTCCATGTTACAATTAACATTAATGATCTTGACATGAACATAAATAGAATAACAAAAGAATTGGAACATGGATATAATGATAGATTATCCCAAAACCAGGTAAAGCAATAGCAAAAACTACCCAAGTGATTCAGGGATAACAAGGTAAAAAGGGTTAAACAATCTTGGGTGACCTATTGGGTCCCATCAAAATTAAGCCTATGCATGGTAAATGATTATAAAGAACATTATTGGGTAACAAAAGTGGTTAAGGGCACAACTTGCCTTCAATGAGCTCCTGCTCAGCTACTTCTATCTGCTGCTCACCAGGATCCTCAGTCATAGGCTCTTCTTCTCGCCACAACACAAACAAGCACAGTATATAGAGAAAATTAACATCACACCAAACATATTAAGAAAATACACAGTAGTAATCTACACATTAAAATATAAACCTAGGAACATGAATCATAATTTTTGGAGTTATAGATTTTAAGATATGAATTTTCAAAGGTTTTATGTACTTAAAATAGAATTAAATGAGAGATTATTTTTCTTATTGTTTTCATGACAAAACAGAGACTCCAAGTGATAGAGAATAATATTACAAAATTTTAGAAACTAGAATGGGTAAATTTGGACTTCATATGAATTTTCTATGAATTTTATAAGTTCTAGTTATTATTTGCATATTAAAAATCCATTTTCCAATTTATTTATTCAATTTCAAACAACTTTGGACTGGGCCTCAAATCCAGAGAAACCAAGGAGGTTCGAGGTAATATTTCTAAGACACAGGGAACATTGCTAGTTGGACTGCGCATTCTAATCTATAATTCGAGAGGGGCTCTTCTGCAAAGTTACATGGCTGAAAGGGTAAGCAGCGTTATCGGCCGTCTGATCTGAAACGAGGCGCCCATATTAGATCCGTGACGGCACGAATCGGTACGCAATGCCGTCCACAGGATCACGATCCTACGGCGCAGATTTAATTTTACCAGAGCCACCCATCCATCCAATCGGATATCAACGGCCAACACGAATCCGACCGAAGCGTTATACGCCTTCTAATCTGAGCCGTCCAAATGGAAACCAACGGCAGCCAGGTCGGCCCCAACCCTCATGCTAACGCGGCGGTGCCGTCCCTCGATCCCACCCAGCCGAGCTCTGGTGAGGTCGTCAATCGGTGTCCCCCGGGTGCCAAGCATCAAATTGAATCGAGATATACCATGCGGAAGGCAAGACAAACACAAAGGACTGATTTCTTACCGAGGAAATGGAGCATAGGGGCACTGCCACGGCGAGGTGCGGTCCACGGTGGTGTTGTTCCTCCGGTGAGGAATCTGTGCGCCAAAGAGGCCCCAACGCCACAATCACCGCGACCGACGAGTCCATCAAGACCCAACCATGCACCCCGGTCGATCAGCGATGCCGGAGAAACGATATGTCGACGGCGCACGAGCGCGACCGCGGCAGCGGGTTTGTTCCACAACGAATGCGGCGCGAGTGGACGAGTGGAGGAGAGAGGATATGCCCGGGCTCCGATGACTCGATACTTAAGTACCCGTGAGCCGGTCCACACGCACGAACGAGCTACCCCGAGATCTCCGGTAGAGGAGTCCGCGTCGCGCCGGTCATGCAAGAAACGCGGGTGAGTTTATTGGGGAAGAATCTGACATGTGGGTTCCACGGAGCAGCGACAGAGGTGTCCATTGATGCGGGGGTGTGACAGACCGAGCGGACCCGCTCTCCAGTGCCCTAGTCGGAATCCAGCGCAATGAGCGGCTGACCAGTGGGTCCCCACTATCGGCGCCGATCCCCGCTGATGGGCCGCGCGAGGGATGGAGTTAGTGGGCCAAATGCAAAATATGAGCCTAGTGTTAGCTCTCTTTCTTCTTTTTATTTTTCTTTTCTTTTCTCATTTTAGATTTCAAATTCCCCTTTGAATTTTGTTGTAAGGTCCATACCTAGGTTAATTGTATAGATTCAAATCTCAATATGGAGGAACTATATTTATTTACATGTTTATTTTATTTATACCATATAGTGTTTTCTTCTCTTTTCTCTAGATTCTTGAATTTTCCTTTAGGATTTAAATTCCACTTTGGACTTTAACATATATTTTTTTAATGTTATTTTTATATTGTCACAAATAATGCACTCACAACAAAATCCCAGCATGATGCATAATTTAGTACTATATATTCTTCTTAATTGTTTTTAAAGATGTTCTTCACATGAAATAACAAATATAGATAACAATCATATATAAAGGAATAAAATTTCTCCTTTTAGACTTTTCTTACAAAGTGGGTATTACAAACATACACCATTACATGGGTAACATTCACCATTACATAAACATTCACATATCACCCAACTATACTCATAAATATGTCTAAATCATAAATATTTTATTAATCCACTACATTCTCCACTTTGAGTTATCATTGGTGAAAATATATGAGCAGGTGACTACGAAGCTAGTTTATCTAGTATCATGTAGATAAAATGACTTAACAAACTTTACGGAAAATAATTATTAATTTTTTTCTTTATGACTAATAATAGTTCTTTGGGTTTTATCCTTTCCTTTCTGTTGCGGGCCTTCATCTTCCGAAGGTCCTCAAAAACACGACTAACATGTTTTCCAGAATAGTATACTGTCACAGGAAGCTTCGTGTTTGAGACGAAGGCGTGCAAGGTATGAAAAAGCGTCATCGGGAAGAAGGATAGACCAACTCCGAAGCTGTGGCTGGAGAAGCTTCGGCTCAGCACAAGGATGATGATGAAGGACGAAACCAACTTAAAAGGAAAAGACTGCTCAGTCCTCGACAGATTACCTTTTGACTAATAGAAAATGTCAGGGACATAAATGTAATTTTACCTAGGTTGTGTCCTGTGCCTATAAATAGATGAACAGTAACACCGTACTGTTCACGCTGACTTGTAATCGCTTGCACGTCACTCTCGGATTTTTACCTTCTGTCAAGCCGAAGGTACAAATGTAATTTAATATCATTAATGTTTGCTCATGATTATATAATATCAATATAAATGATTTAATGATTTCATATAATTATTCATGGTCTTTTTATATTTCATACGTCCTTGTCTATATTTTTGCATATTGAAATGATGAAGGTAAGTCCTTCACGACCTTCGTCTGAAGATCATTATACACTAAGGGAAATAATGCTTCGAAGGACGAAGGTCTTTAACCATTAACATTTGTGTTGCTTTGTTATTGGTGTATAGCATCTGAGAACAAGTGGCCAACACTTACTAACTAGAAATTATATGTATCACTAAAATGTTTATTTATAAATCACATAACATTAATATTCTAAGAATTAATATAAATTACTAATTTTGGACTTTAATGACATAATCATGGTTATTTCGATATAAATAGATATTTTACTTATTCTAAGTGATTAAGCGATATACCTACGAATACTTATATCCTGATTAGTGAAAATCTATATTTTAACCTGACCATCAAGATGTGGTTTAGTACCTCTTTCATTTTCTTATATCAGTAAAATTATACTTAAACCACTACTAACATAATAATGTTTATGTGCTAAAATGAGAAGTTAGTCACAAATGTTTCTGATACTTAATCACAAAATCAAGAATTGTGACATATGTTATTTATTTTCGAAATACAAAAATAATGTCCATATCTAAAATATTGTTGCAGGCGTTGATTCACAATTACACGTATTCTTCAGAAAGTAGCACGTAAGATTTTTGGACTTCTTTGAAATACATTTGTACTGCAGAAAATACAGGAATAAGTTATAGAAAATTGGAGGGCCAAAATGTAAAATGGCTTTCTTATACCTTGAGCTGGTGCTTGTGTGCACGGAGCTCGACGGGGGAGGGGGGGTTGTTTGGCCGAACAGGGGAGCGGGACAGGGGGTGGCGCGGTGGTTCGACGGGGCTACGGCGAGCAGCGTGAGGTGGCGAGCTCCGACGAGGTGGATGGACACAGCGTGGTGGCAAGCCAAGGAAGATAGAGGAGGGAGCACGGGTAGGGGAGGGAGAGAGGAGAGTTTAGCAGGTCCCTTTATAGAGAGTGGGAGGGGAAGGGGAGAGGGCGCCGGGGAGGAGGTGGCCGGCCGAAGGCCATTAATGGTGGCGGCCATTACTTCATCGTTGATGGCAACCGTTAATGAGAGAGGGAATGGGGAGGGAGGAGAGAGGGGAAACGGTCGTCCGTTACAGCGTAGGGAGATGAGGGGTCAAGCGACGGTTCGGATAGGGCAGGCGAGGGGGCGCGAGGCCGGTGGGCACGCGCGCTTGGTGCAGCAGCCACGCGAGGAAGAAGGCAGCGCATGCGGGTGGGCCCCATGCGCCATAGAGAGTGGAGGAAGAGGAAAAGGAGGGCACGCGGCTGGGCCCATTGTTTCCTTTTTCTTTTCCATTAAAAAAATATAAATATATATATATATTTAAATATTTCTAAAAATCATAATAATTACACCAAAATTATTTTCAACTAAAATACTAATTTTTGGACCAATGTTTTTATATTAATTAATGGGGCTTTCAATATCAAAGAAATTCTACGAAACAACCATAAATCAAATTTGAGCAAACAAATATTATTCTAAAGGCAAATAAAATTAAACCTGTATCACCCTGAATTTGGGGGTATAAAATTTCTTTCTAAATATCTACCAAATTCAGGTGTTACTCTTGTATCTCTCTCTAGTTTCTCTCTCTCTTTTTAGCTAGAATTAGGTTAATTAGGAGAGGGATTAATTATTTACTTTGTCAAAACAATGTAAGTCATGAATTGTTGCATCATGCTGAGCCCAAAATATTCTTTGTATTGATGCTCATATTTGATTTGGTTTGAATTTGAAAATTGGTTTGAATTTGAATTGAAAACCCTAGGGAAAATAAAATAGAAAAGGCATTAGAAATTCCAGGAAAATGGAAAATCTCTTTTCGACGCAAACCAGCCAAGCAGGCCCAGCCCTGCGCGCCCGCAGCCCCTGATAGGCGGACCCCGCCTGTCGGCATCAGCCCGCGCCCACGTTCTCTCTCTCCCGCTCGCAGCCAGTGGGGCCAATTTGTCGGCGCAAAACTCCTCCGCGCGCACGTGCTTTCTCTTGCTGTCCCGTGGGCCCCGCCCATCAGCGCAGAAGCCCGTTCACTCAACCGTTCTCGCTGACCCGTGGGTCCCACCAGTCAGAATCGTCCCCCCCGAACCGTTCGTGCTCCTCGCCGTGGACGCGCCCACGTCCGCGCATTTCCCGGCCACGACCCACGCGCCCGAGCCTTTTTTGGAGCCCACACACACTCACTCGCTTCTCCCTGCTCAGTTGCGCACTCAGCCGAGCACCATCGCCCTCTCCCTCGCTCTGCGAGCACGCCTAGGGAGCTCCGCCACTTCTCACCGAAGCCGGCCGCCCGTTCCACGGTCGCCGTCGAGCCCTCGCCGAGCCTATTGCCTCAGTGAGTTTCGCCTCGCCGTCAGCAACTCAGGACACCCCTCGGTTCGACTCCAGCTCCTCTAGTTCGCCCGGTCCGCGCTCACTGGAGTTCTCCCCGTACAGCCGGAGCTCCACCACCGTCGACCCGAGGTGTCCCTGTGTCTCTGCCGTTGCTCTGGGGCTCCAGTGTTTCCTCTCGAGATGAGCAACCTCCCCACGCCCCTATTTCTCTGTTTATTGCTCTGGTCTTCGCGCAATTGCTTGCTGGAGTAGATTCGCGCCACCATGTGTATCACCCTGAATTTGGGGGTATAAAATTTCTTTCTAATTATCACCCAAATTCATGTGTTACTCTTCTCTCTCTCTCTCACTCTAGGTTTTATCTCTCTCTAGATTCTCTCTCCCTTTTTCCCTTTTGAGTAGAAATAGCTTAAAGTTAGGGGATTTAATTATTTATTTTTGCCAAAACAATATGGGTCATGACATGTTGCATCAAGCTGAGCTTAAAATATTCTTTGAAGTGTTGCACATGTTTGAATTTATTTGAATTTGAAACCTAGTTTGAATTTGGAATTGAAAACCCTAGAGAAAAGAAATAGAAAAAGAATTAGAAAATCTAGAGAAAAAGAAAAAGAGAAAGCAGCCCAGTCGGCCCACTAAGCCCAGCTTCGCCCGCGCGCCTTCAGTCTCTGACAGGTGGGCCCCGCCTGTCGGCGCCGACCCGCACTCCTCTTCCCTTTCTCCTTCTCGTTGTTCGGTGGGGTCGCCCTGTCGGTGCTTCGGCCCGTTATGCGCTCGCGTGTCTGTGCCGCTGTCCCACGGGCCCTGCTCTCCAGTCCCTCCCCCTCCTCCATCAACCGCTCGCCTGCGCGGACTACACGCACGCACGTCGAGATCGTCGCGCCCACGTCGCCACCCAGCTCCAAACCGGCACCCTGACCCCCTCTACAAGTCCCCGCACACCCCACTTCCCCCCTGCCTCGCTCATTCCACCTCTGCCCACTCACCCGAGCTGCGCGCGCCGGTTCTTCAAACCCACCGGAGCTTCCTCGTCGCCAGGCCCAATGCGCCCGAATTCGTCGCCGGTAGAGCTCGGCCGCCGTCCGCGATCGTGCTCCGCCACCATTACGCGCAGCCTCGTCCTCATCCCTGCTCCACTCGAGGTGAATTTCCCCGCCGGACTTTCCCTTCTCTCCCCCCAATTTCCTCTATTTCGTCAATTAGTCGCTGGTGATCGTCGGTTCCGGTCCCGTGTCGTCGAACCGAGTCCGCCCGGCCAACCGCAGCCGCCCCGCGCCCTGTTCGCCCGCGTGGATTCGCCAGCTCCGGCCATGGCACTCGTGCCATGCGCACTGCCGAGGTAGACGGTGGTCCAGACAAGGAGGACCCGCCCGTCAGCCTCCCCCTTTCTTTCCCCACTCTTGGTCACTATCTGGAGGGCCCTGTCTGTCATCACGCGCCCGCGATATCGCGCCTGCGCGTGCCCTCCACCGCTGACAAGCGGGCCCGACCTCCCCACGGCCCCGTTTGTCAGGCTCCCGCCGTTTCCCCCTTTTGGTCCGAGTCGCCGACCCATGGGCCCCACTCGCCAGGGAACGCCCGCGCTCACATCCCGCACCGGGGATACCCGGGCTGCTGACGTGGGGGACCCACCGGTCAGCCCTCGCGTTCGATCCCGCGCGGTCGCTTCTAATCTCGGGCATCCGTTCCCGATCAGATGGCCGAGAAGCCAGGATACCCTTTCGTGGTGGTCGATTTGCTTAAGACCCCTCGGTTTTCTACGAATAGAACCCTCCATCCTTAGACTTTACGCGCAGGTCCCTGAGTTATTACAAACAGACCCTATCCTTTTAAATAATTACAGAATAAGGCTTAATTTTGTATTTCAACTCCTAAATAGTTTATTTCATATCTTTTACATATGAACTCCAAATTTAGTGATTCAAATTGCAAGATGTTCACATAATTATTCTCTGTTTAAATAAATTAGTTCCATTTACATTCTTTGTTTTCTAATTTTATGGTTAACTATGAACTAGTATATGTTTAGATTTGTTTATTTAATAAAATAAAAAGGGAAAACCCTAGAGATTAAAGCATGTTTAATCTTGTAAGATTAATAATGTGTATTACATGAATTCATCTCTGCTCTAATTTTTAGGTCACAATAAAATAAATAGAACTATGCTATGTATTTGTGAGTAACACTTAGAGAAGTAATAATCTATTTCCAAATGAAGTTGGTTTATGTTATAGTTTATGTTATACTTTGAACTCATTATCCCTTATGTAGTATTGTGCCTTTTGAGATGTATTCCTATGTTTGTACATGTTTGGTGTGCTGTTCATTTGTACTTTCCAAATGTATTGAATGCATGCTCGCTTTATTTAGACAACGAGTAGTCCGAGGTTCCTGAGTGTGTGGCTGGAGACCTCCCTGAGCAACAACCTAGTGAAGGAAAGTGTCCTCTGACCCAATATGTCCTACTTACTTTATAATTCACTGTCCCGCATTACTTTTTGAAACCTAAGGATTGACTAGTTTGTATTTACCTTATCCTTGTTTACCTTTTGGGTTATCATGGTTAGCATGTTGCTATTGCCTCAACTTAATCAATGAACATGATGTGAACATTTATGATACGATACTGTTATCCTGATTATGTGGATGATCTTGTGATACCTTAGGGGGCTCAGGCCTTTTTCCTGAGTACCTCTCCGTAAGGACCTATTCGTGGAGTGACCACCCAGGATAACAGTGCAACCATGAGGGTGGAATGGGACGCCCTTAGCTGATTAATTAGATGAACCTGGGGGTGTAGTTGGCTTTGCCGGAGGGCCGTCAATGGGGGCCGGGGCGTAGTGCTCGCTCTGCCAAGGTTGGGGTGCAGTGGTTCTTTTGATTTGGTTTTGTTAGTCACCCACCTTGGGGAGGGGTACTACGTTTGTACGACTGGTGAAACCTAACGAGCAGCTATGCACCAGGGGAGTCTTTGTAAAGGCTACGTAGTGTATCCCTAGCCATTCACCTCGGTAGTGAAGATCGGGTCTGTACAACCCAGGCTGGAAAGGGATCACGACTTGTGGGTAAAGTGTACAACCTCTGCAGAGTGTTAAAAACTGGTATATTAGCTGAGCTCATGGTTAAGAGCAGCCTTGGGATCCTCTTTGATTAGAAGAACTTTGGATACGTTTATGATGATGGTTAATAATGATGTTATAAATCTGATCTTTGGTATTTCCTCTTTTGAGAAGGTACTTCTGGGTAATAACTGGGTTTATTACTAAAACTTGGGTCTACTAATAATAATAAATATTTGACCAAGTAAAAGCAACTGCTAAACCTCAACTCCATATACAGCTAGTCCACTTTAGCCAAACGGGACATTTGCTGAGTACGTTGATGTGTACTCACCCTTGCTTTACAAACCACCCCACCCCAGGTTGTCCCCATTGTACTTAGTGCTCAGGAGGTGATGCTGGCAACATGGAGGACTTCGAGGAGTTCCAGGAGTACGACGAGTTTTAGTTTACTTTAGTGGTAAACCCCCAGTCAGCTGCTTGTGTAGGCTTAACATCTACGTTTCATATTTCCGCACTTTGATATTTATGTTGAACAATGGTTATGTATTAGACTCTATGGATGTCTTGGACATCTTGATGTAACTAAGTACCCTTTCGTTATTTAATTCGAGCATTGTGTGATGTTGTCCAATTATGTAATCGTTGTGTATGTGAGTTTCTGATCCTGGCACGTACATGGTTCGCATTCGGTTTGCCTTCCAAAACCGGGTGTGACATAAGTGGTATCAAAGCCTTGCTGAACGTAGGACCGCTAACCTAGCTAGAATGGTCGCCCTAAGGACTATAGATCCTTACTCTTACCTTGACATTAGAGTCTTTTCAAAAGTTGGTCATCTTGACCAACTCTATGTTATCTACTTATCTCAAAAAGTTTTGTCTCGCTTTTCTTTCTGTTTACTTTCTGGTCTAATAGTTCTACTCTTACTCTTGTGCTTACGATGTCTTTTGTAGATGGCCCATATCAGGTGCACTACACGTAAGTCTATGATCCCCTTTTTGCCTTCTTGCCTGGCGAAGCGTCCACTGTGTCGCACGGTGCCAGGTCAGTCTAGTCACCTGGAGAGACTGCATCGTAGCCTGCACGAGAAGTAGGAGCGCTGACGCTAGGAGCAGGAGCAGCATGACTCTTATCCCTCGCCTCACCAAGAGGTGGAGTCTGAGAGGCCCTCTTCCCCTGCACCTCAGCCAGAGATGCCCCCTGCACCACCTCAGAGCATCCCAGCTGCTGGAGGAGACCCTGACGGAGACAGAGATGACGACGACACCGGTGGCAGCTCAAGCCACGACACGGAGCTCTCGGAGGAGCCAGAGCCGGAGGGATGGATCGCTAGACCCATCACTCATGACGCCGCTCGCGGGTGTCACTTCCACGACGCTCTCGATACCCTGTTGCGTCGGGCCTTCGATCGACACACTTGGTCTATCGAGTACCGTTGTGTAGTCTACCAGCATCGTCGCAGGTTATACCCAGACCAGTGGGAGGCTACTTGCTTGGTGCGTCGTCCGGACGATGATCTCCGAGGTGCAAAAGCCTTCTCAGAGCACTATTCTATTACTAAGAGGGATACTGTAGAGGCAGCCATGCAAGATGCAGCACGATGGGCACTTTCTCAGTATTGCTCGTTGTTCAGTGGGGTAGCTGATGGCCTCGACCTAAAGTACTACCCTCGCCGTTTGATCGACAGTGCTGGAGGTGTGATTGCCTCGCCAGTTGGTGAGGGCAATCACAGGCTGAACAACATGGTTAACTTGGCTTCCGTGCTCAACACAGAGTTAGACCACGCCCTTAACGAGTTGGGCAAGGTTCGGGCGGAGGTTGCGAAATTGCGTGCTGAGTGCGCAGCACGCCACTATCTGGATGGTGGTCCTCCCGCCCCTATCGGGATTCAGCACCCTTACCGTTCACCGCCCCGTGGTCGCTTCGACTATGTTACCCCAGACTGCAGGACCTGCATATATTGAGATCCATAGATTGATGGAGTCGGAGTCTGTAATAATGCTTAGTTTAGTGTCTTAGCCTAGTCAATCTTAGTTCAAGTTAGTTTGCTTATCGTATGTTGGATGCTCGTTATGATGGACATGTAATGAAGTTGGATCTTTGTAATGATTGTCACCAAGGTGTGGGTATCCCTTGCAACTTGGTGTAGTTATTAATAAAGTCAGTTATTTAGTTGGGTAATCCATTTATTTCCACTTTCCTCTTTATCTGAGAAGCTGTCAATGGAGATGGTCAATTGTTCAGTGCTATGAAAATTTTCTATACATCTTTTCTTATGCTGAAAGACTGCAGAGTTAGATTTGATATGTGTGTGTGATTTCTACAGATGTCTGAGAACAGGCGCAGAGGTGCAAGGCGTGCTCAGCCTGAACAGCAGGCACCCCAAGAGGAGGCAGCCCTGCAACAGCATTTGCCACCGCCACCCCCGATGACCATTGAGCAAATGTTCCTGATGCAAACTCAAGCAGTTCAGGCAATTAGACAGACCTTAGCAGCATTGCAGCAGGTGCAGCAGCAGCCACCACCACCTCAGCCTCTAGTGCAAGTTTAGATGCCAAAAGTACGAGAGACAACCGGGCAGAATTTATGAGGGGCCATCCCCCAGTCTTTGCCCACTCTGCTGATCCCATGGACGCGGAAGACTGGCTGCGTACCGTGGAGCGTGAGTTGCACACTACCCAGTGCAACGATCGTGAGAAAGTGTTGTATGGTCCCCGACAGCGGAGGGGAGTAGCACAGTCTTGGTGGGAGTCATACCTCGCTATCCATGCCAACCCTGAAGCTATCACTTGGGAAGAATTCAGGGACAACTTCTGTTGCTACCATGTGCCCGAGGGACTGATGATAGTGAGGAAGGAGGAGTTTCTCGCCCTAAAGCAAGGTCCCCTATCCGTCAGCGAGTACAAGGACATGTTTCTGCAGCTGTTGCGTTATGCCCTAGAAGATGTCAACACGGATGCCAAGAGGCAGTACCGCTTCTTGAGAGGATTGGTTGATCCCCTCCATTACCAGCTGATGAATCACACCTTCCCCACCTTCCAGCATATGATTGATAGAGCAATCATGACTGAAAGGAAGCGTCAGGAGATGGAGGACAGAAAACACAAGATTGGTGGACCTCAGGTTGGGAGTAGCAGTCGTCCTCGCTACTCAGGCAACCCACCCCAGCCATTCAAGCAAGGTCACCAGCACCAGCACCAGCATCAGCATCAGAATCAACAACAGCAGTACCAGAGGCAGTTTCCTCAGCAGCAGCAACAGTACCGTCAGAAGAACCAGTAAGGAGGAAATCAATACAAGTGTTAGAGCAACCAGGCAGCCCGTCTTCCTGCCCCAGCAACCAACCAGAACAACCAAGCAGCGCCAGCGCAAGGAGGAAGTTGTGCATGTTTTCATTGCAGGGAACAAGGCCATTGGGCGAATCATTGCCCAAAGAAAGCGGCTCAGCAGCAGCGAGCTCCTAATGCCCGAGTCAGACAGAATGCAATGCAGCAAGAAGGCAACAACTGTGGGCAACCTCATGCCCAGTATGGAAAGGTGAACCACTTGGAGGCCGACACAGTCTAGAAGACTCCAGGAGTGGCATTAGGTATGTTTTCAGTTGAGTACCATTCTGCAAATGTCTTATTTGATACTGGAGCAACAAATTCTTTTGTGACTGCATCATGGGTAGAATCACATAATATACCAGTAGCACCCATGTATCCACCTATGAGAGTTAGTTCAGTTGGTGGAAGAACCCAAACAGATAGATTTTGCCCTAGTGCAAAGGTTCAAATAAGGGGGATAAAGTTCCCCGCTGATTTAATAGTTATGAGTAACCAGGATACAACTATAGATGTCATCCTAGGGATGAATTGGCTGACCAAGTATCAAGCCAGTCTTAGTTGTGATAAGAGAACGGTGAAGTTAGTGTCCCTATCAGGAGAAGTGTTAGTAGAGTTGGTCTTGTCAGGACAAAGAAAAGGGAGTTGTCACCAAGTCACCGCTCATATTGAGGAGATTAAACCATCAGAGGCTATCAAGGTAGTGTCAGAATTCCCAGATGTGTTTCCCGAAGAGTTACCAGGTATGCCACCTAAAAGGAAGGTTGAATTTGCCATAGAGCTTATACCAGGCACCGCCCCTATTTCTAAGAGAGCTTATCGAATGTCTGGACCAGAATTGGTGGAACTCAAGAAGCAAATTGATGAGTTGTTAGAGAAAGGTTATATTAGACCAAGTACCTCGCCTTGGGCAGCCCTAGTGTTGTTTGTGGAGAAGAAGGATGGAACAAAGAGGATGTGCATTGACTATTGATCCTTGAATGAGGTTACTAACAAGAACAAGTACCCCCTGCCTAGAATTGAAGATTTATTCGTTCAGTTGAGAGGAGCCAGTGTGTTCTCGAAGATAGATCTAAGGTCAGGCTACCATCAGCTCAGAATCTGACCTTCGGATATACCGAAGACAACATTCATCACCAAGTATGGACTGTATGAGTTCACGGTCATGTCATTCGGTTTGACGAATGCGCCAACTTATTTCATGTACTTGATGAACAGTGTGTTCATGGACTACCTCGATAAGTTCGTAGTAGTGTTCATTGATGACATTCTTATATATTCCAGAATGAGCTGGAGCATTTGAGGAAAGTACTTCAGAGGCTACGAGATTGTCAGCTGTATGCCAAGCTTAGCAAGTGCGAGTTCTGGATTAGTGAAGTCCTATTCTTGGGTCACATTATAAACCGAGAGGGATTGGCTGTAGATCCGAAGAAGGTAATAGCTATCTTGGACTGGAAAGCACCAAAAGATGTCCGAGGAATCAAGAGTTTCATCAGAATGGACCGTTATTATCGGCGTTTCATTGAAGGCTTCTCCAAGATCGCTAGGCCTATGATAGCCTTGTTGGCAAAGAAGGTTGAGTTCAAGTGGACCCCAGCATGCCAGAAGTCCTTTGAGACATTGAAGGAGAAGTTGACAACAGCACCAGTACTGATTCTGCCAGATGTTCACAAGCCATTCTCAGTATATTACGATGCTTCGTACACCGGATTGGGATGTGTGTTAATGCAGGAAGGGAGAGTAGTGGCATACTCATCCCAACAGTTGAATATTCATGAGAAGAATTATCCTACTCATGATCTGGAATTAGCAGCCGTGGTTCATGCATTGAAGACTTGGAGGCATTATCTTTATGGGCAGAAGTGTGATATCTACACGGATCACAAGAGCCTCAAATACATATTCACTCAGTCAGAGTTAAACATGAGGCAGCGAAGATGGCTAGAATTGATCTAAGATTATGAGCTGGAGATCCATTATCACCCAGGCAAAGCAAACGTGGTTGCAGATGCTCTGAGTAGAAAGAGTCAAGTCAATATGTTGGCCGCTTACCCGATGTCGTATGAGCTAGCGAAGGAGTTTGACAGGTTGAGTCTCGGATTTCTGAACAACACCCAAGGAGTGTCAATTGAGTTGGAACCCACTCTAGAGCAAGACATCAGGAACGGTCAAAAGGATGATGAGAAGATCAACGAGATCTGGCAGTTGATCATAGATGGGAAAGGCAAGGATTTCCATGAGGATGCAGAAGGAGTGGTATGGTTCAGGGATAGACTGTGTGTTCCCAACATCAAATCGATCTGGGAACTAATTCTCAAGGAAGCCCATGAGACAACATACTCTATACACCCTGGTAGTGAGAAGATGTACCAAGACCTGAAGAAAAGATTCTGGTGGTACGATATGAAAAGAGAGATAGCAGAGTATGTGGCTGTATGTCACAGTTGTCAGAGGATTAAAGCAGAACATCAGAGACCTGCAGGATTGTTGCAGCCGTTACAGATTCCTCAGTGGAAATGGGATGAGATCGGAATGGACTTTATAGTTGGTTTGCCTCGCACTCGTACTGGTTATGACTCCATCTGGGTAGTAGTGGACCGTTTGACAAAGGCGGCCCATTTCATACCAGTCAAGACCACCTACAACAGTGCGGTGTTGGCCGAACTATACATGGCCCGGATTGTGTGCTTGCATGGCATTTCGAAGAAGATAGTATCAGATAGAGGCACCCAGTTCACCTCTCATTTTTGGCAGCAGTTGCATGAAGCTTAGGGCACACACTTGAAGTTTAGCTCAGCTTATCACCCGTAGACAGATGGTCAAACAGAGAGAACCAATCAGATTCTTGAATATATGTTGAGGGCTTGTGCTTTGCAAGACAAGATAGGTTGGGACAAGAGGCTACCGTATGCAGAATTCTCTTACAACAACAGCTATCAAGCTAGTCTGAAGATGTCATCATTCGAAGCGCTCTATGGGAGGAATTGCAGAACTCCATTGCATTGGGATCAACCTGGTGAAAGATAGGTGTTTGTACTAGATATTTTGCTTGAAGCCGAAGAGAACATCAGAATGGTCCGAGAGAATTTGAAGGCAGCGCAGTCCAGACAGTGAAGCTATGCTGACACCAGAAGAAGGGAACTCAGTTTTGAAGTGGGAGACTACGTCTATTTGAAGGTGTCACCTATCAAAGGAACCAAAAGGTTTGGAGTCAAAGGCAAGCTAGCACCCCGATATATTGGGCCATATCAGATTCAAGCAAGACGTGGAGAAGTGGCTTATCAACTCAGCTTACCGGAGAATCTGTCCGCTGTGCACGATGTGTTCCATGTGTCTCAGTTGAAGAAATGTTTGAGAGTGCCAGAAGAGCAGTTGCTAGCAGAGGATCTTGAAGTTCAAGAAGATCTGACTTATATTGAGAAGCCAACTCAAATTCTGGAGACAGCAGATCGGGTCACTCGGAGAAATACCATCAGGATGTGCAAAGTCAAGTGGGGTCACCACTCAGAAGAAGCAACCTGGGAAAGAGAAGATGATTTGAAAGCCAAGTACCCTGAGCTCTTTTCTAGCCAGCCCTGAATCTCAAGGGCGAGATTCTTTTAAGGGGGATAGGTCTGTAACACCCTGAATTTGGGGGTATAAAATTTCTTTCTAATTATCACCCAAATTCATGTGTTACTCTTCTCTCTCTCTCACTCTAGGTTTTATCTCTCTCTAGATTCTCTCTCCCTTTTCCCTTTTGAGTAGAAATAGCTTAAAGTTAGGGGGATTTAATTATTTATTTTTGCCAAAATATTATGGGTCATGACATGTTGCATCATGCTAAGCTTAAAATATTATTTAAAGTGTTGCACATGTTTGAATTTATTTCAATTTGAAACCTAGTTTGAATTTGGAATTGAAAACCCTAGAGAAAAGAAATAGAAAAGGAATTAGAAAATCTAGAGAAAAAGAAAAAGAGAAAGCAGCCCAGTCGGCCCCTAAGCCCAGCTTCGCTCGCGCGCCTTCGGTCTCTAACACATGGGCCCCGCCTGTTGGCGCTGACCCGCGCCCCTCTTCCCTTTCTCCTTCTCGCTGTTCGGTGGGGTTGCCTTGTCGGCGCTTCGGCCCGTTATGCGCTCGCTCGTCTGTGCCGCTGTTCCGCGGGCCCCGCTCGCTAGTCCCTCCCCCTCCTCCTTCAACCGCTCGCCTTCGCGGACCGCGCGCACACACGCCGAGATCGCCGCGCCCACGTCGCCACCCAGCTCCAAACCGGCACCCTGACCCCCTCTACAAGTCCCCACACACCCCACTTCCCCCTGTCTCGCTCATTTCACCTCTGCCCACTCACCCGAGCTGCACGCGTCGGTCCTTCAAACCCGCTAGAGCTTCACCGTCGCCAGGCCTGCTGCGCCCGAATTCATCGCCGGTAGAGCTCGGCCGCCGTCCGCGATCGTGCTCCGCCACCGTTACGCCCAGCCTCGTCCTCATCCCTGCTCCACTCGAGGTGAATTTCCCCGCCGGACTTTCCCTTCTCTCTCCCCCATTTCCTCTGTTCTGTCAATTAGTCGCCGGTGATCATCGGTTCTGGTCCCGTGCCGTCGAACCGAGTCCGCCCGACCAACCGTAGCCGCCCCGTGCCCTGTTCGCCCGCGCGGAGTCGCAAGCTCTGGCCATGGCGCTCGCGTCGTGCGCACTGCCGAGGTAGACGGTGGTCCTGACAAGGAGGACCCGCCCGACAGCCTCTCCCTTTTGTTCCCCACTCTTAGTCACTGCCTGGAGGGTCCCGTCTGTCAGCACGCGCTCGCGATATCGCGCCTGCGAGTGCCCTCCACCGCTGACTAGCAGGCCCGACCTCCCCGCGGCCCCGTTTGTCAGGCTCCCGCTGTTTCCCCCTGTTGGTCCGAGTCGCCGACCCGTGGGCCCCGCCCACTAAGGAGCGCGCGCGCTCGCGTCCCGCACCGGGGATACCCTGGCCGCTGACGTGTGGGACCCGCCAGTCCGCCCTCGCGTTCGATCCCGCGTGGTCGCTTCTAATCTCAGGCGTTCGTTCCCAATCGGGTGGCTGAGAAGCCAGGATACCCTTTCGCGGTGGTCGATTTGCTTAAGACCCCCTCGGCTTTCTGCGAATAGAACCCACCGTCCTTAGACTTTACGCGTAGGTCCCTGAGTTATTACAAATAGACCCTATCCTTTTAAATAATTACAGAATAGGGCTTAATTTTGTATTTCAACTCCTAAACTTGTTTATTTCATAACTTTTACATATGAACTCCAAATTTAGTGATTCAAATTGCAAGATGTTCACAGAATTATTCTCTGTTTAAATAAATTAGTTCCATTTACATTATGTGTTTTCTAATTTTATGGTTAACTATGAACTAGTATATGTTTAGATTTGTTGATTTAATAAAATAAAAAGGGAAAACCCTAGAGATTAAAGCATGTTTAATCTTGTAAGATTAATAATGTGTATTACATGAATTCATCTCTGTTCTAATTTTTAGTCACAATAAAATAAATTGAACTATGCTATGTATTTGTGAGTAACACTTAGAGAAGTAATAATCTATTTCCAAATAAAGTTGGTTTATGTTATAGTTTATGTTATACTTTGAACTCATTATCCCTTATGTAGTATTGTGCCTTTTGAGGTGTATTCCTATGTTTGTACATGTTTGGTGTGCTGTTCATTTGTACTTTCCAAATGTATTGAATGCATGCTCGCTTTATTTAGACAACGAGCAGTACGAGGTTCCTGAGTGTGTTGCTGGAGACCTCCCTGAGCAACAACCTAGTGAAGGCAAGTGTCCTCTGACCCAATATGTCCTACTTACTTTATAATTCACTACCCCACATTACTTTATGAAACCTAAGGATTGACTAGTCTGTATTTACCTTATCCTTGTTTACCTTTTGGGTTATCATGGTTAGCATGTTGCTATTGCCTTAACTTAATCAATGAACATGATGTGAACATTTATGATACGATACTGTTATCCTGATTATGTGGATGATCTTGTGATACCTTAGGGGGCTCAGGCCTTTTTCCTGAGTATGTCTCCGTAAGGACCTGTTCGTGGAGTGACCACCCGGGATAACAGTGCAACCATGAGGGTGGAATGGGACGCCCTTAGCTGATTAATTAGATGAACCTGGGGGTGTAGTTGGCTTTGCCGGAGGGCCGTCAATGGGGGGCCGGGGCGTAGTGCTCGCTCTACCAAGGTTGGGTGCAGAGGTTCTTTCGATTTGGTTTTATTAGTCACCCACCTTGGGGAGGGGTATTGCGTTTGTACAAATGGCAAAACCTAACGAGAAGCTATGCACCAGGGGAGTCTTTGTAAAGGCTACGTAGTGTATCCCTGGCCATTCACCTCGGTAGTGAAGATCGGGTCTGTACAACCCAGGCTGGAAAGGGATCACGACTTGTGGCTAAAGTGTACAACCTCTGCAGAGTGTTAGAAACTGGTATATCAGCCGAGCTCACGGTTAAGAGCAGCCTTGGGATCCTCTTTGATTAGAACTTTGGATACTTTTATGATGATGGTTAATAATGATGTTATAAAATCTGATCTCTGGTATTTCCTATTTTGAGGAGGTACTTCTGGGTAATAACTGGGTTTATTACTAAAACTTGGCTATACTAATAATAATAAATATTTGACCAAAAAGCAACTGCTAAACCTCAACTCCATATACAGCTAGTCCACTTTAGCCAAACGGGACATTTGCTGAGTACGTTGATGTGTACTCACCCTTGCTTTACAAACCACCCCACCCCAGGTTGTCCCCATTGTACTCAATGCTCAGGAGGTGATGCTGGCAACATGGAGGACTTCGAGGAGTTCTAGGAGTACGACGAATTTTAGTTTACTTTAGTGGCAAACCCCTAGTCAGCTGCCTGTGTAGGCTTAACATCTACGTTTCATATTTCCGCATTTTGATATTTATGTTGAACAATGGTTATGTATTAGACTCTGTGGATGTCTTGGACATCTTGATGTAACTAAGTACCCTTTAGTTATTTAATTCGAGCATTGTGTGATGATGTCCAATTATGTAATCGCTGTGTACGTGAGTTTCTGATCCTGGCACGTACATGGTTCGCATTCGGTTTGCCTTCCAAAACCGGGTGTGACACCGTGGGGCTATCCCGCTGCGTTCTGCGCCCTGTGGTGCCTCCGCGTTGGCGTTGTGCCCACGGTCGTGTTCGCCATGTTGCCCTGAATGCGCCCGAGTCCTTCCCCAAGTCCCTAGAGCCCTGCGGTGGTCGTTCCCCTCATCTCCGGTGAGATCCCGCCGCGGGGTCGAGCGGCGCCTGTGGCGGAACCGCCCAGATTATTCCAGCTTAAGTGCCCAAGTCTTACCTTAGAGGCAGCAACACACTTAAACCAGAATAAACTGACATTCCTCGGATCTAGTCCGATAAAGGCACTTACCAAGGATCGAATACCACTAGCTCACTCGAAGGTGAGGCACAGAGAAATACAATAAAGCATAATACCACAAATTTAAGAAGTATCAGTAGTAATTACATTATCAGAGTTTCAAAAGTAGTAACCATAGTTTTTAATGCAGTGGAAGTAACTAACGGAGAAAACCGAGTAACATGGTGACGCCTGGCCACGCTACTCCTCCTGGTCCTCTCCTGCGGAAGCAGCAACCCACTCGACCGTCTATCCCGGTGGCAGGGATGAAGGCCAAGTCACACGAGCAACCAAATCATCCAAGGAGTACCTGCAAAAATTATGCCACAAGCAAAGCTGAGTATACTAATACTCAGCTAGACTTACCCGGTGTGAGGAGTCTACTCCTCTACCTCTAGACCATCAAGCTGTTTGGCTAAGGGGTTTGGTTTGCCAAAAGAATTAGCTGAGTCTAAAATCAAGTTTTTGCTTTTGAAGTTCTAGAATAATATTTTAGACTAGATGAGCACCTAACTATCCATACATGGTGTCAAAGATTATGTCAATCAACATCCTTTTGAAAGTAACCTCATTTGCACTTATTACTCAATGCAGTACAATGGATCAACCAGTCTCATTAGCTGTGAGAAGCAGATGATTCGAATCGAGTTTTAACCTTGCAAGGTAAACCTAAACACACGACATGTAGGGGCATCTGTCCCCACACATATCAACCGTCCCCATCGATCCCCCGTTCACGGCCAGGGCTCACCGCCTTGGCATACCACCCTTGTACCCACCATATCCGGAATGGGAGACCACGTCTCAGGACAAGTGAGGGGGAAAGTCCGCGCCTGGCTTCACTCCGGTACTAGGCTTACCGGTTACCATATTTCCCGACATGTGTTTAGTACGTTCAAACGCTTGACACAGATATCTGCACGTTAATCCTTATTCCAATTTCGTCTTGTAGACAACGCATCCCCATGGATCCGTGTCCATAGACCATCATCATTCTGTTATCAAAATGGATACAACCAATTCCTGACCTCGCGCGAGTGCTAGAAAAATCACTCGACTTCTACCGAGATCCTAATTTAGCATAGCAGCTACTCGACCTAGCATACTAGTATCCATCTAAAAAAGGATTCCTGAGTTCATGCAACTAGGGTTTCAAGCAACTCCTACACTTAAGTGCACATTACAAACCTACAAACATTAAGTGTAGTAAAATAGCATACATAAACGGTTATGCATAAAACTAGGGCTTGCCTGGAATCCAACACTAGATAGTGTTTGCTAGATGACACTCGCTTGGCGAGCATCCACTGGTCAAATCCATCCATCTTTGGGTCGTTCATCAACTGCATCTTGTGGTTGGCACCACATCACTTGCACGATCATCATCTCTCGGTCCTAAATGAGATGCAGATATTCTAATACATAGTAGTGAACTAAACACTAATTAGTAAGACACTGCAACAACTATATGCAAGCGCTAGTTATTTATACGTCATTGGGCACAACAAGTCAACATTACTGGAAAGACGACGAACATTTCCTATATTTAACCAACACAAACACGACATCACGAGTACAAGCATTTACCATGTTCACTTTAATCATTCATTGGCTACTTATTATTAAATTATTTAAGTACACATAAGTTTATGATGACTTACTCATAGACATTATTCATTTTGTTTCCCCAATATATATAACTGCACTTGTTAACTGTTAATTAAGCTAACGGGGTGTTTGGATCCCTTCATTTTAGAGGAATTGGAATTCACTCAATAAAATAACTTATTTAGTTTGGAATTTAACATTCCACCGCTTTCCAAAGTTCAGATATAAGCCTATCTCAAATTCATGGGGTGTAGGGTGGGAAATGATTTTATGCATTAGTAGAATTTGTTTCTACTCTGTAACTTACATGACACTCTTCATCTCACTCCTCAATAGTAAAAATGTAGCACATAAATATCTCTGACATCTTGCTAATAATAGTATATAAATATATTTCGTATAAAACCGAATTAGCTTAATTGATATATGCCTAAGTTACTATTATTAGAATGGAATTCAATTCTAATGATCCAAACAGGACGTAAACTACTTATTATACCTTAACCAAATTAGTTCACTAACTTAGTGTACCTTAACCAAATTAGTTCACTAACTTAGTGAGATGTGTACACCTTACTTATATATAACCCCAATTATACTAGTCACTATTATTATTACTCACATTCAGTCAAAACCCAAAACAAACACGGTCGACTCAAGACAGCTACAGTAGAGTAGAGCAACCAATCACATTCAACATGTTTGGGACAACAGTTGATTATTTTAGTTATAACTTACAAGATATTTATCCAAAAATAGTGAACAAATACTTTTTCGAAAACTTAAGAAACTCTCTACAACTTTGGTACTGTCATCTCAAGGTGATTAGATACTTAACAAGGTTAAATACTGATAAACGACAGCTCTATCCAGATTTGGACAGATTCGGACTTGTGACTTAGAAAATTCATAACTAGAGACTCAGGCATCCAAATCAATTTATCCTAGACTTTCTCGAAAGCTAATTAATTTTTTTATAAATTATTTATAAACATCTCTGGTTGATTTAACATGTATCAAGAGTAAAAGACACTAGAAGGCTTTGCTGTCCAGAATTGGACAGATTCAGACTTCACACTTTAAATGCCTATAACTTAACTTTCAGACCACCAAAAAGAGTGATCCAAGACTTTTTAGAAAGCTTAGCAAAAGCACTACATAACTTTTATAATCACCAAGAAATGATTCAAATATTAATCAACCCAAACAATACAGTTCTCGAAATATGTCGAGAGAGTGGATAAAATACAACAATCATCTTATAAAATTCATAACTCTCAAACTATCAGGTTTCTTGTCATGACAATTTAACACAAGCAATATACAGAAATTATTTACAACTTTATTATAATTGCCAAGGACTGATTCTAAACTGAACTTAAGCAAACAATGCGATCTCTGAAATCTGTACCGAAATTGGACAGATTCAGTTACTGAATTTATGAAAAGCATAACTTCTAAACGATCAGATTTATGGCTGTCAGATTTTGACACATGTAAGTTAATAAATTTATCTACAACTTTATTGTGACCACCAATAACTGATTTCAAAATTAACTTAAGCAACCATTGCAATCTCTAAAATATGTTCAAAAATTGGATAGATTCAGTTACTGAACTTGTGAAAAGCATAACTTCTAAACGATCAGACTTATGGCTGTCAAATTTTAACACAAACAAGATAATAAAGTTATCTACAACTATTCTATATGACTTTTCTAAAGAAAACATAATTTAGTTTATTAAACATGCAGCACAGTGAAAATAGTGCATGCAGTCTAAAACAACAACTAATAAATTTCAGCTCCTATTTACTTCAAAAAATTGCCATGTTCTAGAGACTTGAATTACCCTAACACTTTACCATTTGTTAGAGTTCAAACAATCAAATAAGGACCAAAAAGTCGACTTATAAATTTTATCCAAGTCATTTCGTGCGCTAGAATTATTACACAATTAATAAACGTATACACCAAAATAAAGCACTTCGGCACACATGTCCGACATCACAAAAAATTATGATGAAGCACTACTAATATTTAGCTTTAGACCACCATGACATAAACATTTAACCTCTAATTGGTTTTAAGGTATAACTCAAGCATTCCATGAAACATGCATGATTTTGTTTACTCCTATTAAATTTTGTTTTTAGCCTATAAATGTTATTTTTGGGTGGTGTCGTAAACATCTCATTTGGACTTCAAATAATTACTAGAGATAGGTGATAAACAATCATGACTACTGTACAAATTTCAGATGCCCAGATTTTATGTATTAATTTCTACAAAAAGAACAAATTGTTAATGCACTAAAGCATGTGAGAGCAAGTTAAATCTAAAACTAATTATTTTCTGTAGATACATGACCATATTAAGATTTCTTAGGCTACAATAATATCATGCAAGGACAGTGGAACACCATTTTCCATTTTTACATGTATATATTATTTGTAAATTATTTAAAACTACTTAATGTGCATCAAGCAAGTTAAATCACTAACTCAGTGATATATCAACCATAAATCATGAAATTGTTACCAGTCACTAAGCATCACACAGAGGGTCTACTTTAAAAATTTAAATCTATTTGAAGCAATAGAGCTACAGATCCAAAAATAACAAACAAAACAATCATCTTTTTCATATTTAACAAGATTTAATTAACATACCAAGAAAACAGTGAACAACATATAAGTTTTATATTTTTTAGCTAGAGTATGACAACATATAACCAAAAAAACAAGTTTCATCATTTTGGATTTTTATAATTAAAACTATGGAGAGAAGCAAGTTCATTTGTTTTGTAAACCAGTTTTTAAAGACGAATTTATACAGAAAAACTTTTCCACTAAAACATGCCAACCTATAGATCTAATAGTTAGAGCATTTCATAAGGAAGCCAACAAAACAAATTTCACGGTTTTAGGAGCTCTAAAACTCGAGATATGAATATTTGAAGGAAGAGCAAAAATCTGCAACTTTTTGTGCACTCACATCTAGCCTTGGGCCCACTTGTCATAGACACAGGGGTTCTAATTCAACCTCACAAATAGCAACAACAGGGAGGTTGTCGTGGCTATAATTGGGGAAGAAAGGCTCGGCTAGAGCTTGAGGGGAACAGGGGGAGCGGCCCTGGCATGGCTGGAGTGGGGGCGTCCATGGGAGCCGATCCCTGCTGCCGGAGGTGGAAGAAGGGGGGAGGCGCCCATGGAGAGGAGCCACAGACGGACAACCTCCATGGCTGCAGCTCGCCATGGGGAAAACGCAGGAGCAGATGCTATGCGTGAGGGGAATGGAGAGGAGCGGTGGGAGGAAGCGGAGGAGGCCAAGGGTATCCATTTATAGGCGAGGGAGCAGCAAGAGTGCGGACACAAGGCAGCCATTGCAGACGCAAGTTCTGTGTGTTGGTGGGCGTGGGTGGCTGCCAGACACTGTTGTTTTCCTTATGGACGAAGCAACGAACACACAGTGGGCGGCCGTTTTCGTCGTTTTTTGTTTGGAATCGGACCTCGGTCAATGTAGAAGATATGTTCCTTGATCTACACTCTACAATATTTGTTCAGAACATGAGGTGATTCGGGCAATGGTTAGAGAGTTATAGTTCTACGAAATTTGGTTTGTCAGTGGGTTAGAAATCAGTGGAAACCTATGAAAACTGAGTGTCAAAGCATGTCAAACGGAATCGGATGAATGCCATCTTTTAATATGTTGTGCCTATATTAGTTATTAACAACTTTTATATTTGGAGAAACTCGAGTTGTTCAACAAAAATTTGGGAACACGAGACGTCAACCCGAACCACACTGATTCTAGACTTAGAAGAATTCGAATCCTGAAATCAGATTTTTATTCTGTCTGATGGCACTGTTTGAGATACTTAGAGATTGAATCAAGGCTTGGTTTAATTATAAAATTTGTTGTATAACATAGGTTCTACAACTTTTATTAAAGGTCAAACCTCATTTATTGAATATAAATTAAAGTTTCACTTTGGTCAAGGTAGCATCATTATAAAGCTTCAATTTATATTTTTAATGCAATCCGGGTATTTTCTTGACATTTTATCAACATGAACCCTTAATAACTTTTGTTGTAGATTTTATATAGAGTTGTTTGAGCAAGATGAAAAGGCTTGTTTGAATTTCAAAATTTGCATTTGTTCAAACGAGCAGTTTCAAGCAAGTATATGATTTATCTTTTCATGTGAGCATTGGGTTCAACTTTCAGAAATCTTTAGAATACACTTTGTCGGAGAGTAAATCTCCGGCCGGGTGGTGGAGTGCACCCGCCCTAAATCCTGAGATGAGGAGGGGCTTAGGCGTTTTGCTTGATCGTTGGAAAAACGGGGAGAACTCAAGAACACACAAGGATTTAGAGTGGTTCGGGCCGCCGGAGCGTAATACCCTACTCCACTGTGAGATGTATTGCTTGTGAGCTTGTATGAGTTTTGCGAGCCTAAGGTGTGATCTGAGGTTGCGTCTGTGTGTAACGTCGCATGCCTCCCCTTTTATAGCTGAAGGGGGGCATGCACAAAGGCACTGGGCCCCGACATGTGGGCCCAGGGACATAAGGAATATAGTGCTTGGAGTCTACTAATGTCTGTTGCCAAGACAATCTTCTTGTGCCCTGACACCCGAGATCCGCGTATCCTCGACGTGCAGGGGAAGCTTGCGGTAGAAGGGAGGATGAGTATAGCACGCCGCTCGACATTGGCGCACTGTTTGCCAGCAGACCCAGCAGGCGTGCCGCCTGCTGGATGACCTTGACGCCGCCTGCCAGCGGATGGGACGGGACACATTAAATGATGAGAGGGCATGTCGCCCGTTAGTGCAGTGGCAGGCGGCGCGTCCTCAATAAATGCAGGGGCTCCACGACTTCACGTCAGGCTCGACCCGATAGCTTATGTCATGGGCCACAAGCAGCGGGTCTCCGCCTGAGCGGGAAGTGGAGGGCAAGGCCCAGACACGTGTCAGCACCGGACCCCTGCTCATACCAGGGTCATCCTTGTTCCGGGACCCTGCTGAGGTTCGGACATACCCGGAGGCTCCGGACTTATATGTATAGGGGTCCGGTATCCTTCTGAGGGGGTCCGGACTTACTGGGATGTGTTGTCTTTTCTTGCCACGTGTTGCCCTTTGGCTGCCCATGCGGTGGGGTCAGGCGCCGTCCCTCGTGTGGCTAGGAGACGTCGCATGGGTGCGGCGTCTTCATGTTGTAGGAGAGGGTACCCCTGATTTAGAGTACCGAAAGTGGCCCCCGGGCCCGCCTCAGGGGAGGATGCGAGCCTGCAGGTGGGACCAGAGTCTGATTGGCGGTTGGATCGCTGCTTCTGCGCGCCTGTTGCTGCAATTACTGTCGTCCTGCCTATGGCCATGCCAACTGTTGCACCTATTCCCATGGCTAACTGGCCCGTGACCATCATACTTAATGGCACTGTTGGGCCATGCGCGGGACTGCCTCGAGTCGTTGCACTGGTTCTGAAAATTTATCTTTTCAGACTCTCATGACAGCTCCGAGAAGACGTGGCATTGGCGCAAGCGGCGGTGCAGTTTCTTCACACATGGTAACCGGCGCGCCGGTTGCATGACATGTGGGCTTGGGCCCCCGAGTTGGACCACCAGTTGCAGCGGAGCTGAGGGGGCGCACAGCCGTGGGACGGTTGTACGCTTCTTGCGTGGCGGTTCGCCTCTTTGACCGCTGGATACGGCAAAGATGAAGGGGCGCTTAACAGTGGGGCGGTTGCATGCCCCTTGCACGGCGGTTTGCCTTCCTGACCGCTGGTTACCCTGAAAATGGAGGGGCGCGTAACCGCAGGGTAGTTGCATGCTCCTTCTTTAGGGTTAGTCTATAAGACATGTGGGGCCTGGCCCCCGTGTCATAAGGTGGGATCCTTGGTGCACGCCGGGGGAGACTTCACCTGTGACGCTTCAGGGGTGCGAGTGAGGGGATCTGCCTTTAAAAAGGGGGTCGATCTCCCGGGCAGTAGACATGCCTCGCTCTTCTTGCGACCATCGCGTCCTTTCGCCTTCCGAGCCTCCAGATGGGGTGCGCTGGTGTTCTCTGGAGGGATCCGCGTCAAGGTCGTCCTTCTGGCGACTTCATGGTCGGAGAGCGCGCGCTCGTGGTGGTGTCGCCGATCTTGTCTTCTTCTTGCTGCTGTTGGAGGGGTGCAACCTGAGAGCACCTAGAGGGGGGTGAATAGGTGATCCTGTGAAACTTAAACTTATAGCCACAAAAACTTGTTAAGTGTTAGCACAATAATCGCCAAGTGGCTAGAGAGGAGTCTCAACAAAACACAATACCACAAGAGATCAAACACAGAGATGACACAGTGGTTATCCCGTGGTTCGGCCAAGACCAACGCTTGCCTACTCCATGTTGTGGCGTCCCAACGGACGAGGGTTGCAATCAACCCCTCTCAAGTGGTCCAAAGACCAACTTGAATACCACGGTGTTTTGCTTTGCCATTCAATATCCCGTTTGCGAGGAATCTCCACAACTTGGAGTCTCTCGCCCTTACACTTGAGATTCACAAAGAAATACGAAGTAAGGGAGGGAAGCAACACACACAAATCCACAGCAAAATGCGCACACACACGGCCAAGAATCGAGCTCAAAAGACTATCTCAAAGTTCTCACTAGAACGGAGCTCGAATCACTGAGAATGACAAACGAATGCGCAAAGACTGAGTGTGGATGATCAAGAATGCTCTAAGGTTGCTTGGTTATATCCTCCATGCGCCTAGGGGTCCCTTTTATAGCCCCAAGGCAGCTAGGAGCCGTTGAGAGCAAATCTGGAAGGCCTTTCTTGCCTTCTGTCGTCGGGTGCACCGGACAGTCCGGTGCACACCGGACACTGTCCGGTGCCCGATTTCCTTCCTTAAATAGCGAAGCCGACCGTTGGCAGACTTGGAGCCGTTGGCACACCGGACATGTCCGGTGCACACCGGACAGTTCGGTGCCCCCTTCTAGCCGTTGGCTCGGCCACGTGTCCCGCGCAGATCGCGCGGCCGACCGTTTGCCCGGCCGACCGTTGGCTCACCGGACAGTCCGGTGCACACCGGACAGTCCGGTGAATTATAGCCGTACGCCGTCGGCGAATTCCCGAGAGCGGCCACTTCGCTCAAGGCAGCCTGGCGCACCGGACACTGTCCGGTGCACCACCGGACACTGTCCGGTGCTCCAGACCGAACAGCCTTTTGGCTGTACACAGCCAACTTTTCTCTGACTTGATTTCTCCTGTTTCAAGCACTTAGACACAATACATTAGTCTTCAAAACAATGTACTAAGGCTTAGAAACATACCTTTACTCTTGATTTGTACTTTGTCCATCCATGGGTATAGATTCACATTTAAGCACTTGTGTTGGCACTCAATCACCAAAATACTTAGAAATGGCCCAAAGGCACATTTCCCTTTCAATCTCCCCCTTTTTGGTGATTTATGCCAACACAACATAAAGCAACTAGAACAAGTGCAATATCACTTCAAATAAAACTCAAATTTATTTTGATTCAATTTTTGGCATATATGGATCATCCTTTGCCACCACTTGGTTTGTTTTTGCAAATCAAACTCAAATCTCTATCTCTAAGTCACACACACATGTTGAAGCATAAAGAGAGTCATTCCAAAAGAGATTGATTAAAGATTTCAAAAACTCCCCCTATTTCCCATAATCAACACTTCTCCCCATAAGAGGCCAATTTTTGACAAAAGAGACAATGCAAGAGTTTTGACAAACCAAAAGCTCTATTCTACTATTTTCAAATTTTCTCAAGTGGTAGCTGATCCATCTATTGCTTTGGCCTTTATTTTCTCCCCCTTTGGCATCAAGCACCAAAACGGGATCAATCTTGGCCCTTTAACCCCATTGCCTCACCAAAATCTTCAAATAAGAACACAAAGGCAATAAGAGTATAAAGATGAACTTGGAAAAGTTACTCTTTTCATCGGAGTGCAGTGGAAGTCTTGCATGGTCCAAGTCCACCTTTTCCCTTTCAACTCTCCTTGGAGACTAAAACAACCAAACTCAAGTACATGGTTAGTCTCAAAGGGTCAAGTTGTAGCACAGCTCCCCTTAAATATGTGCATCACTTGCAAACAGGACTTGTGAGGTCCAGGGAGTGTTTGTACAACTTGAGCACCACATTAAGCAACAAAATGCAAAAAGGAACATGATCAAAGGCATAAACACATGTATGCTACAATTCAATCCAAGTTCCGCGAATCTAAGACATTTAGCTCACTACGCAGCCTGCAAAAGGTCTTCTCATCTAGAGGCTTGGTAAAGATATCGGCTAGCTGGTTCTCGGTGCTAACATGAAACACTTCGATATCTCCCTTTTGCTGGTGGTCTCTCAAAAAGTGATGCCGGATGTCTATGTGCTTTGTGCGGCTGTGTTCAACAGGATTTTCCGCCATGCGGATAGCACTTTCATTATCACATAGGAGTGGAACTTTGCTCAGATTGTAGCCAAAGTCCCAGAGGGTTTGCCTCATCCAAAGTAGTTGCGCGCAACACTGTCCTGCGGCAACATACTCGGCCTCAGCGGTGGATAGGGCAACGGAGGTTTGTTTCTTAGAGTTCCACGACACCAGGGACCTTCCTAAGAATTGGCACGTCCCCGATGTACTCTTCCTATCGACCTTACATCCAGCATAGTCGGAATCTGAGTATCCAACCAAGTCAAAGGTAGACCCTTTTGGATACCAGAGCCCAAAGCAAGGCGTAGCAACCAAATATCTTAGAATTCGCTTCACCGCCACTAAGTGACACTCCTTAGGATCGGATTGAAATCTAGCACACATGCATACGCTAAGCATAATATCCGGTCTACTAGCACATAAATAAAGTAAAGACCCTATCATGGACCGGTATGCTTTTTGATCAACGGACTTACCTCCTTTGTTGAGGTCGGTGTGTCCGTCGGTTCCCATCGGCGTCTTTGCGGGCTTGGCGTCCTTCATCCCAAACCTCTTTAGCAAATCTTGCGTGTACTTCGTTTGGGAGATGAAGGTGCCGTCCTTGAGTTGCTTCACTTGGAACCCAAGGAAGTAGTTCAACTCGCCCATCATCGACATCTCGAATTTCTGCGTCATTACCCTGCTAAACTCTTCACAAGACTTTTGGTTAGTAGAACCAAATATTATGTCATCGACATAAATTTGGCACACAAACAGATCACCATCACATGTCTTAGTAAAGAGAGTTGGATCGGCTTTCCCAACCTTGAAAGCATTAGCAATTAAAAAGTCTCTAAGACATTCATACCATGCTCTTGGGGCTTGCTTAAGTCCATAGAGCGCCTTAGAGAGCTTACACACGTGGTCGGGGTACCGTTCATCCTCGAAGCCAGGGGGTTGCTCCACGTACACCTCCTCCTTGATCGGCCCGTTGAGGAAAGCGCTCTTCACATCCATTTGGTACAACCTGAAAGAATGGTGAGCGGCATATGCTAGCAAGATGCGAATTGACTCTAGCCTAGCCACAGGAGCAAACGTCTCCTCAAAGTCCAAACCTGCGACTTGGGCATAACCTTTTGCCACAAGTCGAGCCTTGTTCCTCGTCACCACCCCGTGCGCGTCTTGTTTGTTGCAGAACACCCACTTGGTTCCCACAACATTTTGCTTGGGACGAGGCACCAGTGTCCAAACTTCATTGCGCTTGAAGTTGTTGAGTTCCTCCTGCATGGCCAATACCCAGTCCGGATCTAGCAAGGCTTCTTCTACCCTGAAAGGCTCAATAGAAGAGACAAAGGAGTAATGCTCACAAAAATTAACTAATCGAGATCGAGTAGTTACTCCCTTGCTAATGTCACCCAGAATTTGGTCGACGGGATGATCCCTTTGAATCATTGCTCGAACTTGGGTTGGAGGTGCCGGTTGCGCTTCTTCCTCCATCACGTGATCATCTTGTGCCCCCCTTGATCACACGCCTCCTTTTGATGAACTTGTTCATCGTCTTGAGTTGGGGGATGCACCGTTGTTGAGGAAGAAGGTTGATCTCGTTTATCTTGTTCCTGTGGCCGCACTTCTCCAATCGTCATGGTTCGTATAGCGGCCGTCGGAACATCTTCTTCATCTACATCATCACAATCAACAACTTGCTCTCTTGGAGAGCCATTAGTTTCATCAAATACAACGTCGCTAGAGACTTCAACCAAACCCGATGATTTGTTGAAGACTCTATACGCCTTTGTATTTGAGTCATAACCTAACAAAAACCCTTCTACAGCTTTGGGAGAAAATTTAGAATTTCTACCCTTCTTCACTAGAATGTAGCACCTGCTCCCAAATACACGAAAGTAAGATACATTGGGTTTGTTACCGGTTAGCAGCTCATATGACGTCTTCTTGAGGAGGCGGTGAAGGTAGACCCTGTTGATGGCGTGGCAAGCCGTGTTCACGGCTTCCGACCAGAAACACTCGGGGGTCTTGAATTCTCCAAGCATCGTCCTTGCCATATCGATTAGCGTCCTGTTCTTCCTCTCTACCACACCATTTTGCTGTGGTGTGTAGGGAGCGGAGAACTCGTGCTTGATCCCTTCCTCCTCAAGGAACTCCTCCACTTGAAGGTTCTTGAATTCGGACCCGTTGTCGCTCCTTATCTTCTTCACCTTGAGCTCAAACTCATTTTGAGCTCTCCTTAGGAAGCGCTTGAGGGTCCCTTGGGTTTCTGACTTATCCTGCAAAAAGAACACCCAAGTGAAGCGGGAAAAGTCATCAACAATAACTAGACCATACTTACTTCCTCCTATGCTCAGATAGGCGACGGGTCCGAAGAGGTCCATATGTAGCAACTCCAGGGGTCTTGATGTTGTCATCACATTCTTGGTGTGATGAGAGCCTCTCACCTGTTTCCCTGCTTGACAAGCTGCACAAGGTCTATCTTTTTCGAAATGAACATTGGTTAGACCTATCACGTGTTCTCCCTTTAGAAGCTTGTGAAGGTTCTTCATCCCCACATGTGCTAAGCGGCGATGCCACAACCAGCCCATGCAAGTCTTAGCTATTAAGCATGCATCTAGACCGGCCTCTTCTTTTGCAAAATCAACTAAGTAAAGTTTGCCGTCTAGTACACCTTTAAAAGCTAGTGAACCATCACATCTTCTAAAGACAGACACATCTACATTTGTAAATAAGCAGTTATATCCCATATTACATAATTGACTAACAGATAGTAAATTATATCCAAGACTCTCCACTAGAAACACATTAGAGATAGAATGCTCATTGGAAATTGCAATTTTACCTAGCCCTTTTACCTTGCCTTGATTCCCATCACCGAATATTATTGAATCTTGGGAATCTTTGTTTTTGACGTAGGAGGTGAACATCTTCTTCTCCCCCGTCATATGGTTTGTGCATCCGCTGTCAATAATCCAGCTTGAACCCCCGGATGCATAAACCTGCAAGGCAAATTTAGGCTTGGGTCTTAGGTACCCAACTCATGTTGGGTCCTGCAAGGTTAGCACAAATATCCTTAGGGACCCAAATGCAAGTTTTGTCTCCCTTGCATCTTGCCCCTAACTTTCTGGCAACTATCTTCTTATTCTTTCTATAAATAGCAAAAGAAGCATTTAAAGCATGATATATTGTAGAAGGTTCACTAACTTTCCTAGGAACATTAGCAACATTTTTCCTAGGCATATTATGAAAAACATTTCTCCTACCAACGTTTATATCATGCACATAAGAAGAACTAGAAGCAAACATTGCATGAGAATCAAAGGCATTATAACTCCTATAATCATTTCTAGGTTGTCTTCTATCATAGTACATAAAGGCATGGTTCTTTTGCACATTACTAGCCATAGGGGCCTTCCCTTTCTCCTTGGCGGAGATGGGAGCCTTATGGCTTGTCAAGTTCTTGGCTTCCTTCTTGTAGCCAAGTCCATCCTTAATTGAGGGGTGTCTACCAATTGTGTAGGCATCCCTGGCAAATTTTAGCTTATCAAAATTACTCTTGCTAGTCTTAAGTTGAGCATTAAGACTAGCCAATTCATCATTAAGTTTGGAAATTGAAACTAGGTGGTCACTACAAGCATCAATGTCAAAATCTTTACACCTATTACAAGTTTCAACAATTTCTACACAAGATGTTGATTTACTAGCTATTTCTAACTTAGTATTCAAATCATCATTAACACTTTTTCATTTAGAGATGGATTCATGACAAGTAGATAATTCACTAGAGAGCATTTCATTTCTTTTAATTTCTAGAGCAAGAGAATTTTGTGCACTAATAAATTTATCATGCTCCTCATATAAAAGATCCTCTTGTTTTTCTAGTAATCTATTCTTGTCATTCAAAGCATCAATCAACTCATTAATCTTATTAATTTTAGATCTATCTAATCCCTTAAATAAGCATGAGTAATCTATCTCATCATCATCACTAGACTCATCCTCACTTGAAGAAGCATAAGTACTAGCATCATGAGTGCTTACTTTCTTTTCCCTTGTCATGAGGCAAGTGTGACGCTCGTTGGGGAAGAGGGATGAATTGTTGAAGGCGGTGGCGGCGAGTCCTTCATTGTCGGAGTCGGAGGAGGAGCAATCCGAATCCCACTCCTTTCCGATATGTGCCTCGCCCTTGGCCTTCTTGTAATGCTTCTTCTTCTCCCTTTTGTTCCCCTTTTCCTGGTCACTTTCATTATCGGGACAGTTAGCAATGAAATGACCAATCTTACCACATTTGAAGCACGAGCGCTTCTCCTTTGTCTTGGTCTTGCTTGGCTGTCCCTTGTGACCTTTAAGCGCCGTCTTGAAGCGCTTAATGATGAGGGCCATCTCCTCATTGTTTAGCCCGGCCGCCTCAATTTGCGCCACCTTGCTTGGTAGCACCTCCTTGCTCCTTGTTGCCTTGAGAGCAATGGGTTGAGGCTCGTTGATCGAACCATTCAAGGCGTCGTCCACGTACCTCGCCTCCTTGATCATCATTCGCCCGCTAACGAATTTCCCAAGAACTTCTTCGGGCGACATCTTGGTGTACCTGGGATTTTCACGTATATTGTTCACCAAATGAGGATCAAGAACGGTAAATGACCTTAGCATTAGGCGGACGACGTCGTGGTCCGTCCATCGCGTGCTCCCGTAGCTCCTTATTTTGTTGATAAGGGTCTTGAGCCGGTTGTATGTTTGTGTCAGCTCCTCGCCCCTTATCATCGCGAACCGTCCAAGCTCGCCCTCCACCAACTCCATTTTGGTGAGCAAGGTGACGTCGTTTCCCTCATGAGAGATCTTGAGGGTGTCCCAAATCTGCTTGGCATTGTCCAAGCCGCTCACCTTGTGATACTCGTCCCTGCACAAAGAGGCTAGCAACACAGTAGTAGCTTGTGCATTTTTATGAATCTGTTCATTAATAAACACAGGGCTATCCGAGCTATCAAATTTCATTCCACTTTCCACAATCTCCCAAATGCTTGGATGGAGAGAAAACAGGTGAGTACGCATTTTGTGGCTCCAAAATCCGTAATCCTCTCCATCAAAGTGAGGGGGCTTGCCAAGTGGAATGGGAAGCAATTGAGCATTTGAACTATGCGGGATGCGCGAATAATCGAAAGAAAAGTTTGAGTTAACCGTCTTTCGTCTATCGTAGTCGTCGTCGTCCTTTTGGGAGGAGGAAGATTCATCGCTGTCGTAGTAGACAATTTCCTTGATGCGCCTTGTCTTCTTCTTCCTCCCGTCTTTTCTTTTGTGGCCCGCGCCTGAGTCGGTGGGCCTGTCATCATTGGGCTCGTTGACGAAGGTCTCCTTTTCCTTGTCGTTGATCACCATCCCCTTGCCCTTAGGATCCATCTCTTCGGGCGGTTAGTCCCTTTCTTGAAGAGAACGGCTCCGATACCAATTGAGAGCACCTAGAGGGGGGGTGAATAGGTGATCCTGTGAAACTTAAACTTATAGCCACAAAAACTTGTTAAGTGTTAGCACAATAATCGCCAAGTGGCTAGAGAGGAGTCTCAACAAAACACAATACCACAAGAGATCAAACACAGAGATGACACAGTGGTTATCCCGTGGTTCGGCCAAGACCAACGCTTGCCTACTCCACGTTGTGGCGTCCCAACGGACGAGGGTTGCAATCAACCCCTCTCAAGTGGTCCAAAGACCAACTTGAATACCACGGTGTTTTGCTTTGCCTTTCAATATCCCATTTGCGAGGAATCTCCACAACTTGGAGTCTCTCGCCCTTACACTTGAGATTCACAAAGAAATACGAAGTAAGGGAGGGAAGCAACACACACAAATCCACAGCAAAATGCGCACACACACAGCCAAGAATCGAGCTCAAAAGACTATCTCAAAGTTCTCACTAGAACGGAGCTCGAATCACTAAGAATGACAAACGAATGCGCAAAGACTGAGTGTGGATGATCAAGAATGCTCTAATGTTGCTTGGTTATATCCTCCATGCGCCTAGGGGTCCCTTTTATAGCCCCAAGGCAGCTAGGAGCCGTTGAGAGCAAATCTGGAAGGCCTTTCTTGCCTTCTGTCGTCGGGTGCACCGGACAGTCCGGTGCACACCGGACACTGTCCGGTGCCCGATTTCCTTCCTTAAATAGCGAAGCCGACCGTTGGCAGACTTGGAGCCGTTGGCGCACCGGACATGTCCGGTGCACACCGGACAGTCCGGTGCCCCTTCTAGCCGTTGGCTCGGCCACGTGTCCCGCGCAGATCGCGCGGCCGACCGTTTGCCCGGCTGACCGTTGGCTCACCGGACAGTCCGGTGCACACCGGACAGTCCGGTGAATTATAGTCGTACGCCGTCGGCGAATTCCCGAGAGCGGCCACTTCGCTCGAGGCAGCCTGGCGCACCGGACACTGTCCGGTGCTCCACCGGACACTGTCCGGTGCACCACCGGACAGTCCGGTGCTCCAGACCGAACAGCCTTTTGGCTGTACACAGCCAACTTTTCTCTGACTTGATTTCTCCTGTTTCAAGCACTTAGACACAATACATTAGTCTTCAAAACAATGTACTAAGGCTTAGAAACATACCTTTACTCTTGATTTGTACTTTGTCCATCCATGGGTATAGATTCACATTTAAGCACTTGTGTTGGCACTCAATCACCAAAATACTTAGAAATGGCCCAAAGGCACATTTCCCTTTCACAACCCCATGGGAGTCGTCATCCTTCCACCATCATTCGGCTTCAAGGATTTTCATCACGCAGCCCGGTCGCAACCTCCGGCCGGTGGTCATCCACAAGGATGACTACCAGCCTTCTGGTGGAGAGAAGCGAGCCGGGCTGCGGCCTCCCCCCTGCCCTCAGCTTCAAGGATGTTCATCATCCGCGCTGGGGAGGAGGGCGAGCCGAGTGGGAGCTTCGCCTTCCGCGTGGGCTGGCGGTCCGCTTCTTCCTCCAGCATTCGGGGGAGAAGGGCGTTCGCCGGCTTTGCGGAGGAGGCGAACTCTGGGTACGCGGGGCCGGCCGTCTGTGGCGCCGTCAGCTGCCGCGTGTCTGGCTCCCCGGCCTGGGTGGCTCTGGTGCCGCCTCCGGCGCTGCTTCCTGCCGCTGGGGCGGAGCGTGGCTGCTTGTCCACCGCACGGGTGACGGTCGCGCCATGCGCGGGTTGGCCACATCCATGGCTTCTCCCGTGCTACCGGTCGCACCAGGAGGTCGTACAAGACGTCGTACGCCATGGTGGCGGTGGCGGCATTCTTGGATGGTCTTGTCCTCACTCCCGTAGTGAGGGCGGGAGCGAAGACCTCTTCGTGCGCACTGGTGCAGCCGCTGCCCATCGGTGCAGATGTGGTCGCTGCCACTGGTGGGGCTGATGTGGTCGCCTCCGCTGGTGAGGCTGCCCACTACAGAGGTGGTTGCCTCCACTGGCGAGACCATCAGTGCCACCTACCGCCAGACCTCCAGCTCTTTGGCTTTAATGGCCTCACTGTCACCCCCCGTAGGAGGACGGGGGTGAGGACCTATTCACAGTAGCGCTCACCCTAAGGTGATCGTTGCTGCTGGTGAGCTGCTCGGAGCAGGGGTCGTTGTCACTGCTGGTGCAGAGGTGGCCGTCGCCGTCGGTGCTGATGCGGTCGCCTCCGCTAGCGAGCCGCTCGGGGCTTGTTATCCCACGGCCCTTACTGGTGTGGAAGTAGCTCATTCCTATAGAAATGGGGCTAGGGTTCTGCTTGTAAGGGCATGTAATGACATTTGCTTGAGAGCAAAATGTAATAACATATGTACGTAGGATTTTAGCCTGGGAAGCCAAGTTGTGTGTCCAAACCCCCTAGATGGTGGCTTCAGGTACTAAGACACCTGCCGCAGGGCGGTGGAGTATGCAGGCTCACGGTACGGGACCAGGCTGAGCGGCCACATGGTTTTCGGACCCCCCCTCCCAGGAGACAAGTGCCCATTCTTCAGAGCCAGACCTCCAGGTTGTTGAACGCACAGGACTTCAGTTTTAAATACTAGGACACCCACCACGGAGTGGTGGAGTGTGCAGGATTTTGGGTACGGAACCAGGCTAACCGACCACACAGGCTCCAGACCACCCTATGGGACGGGCATCCGTTCTTTTAGAACTGGCTCCTAGGCCATCCCCTGTTTTTGTAAAGAAATAAATATTGTTTTCTAAGCAGCATTTAACACTTATCTGTGTAACGCCTGTTCCTGTTGTGTGTGATGTTGTTGACTCCTCCTTAGTACCTGGCCCCTCGCATGGGATGCAGGCTTGATGTGTTGAGGTTGGATGCCAGCGTTTCTAAAAAGGTTGTCAACAATCCTCGGGAGGCAAACTCGCCGGGATCTGGATCTGTACACAACTTTTAGCTAGGAAGCATTAGTAGTACACCTCATAGGGTTCCCCGTCTGACATTAGTCGCCCTTTGATACATGCTCGGGACCTGCAGGTTTTAGTCCGGGTGGCCAAGTTGCGTGTCCGGACCCCCTTGGGTCGCGGTTGTAGATACTAGGACACTTGTCGCAGGGCGGTGGAGCGTGCAGGCCCACGGTACGGGACTAGGCTGAGCGGCCGCACGGGCTTCGGACCACCCCAGGAGACTCATGTCCGTTCTCTAGCTCCGGTCCCAAGGTTGTCGTGCTCGCAGGACTTATATCTCCAGATACTAAGTTCTTGTCACGGGTGGCGGAGCATGCAGGCCCACGGTATAGGACCTGGCTGAGCGGCTACACGGGCTCCGGACCACCCTATGGAACGGGGTCCCGTTCTCTAGAGCCGGTCCCCAGGTTGTCGGACCTCCCTACTTTTGTATCAGGGGCCCTAAACTGCAAGCCTGGCTGTTCAATTCGGATGTCGCCATGTCAGACAGATGGAAACCGTACGGGTGGGTTAGCTAAAAAGTATTATCTAAAAGACTGCAAGGTAGGACTATGGAGCAGCAAGATGGAACTGTCACAAGAGCACAACTGAGGGGGGTAGTTCCTCTTTATAACTGGTCGTGCATGTGTGCAGACCAATAGGCCGAGTTCATGGGGGCAGACCCCACCGGGTTGTCATACACGTATGCGTCATCTAGTTACAAAAAAGGGAAATAGACTCAACCCCTTAGTCTTGTTCTATGGATAGAACTTATAGAGATGTTTGGCATCGGGGTAAGGTACTCCTCCAGTCGTAGCTAGATGGTTGCCCCTGGGTCGGTGCACTCCCGTTACTTCGAAGGGTCCTTCCCAGCTGGGGAGAGTTGCAGAGCCCTCCTTGGTATGGTACTTGCCGTGGGGCTAGGTCCTGACCCAGGGTTTCCACTTGTATTTGACATGGGAGCCCTTGTCTCTAGCTGTGGTCACTTCTGCATGTACCTGTCTGCAGCCCGGACCCGCAGGAGATCCGGAAGGGCCTCCGGAGGAAGGCATGCTTCAGCTTTGTAAACCGGGGAACACGGGATCCCTCCGGGGTCCGTCTAGTTGTCTTCATTGGAGTAGGAGCCTCCGGCGAAGATATCCTTTAGGTCCCCCTCGGGCGACTGATGCCCGAGGTCCCGCTCAGCCGCGGCCACCTCGCCGTCGTCCACCTTTTCCTTGTCGGGGCGGCGGCGAGGCGGGGAGCCGTCTTTGGAAGACTGCTCGTGCCGCTCACTGACGCATTTTGCGAGGTCAATGATCTCGCGGCACTCCGCGGCACTGTGGCGATCGTTCGGGTGCACAGGGCATGAACCGCTGCTACCTCTCTGCGGTCGCGAGCGTTTGTTGTGGTCGCTCTGGCCTCCGGTCGCTGCTGCGACCACCAGAGCGGTGGACTGCAGCTTCTGGTAGTCATGGTCCTTCTTCTTTTTCTTCTTTCCGTTCTGGAGGACGACCCCCGAGCCACATGACTGGGCAGCTCCAGTTTGTGGGGCCGAGTGCCATGCACGGCACTCGGTGGCTCTGGCGCACTTGTCGGCCAGAGCAAAGAGCGTGGGGACAGTTTCCACGTCATGTGTGGCCAACTTCTCCAACATTTTTTCATCACGTACTCCCTGTCGGAAGGCTGTGATGATAGAAGCATCAGAAATATGAGGTATCGTACCTCGCACCTTGGTGAAACAGAAGATGAACTTCCGGAGGGTCTCCCCGGGCTCCTGCCTCACTGCATGGAGGTGAGCCTCCACACCGTGCTGCCGGTAAGAACTGGCGAAGTTCGCCATGAACCGTGCACAGAGTTCTTCCTAGGAGTAGACTGATCCCGGGTTGAGGTTCATGTGCCAGGTCCGGGTAGGTCCAGACAAGGCCACATGAAAATATGTTGCCATCACAGCGGTGTTTCCACCTGCTGCTGTGATGGCGGTAAAGTACACCTGCAGGAACTCCGACGGGTTCGTCGTTCCGTCGTATTTTTCCGGCAGGTGCGGCCAGAACTTGGGTGGCCAGGACGCCACGTGGAGATGATCCGCAAGAGCGGCGTAGCCCACACCGGCCAAGGGGACACCCGTTTGGGACCGGGTGCCCATTGATGTCTGCGGTGCAACCGCAGTGAAGTCTTCATCGAGGTCGCGACCATCGATGTTTTAGCGGAGCTCGCTCGCCCTTTCCAAGGATACTCGGGCGTCCTCTCCCACACGCCTGCGATTGAGCTCTGCCCGGAGGTCGTTGGTCTGTGTGCCCCTTACTGAGGGCGAGCGCACAGATGCTGATGCCTCGTGTTGGCGCCGGGATGACCGCGTCCTCGACCTGGTCGAGGTAGAATGCGCCATACCGAGCAGTCGGTCGACGTCGTCCCGCCATTCTTCATGGCTCTTGGTGAAGCCATGGAGCTTGGAGGGTGTTGCAACAACTCCCTGGCTGCCGACAACGTCCCTAGAGACGCCCTTGATGGAGTCCGGGACGTTTGCGCTGCCGTGTGCTGCCGTGCGGAGTGCACAACAGGAGTGACTGGTGTTGGGCGACTGGGAACCTGCGGTGTGGAGGAAGTAGCTTCTCCCTCCACCGCAAAGTCAACCGAAGTCTCGGTGCGGTGCTCAATGATCTGCACCATCATGCTTGGGCAAGGGATCAATTAAAAACCTAATGCCTAGGCCCCTACCTGGCGCGCCAAATGTCGGAGAGTAAATCTCCAGCCGGGTGGCGGAGTGCACCCGCCCTAAATCCTGAGATGAGGAGGAGCTTAGGCGTTTTGCTTGATGGTTGGAATGAACGGGGAGAACTCAAGAACACACAAGGATTTAGAGTGTTTCGGGCCACCGGAGCGTAATACCCTACTCCACTGTGAGATGTATTGCTTGTGAGCTTGTATGAGTTTTGCGAGTCTAAGGTGTGATCTGAGGTTGTGTCTGTGTGTAACGTCGCATGCCTCCTCTTTTATAGCTGAAGGGGGCATGCACAAAAGCACTGGGCCCCAACATGTGGGCCCAGGGACATAAGGAATATAGTGCTTGGAGACTACTAATGTCTGTTGCCGAGACAATCTTCTTGTGCCCTAACACCCGAGATCCGCGTATCCTCGGCGTGTAGGGGAAGCTTGCGGTAGAAGGGAGGATGAGTATAGCGCGCCGCTCGGCACGGGCGCACTGTTTGCCAGCAGACCCAGCAGACGCGCCGCCTGCTAGATGACCTTGACGCCGCCTGCCAGCGGATGGGACAGGACGCATTAAATGCTGAAAGGGCACGTCGCCCGTCAGTGCAGTGGCAGGCGGCGTGTCCTCTCAATAAATGCAGGGGCTGCACGACTTCACGTCAGGCTCGGCCCGATAGCTTATGTCATGCGCCACAAGCAGCGGGTCTCCGCCTGAGCGGGAAGTGGAGGGCAAGGCTCGGACACGTGTCAGCATCGGACCCCTGCTCATACCAGGGTCCTCCTCGTTTCGGGACCCTGCTGAGGTTCGGACATACCCGGACGCTCCGGACTTATATGTATAGGGGTCCGGTGTCCTTCTGAGGGGGTCCGGACTTACTGGGATGTGTTGTCTTTTCTTGCCACGTGGCGCCCTTTGGCCTGCCCATGCGGTGGGGTCAGGCGCCGTCCCCCGTGTGGCTAGGAGACGTCGCATGGGTGCGGCGTCTTCATGCTGTAGGAGAGGGTACCCCTGATTTAGGGTACCGACACACTTGATAGATAGAGATGAATTATGATATAGAGAAAACAAGTCGATTTACATAAGAATTAATTAGAGGTTGGCACAATAGAGATTCCGCTGGAGAATGCGGATTCAGATTAAATAGTCACACATAGATCGAAAGTCGAGAAATCGGATTCAAATATAGATCGGACAACAACTGTTGAGAGTTTGGATAAATGAACCTTATATGAGGATTGTCAAGACGAGATTGACGTTCGAATTTACATTCATTTCAAGAAACAAAAGTTTTAACAGGCTCCAAATTCGGCATATCTCGAGATCGAATAACTCCCAAAGTTGGTGAAACATTCATGAGTAAGTTGGTAAACGGAGATAGATGCGATCGAGAATAGAAATTTTCACTAAGCATCCGAGATTAGGATAAATCTCCTAACATAACACGAAATAGACACCTGGGGTGTCACAACCTTCCCCCTTAAAAGAATCTCGTCCCGAGATTCGAATGAGGATCTTTAAGGGTGGAGAAGCATGTAACTCCCAGGTGATGGTAGATACCAATTCATAAGATGTCATCTGACAGATACGGAAGATAGATTTGGACAGAATATAGCGACATATTGAGACAAAATGCATCGATCATTTTGAGAGAATGTCCACAAAAGATAGCACATCGGTATAGTCTCATAATGAATCACGACTATTAACCGTGATACTAGCGCGTGCCGAGCAGCTCAACCTTATGTGTGCACCCACAGGAGGCTCTCGGTTTCGTCGCGACACCATTAGTCGTTAGTCATAACACCATTACCAAACGAAACCAATAAGAAATCCACATAGCATAAATAGATGGAGCCCTTGAGAATATGGCTCAGAAAATGCAACTGAAGTTGAAGCAAAGATTGTTGGCAAAAGAGCATCACATGAGAATTTTCTTCAACTCAGAGAACTATTTTATGATCAACACAGAGATTATCAGGTCAGAGATTTATACGAGAGTGGATATGAGGGGAACCAACCATGAGATCAAGATTGGCAACTTGCTGAGACAACGGAGAACTAAAGACAACGCAAAATCCATTGAACCAAATGGATACACTGGTTAGAGATAAAATTGCTAAAACAGCGTCATAACCCTCGGAGGAAGGGGTATGAGAACGACCAGAAATGAGAGATTCAGGTAAATCAACATCCGATACTTGAGAACAGGTTATAGCAGATTACCAGATAACAGGGCAGAATCAATGAATGATCCAGAGATTCGGATGATAAAGCCACAAAACGATTCACAAAGGTAAAGATTTACTAGATCTAGGTGAAAAGAGAGGACATCAACCCAGATGGCTTCTAGGTTGAGCAGAGGAGAATTTGATGAGGATTTTGGACAAGGTTTCCAAAAAAGAATTTGAGGCTAGACATGGTTTGCGTGAACAGACAATAAACTTTTTTTGACATAAACAAGTGCACAAGGAAGCTTTAGTCGATTAAGGGGTCAAACCATGGGGTCTATAAGCTGTGCATGTGTAAATTCAAGGGTAAACACTCAAGGGTTAGAAAATACCAACTCAAGCATGAATATTTTTTAAGAGGTTTCACTTGCTAAACTCAAGGTTGTTTGGAGGGGGTCTTTTCATGAGCAGAAGAGACAACACTTTTTTTTGCAAAAAGGGTTGAACATTTACAATACCACCTAGATAGCAAGGCAAGAGAAACACATAACACAACCTAGCAAGACTTACTAATTAGGCAAGAGATAAGGCATTTCTTATAGTTCATAACATAGCAATACATCACATTATTCAAAATTTCTTATTATTGGAATAAAGGTGAGAGAAGCATGTTGGTGCACAAGAGACAATTATAATGCAACAATCATGATGCATGCTCATTCTAGACGTCTTCTCAGACCTAACTACTTTTTCGGGTGCCTCTATAGCATCCTTATTAATAGTACTAGTAATATCCTTTATGGCCTATATAGATATAGCCACCTAGCTACCCATCTATTCCTAGGGATTCACGTTCTAGTCTAGCCTTATCGTCCTGACGATCTATCCAACATTGGTTGCTAGCAAATTTTATTTTAGAAAAGGATGGAAATCATGACTTATTGACTTCTCTGAAGTGGTACTCGCTCTGATACCAGCTATGGCGGAACCGCCCAGATTATTCCAGCTTAAGTGCCCAAGTCTCGCCTTAGTGGCAGCAACGCACTTAAAACGGAATAAACTGACAATTCCTCGGATCTAGTCCGATAAAGCCACTTACCAAGGATCGAATACCACTAGCTCACTTGAAGGTGAGGCACAAAGAAACACAATAAAGCATAACACCAAAAATTTAAGAAGTATCAGTAGTCATTACATTATCGGAGTTTCAAAAGCAGTAACCATAGTTTTTAATGCAGCGGAAATAACTAATGAAGAAAATCGAGTAACATGGCCAAGCCTGGCCACGCTACTCCTCCTGGTCCTCTCCTGTGGAAGCAGCAACCCACTCAACCGTCTATCCCGGTGGCAGGGATGAAGGCTAAGTCACACCAGCAACCAAATCATCCAAGGAGTACCTGCAAAAATTATGCCACAAGCAAGGCTGGGTATACTAATACTCAGCTAGACTTACCCGATGTGAGGAGTCTACTCCTCTACCTCTAGACCATGAAGCTGTTTGGCTGAGGGGTTTGGTTTGCCAAAAGCACTAGCTGAGTCTAAAATCAAGTTTTAGCTTTTCAAGTTCTAGAATAATATTTTAGACTAGATGAGCACCTAACTATCCATACATGGTATCAAAGATTATGTCAATCAACATCCTTTTGAAAGTAACCTCATTTCCACTTATTACTCAATGCAGTACAATGGATCAAGCAGTCTCATTAGCTGCGACAAGCAGACGATTTGAATCGAGTTTTAACCTTGCAAGGTAAACTTAAACACACGACATGTAGGGGGACTCTGTCCCCACACATATCAACTGTCCCCATCGATCCCCCATTCACGGCCAGGGCTCACCGCCTTGGCATACAATGCTCCACTAACCCTGGCTACCTCCGTGCAGTGGCCGCACTTGTACCCACCATATCCGGAATGGGAGACCACGTCTCAGACAAGTGAGGGGGAAAGTCCACGCCCGGCTTCACTCAGGTACTAGGCTTACCGGTTACCATATTTCCCGACATGTGTTTAGTACGTTCAAACGCTTGACAAAGGTATCCGCACGTTATTCCTTATTCCAATTTCGTCTCATAGACAGCGCATCCCCATGGATCCGTGTCCACACACCATCATCATTCTGTTATCAAAATGGATACAACCAATTCCTGACCTCGCGCGAGTGCTAGAAAAATCACTCGACTTCTACCGAGATCCTAATTTAGCATAGAAGCTACTCGACCTAGCATACTAGTATTCATCTCAAAAAGGAATCCTGAGTTCATGCAACTAGGGTTTCAAGCAACTCCTACACTTAAGTAAACATTACAAACCTACAAACATTAAGTGTAGTAAAATATCATACATAAATGGTTATGCATAAAACCCGGGCTTGCCTGGAATCCAACACTAGATAGTGTTTGCTAGATGACACTCGCTTGGTGAGCATCCACTTGTCAAGTCCATCTATCTTTGGGTCGTTCATCAACAACATCTTTTGTTTGGCACCACATCACTTGCATGATCATCATCTCTCGGTCATAAACCAACCCAGCAGGCCTAGCCCCACGCGCCCGCAGCCCTGACAGGCGAACCCCGCCTATCGGCACCAGCCCGCGCCCACATTCTTTCTCTCTCTCTCTCTCTCTCTCTCTCTCCCGCTCACTGCCAGTGGGGCAGATTTGTCGGTGCAAAACTCCTCCGCGCGCGTGCTTTCTCTCGCTGTCCCGTGGGCCCCGCCCATCAGCGCAGAAGCCCGTTCAGTCAACCGTTGTCGTTGAACCGTGGGTCCTGCTGGTCAGAATCGTCCCCCCCAACCGTCCACGCTCCTCGCCATGGACGCGCCCACGTCCGCGCATTTTCCGGCCATGACCCACGCGCCCGAGCCTTTTTTGGAGCTCGCCCACACTCTTCTCCCCGCTCAGTTGCGCACTTAGCCGAGCACCATTGCCCTCTCCCTCGCTCTGCGAGCGTGCCCAGGGAGCTCCATCGTTCCTCACCGAAGTCCGCCGCCCGTTCCATGGTCGCCGTCGAGCCCTCGCCGCGCCCATTGCCTCGGTGAGTTCTACCTCGCCATCCGCAACTCGGGACACCCCTCGGTTCGCCCTGAGCCCCTCTGGTTTGCCCGGTCCGCGCTAACCGGAGTTCTCCCCGTGAGGCCGAAGCTCCGCCACCATCGACCCGAGGCGTCCCTGCGTCTCCACCGTTGCTCCGGGGCTCCAGTGTTTCCTCTCGAGGTGAGCAACCTCCCCGTGCCCCTATTTCTCTGTTTATTGCCCTGGCCTTCACGCGATTGCTTGCTAGAGTAGATTCGCGCCGCCGTGGGGCCATCTCGCCACGTTCTGTGCCCTCTGGTGCCTCCACGCTGGCGTTGTGCCCATGGTCGTGTACGCCATGTTGCCCTGAATGCGCCTGTTGGGGGCCTTCGGCTTCCGAAGGTCCTCAAAAACATGATTTAACAATGTCTCTGGAGTACAATGTGTGGACAGGGATCTTCGAACTAGAACTCACGGTATGAAGAAGCACAGAAAGAATGCGAAGGATGGAACAGAGCCGAAGCTGTGTGCAAGGGAGCTTCGGCATGATGGCAGAAAAGAGGAAACCGACTTAAAGAGGAAAAGACTATCTAGACCCAGATATATTACTATAGAGTTATTGTCAAAAGCAAAGGGCCTGGATGTAATTTTGCATGGGCTGCGACCCGTGCCTATAAATAGGTGAACAGTATTCCCGTACTGTTCATGCTGACTTGGCACTCGCTTTCGCGTCACTCTTGTACTCTTGCTTTCCTTCGAGCCAAAGGTATATTTACAATTTATTATTGTTGATATAGTAACGCAAATAAAAATAAGTTGATAATAATAATGTTTAAAGTGTTTATTTTATTTTCCATATTTTGTATATGAATCCTTCTTCATCATTTATTGTGTTTATGAAGGCATGTACTTCATAACCTTCGTCCGGAATTCATTATATCCGAAGGGAGATAATGCTTCGAAGGACGAAGGACTTTAACGTTTAACACTTTCTATGTTGCCTTGTTCTTAACTCTTAGCATTTGAGAACATGTCCCCAACGTTGGCGCCCACCTCCGGTGAACTCACTTCCACTTTTTGAGTTTCGAACACCTTCGGCAAGCATAGACCTTCGTCATGCCGCCAAAGAAAGCTTCAGCAACAGGGGCTGCCACTCTGCAGCCGTTGGACCCCAACCAGGAGACCCTCTCTCTTCGGGAGGCCCGAAGCCAGAAGAGGAAGGCCATCAGTCCAACGCCTCAGGAGGACGACTTGGATCAAGAGATCAGGAATATGGAGATGCTCCATCAGTAGGTGCAAAGGAAGAAGGAAAAGATGGCTAGGCTAGCTGACCTGCAAAGGCAGATAGACGAAGCCTCTGAAGAAGTTCGCCATCTTGCTCAAGATGAGCAGAACCGAAGGCCTCAGCACAGAGAGCTTCATCAAGAGGGCTTCTTCAACGAGGATGACTGGTATGAGGATTTCCATCATGGAAATTTTGCTTTTGATGATGCTTCTCCTCTGTCAGCAGAACTGCAGGCTACACCTTGGCCTCCATCTTACAAGCCACCTCAACTTCCCATGTATGACGGACACTCAGATCCGAAGCAGTTCCTGATGAGCTACGAAGCAACAATATCTTCCTATGGTGGCAATACTGCAACCATGGCGAAGTCTTTCGTCATGGCTGTCAAGAATGTTGCACAAACCTGGTACTCCTCTCTTCGGCCAGGAACAATCACATCATGGCAGAAGCTGAAGGATATGTTGATTAACAGTTTCCAAGGGTTTCAAACGAAGCCGGTCACCGCTCAAGCTTTATTCCAGTGCACCCAAGATCACGAAGAATATCTTCAGGCGTATGTCCGAAGGTTCTTACGCCTGAGGGCACAAGCGCCAACAGTGCCCAATGAAATTGTCATTGAGGCCATGATTAAGGGGCTTCATCCAGGACCTTCAGCCCAATACTTTGCCAGGAAGCCCCCTCAGACTCTGGAGAAATTGCTTTCGAAGATGGACGAATACATCCGCGCTGACAATGACTTTCGACAAAGAAGGGAGGAAGCTTACAGGTTCTCCGAAATAGCCAGGGGCTTCGGAGGGAGAATTCATCCTAGACATGTCAGATCAATTCATTCCACTCAGAATGATGACAGGGGAAGCCAGCAGCAGAGGTCGCAATATTCCTCCCAGGCTTCGGGACAGCAGCAGAGCTATCCTCGGCCCCCAGCTCCAAGGGGCAGAGGTGCCAGGGGCTTCAGAGGAAGGTTTGGGGATCAACCCAGGAAAATTTACCTATTCTGTGGTGAGGACAAGGGCCACACCACTAGGATGTGCCATGTCACCATCCAGAAACAGAAGGAGATAGCAGAAGCTGTAGCCCAACAGAGCCAGCTGAAGCAAGTTATGCATACTGCTTCATACCACTCGCCTTATATTCCAGAGTATGTGGGCAACCACCCTGCAGCTTCTGTTGCTTCGGCAAGCCAACCTCAGGCATTGTGGCAACAGCCTCCACCTCCACCACCAATGCAACAAGGCCAGCAGCCAGAAGGGAGTCAGCATACTCACCACCAACGAGACTTCAGAGAAGAGTCCGAAGCTCGCACAGTCAATAGTACTGTGCCAAAATCGAAGCATATTTACTAACAAATATCCTACCTCGGCAGCAGTTTTTGCATTCAGTATCATTTTCTTTTTAATAAGGAACAATTATTGAAAGCCTAAGTGCTTTTTGTCGTTTTCAATTGCTTGTAATAGCTTCGCTTTTGCCATAGTAAAAATATACCTTCTCCACAGAATAACGGAGTCCAAAAAAAAGTTGCCGAAGCATAAGAACTTATGGTTACAAGGAAAATCTCCGAAATAATAAAAAGTCGTTCTAAGGAACGCAGTGTAAGTTTTCCGAAGCAACAAAAAGTCATTCCTAAGGGAGCGCAGCGTAAGTTTTCTGCTCAAAAGTCGTTCCAAAGGGAATGCAGAGCTTACAGCAAAAAATAAACGCTGATTCCGCTGAAGTAAAAGGCGAAGAAGCTCCTAAGGGAGGCTTACAGCGAAAAATAAACGCTGATTCCGCTGAAGTAAAAGGCGAAGAAGCTCCTAAGGGAGGTGAAAGGGAATTAAGCTTACACCTATTTTCCTAATTAATTTTGGTGGTTGAATTGCCCAACACAAATAATTGGACTAACTAGTTCGCTCTAGTGTACAAGTTATACAGGTGTAAAAGGTTCACACTTAGCCAATAAAAAGATCAAGTATTGGATTCAACAAAGGAGCAAAGGGACAACCGAAGGCACCTCTGGTCTGGGGCACCGGACTGTCCGGTGTACACCGGACAGTGTTCGGTGCACCACCGGACAGTGTCCGGTGCACCAGAGGACTCCAACTCAAACTTGTCACCTTCGGGAATTTCTAGAGGCACTCCGCTATAATTCACCGGACTGTCCGGTGTACACCGGACAGTGTCCGGTGCTCCAAGGAAAGCGGCCTCAGGAACTCGCCAGCTTCGGGAAACCAGAGCGGCTGCTCCGCTATAATTCACCGGACATGTCTGGTGTACACCGGACTGTCCGGTGAACCAGCAGAGCAACGACTACTTCGTGCGAACGGTCACCTGCAGGCGCATTTAATGCGCGCCAGAAGCGCGCAGAAGTCAGGCCCGCGCGCGACGGTGCACTGGACAATCTACAGTACGTGTCCGGTGTGCACCGGACATCCAGGCGGGCCCAAAAGACTGAGCTCCAACGGTCGAATCCCAACGGCTTTGGTGACGTGGCTGGCGCACCGGACATGTTCGGTGTACACCGGACTGTCCGGTGCACCATACGACAGTCAGCCCCACCAAACGGCTAGTTTGGTGGTTGGGGCTATAAATACCCCCAACCACCCACCATTCATTGTATCCAAGTTTTCCACTTCTCAACCCCTTACAAGAGCTAGGCATTCAATTCTAGACACACCAAAGAGATCAAATCCTCTCCAACTCCACTCAAGGCTTTAGTGATTAGCGAGAGAGATTTGCCGTGTTCTTTTGAGCTCTTGCGCTTGGATTGCTTCTTTTCTTTCTCACTTGTTCTTGTGATCAAAACTCCATTGTAACCAAGGCAAGAGGCACCAATTGTGTGGTAGCCCTTGCGGGGAAGTTTTGTTCCCGGTTTTGATTTGAGAAGAGAAGCTCACTCGGTCGGAGGGACCGTTTGAGAGAGGGAAAGGGTTGAAAGAGACCCGGTCTTTGTGACCACCTCAACGGGGAGTATAGGTTTGCGAGAACCGAACCTCGGTAAAACAAATCCTTGTGTCACACTCCGTATTTGCTTGAGATTTGTTTTGCACCCTCTCTCGCAGACTTGGTTTTATTTCTAACACTAACCCGGCTTGTAGTTGTGTTTATATTTGTAAATTTCAGTTTCGCCCTATTCACCCCCCCTCTAGGCGACTATCAATTGGTATCAAAGCCTGGTGCTTCATTAGAGCCTAACCGCTCGAAGTGATGTCGGGAGATCACGCCGAGAAGGAGATGGAGACCGGCGAAAAGCCCACTACAAGCCACGGGAGCACTTCATCGGAAGAGTCCCGCATCAAGAGGAAGGAGAAGAAGAAGGACTCCTCGAAAGGGAAGGAGAAGAAATCTTCTTCACACCACAAAGAGAAGAAGGAGAAATCTTCTTCCCACAAGCCGCATCGGAGTGGGGACAAGAAAAAGAGGATGAGGAAGGTGGTCTACTACGAGACCGATTCTTCATCGGCATCCACCTCCGGCTCCGACGCGGCGTCCGTCACTTCTAAGCGCCAAGAGCGTAAGAAGTATAGTAAGACTCTCCTACGCTACCCTCGCATTTCTAAACATACACCTTTACTTTCTGTCCCATTAGGCAAACCACCCACATTTGATGGTGAAGATTATGCTAGGTGGAGTGATTTAATGCGATTTCATCTAACCTCACTCCACAAAAGTATATGGGATGTTGTTGAGTTTGGTGCACAGGTACCATCCGTAGGGGATGAGAACTATGATGAGGATGAAGTAGCCCAAATCAAGCACTTCAACTCCGAAGCCACAACCATACTCCTTGCCTCTCTAAGTAGAGAGGAATATAACAAGGTGCAAGGGTTGAAGAATGTGAAGGAGATTTGGGATCTGCTCAAGACCGCGCACGAGGGTGATGAACTCACCAAGATCACCAAGCGGGAAACGATCGAGGGGGAGCTCAGTCGCTTTCGTCTTCGCCAAGGGGAGGAGCCACAAGATATGTACAACCGGCTCAAAACCTTGGTGAACCAAGTGCGCAACCTCGGGAGCAAGAAATGGGATGACCACGAGGTGGTTAAGGTTATTCTTAGATCACTCATCTTCCTTAACCCCACTCAAGTTCAATTAATTCGTGGTAATCCTAGATACACACTAATGACTCCCGAGGAAGTTATCGGGAATTTTGTGAGCTTTGAATGTATGATCAAGGGCTCAAAGAAGATCAACGAGCTTGATGATCCCTCCACATCCGAAGCACAACCGGTGGCGTTCAAGGCAACGGAGGAGAAGAAGGAGGAGTCTACACCAAGTAGACAACCAATCGACGCTTCAAAGCTCGACAATGAGGAGATGGCTTTGATCATCAAAAGATTTCGCCAAATCCTCAAGCAACGGAAGGGGAAGGATTACAAATCCCGTTCCAAGAAGGTTTGCTACAAGTGTGGTAAGCCCGGTCACTTTATTGCTAAATGTCCATTATCAAGTGACAGTGACAGGGATAACGACAAGAAGGGCAAGAGGAGAGAAAAGAAGAGGTACCACAAAAAGAGGGGCGGCGATGCTCACGTGTGCCGTGAGTGGGACTCCGACGAGAGCTCCACCGACTCCTCCGACGACGAGGACGCCGCCAACATCGCCGTCACCAAGGGACTCCTCTTCCCCAACGTCGGCCACAAGTGCCTCATGGCAAAGGACGGCAAGAGGAAAAAGGTTAAATCCAAATCATCCACTAAATATGAGTCTTCTAGTGATGATAATGCTAGTGATGAGGAGGATAACTTGCGTACCCTTTTTGCCAACCTTAACATGGAACAAAAGAAAAAATTAAATGAACTAATTAGTGCTATTCATGAAAAGGATGACCTTTTGTATTCCCAAGAGGACTTCCTAATTAAGCAAAATAAGAAACATGTTAAGGTTAAGAATGCTTATGCTCTAGAGGTAGAAAAATGTGAAAAATTAACTAGTGAGCTAAGCACATGCCATGACACTATTACCAACCTTAGAAATGAAAATGCCAAATTAATTGCTAAGGTTGATTCTCATATTTATAATGTTTCAACTTCCAATCCTAGAGATGATAATGTTGATTTACTTGCTAGGATTGATGAGTTGAATGTTTCTCTTGCTAGCCTTAGAATTGAGAATGAAAAATTGCTTACTAAGGCTAAAGATTTTGATGTTTGTAATGCTACTATTTCCGATCTTAGAACTAAGAATGATATATTGCATGTTAAGGTTATAGAATTAAAATCTTGCAAAACCTCTACATCTACCGTTGAGCACACTTCCATTTGTACTAGATGTAGAGATGTTGATGTTAATGCTATTCATGATCACATGGCTTTAATTAAACAACAAAATGATCATATAGCAAAATTAGATGCAAAAATTGCCGAGCATAACTTAGAAAATGAAAAATTTAAATTTGCTAGAAGTATGCTCTATAGTGGGAGACGCCCTGGCATTAAGGATGGCATCGGCTTCCAAAGGGGAGACAATGTCAAAATTAATGCCCCTCCTAAGAAATTGTCAAACTTTGTTAAGGGCAAGGCTCCCATGCCTCAGGATAACGAGGGTTACATTTTATACCCTGCCGGTTATCCCGAGAGCAAAATTAGGAGAATTCATTCTAGGAAGTCTCACTCTGGCCCTAACCATGCCTTCATGTATAAGGGTGAGACATCTAGCTCTAGGCAACCAACCCGTGCTAAGTTGCCTAAGAAGAAAACTCCTAATGCATCAAATGATCATGGCTTTTCATTTAAAACTTTTGATGCATCATATGTTTTAACTAACAAATCCAGCAAGGTAGTTGCCAAGTTTGTTGGGGGCAAACACAAGGGCTCCAAGACTTGTGTTTGGGTACCCAAAGTTCTTGTTTCTAATGCCAAAGGACCCAAAACCGTTTGGGTACCTAAAGTCAAGAACTAAACTTGTTTTGTAGGTTTATGCATCCGGAGGCTCAAGTTGGATCATCGATAGCGGGTGCACAAACCACATGACTGGGGAGAAGAGAATGTTCTCCTCCTACGAAAAAACCAAGATCCCCAACGAGCTATCACATTCGGGGATGGAAATCAAGGTTTGGTCAAAGGATTGGGTAAAATTGCTATATCACCTGACCATTCTATTTCCAATGTTTTTCTTGTAGATTCATTAGATTACAACTTGCTTTCTGTATCTCAATTATGCAAAATGGGCTACAACTGTCTCTTTACTGATGTAGGTGTCACTGTCTTTAGAAGAAGTGATGATTCAATAGCATTTAAGGGTGTGTTAGAGGGTCAGCTATACTTAGTAGATTTTGATAGAGCTGAACTCGACACATGCTTAATTGCTAAGACTAACATGGGTTGGCTCTGGCACCGCCGACTAGCCCATGTTGGGATGAAGAATCTTCATAAGCTTCTAAAGGGAGAGCACATTTTAGGACTAACCAATGTTCATTTTGAGAAAGACAGGGTTTGTAGCGCATGCCAAGCAGGAAAGCAAGTTGGTGCCCATCATCCATACAAGAACATCATGACGACCGACAGGCCGCTTGAGCTACTCCACATGGATCTATTCGGCATGATTGCTTACATAAGCATCGGCGGGAGTAAGTATTGTCTTGTAATAGTGGATGATTATTCTCGCTTCACTTGGGTGTTCTTTTTGCAGGAAAAATCTCAAACCCAAGAAACCTTAAAGGGATTCTTGAGACGGGCTCAAAATGAGTTCGGCTTAAGGATCAAGAAAATAAGAAGCGACAACGGGACGGAGTTCAAGAACTCACAAATTGAAGGCTTCCTTGAGGAGGAGGGCATCAAGCATGAGTTCTCTTCTCCCTACACCCCTCAACAAAATGGTGTAGTGGAGAGGAAGAATCGAACTCTATTGGACATGGCTAGAACCATGCTTGATGAGTACAAGACTTCGGATCGGTTTTGGGCGGAGGCGGTCAACACCGTTGCTACGCCATCAACCGGTTGTATCTACACCGAATCCTCAAGAAGACATCTTATGAACTCCTAACCGGTAAAAAGCCCAACATTTCATATTTTAGAGTCTTTGGTAGCAAATGCTTTATTCTTGTTAAAAGAGGTAGAAAATCTAAATTTGCTCCTAAGACTGTAGAAGGCTTTTTATTAGGATATGATTCAAACACAAGAGCATATAGAGTCTTTAACAAGTCCTCCGGACAAGTTGAAGTTTCTTGTGATGTTGTGTTTGATGAAACTAACGGCTCTCAAGTAGAGCAAGTTGATCTTGATGAGATAGGTAATGAAGAGGCTCCATGCATCGCTCTAAGGAACATGTCCATTGGGGATGTGTGTCCTAAGGAATCCAAAGAGCCTCCAAATGCACAAGATCAACCATCCTCCTTCACTCAAGCATCTCCACCAACTCAAAATGAGGACGAGGCTCAAGATGATGAAGGAGAAGATCAAAGAGATGAGCCACCTCAAGATGACGGCAATGATCAAGGGGGAGATACAAATGATCAAGACAAGGAGGATGAAGAACAAAGGCCACCACACCCAAGAGTCCACCAAGCAATCCAACGAGATCACCCCGTCGACACCGTCCTCGGCGACATTCATAAGGGGGTAACTACTAGATCTCGTGTTGCACATTTTTGTGAGCATTACTCTTTTGTTTCCTCTATTGAGCCACACAGGGTAGAGGAAGCACTCCAAGATTCGGATTGGGTGGTGGCGATGCAAGAGGAGCTCAACAACTTCACTAGGAATGAGGTATGGCATTTAGTTCCACGTCCTAATCAAAATGTTGTAGGAACCAAATGGGTCTTCCGCAACAAGCAAGATGAGCATGGTGTGGTGACAAGGAACAAAGCTCGACTTGTGGCCAAGGGATACTCCCAAGCCGAAGGTTTGGATTTCGGTGAAACTTATGCACCCGTAGCTAGGCTTGAGTCAATTCGCATATTATTGGCCTATGCTACTTACCATGGCTTTAAGCTTTATCAAATGGACGTGAAAAGTGTCTTCCTCAATGGACCAATCAAGGAAGAGGTCTATGTTGAGCAACCTCCCGGCTTTGAGGACAGTGAGTATCCTAATCACGTCTATAAGCTCTCTAAGGCGCTTTATGGGCTCAAGCAAGCCCCAAGAGCATGGTATGAATGCCTTAGAGATTTCCTTATCACTAATGGCTTCAAAGTTGGAAAGGTCGATCCTACTTTATTCACTAAAACTCTTGATAATGACTTGTTTATATGCCAAATTTACGTTGATGATATTATATTTGGGTCTACTAACGAGTCAACATGTGAAGAATTTAGTAGGATCATGACACAAAAGTTTGAGATGTCTATGATGGGGGAGTTGAAGTATTTCTTGGGATTTCAAGTGAAGCAACTCCAAGAGGGCACCTTCATTAGCCAAACGAAGTATACTCAAGACATTCTAAACAAGTTTGGGATGAAGGATGCCAAGCCCATCAAGACACCCATGGGAACTAATGGGCATCTCGACCTCGACACGGGAGGTAAGTCCGTGGATCAAAAGGTATACCGGTCGATGATAGGTTCTTTACTCTATTTATGTGCATCTCGACCGGATATTATGCTTTCCGTATGCATGTGTGCAAGATTCCAAGCCGACCCTAAGGAAGCTCACCTTACGACCGTAAAACGAATCTTGAGATATTTGGCTTACACTCCTAAGTTTGGGCTTTGGTATCCTAGGGGATCCACATTTGATTTGATTGGTTATTCGGATGCCGATTGGGCGGGGTGTAAAATCAATAGGAAGAGCACATCGGGGACTTGCCAGTTCTTGGGAAGATCCTTGGTGTCTTGGGCTTCAAAGAAGCAAAATTCGGTCGCTCTTTCCACCGCCGAAGCTGAGTACATTGCCGTAGGCCACTGTTGCGCGCAATTGCTTTGGATGAGGCAAACCCTGCGGGACTACGGTTACAAATTAACCAAAGTCCCTTTGCTATGTGATAATGAGAGTGCAATCAAGATGGCGGATAATCCCGTCGAGCATAGCCGCACTAAACACATAGCCATTCGGTATCACTTTTTAAGGGATCACCAACAAAAGGGAGATATCGAGATTTCTTACATTAATACTAAAGACCAATTAGCCGATATCTTTACCAAGCCCCTTGATGAACAAACTTTTAACAAACTTAGGCATGAGCTAAATATTCTTGATTCTAGGAACTTCTTTTGTTGATTTGCACACATAGCTCATTTGTATACCTTTGATCATGTCTCTTTCATATGCTATGACTAATATGTTTCCAAGTCTATTTCAAACCAATTCATAGGTGTATTGAAAGGGAATTGGAGTCTTCGGCGAAAACAAAGGCTTCCACTCCGTAACTCATTCTTCGCCATCACTCTAAGCAACTCTCCATTTCTGGGGGAGAAACCATGAGCACCAAGCAAAAGGACTCCATCTTTGGTATAATCGTCACTCATTTATTTATGACCAAAGGGGGAAAGAGAAATTCAAGGGCTCCAATAATTCCGTTTTTGGCGATTCATGCCAAAGGGGGAGAAAGTAAGAGCCCAAAGCAAAAGGACCGCACCACCACCAATTTCAAAAAATTTAGTCAAATTGGTATCTTATTGTGTTCAAAAGGGGGAGAAAGTAGTATTTCAAAAATGATATATCAAAACCCTCTTGAACACTAAGAGGAGGATCTCATTTAGGGGGAGTTTTGTTTAGTCAAAGAAAAAGCATTTGAAACAAGGAGAGAAAATTTCAAATCTTGAAAATGCTTTGCAAAATCTTATCCACTTACCTTTGACTATTTGCAAAAGAACCTTGAAAAGGATTTACAAAAGAATTTGCAAAAACAAATCATGTGGTGCAAGCGTGGTCCAAAATGTTAAAAACAAAGAAACAATCCATGCATATCTTGTAAGAATTTATATTGGCTCAATTCCAAGCAACCTTTGCACTTACATTATGCAAACTAGTTCAATTATGCATTTCTATACTTGCTTTGGTTTGTGTTGGCATCAATCACCAAAAAGGGGGAGATTGAAAGGGAATTAAGCTTACACCTATTTTCCTAATTAATTTTGGTGGTTGAATTGCCCAACACAAATAATTGGACTAACTAGTTTGCTCTAGTGTACAAGTTATACAGGTGTAAAAGGTTCACACTTAGCCAATAAAAAGATCAAGTATTGGATTCAACAAAGGAGCAAAGGGACAACCGAAGGCACCTCTAGTCTGGGGCACCGGACTGTCCGGTGTACACCGGACAGTGTCCGGTGCACCAGAGGACTCCAACTCAAACTCGTCACCTTCGGGAATTTCCAGAGGCACTCTGCTATAATTCACCGGACTGTCCGGTGTACACCAGACAGTGTCCGGTGCTCCAAGGAAGAGCGGCCTCAGGAACTCGCCAGCTTCGGGAAACAAGAGCGGCTGCTCCGCTATAATTCACCGGACATGTCCGGTGAACCAGCAGAGCAACGACTACTTCGCGCCAACGGTCACCTGCAGGCGCATTTAATGCGCGCGAGAAGCACGCAGAAGTCAGGCCCGCGCGCGACGGTGCACCGGACAATCTACAGTACGTGTCCGGTGTGCACCGGACATCCAGGCGGGCCCAGAAGACAGAGCTCCAACGGTCGAATCCCAACGGCTTTGGTGACGTGGCTGGCGCACCGGACATGTTCGGTGTACACCGGACTGTCCGGTGCACCATACGACAGTCAGCCCCACCAAACGGCTAGTTTGGTGGTTGGGGCTATAAATACCCCCAACCACCCACCATTCATTGTATCCAAGTTTTCCACTTCTCAACCACTTACAAGAGCTAGGCATTCAATTCTAGACACACCAAAGAGATCAAATCCTCTCCAACTCCACTCAAGGCTTTAGTGATTAGCGAGAGAGATTTGTCGTGTTCTTTTGAGCTCTTGCGCTTGGATTGCTTCTTTTCTTTCTCACTTGTTCTTGTGATCAAAACTCCATTGTAATCAAGGCAAGAGGCACCAATTGTGTGGTAGCCCTTGCGGGGAAGTTTTGTTCCCGGTTTTGATTTGAGAAGAGAAGCTCACTCGGTCGGAGGGACCGTTTGAGAGAGAGAAAGGGTTGAAAGAGACCCGGTCTTTGTGACCACCTCAACGGGGAGTAGGTTTGCGAGAACCGAACCTCGGTAAAACAAATCCTTGTGTCACACTCCATATTTTCTTGAGATTTGTTTTGCACCCTCTCTCGCGGACTTGGTTTTATTTCTAACACTAACCCGGCTTGTAGTTGTGTTTATATTTGTAAATTTCAGTTTCGCCCTATTCACCCCCCCTCTAGGCGACTATCAGGAGGCTTACAGCGAAAAATAAACGCTGATTCCGTTGAAGTAAAAGGCGAAGAAGCTCCTAAGGGAGGCTTGCAGTGAAAAATAAACTTCGATCTTCGGCAAATATCATTTTGCATAACATTACATCATCACATCATTTGCATAGCATAACATCATACATCATATTGCATCAATGACGCAAGAAGGGGGTTCAATGTTGATATTCGGAGATTGTTTCGAAAACACAGTGCCAAGGCACAAAAATAATTATTGAAGAAGCATACCTTCATCAAACTCTGAAATGAAAAGATCTATTGGTTACTGATTTTACAAAGATTGGATGTTTTTATGAAATATGGATATTATTTACGACGCATGAAAAGAAGGGAAGGTGTTTTTTCGCCGAAGGCTCAAAAACGGTATGCACGTAAAGTTTCATGCATTGTAAAGAATTGAATCATAAATAGCTTATATATTACATTCAAAGTTACAAAATATTACACATATTGTCCAACAAATATTACATTCCAAATGTTTTTACAATAACATCTAATCTTCCCTTAGAACTACTTCTGCAGCTTCGTTTAGTAGTTGATCAACAACTTTGTCCATGATAGCTTCGACCATTTTTCTAATTTCGTAATCCCCCTTTACGTTGAGGTCCGCTAATGGCTCGGCGGGCTCTGAGGGAGGAGAAAGTACGGCTGTGTTACAAAGTGTAAACAAGTTCGAAATCAAAAAGTTACAACAAAAGCCAAAAACTAGTAGTCAATACCTATTCGCCCTTCGAGATCCGCACTTTTCTCAGCGGCCTCTGCTACTTTTCTAGCGTCATGAATACCTTTTTCGCTCTTCCATATAATTTTTTGAGCCATCTCCCGGCCACCATTTTCCCAGATGTCGGTGAAAAATTTTCCACCAACCAAACTTGCTTCGGCCGAAGGGTCTTTTATGTCTTCAGAAGATAAGTCGACTTCGGTTTGTGCCAAGGATTTCACATGATTGCAGCCTTTTCTCTCCAAAACAGTGGCAATCCCCCTAGCACCCGAGAAGGCACATATGTCTCCGCGACCATTCAAAACTTCTTCAAAAGCTTCAGCTTCGTGGCTGATCCATTCAATTGGGCCCTCGGGGTCGCCCCTTATGAAATTTTCTTCACTTGAGAACACACCAACGCTGGTAAAGCTGGTTTTTATTTTCTTAACACATTCTATAGACTTTTCATAACATCTTTTCTTGGATGCACGAAACTCTTCAACGTTTTTCTCTAAATGATTTGCCCATTGTTCACTAATTTCTCGTTTAGCTTCTTCAACTGTGCATTTTTCTTTAGCTTTGGCTAGCTGTTTCCGAAGATCCTCAATTTCGCGCTTTTGGGCCTTAGCTTAAGCTTTGAAAGCAGCTTCGTCTTCTTTTATTTTATCCACCAACGAATGTAATATTTTATCTTTTTCGAGACCTTCGTTCCTTAGTTCAATTACTTCGGAACGAAGGTTGCTCAAGGCTATTGTACACCCTTCATCTTCGGCATCTTTTTGTGCCCTGAGGGCATTGCTAAGTATAAGGCCCTGCAAAAAAATGCGCTAATAAGTTTAAGAAAATGAAAAAATTTGGCTTCAAAAAATAATACAAAGATCTCATTTTTTCACCTTTAAACAATTGTATGCTAAGTTGTCGGCCAACTCGTCTTTTGACAACACCGCAAGCCCGTCTTCTAATGTCGGGAATCCGAAGCTCTTGCTCATCTCCTGACAGACAGAAATCTCCTTGCTGTCAGGGAGACAATACAAGAAGTCTTCTTCTCCGCTGCCGTTGAATATCAGCGCCTCTTTTGGATATTTCAATTTTTGCGCATAGAACTGAGCTTCTCGTTTTTCTTTTTCAGTCAGATTTTTACCTGAAGCATGACGTAAGACATAGTTAGGAGCTTCGGAAGATGCTTCGGGAATAGGTGTGGCGGTTTTCTCAGATAAAATTTCTTCTGCAAATTCTTTTTCCGTTTCTTTTTCAATTTCCAAGAATTCCCTCTTGATAGGCTCTGAAAGCCCAGTTTCAGTTTCCGCTTGACTTTTGGCAGCTTCGGCCTCAATTTGTGTCTTTGGAACTTCGGCAGCTATCTTCGAAGTAGAGCTTGAAGATTTTATTGTTTCCAGCACATCTAGCACGTTAACCATTCTTTTTCTCTTGGGAGTTGTTGTAAGGTCTTTTTGTGCCCTCGGCATTGGCATTGGCACCTCAACTCTTGCTGAAGGACTTAAAATTCCCGATGTCTTTGTCTCTTCAGCCCTCGGTTCTTCCATTTTTTCCATTTCCGGCATTACGACCGGCTCTTCAATATTCTGTAAAGGAGTTGACTCCTTGGCTTCGGTGGCCGAAGAGGTTTCACCGACAAACTCAGGCACTGTGGCCGGTTCAATATAGCGTGGCCGGTGCGTAAGAACCTTCATCTTTTTCCTCTTCGGCGCTGGCTCACTAGGAGCGGCCGAAGCAACTTCCTTCACAGAAGTTGTATCTTTTCTTTTTTGACCCCGTATTGGGTAACGGTAGTCAGGATAGATGAACCCAATGGCATCAAAAACTCGGTTGAGTCTTTTCTTCTTCCGGCCTCCGAAGGCCGCAGATAGTGCAGTATCTTATGCCTTCGAGTATGGGCCAAGCAGTTCATCGCTTGTGGCCTCAATACATTTCAGCCAATCATCATCTGGCTCGACAAACTTATCTCCATATCTGAAGGTGTATTTTAACCTAACAAGTCCACCTTCGTCAGGTTTGCTGATGGTTTCCTTTGGTATTTCCCACTTTTCTACAAGTGGCCATACTCTGAAGGCAATTTGTTCCTGGATCAAATCCCTTGTCCCGATGAAAGAGTAAACTACGCCGAAGGCCCTCTGGAATTCTTTGGCTGCTTCATCAATATCCACCTTCGGTTTCCAAAGACCGAAACGCTGCCAGATAGGGCGCATGATGATATCTTTAATATCTTCTCGTGTCTTCAAGTCGTTCTTCACATAGAACCATTCCTTCATCTAGTCCCCGGGCCATCTCTTCCGAAAAGTTGGCATGGGACAGCTTGACCCAGAGCGGGCACCGAAGCTATAACAGCTAAAATTGTTATGATATTGCTCTTTACCCTAGGGTTTCGTCTCATATAATAACTCATGCATACTGCAGAAACTTTTTGCATTTGGCTCCAAACCTTGGCTCTTCATGGCCCATACGAAGATTCGCATCCTTATGATTGCTTCGGGAGTAATTTGATGAAGGCATATTTCAAATATCTTCAAAACTTCAACCACAAAACTGCTTAAAGGAAACCGAAGCCCAGCCTTGAAGAAACTTTGGAATATCACGACTTCATTTTCCTCGGGAGTAGGACAAGTTTTCTCTCCTTCGTCAGCCCTCACAATAGATAAATCCTGAAAATATCTACCCCTCATATTGACAAGATGGCTTTGTTTAATGCTTGATTTTCCAAAAACTGCATGGCTTGGTCGCCAGGGTCGATCTTCGGAATCTTCACCACCACTTTCCACATCATAACTGTCACTATCACCAGTGTCTTCAGATAAACCCTCTAAAATCTCCCTAGTAATCTTCTCTGTATTTGTCTTTGCTATTGATTCAAGAAAGCCGAGATTCATCTCCTCAAAAAGGCTCAGCTTCGATTCAGTGACAGCTTTCTTATCTTCAGACATCTTCGAAAATGCTGAGAAAGTACTCTCAAAGCCGAAGCTTAAAAATTTAAAAAGCCAAGCAAGTGTTGGTGCGCAAGAGCTAAAAATTGAGTAAGCAAGAGCAGATGGCAAGAAAGCGTACCAAATGAACTCGTGGTGAGCTCTTATTTATACGCCTAGTGCGTTGAAAACTGGAGGGTCCCGCTTGTCAATGACTGTTGCTATTCTAGCAAAGGGAAGGTGTTTTTTCGGACCTTCGGCTTAAGGCCTTCGTCCATGTCGCAATCTGAATTTATCATTCTAACAAATTAATATTGCGAGGGGCTACTGTTGGGGGCCTTCGGCTTCCGAAGGTCCTCAAAAACATGATTTAACAATGTCTCTGGAGTATAATGTGTGGACAGGGATCTTCGAACTAGAACTCACGGTATGAAGAAGCACGGAAAGAATGCGAAGGATGGAACAGAGCCGAAGCTGTGCGCAAGGGAGCTTCGGCATGATGGCAGAAAAGAGGAAACCGACTTAAAGAGGAAAAGACTATCTAGACCCAGATAGATTACTATAGAGTTATTGTCAAAAGCAAAGGGCCTGGATGTAATTTTGCATGGGCTGCGATCCGTGCCTATAAATAGGTGAACAGTATTTCCGTACTGTTCACGCTGACTTGGCATTCGCTTTCGCGTCACTCTTGTACTCTTGCTTTCCTTCGAGCCGAAGGTACATTTACAATTTGTTATTGTTGATACAGTAACGCAAATAAAAATAAGTTGATAATAATAATGTTTAAAGTGTTTATTTTATTTTCCATATTTTGTATATGAATCCTTCTTCATCATTTATTGTGTTTATGAAGGCATGTACTTCATAACCTTCGTCCGGAATTCATTATATCCGAAGGGAGATAATGCTTCGAAGGACGAAGGACTTTAACGTTAAACACTTTCTATGTTGCCTTTTTCTTAACTCTTAGCATTTGAAAACAAGTCCCCAACAGCGCCCAAGTCCTTCCCCAAGTCCCTAGAGCCCTACTGTGGTCGTTCCCCTCGTCTCCGAAGAGATCCCGCCGCGAGGTCGAGCTGCCGCGCCGCACCAAGGACCTGCCATCCCGACTGCGCTGGCCGATGGATCTCGGGCGTCCACCCAAGATCTGGCGGTTAGGATTTAATTAGAACCAATCTAACCTCGATCGTCCGATGCAAACCCAGCCGTCCAGATCCGCTCCCCTCACCTGCTCTCTGCCCCTGGGCCCCGCTGGTCAGTGCCTGCGCCCCCTAGCGCTGGACCCGGCTGGTCAGCCCGCCTCCCTTAGTCGCTGACACCACCGGCCCACCTGTCAGCCCTCGCCCGTTTGCGCGCGCGCTAGTCCGCGGATCTAATCTCAGTCGTTCATCTGTGATCGAGCGATCGAGATGTCAACGGTGGAGAATTTGCTATGAAAATTTATATTCTTGTTTTTAGCATTGAGGCTATTAATCTTCACAAAAAATAAACATTAAATTCATTCTATATCTTTTTAAATAATTGATATAAAATTCGGATGTCTATCTGAATACGGATTCAGATGTTTTTCACCTTTTTGTTGTAGGGAGAAAATAATTTATATAAAAAATTATACAAAAATTTATTTAAATACTTCATAATATTCTTAATAACATTGCCAAAAATTAGCTTTAAATTCTATATATATCTATGTTAAAATATTAGATTTGTGATATAAGTCGGATGTTTTAGGAACATCCCTATCAGATACCCTTTGTGTGGCGGTTTTGCTTAATAAACCCCGGGTTTTTTTTGTAATCAACCCGCCGTCCCTCTGTATGGCTCGCAGGCCCCTGTAAATTTGCAAATTAGACCCTAGGCTTTCGTTTAATCACATAATTAGACCCAATTTTGTATTTCAAACTTTAAAACTTGTTTATTTCATACCTTTTTCATATGAACCCCAAATTTAGTGGTTCAAGTTGTAAAATGTTCATAGGAATATTCTCTGTTCAAATAAATTATGTTCATCCATAGTCTGTGTACTTTAATTTCATGGCTAAGCTACAGGTTAGTGTATGTAATAATTAATTTATGAAATAAGCAAATAAAAAGGGAAACCCCTAATGATACTTAGGTGTTTAATTTTGTGAGATCAATAGTATGTCATGTATGAAGTGACCCATGTTGTAATTTTGTGTCCCACCAAAATTAGTAGAACTAAACTATGTAATCCATAATGTCTAGGGAATCACTAATCTGTAAATGAATTAATCCCTAGCATTTAAGCCTATTCTTTGCGTTCATAATGTCCTGTCAAACTTGTGTTCACTTGATTGTACATGTTTGGTGTGTTGTTCATTTGCATTTTTCCAAATGTATTGAATGTATGATCGCTTTATTTAGACAACGAGCAGCCCGTGGTTCCCGAGTGTGTTACCGAAGATCCCCCTGAGCAACAACCTGGTGAAGGCAAGTGTCCTCTGACCCATTATGTCCTACATACTTTATAATTCATCGTCTCGCATTACATTACTGAAATCTAAGGATTGATTATTCTATATTTACTTATCCTTGTTTACCTTTTGGGTTATCATGGTTAGCTTTATGCTATTGCTTTAACTTAATCAATGAACATGATGTGAATATTTATGATACGATGGTGTTATCCTGATGATGTTCTTGTGATACTTTAGGGGACTCAGGCTGTTTCCTGAGTACCTCTCCGTAAGGACCTGTTTGGGGAGTGACAACCCAGGATAATAGTGCAACCATGAGGATGGAATGGGACGCCCTTAGCTGATTAATTAGAGGAACCAGAGGAGTAGTTGGCTTCGTCGTAGGGTCGTCAATGGGGTTCGGGCACATTACTTGCTTTGTCGAGGCTGGTTGCAGAGGTTCTTGATTTGGTTTTGTTAGTCACCCTTCCTTTGGGGAGAGGTAATATGTTTATCAAATCGGAGAAACCTAACGAGCGACTATGACCTCTGGGAAATCTTTGTAAAGGTTGCGTAGTGATACCCTGCCAGGCCACCTAGGTAGTGGTCAATGGAGATTGGCTCTCTCCGGGCCGAATGGGAATCGTGAATTGTGGGTAAAGTGTGGACCTCTTCAGAGTGTTTGAAACTGGTATATCAGTCGTGCTCACGGTTAAGAGTGGCCTGGGATCCTCTTTGATTAGAAGAACTTTGGTTACTTTTATGATAATGATTAAAGATGATGGTACAATTATGATCTCTGATATTTCCTCTTGGAGGGAGTACATTTGGGTAATAATTGGGTTCATTACTAAAACTTGGCTCTACTAATAGTAACAAATACTTGACCAACTAAAAGCAACAGCTCAGCCTTAACTCAATATACACCTAGTCCACTTTAACCAAATATGACATTTGTTGAATACGTTGATGTGTACTCATCCTTGCTTTACAAACCACCCCACCCAGGTTGTCCCCACTGTACTCAGTGCTCAGGAGGAGATGCTGGCAACATGGAGGACTTTGAGGAGTTTCAAGACTACAACGAGTTCTAGTTATCTTAGTGGTAAACCCCTAGTCAGCTGCCTATGAAGGCCTTATCTTCTACGTTTCGTATTTCCGCACATTGATAATGTTAATGACTATGTTATAGACTCTATGGATGTCTTGGACATCTTGATGTAATAAAGTACATTTCTGCTATTTATTTTGAGCAATGTGTGATGATGTCCAATTATGTAATTGTTGTGTACGTGAGGTTCTGATCCTGGCACGTACATGGTTCGCATTTGGTTTGCCTTCCAAAACCGAGTGTGACAAAACCCTTGAAGAAAAATTCTTTACTATTATTACTACTAATATTCTAAATGTATTATTTTTAGTTGATGGTTTTGAGGTGTTACACCTGCCAACGCCAAGACACACCCTAGGATCTCTCCGCCCTGACGGGGTCTCTCCTGGGAGGCGAGATCTGAGTCTGCTGTGAAGAATAAGACCCTATGTGTCATCGTGGACCGTTCAGGCCCCAGGTGCGGACCGTCTAGACGTACGTAGAGGAGTCGCTCCAGCACCAGATCGCGGACCGTCCAGCCCTGTGCTGCGGATCGTCCGCACCTCCGTAGAGAGCACCGCAAGGCGGTCCGTTCCGGTGTTTGTTGCCTAGATCGGCGCTAACAATTATCAATTCCTAATTGTAAGTAGATATCATCCAATTAAATAATTGATCATCATAAATAACAAATCTCACAATGTAATGTAAATAACAGATTAAGTTTAGTTCCATAAGTTAACCATACGAGAGTCCTAAGTCGCTCATGACCATGAGGACGACTGATATACTAGTTTTATACTCTCTACTGTAGAGGTTGCGTATCTTTACCCTCAAGATGTGTTTCTAATGAAGCTAGGGTTAGCTAGACCCTTAGACACTTCCAAGGTGAATGGCAAAGGATCCAATGCGAGGCCTTTACAAAGTTCCACTAGTTTGAGAAAATCTGCTATGGATTCGGGAAGAAGGAAGCATATGAATCCCTCGTCCGAAAAGCTATTATAGATAGTTTGACCCGAGGACCTCCCTATACTCTGTAGCGACGTACTCTTTGTTTGCCCCTTTCGGGTAAGGTAATCTCTCCCTAGCTTTCCCAATTACTTGACCAAGGGCATCCCATTCCACCCTTGTGGTAGCACTGTTTTCTCAGGTTAAGCTTCATATTCCAATTAACACAATAATCTTATCTTGAACAATAAAGAATCCATTGACATTAATAATAAAGCATGATCATAATTTATATATAGCATTAATCCCAAAACTAGGCAAAACAATAGCAAGACTACCGAATAATTTATTGGTTTTGTAAGGTATAGGGTAAACAATAGTAGGTAACCTATTAGGTCCCATCAACTTAACCTCACTATGCCGCGATGATTAATAAAATAGTTATTAGGTCAAAGAAGGTGATCAAGGACATAACTTGCCTTATACTTGTGATAATCTTTTAATCTAGATGCTGCCCCAAAAGTTGTGTTGCAAATTCCTCGTCGCCTCGCTTCTATGCGCAGCAATACATACAAACAAACAATAATGAATATGGTAACATTACACCAAAGATCAAAGCAAAACACACAATAATATCTTACGTGTCGCTACGAGATCTTATGTTCGAGAACCATTAAAATTGGAGTTAAAACAAAGAAGCTATGAGTAAAATAATATTTTTAGGCACGATAAATCTAATAGATGTTGCATTTAAATTAACAAGGTATTAAATCAAAACATTTGAGTTGATATTAATCACTTTAACAATTATTTATAAAATGCATAGGTTAGAATTATAAATTAGATTAACTAGATTGTCTAGCTAATTAACATTAATTAACAAATATTAAATTAATTAATTATTGAAAACATGTGGTATGGATAAAACAATATTATTACTACGTACACAAAATTAATATGAACATAACACAATTTAAACAAATTAAAAAAATGACACTGAAGATATCGTATTTTTAATAATAAATTAGTAGGGCTACACAAAAATAGGTGACATGACACGATCTGATTGATTAGATTGGTTTATTAATGGTGAGAAAGGTTTATTTATAAAGGCATGAATCAACTGATGTAAACTTATCATAATTGTACCCACTGTTAAATTTGTGATGCATGACAGTCTTGCGTTTAAAAAGGCCTATGGTGGGGGTTAATCTATAATTATGAAAGCGTCATGCCTATCACGCAGGAAAGAATCTTAACCTACCACCAATTTACCTTCCAACCAAACCCTTTGACCTCATGATGTTGCTGAATATCTTATTTTTTCATAGATTAACAATGAACCGGAGATCCGATCGACGGACCAAAAGCGCGGTGACGAAACTCTCGTCGAGCCAGTCACGGCGATGTTTTGGGTTGCCCCAGAATATGAATAGACGTGGCAAAATTCATTGCCGGAGTTGTTGCTACAGTTTGAACTTCAACGAGATGCTCATGGCGACTTATGACTGCAATCTTAGCTGGCGGCGAGCAATTGTGGTTTGGATGGCGACGGCGCTGCTGGGACGCTATAGAAGAGATGAATATATGGTTGATGGCTTGAGGTGTTAAGATGTCACGTATTTGTATAGGCAGAGAGGTGAGCGGACAAATGTAATATGATACTTATCTGTTAGAATCATATCCTATCAGTTTAGAACTCTAACTTGTCTCTTTTATTCCAATAATATTGTTGTTAATTTGTACTAATCAAATTAGACCTTCAATTTAAATAAATTTAAGAATATATTTTTATTTAAATTTTAAATTAAATTTTTTGGGTGTTACACACGAATTGAAATTAGTATTTTCTTAAATATCTTATTGTGATATCCTAATTTGTATCGACTTTATCTAAAGTGTCATGTACAAACAAATCAACCAAGCATACATCAATACATTATATTAGCTTATAATTTTTTTCTTTCTATTTTAAATTTAAAATTCAAGTCTAATTTAGAACTAAGTTAAATTTTTTATTTCAAGCATAAATTGCAACAAACAAAAACTCAACATGAATGCAAAGCATTTTTATTAATTAATTTATCCATTTAAGAAAATGATTTAAACAATACATAGTAGAAATAATTAAATGTTTTACTATAATAATTATTTAAGAAAATAATTCAAACACATTCTCTATCGATTTAAGAAAATAATTTAAACAATACATAGTAGGAATAATTAAATGTTTTACCATAATAATTATTTAAGAAAATAATTCAAACACATTCCCACATTTTATTATAAAGATTTTAAATTTTAAATCTTTATTGAATTTTTCTGAAATCTAAAAATAGAATTTTAGTGTGTTACAGGTGAGGGAGGAGCTTATCAAAGGGTGGGGAGGAGCGTCCAGCCTGGACATATTAGCCGACAACTATGGGGAGAGAGAAGAGAGAAACTGACTCTGGTACCAAGTTGGAGAATGAAACACTAACCCTAATAAAGTTAAGACTTGTATTAATAGACCAAAAATAGCTAGGCCTGGCTCATTATACAAGGGTATACAGGTAATTATAAGGGGACTAGCCCCAAAACCTTTTAAGAGGGTTCTAATAGTGTCGCCCTCATCAGTATGGCCTCCATCACCAGTGTCATCCTTGTGCTTCAGGCCTGAATCCGTGGCTCTGCTTTCGTCTGACCACACATGTGAAGTTACCATTGTTCAGACTCAACCCATGACGCCATCACCATGTCGGCTTCAATTTGAGACCATTGTCTAACACTGTTGTCATCCTCCATGCTTGCCGCCTCAATGCACGTCGTCTTCATTGTCTCAACTTGATCCATATTTAAGTCAAACACTTGAGCTGCTGCATCTCCAGCATGATCATAGGTTTGCCTAGGCAATGGCAACATCAATGGCCTTGAGCTCTGAATTTTAGCTCTAGGCAACAACCACGGGCATTCTGTCTCTAGGCAGCCAGAGGCTAGCGCTTTGCATTCTAGAGGCCTGTAAACAGTTCATTTCTTTACTTCTCCCAAACAAACAATTGTATCACTTTAATTACACTGGTAATGTTATGCACAAGCATATGCAAGGGGAAAGGTTTTACACATGTAAATGATTACTGTGTCCAAACATGGTCTCACAATTTAAGCAAAAACATTTGGTAAGCTTTGGCATCCTAACCTACGATCTACGCAGGCTCACTTCCATGACTAGGCAGAGGTACTGCCGTCTATGGATGCACAAAAGTGTACTACAGCTGTACAACAATAGCAAAGCTCATTTATGTATAGGTAGATAGAAGCAATTACTGGATGAAGAAAATGTATAGCCATGCAAACTAATAGTGTATTGTGAATGATAGACGAAAACCTAATTATAAGAACATAATAAGTGTTAAACCTTTCCACTGGCAGTTTCGCATCAAAATCTTGAATGTATTAGTAGCTTGCAGTTTCACATGAGAAAAAAAATATTATATCTGCAGCAATACAGATAAAGAACATAACAAAAAAGAAGGTTGGAAGCAGTTGGAAAATAAATGTTTCTGCATCCACAGTTCCAAACTTCTAACTGTGCTTATTAGAATAAAAAAGAAACAAGTGTGAACAACGCTTATGAATTACTACTCAAGATGTCATGGAATCCACATGGTTAAAAAGTATTTGAAACAATCAACATTGTTATCTGGTACCCAAAGAACAGTAAAATAACTGTATCACTAGTCACAGTAACACTGACATATTAGTAATGCTTGGTGCAATACACAGTGAATCTAGGCAATATACACCAGCCAAAAGCTCCAAATATTCTGTGTATAGAACTTGGTGTTGACCTAGTCAAGAATTCATTCGTTCCTTCATATATTAGCAAATTAACTAACGTAAAAAATGTGTACTGGACCACAACTATGAAGTTGTGACATAATAACAAAGAAAAAGAAACATCGCAATGCAAAATATAAAAAAAACACGACCTGCAGGGGTAAGATGCAACATATAGAAAGCAAAATAACTGCTTCAAGAGGACCGGGGAGACGTCTGGAGGAGTGGCAATCGTGTCAGCCGCCAGGATCAGCCAGTCGACGGGACGGAGAACGGCGGCGACGCGCCGAGTCACCATCGGGTGGACATGCCCGGGGTCGAGGTGGATGGCTATCGGGTGGTACATAGGCAGCTCGGAGCGGGCAGCCGGGACGCGGGGAGCCACGGGCATGGCCTGCTCGCGGCGGTGATAGACGACGATGGAGTCGGCGAAGCGACCCACGCTTGTCAACGGGCCTAGGTCAGTGGGCGCCGAGCGAGTGGCGCGCCCGTAGCGGTGGTAGACAAAGGCAGTGTCGGCAAAGCGGCCCACGGTCATCAACGAGGTCGCAAATGGCACAGGTGTGGTCGTTAGGACCGTGTGGGGCGCATGCGTGGTCGACGGGGCCACGCGTGGCACGGGTAGGGTCAATGGGGCCACGCGTGGCGTGGGAATAGGCGCGAACAGAGGCATGGAGGTCGCGTGTGGTGCGGGCAACGACGGAAGGCGAGGCACCTAGGGTGGAGGGGTAACCGGATCAGACTCAAGGAGGGAGTCGAGATCGGTGGGTGGGGAGGAGCCATCAAGGGAAAACACATCTTCATCGAAAATGACTTGACGGGAGATGATGATGCAATGGGAGACGAGGTCAAGACAGTGATACTCTTTGTGGTCAGGGAAGTAGCCAAAGAAGAGGCAGCGAATAGAGCAAGGAGATAGCTTATGAGGAGTGGTGGCGGAAGTGTTAGGATAGTAGGCACAATTGAACATACGCATGTGGTCGTAGGAGGAGGTTGTGTCATCTAGGGCGAAGTGGAGAGTAGGGTGGCTCACTACCTTCGAGGGGAGGTGGTTGAGGAGATGTGTGGCAGTGTGCAGGGCCTCTACCTAATAGATGGCAGGGATAGACGCTTGAAAGAGAAGGCAGCGGATCATTCTGGGGAGAAGTGTAGGGGCACAAGAGACGCATCTGGACGCCATGGGTGAGGAAGGAGTGAGAGGCGTTGTTGTCTAACTCGCGGCCATTATCACACTAGAGGCACGGACCGGGCGACGGAACTCGGTGCAGACCCAGGCAAAGAAGTGGGTGAAGGTGGTGAATGTGTCAGACTTCAAACGAAGAGGGAAAGTCCAAAGAAAATGGGAGTAGTCGTCCAGAATGACTAGGTATTATTTATAACCAGAGAGGCTAAGGACAGGAAAAGTCTAAAGATCACAATGGACAAGATCAAAAGCCTGAACAGCCCTGGACATGGAAGTGGAAAAAGGAAGACGAGAGTGATCGACGGTCGAGTTGACAAGCATGACAGAGGCATTGAGAGGAGCCCCGGGTATAGGAGATATCTGAGCGGCTGGAAAGCTGGGACATCACGTTAGGTCTACGGTACCCAAGGCGACGATGCCAAACGATGAAGGTGATGGTAGTAGCAAAAGCATGGGATGAGACTGTTGGCACCGATCCGGGCGCCAAACACGGGAACAGACCGCCTGGCAAGGCTCTCCGCGGAGGCACGGACAGTCCGTGGCACAGGGCCGGACGGTCCACGACCTGGCGCAGGAGCGACTCCTCCTTTGCACACTTCCGGACAGTCCGCGCCTGGGGCCGGACGGTCCGCGATAGCACAGAGGATCTTCTTCTCCGTGAAGAACCCTAGAACTCGCCCCGGGAGAGATCCCGTCGAGGGGGAGAGTTCCAAGGGGTTGCTCCAGGTCGGCAGCAGCCTAGTGCTCCTCTAATTGGTGTAGAGCCGAGTAGAGATTGTTGTGGAAGACTAAACTGGATCTAATCCTAAGGCTAAAATACTCCTACTCCTAGGATTTGGAAGAACGAAAAGGTAAAACTGATAAATATATTTGATTTGATCGATTGTGGGGGTTTAATCGGCCGTAGCCCTTCATCTATATAAAGGGGGAGGTCTGGATCCGCTACAAGTTGTTTTCCGAGCTAATCCCGCGGTTTTAGCTAACAAACGTAGCAGGAAACTCGGAACCCTAATTGGCTCTATGCGCGCGCGCGACCGTCCGCCCTGCCTATTTTGGTGCTCAACATATGCCTCACTACCTTTTGGTGGAGGTTAATGAACCAAAAGCATATGAACTAAGCCTGATGCAAGTCACCGGCTTTTCCAATCCAATGCGGTGATCATTCAATAGAGCCCCAATGCATAAAGGTCGTTTAGGATTGCATCTTTCTCGGTCGTGACCATTTGATCAATGGATCAAAAGGAATAGAATGGAGGTGCCCCCTAGCCTGAATAGACAAAAGGAGTACGCATGTACCATGGGTTCATCGTCGTACCATTCCATATTTGAATAGGACAACACATCGACGATGAGTAGGTGGGTGGAACGCATCCTAGCATGACAGGATGAATAGGTGATGCTTGTTGCGTCATCTTTCGGGCCATTTTACTCGGTCGCTTTGTTTTAGTGGGTGACCGGGTGTCACACCCGATTTTAAGGGACAAAGTCGGGTGCATCTCATACATGCGCCAAAGAAGACAACATATATAATAACAGAGTGTATAGAGATAAATGTCATAGTAATCAAAGTATTTATTACATAGCGGAAGTCTTACAAAATAAATGATAAATATAAAAGGATCTAAAATCCATCCTTGGCGCTAGAAAGTCAACTGGGAGACTCCACCTAGATCGAATCGAACTCCTCGCTGTGTGGCTCCACTTGAACCACATGTTCTTCTCCTGTGGGGGGTGTGAGACAGCAAGGGTGAGCTCACATCCGTTCATAGCTCAACAAGTTGTGGGAAATAATGTGCATGAACTCACCAAAGGTGAGAGTTCATGTGATGTATAAGGCTGATCAATAAAATAAAGGTTGAAGCTGAGCATTGCTTTTATAAGTTGGTCAAAGTTTTATTAGCAGTTACTAAGTGTAAGTAAATACCAAACCATAATAAATAATAGAACAAAATTTAATAAATAATCCCATGCAAATGCAGATGACAAATTGAATTTAAGTTACATAAATTAATCATGTGAGGGTCCGAGCTGCTCATGACCGTGAGCACGGCTAGTATACCAGTTTTACACTCTGCAGACGTTGCACATCTTTACCCACAAGTCGTGTTACCCATCTGCCAAGGGGTCATGAATCCCATACACCTCTACCGAGGAGGGGAGGCAGGGTGACACTACGAGGCCTTTACAAAGTTCCACTAGCTTCAGAAAACCCGCTACAGTTTTAGGAAGCTCGAATGCAGGGATCCCTCGCCTGACCGCCATCGCAGCAAAATCAACCTAAGGACCTCCCTACACTGACCACTCCCCTACTGCCCTTGCCCCTTTCGGGTAAGGTAGTCATCCACTAGCTTTCCTAGTTAATCAGCCAAGGGCATCCCATACTACCCTTGTGGTAGCACTGTTTTCCCGGGTGGTCGCTCCATGTTCCCATTAACATAATGATCTTATCATGAACATAAATAACATAACAGAATAATAGGAAGATGGATATAATGAAATATTAACCAAAACCATGTAAAGCAATAGCATAACTACCCAATGATTCAGGAATAAACAAGGTAAAAAGTATAACCAGTCTAGGGTGACCTATTGGGTCCCATCAAAATTAAACCTATGCATGAATAAGTGATAATAAAGAACATAATTGGGTAACAAAAGTGGATCAAGGGCACAACTTGCTTGGCACTTGAGATTCCAGTGACCAAGGTGATTTTCATATCCTCGTGACCTCACTACTAGTCGTAGCAATACAAACAAACATGGTATAGACAAAATTAGCATCACACCAAACATAAGTACAAACTGAATAATAATAATCTACGCGTCGCTACGAGATCGTGGGAACGAGAACCACTAAAATCGGGGTTATGGTCATCAAGTTATGATGTGATTAAATGATTAACACTAGGTTCTATGTTTATTTTATAATTTCAGAGAAAATATAACCTAAAGTAGTAAATAAATTCAGCTTTAATTATAAATTAACCATAGATCATATTTTAGTAGATTATAATGATAAGCAAATTAACGAGACTAACCAACGTAAGTTAAATAAAGATCTAATTATAAAAGAATGAGACATTGTATAATAAATGTTGTTATTGCATAGTAAATATTTATACAAGACTAACGTAACTTGAATGGATCAATTCGGAGTTACAGATTGTGAGTTATGAATTTCCGAGGGTTTTATGTTTTTGATACGAGATTAATTAAGAGATGAATTTTAATATGGTTTTCATGTCAAAAGAGAGACACTATGTGATGAACAATAATATTACAAAATTATAGGAACTGGAATTGACTAATTTGGACTTAATATGAATTTTGTATGAATTGATCAAGTTCTAGCAATTATTTTTCTATTAAAAATCCAATTCTAAATCCCTTTCTATGTTTTAACAGTACCCTGGTTTGCGCGCATGATAAACAGGGAACCCAGGGGCTGGGACGCAAAAACTCTAAGACTCAGTGAGCAGCGCGAGTGGACCGCGGGTTGATAACTAAAATTTCCAGGGGCTCTTATGTGAATTGGTCTGGCCGAAGGGGTACGGGAGCATCCTGGCCGCACGATCTGATATCGGGGGCTGAGATTAAATACAAACCATCCAACTCACCCAAGCCACCAATCTCGAGATCAACGACACATATTCATCCAACGAAGTGGTAAGCCCCCAATCTAATCATATCCGTCTCCGGCCAGATCAACGGCTCACACCGGATCACCCGAACCGGTACCATCCTTCTAATCCTAGCCACTGGAATTATGATCAATGGCTGAGATCCCCCACGTCCGGATCTAATCACAACTGTTGGCATCAACATCAGTGGCCAGGGACCTTTTTCCCCAATCCAAAAATCGGCACGGCAGCGCCCGCCCAGCTACCGAACCTCGCCGGCGTAGCCCGCTCGGCGATTACGCGCCCTAATCCACAATTAAACTGATGCAGAGCGAAGAGGAAGGTTGCGCGAACACGGTGGACGGGTACTCACCGGAGATGGCGTGCGCTGGAGGCTGGTTCGTGGTGAGCAGTGGATTGGCGGGGTCGCAAAACTCCGATGATGGATTCTCTAACGCTATAACTCCCCCGGAGCTCGCGGATCCCACAGGCGCACACAGGGCACCCTGTGGATGGCCCTCGACCTCTTCAAATGACCCCCGCGACGGTATATGGATGCAATGGCGGCGTGGATGTCCTCCCGGTTCTCTCTCTCATTTCTCTCTCTACGCTCGGCGATACGGCTAGCTCGACTAGACGAAACATAGGGGTGCGGTGCTCGGAGGTCATGTATAGGCACGGGAAAACGGGTACAGGGCGCAACTGCCGCCGATCTTATTGCGGCGGATACGGAGATGGGCGACGGAAGACCCGGAGGAGCCCAATGAACTCGTCAAGAAGAAACAGCTGACCCTTGGGCCCCACCTGGCGGTGACCAAACTGGAGCAGCGCGCAACGCGTGATGCGGAGGGTGTGGAAGCAGGCCGGCGCGGGGAGGAAAGTGAATGGGCCGCGCGGCTAGGGTTTCGGCCCAGTTCCTGTTTCTCCCTTTTCTTTTCTTTTCTTATTTTATTATTTTTTATCTCTTTTCTTCCTTCCCTAAGTTCAAATTCGAATTCAAATTCAAATTTGTGGTAAATTTGTACTCGAATTTTGAACGTATGGTTTGAACATATTTGTTGGGGGCCTTCGGCTTACGAAGGTCCTCAAAAACATGATTTAACAGTATTTCTAGAGTATAATGTGTGAACAGGTATCTTCGAACTCGAGTCGGTATTACAGCAGGAGAAGCCCAGAATAATACGAAGGTTGATACAGCGCCGAAGATGTGAGCGGGAAAGCTTCGGCGTGGTGGCAGAAAATGAAACCGACTTAAAGATGAAAAGGCCATTCAGACCTTGGTGGATTACTATAGAATTATTACCAAATGTAAAGGGCATGAATGTAATTTCGTATGAGCTGTGTCTTGTGCCTATAAATAGGTGAACAGTATTCCCGTACTGTTCACGCTGATTTGGCATCTGCTTTTGCGTCACACTTGTACTTTCATCTTCTTCCAAGCTGTAAGTACATTTGTAATTCGATGTCATTTCTGTTTCTTCATAATAATAATGTGAAAAATAAGTTGATAATAGTATATAATTGTCTATGTTATCCTTTATATTCCTTATGATTTATTCTTCGTCATCGTATGCTGTATTTATGAAGGTACGTCCTTCATAACCTTCGTCCAAAAACTATTATATCCTAATGGAAATAATGCTTCGAAGGACGAAGGACTTTACCGATTAACATTTTCTGTGTTGCCTTGTTCTTAACTCATAGCATTTGAGAACAAGTCCCCAACATTGGCGCCCACCTCCGGTGAACTCACTTCCACTCTTTGAGTTTTTGAACACCTTCGGCGATCATAAACCTTCGCTATGGCGCCGAAGAAAGCTTCAGCAACTGGGGCTGCAGCTCTGCAACCGTTGGACCACAATCAGGAGACTATCTCCCTTCGGGAGGCCCGAAGCCAGAAAAGGAAGGCTGTTAGCCCGACACCACCAGAGGATGAGATAGACCAAGAAATCAGAGACATGGAGATGCTTCATCAACAGGTGCAGAGGAAGAAGGAAAAGATGGCCAGGCTAGCTGAACTGCAAAGGCAGATAGACGAAGCCTCTGAAGAAGTTCGTCATCTTACTCAGGATGAGCAACACCGAAGGCCTCAACACCAAGACCTTCATCAGGATGGTTTCCTCAACGAAGATGACTGGTATGACAATTTCCATCATGGGAATTTTGTTTTTGATGATGCTTCTCCTCTGTCCGCTGAGCTGCAGGCTACACCTTGGCCTCCGTCCTACAAGCCGCCTCAACTTCCCATATTCGATGGCCACTCAGACCCGAAGCAGTTTTTGATGAGCTACGAAGCAACAGTATCTTCGTATGGTGGCAATGCTGCAGTCATGGCCAAATCTTTTGTTATGGCTGTCAGGAGTGTTGCTCAAACCTGGTATTCCTCCCTTCGACCAGGAACGATCACTTCATGGCAAAAGCTGAAGGACTTGTTGTTAACCAGCTTCCAAGGGTTTCAGACGAAGCCAGTCACTGCTCAAGCTCTATTCCAGTGCACCCAGGATCACGAAGAATATCTTCAGACGTACGTCCGGAGGTTCTTGCGTTTGAGGGCACAGGCACCAACAGTGCCCAACGAAATTGTCATTGAGGCCATGATCAAGGGGCTTCGGCCAGGACCTTCAGCTCAGTACTTTGCTAGGAAGCCTCCTCAAACTTTGGAGAAGCTGCTCCAGAAGATGGACGAGTATATTCGGGCCGATAATGATTTTCGTCAAAGAAGGGAGGAGGCTTTCAGGTTTTCTGAGATGACCAGGGGCTTCGGAAAAAGATTCTATCCGAGGCACGTTAGGTCAATCCATAACTCTGCTCAAAATGATGATAAGGGGAGCCAGCAGCAAAGGCCACAGTGCTCCTCACAAGCTTCGGGGCAACAGCAAGGCTCCTTCCGACCACCAGCTCCAAGAGGCAGAGGCGCCAGGGGCTTCGGCGGAAGATTTGGAGATCAATCAAGAAGAATTTTTTGCTTGTTCTGTGGTGAGAACAAGGGCCATACCACCAGGATGTGCCATGTTACCATCCAGAAGCAAAAGGAAATAGCCGAAGCTGCGGCACAACAGGCTCAGCCGAAGCAGGTCATGCACACTGCTTCATATCATTCGCCCTACATCCCAGAATATGTAGGCAACCACCCTGCAGTTTCTGTTGCTTCGGCGAGTCAACCTCAAGCTTCCTGGCAACAGCCTCCGCTTCCACCTCCGCTGCAACAAGGCCAACAGCCAGAAGGGAGCCAATATGCTCCACACCAAAGGGACTTCAGAGAACAGTCCGAAGCTCGCACAGTCAACAACACTGTACCAGAGTCGAAGCACATCTATTGACAAATATCCTACCTTGATATTAGTCTTTTTCATTCAATTTTATTTTCTGTGTAATAAAGGACATTTTTCAAATTTCATGTAATAGTTTCGTTGTTTGCCACAAGGAAAATATATTTTCTTCACAGGTTTAAGTCGTTAAATCTTAAAGATTTGCGATAACAAGGAGGATCTTCGAATTATCAAAAATTCTTCGAAGTAACAAAAAGTCGTTCTAAGGAACGCAGGGTAAGTTTGCTGAAGTCATAAAAAGCCGTTCCAAAGGGAACGCAGTGTAAGTTTTCTGCTCCAAAGTCGTTCCAAAGGGAATGCAGAGCTTACAGCGAAAAGTCAACGCTGATACCGCCTAAAGTAAAAGGCGAAGTGCGAAAAGTCAACGCGAATACCGCTGAAAGTAAAAGGCGAAGAAGCTCCTAAGGGAGGCTTACAGCGAAAAATAAACGCTGATTCCGCTGAAGTAAAAGGCGAAGAAGCTCCTAAGGGAGGCTTATAGCAAAAAGTCAACTCTGATTCAAAAAGATGTGCGTGTGTCTTCGGAATGTGCGTGTGTCTTCGAAATAAATACCATCTTTCATAGCATAACATCATTACATCATTTCGCATAGCATAAGCATCATACATCATGCTGCATATGGCACAAGAAGGGACACAACATTGATCTTCAGAAGAATGTTTTGAAAAAGGAGAAAATTATGCTAAGTCGTAAGGAGATACACTATTGATCTTCGGAAGTGTAGCTTCGGAAAATATCTTCACGAAGCTTGGATATTATTCATCAGAACACTATGGATATTGTTGTGATAAATAAAAATTCTTCTTCACGAAGCATGAAAAGAAGGGAAGGTGTTTTTTCGTCAAAGACTCAAAAACGGTACGTATAATTTCATGCATCGTAAAGAATTGAACAATAAAAAAAACAGGTATATTATATTTAGAGCTACAAGATGTTACGCATGTTGCATTTCAGAAGTTTTTACAATAGTACTTAATCTTCTCTCAGAACAACTTCCGCAGCTTCGTTCAGAAGCCGGTCAACAACTTCATCCATGATAGCTTCAGCCATCTTTTTAATTTCGTCGTCTCCTTTCGGCTGAGGGCCCGGAGACGCTTTAGCAGGATCTGAAGGAGGACAGGATACGGCTACATTGCTATTACAAATTGCGAACGAAGTTTAAAACTAAAAATTACAATACAATAAAAACCATTAATTAATACCTATTTGCCCTTCGGGCTCTGCACTCTTCTCAGCAGCCTTAGCCACTTCTCTAGCATCGTGAATGCCTTTCTCGCTTTTTTGAACAATTTCTCGAGCCATTTCTCGACCACCATTATCCCAGACATCGGTGAAAAATTTTCCACCAACCATGCTAGCTTCGGCCGAGGGCTCTCTCGCATCTTCAAAGGACAAGGTAGCTTCGGATTGCGCTAAAATCTTCACATGTTCGCAGCCCTTTTTCTCTAAAATGGTGGCAATTCCCCTGGCACCCGAGAAAGCACATATGTCTCCTCGGCTATATAAAATTTCCTCGAAGGCCTCAGCTTCGTGAGTAATCCATTCGATGGGACCTTCGGGGTTGCCTCTTGTAAAGTTCTCTTCGCTCGAGAACGCGCCGACACTGGTGAAGCTAGATTTCAACTTCTTAACACACTCCATAGATTTGTTATAGCATTTTTTCCTGGATGAACGAAGCTCTTCAACAGTTCCCTCTAAATGATTTGCCCATTGGTCGCTAAGTTCTCGCTTCGTTTCTTCAAGTATGCGCTCCTCTCTGGCACTGGCCAGTTGTTTTCGAAGATCTTCAATTTCACGCTTCTGAGCCTCAGCTTGACCTTTAAAAATAGCTTCGTCTTCTTTTATTCTACTTATCAATGAATGCAATATTTTATCTTTTTCGAGACCTTCGTTCCTCAGTTCAATTACTTCGGAACGAAGGTTGCTCAGAGCTATAGCGCACCCTTCGTCTTCGGCATCTTTTTGAGCCCTGAGGGCATTGCTAAGTATAAGGCCCTGCAAAGAGAAATGTGTGTGCGTCAGTAGATTTAAGCAAACGAAAAATTTGGTTTCAACAAAAAATACAAATATCTCATTTTTTGTACCTTTAAGCTATTGTATGCCAGGCTGTCGGCCAATTCGTTTTTTGATAAAACCGAGAGCCCATCTTCTAGAGTTGGGAATCCGAAGCTTCTTGCCATCTCCCGGCAGACAGAGATCTCCTTGCTGTCTGGGAGACAATACAAGAAGTCTTCTTCTCCGTTGCCGTTGAATATTAATGCCCCCTTTGGATACTTCAGTTTTTGGGCATAGAGCTGGGCCTCTTGTTTTTCTTTTTCTGATAATTTTTTCCCCGAAGCATGACGAACAATATAATCAAGGACTTTGGGGGATGCTTCGGGGGCAATAGCACTGATTCCTTCAACAAGAATTGGTTCCGTTATTCTTTCTTCTTTGGTTTCCAAGGATTTTACTTTCGTGGGCTCTAAGGGCCCAGCTTCAGCTTCAGTTTCTTGCTCTGGAGCCTTAGTACCAGAAATTTCAGTTTTCGCTTCGGAAATTGTAACAGTCTTCTTCGGAGTTGTGCTTGAAGACTTAATTGTTTCTAGAACATCTAACACATTAACCATTCTCTTTCTTTTCGGAGTCACCGCTGAACCCTTCTGGATTTTTGTTGTCTCAACATTTGCTGGACTCAAAACTTCTGATATTTTTGATCCTTCAGCCGATCCTTTTGCTTCTTCCATTTTTTCTGACGATGGCGCTTCGGCCACCTCTTTGGTTTCTGATAACAAAATCTTTGGTTCTTCCAATTCTGTTTTTGTTGACGCTTCGGCCACTTCTGCGACTTCTGGCAGCAAGGTTGGCTTGATTGGCTTTTCAGCTTCGGTGGCCAAAGAGGTCTCTCCGGCGAACTCAGGCACCGAGGCTGGTTCAATATAGCGTGGCCGATGAGTGAGGACTTTTATCCTTTTTCTTTTTGGTGCTGGCTCACTAGGAGCATCCGCAGCCTCTTCTTTCGCAGAGGTTGTGTTTTTTCTTTTCTGCCCTCGAATGGGATAACGATAGTCAGGGTAAACGAACCCGATTGCGTCAAACACCCGGTTCAGTCTTTTCTTTTTTCGGCCTCCGAAGGCTGCTGACAATGCAGTATCTTCGGCCTTCGAGTAAGCCCCAAGCAGTTCATCACTTAAATTTTCAATGCTTTTTAGCCAGTCATCATCTGGCTCAACGAATTTATCTCCGAATTTGAAAGTGTACTTCAGTCTGATAAGTCCACCTTCGTCAGCCTCCTTTATGGTTTCTTGCGGCATTTCCCATTTTTCCGCAAGCGGCCATACTCTGAAGGCAATATGCTCCTGGACCAAATCTCTCGTTCCAATAAAAGAACAGATAACTCCGAAGGCTCTCTGGCATTCTTCGGCAACTTCGTTCATTTCAACCTTCGGTTTTCGCAGGCCGAAGCTTTGCCAAATGGGGCGCATAATTATACCTTTGATATCTTCTCGTACTTTCAGGTCATTCTTCACATAAAACCATTCTGTCATCCAGTCGCCGGGCCATCTCTTCCGAAAGGTTGGCACGGGACAGCTTGACCCAGACCGAGAAACGAAACTGTAGCAGCCAAAATTATTGTGATACTGTTCTTTACCCCAAGGTTTTGTCTTGTATGATAATTCGTGTATATTGCAGAAACTTTTCGCATCAGGTTCCAGACCTTGGCTTCTCACGGCCCACACGAAGATATTCAGCCTTATGATTGCTTCGGGGGTAAGTTGGTGAAGATAGACTTCGAATATTTTCAGCACCTCTACGACAAAGCTGCTCAGGGGAAATCGCAGTCCAGCTTTCAAAAAGCTTCGGAACACTACGACTTCATTTTCCTCAGGAGTCGGACAAGTTTTCTCTCCTTCGTCGACCCTCACAATGGATAAGTCCCGGAAATATCTTCCTCTCATGTTGATAAGATGATTTTCCTTGATACCTGATTTGCCAAAAACCGAATGGCTGGGTCGCCAGGGGCGATCTTCGGAGTCTTCACCACCACTATCCACATCATAGTTGTCGCTGTCATCAGTATCTTCAGATAAACCTTCTAAAATCTCTTTAGTGATTTTTTCTGTATTGGTCTTCGACATTGCTATAAGAAACCCCAGATTCTTCTCTTCGGAGAGACTCAGCTTCATCTCGGGAGCAGCCTTCTTATCGTCAGACATCTTCGGAAACGTTAAAAAACTGTTTTCAACTCCGAAGCTTCAAAACTTAAAACGCTAAGCAAATCTTGGTGCGCAAGAGCTAAAAACTGAGTGAGCGAGAGCAGATGGCAAGAGAGTGTTCCAAATGAGCTTGCGGTATGCTCTTATTTATACGCCCAGTGCATTGAAAATTGAAATACCCCGCCTGTCAGTGAATGTTGCTATTCTAGCAAAGGGAAGGTGTTTTTTCGGACCTTCGGCATAAAGCCTTCGTTCATGTCGCAATCTAAATTTATTATTTTAACAAATTAATATTGCGAGGGGCTACTGTTGGGGGCCTTCGGCTTACGAAGGTCCTCAAAAACATGATTTAACAGTATTTCTAGAGTATAATGTGTGAACAGGTATCTTCGAACTCGAGTCGGTATTACAGCAGGAGAAGCCCAAAATAATACGAAGGTTGATACAGCGCCGAAGATGTGAGCGGGAAAGCTTCGGCGTGGTGGCAGAAAATGAAACCGACTTAAAGATGAAAAGGCCATTCAGACCTTGGTGGATTACTATAGAATTATTACCAAATGTAAAGGGCATGAATGTAATTTTGTATGAGCTGTGTCTTGTGCCTATAAATAGGTGAGCAGTATTCCCGTACTGTTCACGCTGATTTGGCATCTGCTTTTGCGTCACACTTGTACTTTCATCTTCTTCCAAGTTGTAAGTACATTTGTAATTCGATGTCATTTCTGTTTCTTCATAATAATAATGTGAAAAATAAGTTGATAATAGTATATAATTGTCTATGTTATCCTTTATATTCCTTATGATTTATTCTTCGTCATCGTATGCTGTATTTATGAAGGTACGTCCTTCATAACATTCGTCCGAAAACTATTATATCCTAATGGAAATAATGCTTCGAAGGACGAAGGACTTTACCGATTAACATTTTCTGTGTTGCCTTGTTCTTAACTCATAGCATTTGAGAACAAGTCCCCAACAATATTGTTTGGAATAAACTCATTTTGTTTACAAATTTATTTTGTATTATATGATCTTTTCTCTCTTCCTTCCCTATTTTCAATTTGGGGTTAATTCCACAACTCAAGTCCTTATTTTATTTCTAGTATTATTATTGTTATGAGTCTCACCATGGATCAAAATATACCAAATTCCAATATTAGTGTAAAGAAATATTTTCCTATTTGTATATTTTATTTTACCTCATTTGTTTGGTATTTCCTTCTCTTTTCTTAAATTCTAAAATTGTACCTTTGGGTTGAATTCCAATTCTCATCTCATTATTATAAACCCCATAGTATTTCTTTTTGACATTTACAAAATTCCAAATTCCCCACTAAGATAAAGTTTAAGAATTCAAATTTAATACCTACTCAAAATTAATCATGACACAATATATATCTATTTATTCTAATTAATTCGTTTGTTTGACAAATGTTTGAATTATGAAACACACTCATATTGTTTTCTTCCTTTTTAGAAAAATAGTATTTTGAATGTGGGATAAGAAGTAAAAGTTACTTCAAGATAAATATCCTTGTAAATAAATGCTTATGGTGCATCATTTAATGATATGCATAATCATTTAGTTGAAATAGAAAACTTTTCTATTACTTATTTTCTAATATAATTCTTGGTTTTCAAAATTCAGTCCTCAACATTCAACTCTCAAGTATAATTTGAGATATCTGAATTTGCTATTTCATTCCTTCATGTATTTATTTTATTATTATTTATTTTTCTTATACAGATTTTGGGCCTTACACCGGCGTTTCTTTGTTGGCCGATTGCATAGAACGACCTTGTTCCTAGCATATTTGGAGAGCAATTGATCAAAAGTATGGTCGGCTTTGACTAGACGACCATGTTGTTACATTGCTTTGCCCCTGGATCCCCTTCTTTGCCTTATGTGGAGGCTGGTGCCTCTATCCATGGGTGGACTGTTTGGCTTGGTTGGCCGGACCGACTGCATGAGCATCGGACCGTTCGGGCGCAGGTGCTGAACAATCCACTATGCTCGCGGCAGGGACCTTTGCTCGACTGTTCGATTGAGTCTGCCCCTCGGTGCCTCCGGACTTGTTAGTCTTTTTGTCTGAAGCTTTCCCAGCAATTCCTCCTTGTGATATATTCAACCTGCAAGGATCACCAATGATGATGTTTTTTCCTCTGCCTTTATCGACCACTTCTGGCCGAACCAAGACCCTTTTGCCTGCTAGCTCTATTGTATTGATAGGAAATGGTTGTGTGTCCACTTGCATCTCCTGAAATCTCAACCGACCCTTATTTATGGCCGATTATATCTGTCTTCAAAAAACGTTACAATCATTGGTGGCATGGGAAAAAAATTATGCCATTTGCAGTAAGCACGTCTTTTCAATTCATCAGGAGAAGGAATAGTATGTGTTAATTTAATGTTGCCATTTTTAACAGTTCATCAAATATTTTATCGCATTTGGCAACATTAAAAGTAAATTTAACTTCTTTTTATCGATTCTTTTGAATCGACTGTAAATAGGAACATGAAGAAGGTTTAGCCTGTGCTGGCCAAACAAGTTCGGTAGTGAATTCATCTGTGGATTCATCGTCCGAATTATCGCACCCTACTAGATGCATCTTATGGCTAGCTGATTTTGATGTTTCTTTACTGTGGCTTTCACAGGTCAAAGCCCGCTGGTGTAAGTGTAGTAACGAAAAAAATTAGGTACTATCCAATTTCTCTTTTAAGTAAGGTCGCAACCCATTGAAGGCCAGCCCTGTTAGCTATTTTTCCACGACATGGATCTGAAAACATCGGTTTCTAGTATCCCGGAACCTCCGGATATAGTCCTTAACCAATTCTTCAGGCCCCTGTCGGATTGAAGCTAAATCAGCTAATTCTAACTCATGTTCTCCTGAGAAAAAGTGTTCATGAAATTTCCGCTCTAACTCTTCCCAAGAGTTAATAGAGGTTAGGTGGCAGAGCTGTGTACCACGCGAATGCGGTATCAGTAAGGGACAACGAGAATAAATGAACACGGTAGGCTTCCCCATCAGCCAATTCTCCTAAGTGTGCTATGAATTGGCTTATATGTTGTGTGTGCTTTTCCCACCTTCACCGAAAAATTTAGAGAAGTCTGGTATCCTAGTCCCCTGTGGATATAGCACGGTGTCGAATCGGTGGCTATAAGGCTTCCGATACGATTGCCCTGTACCTGACACACTAACACCGAGTTTGTCCCTGAACATCCCGGCTACCTCGTCTCTGATCCTCTCTACCATGTCTGGCGACCATCCATTAAGCTTGTGAAAGTCGCCTAGAGGGGGGTGAATAGGCAAATCTGAAATTTACAAACTTTAAGCACAACTACAAGCCGGGGTTAGCGTTAGAAATAAAGTCGAGTTCGAAAGAGAGGGCGAAAACAAATCACAAGCAAATGAAGAGTGTGACATGGTGATTTGTTTTACTGAGGTTCGGTTCTTACAAACCTACTCTCCGTTGAGGTGGCCACAAAGACCGGGTCTCTTTCAACCCTTTCTCTCTCTCAAACGGTCACTTAGACCGAGTGAGCTTCTCTTCTCAATCAATTGGGACACTTAGTCCCCACAAGGACCACCACACAATTGTTGTATCTTGCTTTGATTACAAATGTCTTGGGAATAAGAAATGGGGAAGAAGAAAAGTGATCCAAGCGCAAGAGCTCAAAAGAACATGGCAAAACTCTCTCTTCTAGTCACTAATAGCTTTGAGTGGAATTGGGACTTGGAGAGATTTTGATTCAATCTATTTGTGTCTTGTATTGAATGCACGCTCTTGTATTGAATGTGTTGGCTGAAAACTTGGATGCCTTGAAGTGTGGTGGTTGGGGGGTATTTATAGCCCCAACCACCAAAGTGGCCATTGGGGAAGGCTGTTGTCGAAGGGTGCACCGGACAGTCCGGTGCACCACCGGACACTGTCCGGTGTGCCAGCCACGTCACCCAACCGTTAGGGTTCGACCGTTGGAGTTCTGACATGTGGGGCCACCGGACAGTCCGGTGGTGCACCGGACAGTTACTGTTCACTGTCTGGTGCGCCTTCTGGCGCCTGCTTTGAATTCTGCATGCGCAGTCCGCACTGTTCACTGTTACTGTACACTTTTGCAGACGACCGTTGACGCTATAGCCGTTACTCTGCATGGCACACCGGACAGTCCGGTGCTACACCGGACAGTCCGGTGAATTAATAGCGGAGTGGCATTTCTAGAAACCCGAAGGTGACAAGTTCGGAGTTGATCTCTCTGGTGCACCGGACACTGTCCGGTGGCACACCAGACAGTCCGGTGCGCCAGACCAGGGCTGCCTTCGTTTGGATTTGCTCCTTTCTATTTGAACTCTTTCTTGGACTTTTTATTGGTTTGTGTTGGACCTTTGGTACCTGTAGAACTTAGAATCTAGAGCAAATTAGTTAGTCCAATTATTTGTGTTGGGCAATTCAACCACCAAAATCATTTCAGAAAAGGTTTGAGCCTATTTTCCTTTCAATCTCCCCCCTTTTTGGTGATTTATGCCAACACAAATCAAAGCAAATATACAAGTGCAGAATTGAACTAGTTTGCATAAGGTAAGTGCAAAGGTTAATTGAAATTAAACCAATTTACATTTTCATAAGATATGCATGGATTGCTTTCTTTCTTTTGACATTTTGGACCACGCTTGCACCACTTGTTTTGTTTTTGCAAATGTTTTGGAAATTCTTTTCAAAGTCTTTTGTAAATAGTCAAAGGTAAATGAACAAGATTTCGAGAAGCATTTTCAAGATTTGAAATTTTCTCCCCCTGTTTCAAATGCTTTTCCTTTGACTAAACAAAACTCCCCCTCAATGAAATTCTCCTCCTAGTGTTCAAGAGGGTTTTAGATATTAATTTTGAAAGAGGTCATACCAATTTGAAATTATATCAAATATAAGATACCAATTGAAAAACATTAAAAACTTATTTCAAAAAATTTTGAAATTGGCGTGGTGGTGCGGTCCTTTTGCTTTGGGCTAATACTCTCTCCCCCTTTGGCATTAATCGCCAAAAACAGAGTCTTTAGAGCCCTTTTTTACTTTCTCTCCCCCTTTGGCAAACAATATATGAGTGAAGATTATACCAAATTGGAGAGCGATGCGGAGTGACGACGAAGGGTAAATACGATGGAGTGGAGTGGAAGCCTTGTCTTCGCCGAAGACTCCATTTCCCTTTCAATCTATGACTTAGCATAATATACACTTGAAAACACATTAGTCATAGCACATGAAAGAGATATGATCAAAGGTATATAAAGGAGCTATGTGTGCAAAGTATCAATCAAAATTCCTAGAATCAAGAATGTTGAGCTCATGCCTAAGTTTGGTAAAAGTTTTCTCATCTAATGACTTGGTAAAGATATCGGCTAATTGTTCTTTGGTGCTAACATAAGCAATCTCGATATCCTCCCTTTGTTGGTGATCCCTCAAAAAGTGATACCGAATGGCTATGTGCTTAGTGCGGCTGTGTTCAACGGGATTATCCGTCATGCGGATTGCACTCTCATTATCACATAGGAGAGGGACTTTGGTTAATTTGTAACCATAGTCCCTAAGGGTTTGCCTCATCTAAAGCAATTACGCGCAACAATGGCCTGCGGCAATGTACTCGGCTTTGGTGGTAGAAAGAGCTACTGAATTTAGTTTCTTTGAAACCCAAGACACTAGGGATTTTCCCAAGAACTGACAAGTCCCTGATGTGCTCTTTCTATCAATTTTACACCCTGCCCAATCAGCATCTGAATATCCTATTAAATCAAAAGTGGATCCCTTGTGGTACCAAAGACCAAACTTAGGTGTATGAACTAAATATCTCAAGATTCGTTTTACGGCACTACGGTGAACTTCCTTAGGATCGGCTTGGAATCTTGCACACATGTATATGGAAATCATAATATCCGGTCGAGATGCACATAAATAGAGTAGAGATCCTATCATCGACCGGTATACCTTTTGATCTACGGATTTACCTCCCGTGTCGAGGTCGAGATGCCCATTGGTTCCCATGGGTGTCTTGATGGGCTTGGCATCCTTCATTCCAAACTTGGTGAGTATGTCTTGAATGTACTTAGTTTGGCAGATGAAGATGCCCTCTTGGAGTTGCTTCACTTAAAATCCTAAGAAATACTTCAACTCCCCCATCATAGACATCTCAAATTTTTGAATCATAATCCTACTAAACTCTTCACAAGTAGATTTGTTAGTAGAGCCAAATATGATATCATCAACATAAATTTGGCATACAAACAAATCATTTGCAATAGTTTTAGTAAAAAGAGTAGGATCGACTTTTCCGACTTTGAAGCCATTAGCGATAAAAAAATCTCTTAGGCATTCATACCATGCTCTTGGGGCTTGCTTGAGCCCGTAAAGCATCTTAGAGAGTTTGTAAACATGATTAGGGTACTCACTATCTTCAAAGTCAGGAGGTTGCTCAACATAGACCTCCTCCTTGATTGGTCCATTGAGGAAGGCACTCTTCACGTCCATTTGATAAAGCTTGAAGCCATGGTAAGTAGCATAAGCAAGTAATATACAATTGACTCAAGCCTAGCTACAGGTGCATAGGTTTCACCGAAATCCAAACCTTCGACTTGTGAATATCCCTTGGCCACAAGTCAGGCTTTGTTCCTTGTCACCACACCATGCACTCTTGCTTGTTGTGGAAGACCCATTTGGTTCCTACAACATTTTGATTAGGACGTGGAACTAAATGACATATCTCATTCCTCGTGAAGTTGTTGAGTTTCTCTTGCATTGCCAACACCCAATCTGAATCCCTTATTGTGTCTTCCACCCTGTATGGCTCAATAGAAGACACAAAAGAGTAATGTTCACAGAAATGAGCAACACGAGATCTCGTTGTATTGCTTGGTGGACTCTTGGGTGTGGCGGTCTTGGACCCTCATCATCTTCCTTGTCTTGATCATTAGTATCTCTCCCTTGATCATTGTCCTCCTCTTGAGGTGGCTCTTCTTTTTGATCTTCATGCTCATCATCTTGAGCTTGGTCCTCATCTTGGGTTTGTAGAGATGCTTGAATAGAAGATGAAGGTTGATCTTGTGCTTGTGGAGGCTCTTCAGATTCCTTAGGACACACATCCCCAATGGACATGTTCCTTAGCGCGACGCATGGAGCCTCTTCATCATCTAGCTCATCAAGATCAACTTGCTCTACTTGAGAGCCGTTAGTCTCATCAAACACAATGTTACAAGAAACTTCAACTAGTCCAGTGGACTTGTTAAAGACTCTATATGCCCTTGTGTTGAGTCATAACCAAGTAAAAAGCCTTCTACAGCTTTAGGAGCAAATTTAGACTTTCTACCTTTTTTAACAAGAATAAAGCATTTGCTACCAAAAACTCTAAAATATAAAACATTGGGCTTTTTACCGGTTAGGAGTTCATATAATGTCTTCTTAAGGATTCGGTGAAGGTAGAGACGGTTGATGACGTAGCAAGCGGTGTTGATTGCTTCCGCCCAAAACCGGTCCAAAGTTTTGTACTCATCAAGCATGGTCCTCGCCATGTCAAGTAGAGTTCTATTCTTTCTCTCCACTACACCATTTTGTTGTGGCGTGTAGGGAGAAGAAAACTCATGCTTGATGCCCTCGTCCTCAAGAAAGCCTTCAATTTGAGAGTTCTTTAACTCCGTTCCATTGTCGCTTCTAATCTTTTTGATTCTCAATCCGAACTCATTTTGAGCCCGTCTCAAGAATCACTTCAATGTTTCTTGGGTTTGTGACTTTTCCTGCAAAAAGAACACCCAAGTAAAGCGAGAATAGTCATCCACAATAATAAGACAATACTTACTCCCGCCGATGCTTATGTAAGCGATCGGGCCGAATAGATCCATGTGGAGTAGCTCAAGCGGCCTGTCGGTCGTCGTGATGTTCTTGTGTGGATGATGAACACCAACTTGCTTCCCTGCTTGACATGCGTTACAAACCCTTTCTTTCTCAAAATAAACATTTGTTAGTCCCAAAATGTGTTCTCCCTTTAGAAGCTTATGAAGATTCTTCATCCCAACGTGGGCTAGTCGGCGATGCCAGAGCCAACCCATGTTAGTCTTAGCAATTAAGCAAGTGTCGAGTTCAGCTTTATTAAAATCAACTAAGTATAGCTGACCCTCTAACACTCCCTTGAATGCTACTGAATCATCACTTCTTCTAAAGACAGTAACACCTATATCCGTAAAAAGACAATTGTAGCCCATTTTGCATAATTGAGAAACTTAAAGCCAGTTGTAGTCTAAATAATCTACAAGAAAAACATTGGAAATAGAATGGTCAGGAGATATAGCAATTTTACCAAGTTCTTTGACCAAACCTTAATTTCCATCCCCAAATGTGATAGCTCTTTGGGGATCATGATTTTTCTCGTAGGAGGAGAACATCCTTTTCTCCCCAGTCATGTGATTTGTGCACCCGCTATCAATTATCCAACTTGAGGCCCCGGATGCATAAACCTACAAAACAAATTTAGGTCTTGTTCTTAGGTACCCAAACGGTCTTGGGTCCTTTGACATTAGAAACAAGCACCTTGGGTACCCAAACACAAGTCTTTTAACCCTTGTGTTTGCCCCAACATATTTGGCAACTACTTTGCCTGATTTGTTAGTGAGCACATATGAAGCATCAAAAGTCTTAAATGAAATGTTATGATCATTTGATGCAATAGGAGATTTCTTTTTAGGCAATTTAATATGAGTGGATTGCCTAGAACTAGATGTCTCACTCTTATACATAAAAGCATGATGAGAGCCAGAGTGAGACTTCCTAAAATGAATTTTTCTAATTTTGTGCTCGGGATAACCAGCAGTATAGAAAATGTAACCCTCGTTATCCTGAGCCATGGGAGCTTTGCCCTTAACAAAGTTATACAATTTCTTAGGGGCATTAAGCTTGACATTGTCTCCCTTTTGGAAGCCAATGCCATTCTTAATGCCAGGACGTCTCCCACTATAGAGCATGCTTCTAGCAAATTTAAATTTTTCATTTTCTAAGTCATGCTCATTAATTTTAGCACTAAGTTGAGCTATGTGATCATTTTGTTGTTTAATTAAAGCTAGGTGATCATGAATAGCATCAACATTAATGTCTCTACATCTAGTACAAATAGTAACATGATCAACGCTAGATGTAGAGGGTTTGCATGCAGTTAATTCATCAATCTTAGCATGTAAAATAACATTCTCATTTCTAAGATTGGAAATTTAAACATTGCAAACATTTAAATCTTTAGCCTTAGCAATTAATTTTTCATTCTCAAATTTAAGGCTAGAGAGTGATGCATTCAACTTGTCAATCTTAGTAATCAAACTAGCATTATCATTTCTAAGATTAACAATTGAATCATCACAAACATCTAACTTCTCAACCTTAGCAATTAATTTTGCATTTTCATTTCTAAGGTTTGAGATAATATCATGGCAAGTGCTTAGCTCACTAGTTAATTTTTCACATTTTTCTACTTCCTGAGCATAAGCATTTTTAACCTTAACATGCTTCTTATTTTCTTTAATTAGGAAGTCCTCTTGGCTATCCAAGAGTTCATCCTTCTCATGAATAGCTCCTATCAATTTATTTAATTTTTCTTTTTGTTGCATGTTTAGGTTGGCAAAAAGAGCAAGCAAGTTATCCTCATCACTAGATGTTGCATATTTAGTGGAGGCTCTAGATTTTACCTTTTTGCCGTCTTTTGCCATGAGGCACTTGTGGCCGACGTTGGGGAAGAGAAGACCCTTGTTGACGGCGATGTTGGCGGCGTCCTCGTCGGAGGAGTCGGAGGAGCTCTCGTCGGAGTCCCACTCCCGGCAAACATGGGCATCGCCGCCCTTATTCTTGTAGTATCTCTTCTTCTTCTTCTTTCTCCTCTTGTCGTCGCCCCTGTCATTATCACTTGATAATGGACATTTAGCAATAAAGTGATCGGGCTTACCACATTTGTAGCAAACCTTCTTGAAACGGGACTTGTAGTCACTCCCCTTCCTTTGCTTGAGAATTTGGCGAAAGCTTTTGGTGATTAAAGCCATCTCCTCATTGTCGAGCTTGGAGGCATCGATGGAGAGCCTACTTGACGTAGACTCTTCTTTCTTCTCCTCCGTCGCTTTGAATGCGACGAGCTGCACCTCGGGTGTGGAGGTGGCGCCTCGCTCGATGATTTTTTTGGAGCCTTTGATCATCAATTCAAAGCTCACAAACTTTCCTATAACTTCCTCGGGAGATATTAGCTTATATCAAGGATCACCACGAATTAATTGAACTTGTGTAGGATTAAGAAAAACAAGTGATCTTAGAATAACCTTGACCATTTCATGGTCATCCTATTTTGTGCTCCCGAGGTTGCGCACTTTGTTTACCAAGGTCTTGAGTCGGTTGTACATGGCTTGTGGCTCCTCCCCTTGGTGAAGCATGAAACCACCGAGCTCCCCCTCGATTGTTTCCCACTTGGTGATCTTGGTCACCTCATCTCCTTCGTGCGCGGTCTTGAGCACGTCCCAAATCTCTTTGGCACTCTTCAACCGTTGCACCTTATTATACTCCTCTCGACTTAGAGAGACGAGGAGTATAGTAGTGGCTTGGGAGTTGAAGTGCCGGATTTGGGCAACATCGTCTTAATCATATCCTTCATCCCCTACGGATGGTACATGTACTCCAAACTCAACAACATCTCAAATGCTAGTGTGGAGTGAGTTTAGATGGTGCCTCATTTTATCACTCCACATACAATAATCTTCACCGTCAAAAACTGGTGGTTTGCCTAATGGGACGAAGAGTAATGGAGTATGTTTAGAAATGCGAGGATAGCGTAAGGGGATCTTACTAAACTTCTTACGCTCATGGCGCTTAGAAGTGACGGACGGTGTGTCGGAACCGGAAGTGGATGGCGACGAAGAGTCGGTCTCGTAGTAGACCACTTTCTTCATCTTCTTTTTCTTCTCGCCACTCCGTTGCGACTTTGTTGTGTGAAGGGGATCCCTTCACCTTGTTACCGGACTACCCCGATGGAGCCTTCCCGTGGCTTGTGGCGGGCTTCTCGCCGGTCACCATCTCCTTCTTGGCGTGATCTCCCGACATCACTTCGAGCGGTTAGGCTCTAATGAAGTATCGGGCTCTGATACCAATTGAAAGTCGCCTAGAGGGGGTGAATAGGTAAATCTGAAATTTACAAACTTTAAGCACAACTACAAGCCGGGGTTAGCGTTAGAAATAAAGTCGAGTTCGAAAGAGAGGGCGAAAACAAATCACAAGCAAATGAAGAGTGTGACACGGTGATTTGTTTTACCGAGGTTCGGTTCTTGCAAACCTACTCCCCATTGAGGTGGTCACAAAGACCGGGTCTCTTTCAACCCTTTCCCTCTCTCAAACGGTCACTTAGACCGAGTGAGCTTCTCTTCTCAATCAATTGGGACACTTAGTCCCCACAAGGACCACCACACAATTGGTGTCTCTTGCTTTGATTACAAATGTCTTGGGAATAAGAAATGGGGAAGAAGAAAAGCGATCCAAGCGCAAGAGCTCAAAAGAACACGGCAAAACTCTCTCTTCTAGTCACTAATAGCTTTGAGTGGAATTGGGACTTGGAGAGATTTTGATTCAATCTATTTGTGTCTTGTATTGAATGCACTAGCTCTTGTATTGAATCTGTTAGCTGAAAACTTGGATGCCTTGAAGTGTGGTGGTTGGGGGTATTTATAGCCCCAACCATCAAAGTGGCTGTTGGGGAAGGCTGCTGTCGAAGGGCGCACTGAACAGTTCGGTGCGCCACCGGACACTATCCGGTGCGCCAGCCACGTCACCCAACTGTTAGGGCTCGACCGTTGGAGCTCTGACATGTGGGGCCACCAGACAGTCCGGTGTTGCACCGGACAGTCACTGTTCACTGTCCGATGCGCCTTCTGGCGCCTGCTCTGACTTCTACGCGCGCAGTCCTCACTGTTCACTGTTACTGTACACTTTTGCAGACGACCGTTGGCGCTGTAGCCGTTACTCCGCATGGCACACCGGACAGTCCGGTGAATTATAGCGGAGTGGCATTTCCAGAAACCCGAAGGTGGCAAGTTCGGAGTTGATCTCCCTGGTGCACCGGACAGTCCGGTGCGCTAGACCAAGGCTGCCTTCGGTTGGATTTGCTCCTTCCTATTTGAACCCTTTCTTGGACTTTTTATGGGTTTGTGTTGGACCTTTGGCACGTGTAGAACTTAGAATCTAGAGCAAACTAGTTAGTCCAATTATTTGTGTTGGGCAATTCAACCACCAAAATCATTTTAGAAAAGGTTTGAGTCTATTTCCCTTTCAGTTTGTGGGTGGAAATCTTAGGTTGCCTGACATCACTCTGTCGGCTTTCCTCCCAGGGACGTCTGAGGTGTGTGTTAGGTGTCCTATTAATGTCACCAGCTCCTGCCCTATACCTCTCAGGCTCTCTAGTGGTCGAACAATATTCAGCCATGTGTCCATGAGGTGTTATGGCATGGTTATAATGTGTTGCTGGTGGGGCACCATAATGTTGTTGCGATGAGTGTGGGGACTGAGTGTATTGTGCAGCTCTTGGTTCTGCATATGCATACCCGGATGGTCCGGCATAAGCAGGGATGTCAACGGGGCTGCTCCCCGGCGGGGACTGATCCCCATACCCGTCCCCGTCAAAAATAAAATTCCTCGTTCCCCGTCCCCGTCCCCGCCCGCGGGGAGATTTTTTCCCCGTACCCGTCCCCGTCGGGTATACGGGGACCCAATGGGGAAAAATCCCCGCCGATCTGTTGTTGCTGGAGGAAGCCGAGCAGCACTGCAGCAGCCAGCAGGTGGGCCGTGGGCGCGTGGCCGGCTGGCTGCATCGTCCGCATCACCGCCTGGAAGCAGGCAGCATCAGGGAGCACCGGCACCGGAGCAGGTAGCGCAGTAGCGCACTGCAGCCTGTGGGCGAGTGGTCGTCGGCACCGCGGCAGGAAGTGGAAATGGGGAGCACGAGCACTGCAGGGAGCACTGCAGGGAGCGGAAACGGGGAGCAGCCGAGCAGGGCTGCACGGCGTGGAGAGGCACGGAGCTGAGCGCCCGAGCGCGCTGCGTCTGCGTGCCTGCGGCTGCGGGCGAGCGGCCGGCGGGCGGCGGCGGAAGCGGAAAACGGGGCGCGGAGTCGCACGGAAGCAGGAAGCTAGGGTTAGCGACTTAGCGGTGTTTGGGCCGGGCTGAAGGATCAGGATATTCCACGCGGTATACGCCGAGAGCCCGAGACACTGAATTATGGACCCACCTGTCATATCGGGTCCCCGACGGGTAGCGGGTATGGGCAGCCATAATCCGTACCCGGCCCCGCCATCCCCGATGGGGATTGGTTTTTACCCATTTCTTTCCCCGCGGGGAGTAATTTCTCCCCATCCCCGTCCCCTAATGGATGAATTCCCCGCCGGGATCGGGGAATGGGGCCCCATTGCCATCCCTGGGCATAAGGGGCCGGACGGTCCGCGACCGGGCCGAACGGTCCGAAGGTATATCCGAACTGTCCAACCGTATATGGTGCTGCCTGGGTAGTCTCGTACCCGGACCTTCCGTCGTAAAGGGTTGGAAGGTCCGTTATCGGGCCAAATGGTCCAGGGCCATACTCGAACGGTTCGGCCATATATGGCACGACATGGGCGGACTACGTGGACTCGTGTAGAGTCAGACGGTCTGGCGTAATACACCAGCCGGTTCATGCCATATCCGGACGATCCGGCGTAAGGTATCGGGCGGTCCACGACATATCCAGACAGTCTGGTATAAGGTACCTGACAGTCCGCGACATATCCAGACGGTCCGACATAAGGTACCGGACGGTCCACGACATATCCGGACGGTCCGCGACAGGGCCAAATTGTCCGGTGTTGTACCCGGATGATCCGGCCATGCATGATGCGACCTGAGCAATCTGTGTGCGGGCCTGTGTCAGGTCGGACGGTTCGGCAAAATACAACGGACGGTCTGCGATGTAGCCAGACTGCATGAGATGATGCTCGGACGGTTCGGCCGTGTCCAGAACCTGTCACGTGCCTAGTGGCGGCGGCTGTGATGGTGACACGAACGCGTGCATCGGCATACCATATGATGGCTGGGCCAAGGGTGACCCATTTGTAGCCGATGTGCTTGGTGCGGGTGGCTCTATATTAGACTCACGCGAAGGAAAACTAGGAGCAGTTGATTTCTCATATGAACGTATATGCATTTTAATAGATTCATCTATAAATTGCTTTAACTGATCTCCTCGTTGATCCATGAAAGTCGTAAGACATAGATCTGGAGCACTTACAACAGGACCCTGAAGTTGAGATAGGAGAGATTCCATATCGATCTCCCCTTGACGGATGATCTTCTGGTGGCGATCCACCGTGAAGTGTGACAAGTACTTTTCCGCCGCCTCTTTGCGTCATTCGGAGAGTTTATGCAGCAGTGTCGCCTCCTTGTCGCGTTGTTCGTTCCATTGCCGCATCACCTCCTCATCGCACATCACGAGGTCCCCAAAGGGTCTTTGGTCATCAGCTGGAAGTGCCTCCATGGCCAGCTTGATGATGTTAGTGGTGGAGATCTTGGTGTGATCCTTAGAACCGGACATCTATGGGTCGATTTTTAGCAGATCTAGACACCTAGTCCCCAGCGAAGTCGCCAAAAAGTGTGTTGGCACCGATCAGGGTGCCAAACACGGGAACGGACCGCCTGGCGGGGCTCTCTGCGAAGGTGCGGATGGTCCGCGGCACAGGGCCGGACGGTCCGCGACCTAGCGCAGGAGCGGCTCCTCTGCACACTTCCGAACGGTCCGAGCCTAGGGCCGGATGGTCCGCGATAGCGCAGAGGGTCTTCTTCTCCACGAAGAACCCTAGAACTCGCCCCAGGAGAGATCCCGTCGAGGGGGAGAGTTCCAAAGGGTTGCTCTGGGTCGGCAGGCCGCCCGGTGCTCCTCTAATTGGCGTAGATCCAAGTAGAGATTGTTGTGAAAGAATAAACTAGATCTAATCCTAAGGCTAAGTTACTCCTACTCCTAGGAATTGGGAGAAGGAAAAGGTAAACTGGTAAATAGATTTGATTTGATCGATTGTGGGGGTTTACTCGGTCGTAGCCCTTCATCTATATAAAGGGGGAGGTCTAGATCCGCTACAAGTCGTTTCCCGAGCTAATCTCGGGTTTTAGCTAACAAACGTAGCAAGAATCTCGAAACCCTAATTGGCTCTGTGCGTGCGCGAACCTTCCGCGCTACTGTCGCGGACCATCCGCCCTGCCTATTTTTGTGCTCAATAGAGGCTACGCTAGTGAGGGAAGTGGAGGGCAAGTGAATAGAGTAGAGGGGGTCAGAGCTGTCATAGCGAGCGAGCACAGCACGCGTGGGGAGGTGGTGTATGCTGAACCCCCAGGGATCGAACTCCATAGAACAGTGCCCGCCTAAGGATGCACTAGGAGGAGAGGGAGACAACAAGGGCTCGATCGCTAGGGAGGTGATCACAACACGTGGGAAGACAAGCGGTCCAGGCATGTGACGACCCGCCTGAGGATGTAGCTCGACGCAGTCTCGGAGAAAAGGGTTCCAGGCCGGATGGAAGGACACGAAAGTGCCCCGGACAAGCTGGCCGTCATAAAGTAAGACGCGCATAGTGATCCCGGCGGAACTAGGCGGAGCTAGGAAGGAGGGGGTGCTGGCAGCCAGTACGAAGGTGGGGCCAAAGGGGCTAGGGGCCATGGGAGCAGTGGAAGGTATGGGTGCTGCAGTCAGAGGAGTAGGGGCAAGGACGGATGGGGGTAGGTCGTACGTGGTGGCGCCGTAGGAGTAGGGGATGGGTACCGCCATGGAGGGAGCAGTGCCGCGCCGAGCGCACGGAGGCGAGAGGCAAGGAGAGGACGACCGAGGAACAAGTGAGGCGCAGTCGGCAAGGTCGTAGGCCTAGAGACGATGACCGAGCAGGGAGAGAGCAGCGAGGCGAAGACCACCAGCGAGGTGGCTGGGGGCTGCAACTGCTCCGGCGACGGGCGGTGCCGACGGAGCTGCATAGGGCGGGGAGAGGGCTGCCAGCCGGCGGTATTGCACGGGGCGAGGGCTGCACGGGGCAGGGGCGCGACGGCTGGGATGGATATGTTCAGGGCTGCGCACCAACGGGATGGGACTGCGCGTGCGCTGGCTGGAACGGACCGTGCGCCGTCGGTAGGGACCCGCGAAAGAGACAACGGCAGCATGGAGATGGTCTCGACGGGGCGGATCCGGTGGGTCTGGATGCCCGACGGCGTGGGGAGGCGCGACAGCGCGATGGCCAGCAGGTGGCGCGACTACTGGCTTGACCTGCAGCGCCACGCGCGACCTCTAGCGGGTGGATGGTGACGGCTGGCGTCCTAGCTCCCACACCTGGGAGGGAGGGAAGGGGAGCAGCAACGAGGGAGGAAGGGGAGGGCCGACGACCGGAGAGATGGCCGGGGGTCGGCGGCGGCTGTGGGATGGGGTGGGAGAAGGTAAAACTGGCTCTGGTACCAAGTTGGAATGTGAAACCCTAACCCTAACTAGGGTTGGGATATATATATATATATATATATATATATATATATATATATATATATATATATATATATATATATATATATATATATATATATATATATATATATATATATATATATATATATGTTGGACCAGGCCCATTACACAAGGATGTGACGGTAGTTACAAGGGGCTAACCCCAAAACCTTGATGGGTACTCTAACAAGAATCAACATTGTTGTTGTAAGCAACAAGACTCCTACTCTCATCGAGAGGATGATACTACGAGTTGGGACAATTTTTCGTTTATTTCTCACACACTACTCAAATGTCATACTACATACTAAAGCACAATGTTGTCCTCTAGATGCTATAGTGCAGTCAAAAACTACAGCACAAGGTGTTGATGTCCTAGCTGCTATCCTCCACACCTGCAGTCCTCCACAACGCAGCAAGACTTATGTCCTGCAGTCAAAAAGACTAAGATGTTACTGTTGTTGTCCTTCCCACAGACCACGAGACTCATTCCAACAGTTATATGGTACCCAAAGAACAGTAAAATAAATGTATCACTAGTCATAGTAACAGACATATTAGTAATACTTGGTGCAATACACAAAGTGAATCTAGCCAATGTACACCAACCAAAAGCTCCAAATGTTCTGTGTATAGAACTTGGTGTTGACCTAGTAAAGAATTTAATCGTTCCTTCATATATTAGCAAATTAACTAACGTAAAAATGTGTACTGGACCACAACTATGAAATTGTGACAATAACAAAGAAAAAGAAACATTGCAATGCAAAATATAAAAAAAAACACGACCTGCAGGGGGTAAGATGCAATGCAACATATAGAAAGCAAAATAACTGCTTCAATTCGATTGAGCCCTTCGGATGAAACTACAGTAACTACCCTTCGGATGAAACTACAGTAACTATACGCATAGAAAACTTCATAGTTTAAATAGGAATTCCTTATCATCCAAAAATAAAGAAGAAAAAGAAGCCATTGCAAACAAAAAATATTAAAAGGCTAATCACAAAAATTCTGAATTGTTAACTTGTTAAAATATGCTATGCATATGCTACCACCTTAGTTGTCCAGGATCCTCTCGTGCTATATTAGAAACCGACTCCGTGAAAAGGCGTACATTGAGTCAGGCATGGGAAAATAGAAGTTAGGTGGCAAATATAAAAGGGGCACTAACAATACAAGTTTTGCTGGAACATTTAGTCATATGAGACATGGTTGATAATTCGATTCTGCAGTCGGACGTCCCTGATCAACACCTCTGGAAGCTCTCTTCTTCAGGAACTTATAGCAGCAAGTCGACCTAGGATGCTATGTTTGTTGGAACTATTAAGTTTTCCCCTCGGAAGCTAGTTTGGCAGAGCTGGGCACCATCCAATTACAAGTTCTTCATGTGGCTAGCCACTAACAACCACTGCTGGACCTCTGACAGGTTAGCCAAGAGAGGATTACCTCACCAACTTGCATGTCCCTTTTGTGACCAAGCTGAAGAAACTATACACCACATACATGTGTGCTGGCAAGGGAAGTCTGGACCTGGGTGCTTCAGAAGCTTCATCTTACAACTATAAACCCCCCAGACTCTTCTGGTAGGATCGTTCCTTGGTGGAAAAGGGTTGATAGGGGGCTCCCAAAGAGTCTTCATAAGGGTTTTAACACCCTATTTATTTTGGTTGTTGGGAGCTCTAGAAACATAGAAACGCTGGTATATTCCAAGGAATTCGACCAGCAAGGCAAGCTGTCATCTAATCTATTAGTATTGAGGGGCAGATGTGGTGTTTGGTTGAGGATAGTGGACTCCAAGGCCTCCTCCAACAGGCCTCTGCAGAGTCCTAGCCTTAGTCCTGATCTGCCAGGGTGGTGCGCTTTTTCATGCCTTTAGTTTGTAATCCCCCCTTTTTTCTGTGTTGGGTTATTACCCTGAGGGGCTCCTTTTGCCTCTCAGTGATGTTTATACTTTCTTTCTTAATGAAATGACACGCAGCTCTCCTGCGTTGTTCGAAAAGGTTAGAGATAAAACAGAACAGGACTGTATGAGTCTAGATCATTTAGAGTTGATTAAGATATCGTAACCAAGTAAGATTCCTCTTGTAATAGGTGTCTCCTGCCTGTATAAATATATAGCCTCACCAACCCTAGAGGTCAAGGTAAGCAATTTAATATCCGGGTGTCTTCTTTCAAGGTAATCAGAGCCACCTCCTCCGTCTATTAGCCGACATTCTGACCAAGAGCAAGTTGTCATCAAACTCACTAACAACAAGATCCCATGGCATCATCTAGCTCTGCAGTACTGACGCCTCTCCTAGGGAAAAGCTCAACAAGACCAACTTCGCGCTTGTGGACGTCTGATGTAAATGCAGATAGGCTGCTCAACTAAACTCAATAAAAGATTTTTTGAGATCTTAATCTGCAACGAATACAATTAAGATCGAAGCCTCGAATTAAAACTTAGCCACACTAGTACTACGTTAACTCAATCGCAAGGAAAGGATATGTATGAAACTTTGGGAAAATTAATGAGCAAGAATAGTGTTATACATACATATGTGGAATTCCATGGTGCATGAACTTTCTAGTTTCACATTGTATCTACTCATTTGTCAACTGAGTGTGGATAAGCACTTGTTGTATCTTTTCAGCAACAATCCTGGCAACAACTTCTGGAGAGAACCTCTTTATCATGTCCTCCCTTGCCTTCTTCCCCTTATTCCTTGCCTCATCTCTATCATCAACGACATGTCTCATTAAATCCCTCAGCCGAGCAACTGATGGCTCAGCACATAGGTGGCCCTTGAATGGCCCTTCCGTCACCTCAGTCAGCCTGTCTACATCCAATGGATACCCATTCTCCTCAGTCAGGTACTCTGTTGGACCTGACCAATTAGTCACAATCACAGGCAGTTCCATGGCCATTGCTTCAACCACCGGTCTGCCCCAGCCCTCACCACGGGTTGGCAGCACAAATGCATTTGCAGCTTTGTACAGACTTGGAAGAACAGACTGAGGGACATGCTCATTGATGACCCGGATCTCACCCCATCCTTCCATGGGCATCTCAATTCTGGATTCTACAACAAACCTGCTGATTTTCCCACTGAAGTTTGTGTCAGAGTGGTAGGCATTGATTAGAAGATAGAGTACGACGTCATCAGCTCCAGAGAACTCCTGCAAGAATGCTCTCAGCAGCACATCCCAGCCCTTCCTATGTTCCCATTTGAACACACTAAGAAACACAAAGTCCCTGCGTTTGGAGTCACCATTTTCAAATCTCGAACCTTCAGGCTCCATGACGGACACACCAATCGGCAAAGGAAGAGCCACATGCTTGGCAGGATCAAAGAAATTGGCATCCACAGCCTGCACCACCTTGACAACTTTGGTACGATCCACACCGCTCTTCACAAAGGTTGACACATGGAAATCGGTAGGCACCCATACAGCATCCATCTGGTTGCACCTCTTGACATGCTCGGGCGAGACGCGGTCGGTCTCGAACATCGTCCGGCCAATGACGAACACAGGATCGTCGTACCCGGTGGGAGGGCACGGCAGGGCCTCGTACATCGGCGGGTACCACGCACCAGGCTCGCTGTGGCAGACGACCACGGCACTGGAGAGCTCGCAACGCGCAGAGGCGAGTCTGTACGCCAGGTGCTTAGATCGCTCGGGGAGGCCGAGCCAGAACTCCGGCGAGTCGAGATCGCCGTGGTGCGCTATTGCGAGCGAGAAATTATTTTTCCCAGCGCCAGCGGCGGCGGCGTGCGCGTCAAGCGCGGAGACGTAGGACCATGCCTCGGAGCAGTACCCGCCGCCGGAGGCGAATGGGGCCATCCATAGAACACATGGTGTGCGTACCGCGCCGGTTGCTTCGTAAGCTGCGTCAGGAGGTGGCGAGGAGCGGAGAATGGAGGGCCTTGTTCCAAAGAGAAGGCGGATGAAGCGGCGGGGCAACGGGTTGTTGGATACGCCCAAGAGGAGGGCAACGGCGACGGCTAGGAGTGGCGGCCCCAGGAGGAGGACGGGGCGGCGGGCGTTATGCTTGGGTTCTGGAGGGGGTGTTTGGGTCGGAGCTGAGCCTGGCCCCGTCATGGTGGACGGAAGGAAACCTAGCCCGCGGCGAGCTCAACAATCCTTGGCCGGGCAGATCGGCGGTTGGCAAGCCGCATCGAGGTGAGAGAGAAGGGGGCTTAACTTAAAACTAGGTCAGTGCCCGTGCGTTGCAACGGGATCATATAATAGCTCGAGTGATGGTTTGCCGGACAACAGCGGCAGAGGAGCCATTATAGCTTAGTAAAAACCTTAGTTTACAAGGGTTGGGAGCAGTACAAACTGCTTAGTTCTCGCAACAGTTACCTGCTCTATGTAATAACCTTCCAACAAGGTTTAAAAAAATTGCACAAGCTAAAACTGTACCATCTTTACATATAACGAGCCACATCAAATTATTTGCCAAAGTAAAAACCTTCCAACAAAAGATGGAACGGTAAGGGTCATGACTCATTGTAAGAAAAATAACATAGGCTGACCACCCAAGTAAGCCACGTCAGTCGAACCTGCCTATCATTATTGGCAGATTTGTGGATTCTGAGCAAGAAAAGAAATAAAACAAATTATGAAGAAGAAAAAAACCTCTGTCGCAGCAAGCGATGTGCAGTGCTGAGGCCTTGATATACAGACGCCGTAAGAGGCAAATTTTATCTTTGTCCTTGCACACCGTAAACATGGTACACCGGCAGATTGATCTTAGTAACGGAGCATGTAGGTCCGGCGTCTGAACCAGTTGTAGTCTGGAAGTCCTTGGATCGGTCCCATCGCAGCAATAGCAACATCCTGAAACAAAAAAAAGCAAACAAACTAAATATTGCTTTCTCAAGCCTGATAGGAAATAATTCAAAGAACACGTTTTTGTTTTTTTCCAAACTAAGTTACTGGTGACAGTAGAAGTTTAGCGTTGAAATGCATGCTGAAGAGACATGATTGTCTTCAAATCATCCAATTGATTGGTTGTAAGCATAAGAAGCACAACATGAAACCATACAATAATCCTATCGCTAGAGGTCGATCACAAAAACATCATGATATAATGCTTCACAACAAAAGGGGTGCATCTTAAGCCCAGCGAGAAATCGGGCTAGCTTTTAGAGTTCACCAGAGAAGGAAGCATAAAGATGAAGGTTGTAGGTTGGCAAAAAAAAGTACCTGATCAAAGATGAAGCGGTTTGCAACACGCTTCACAGTGCTTGCATCAACATCATCTATTCTTGCAAAAAGCTCTGGGGTAGGAATTCTTCGTCCATAGGTCAGCAGCTGGAACAGGAGAGGAACGAAAAAAAGTAGGTGCTGATCACTAAAATTTGGTGTAAAATAATTGGTTGGACATCAAAATAATGGAGCAAAATAATACCTGGCGGCCAATGTCATCGACAACAGCAGTTGAACCATCAAGGTGGAGTTGGATTGAGGACTTCAGCTGAAATTGTCATCACAAAGCAATGAAAATGTGAGACCGTCTCCAGCAGTTCACTTATATGGTCACATAAAACACAGTTTTGCACTGTAGATTGCACTATTCGTAGACTGAAGTTTGAATATGAAGGTGGGGATGAGTAAACTGCTGGAGATAGCATGATACTATGCTGAACGTATGCCAGCATATTAATGAAAAAATTATCATCAGGCTATGATTGTCTCTCAAGCCCAAAAGAAAGAGAACACCATACATCAAGCTTTGTAGCATGCAGTGTCTAAGTAAACTGAGATACAATATGGGTATGACAATTTTCTCCCATAACAACTTCAAACATTACCTGATTACGTGCACGGATAACATCTTCCTCCGTAACCCGGTATGACAATTTGCTCATCTCATGCATAATTGCAAAAGCCAAATCATCCAAGCAATCAGCCTGAAAAACAAGTTTGCAAGGTCAAATAAGATCAATGGTCACCAGGAAAAGGTTGACAAATAAGGCATACTATTGCACAAAAGCAACATCACATAGTACCAGCAAAAATTAAGGTTTACAACAGATTAGTGGGAAATAAAACTTGATTCAGCATTGAACTGTGGGATGGGCAAGCTATATTAATAGACAAAAATAAGTCTTCTTAGTTTAACTATTCTGCAGTGGATTTACCAAGTACACACACACACGCATGGGGGCTCAGTATTTCAAATTGAAGTACAAAACAAAACTCCCTCTCTTTATTGTTTACATGGAGAAAAAAGAACCATCATTTTGATATGTAAATAAAGATCAGAAATTCAGAATGAAGCCAACTTTCGTCATCAAAATTCAAAAACTATCAGAGCAATGGCAAACAAAAATGCTAACTCCTGGTTTCAATTGCAACAAGTGTAAGGGGTTAGAATTGTGCCAATAACATTGTTGTCACTAACAGACCCAACTGCAACACCTTGTGTAGCGCTTATATACAAGTTTATGTGAGCTGGGAGAATTTAATAGGAAGAGAAGGCACAACACTAAAAACATACTTAGAGAATGTAGATAGTGTGTATCTAAGGTATGTTTATTTGTCTTACTTTTCGAGGAATTTTAACAAATAAATTAGTTGCGTTTACACATTTCTTTCATGTCTACGGATATGGATGGCATATATAACTACACAATATGTATAGGATAAAATATTATTTCAGGAAATTTATGGATACTTCACCAAAGGTAGAAATACAACAGTAACCTTAGCAACAGCATAGACACCAAAAAGACCAGTGTCCTTGTAATTCATGTTGAATGACATTACACTCTCAGCAATGTCATTGATTGCTGCTTTCTGTACAAGCTCCGAATTGTAAACAGTAAAGCAGGGTAACATAGCAAAGATATGGTCAGTAACAGAATATGGAAAATGAGGATCAGGCCTGTACACACTACACATGATAGCGAAAACAAAGAACAAGACAAAAAGAGTGAACTTACCCCATGTGCTTTCCTCCACCAGCACTCTTGTTCCATGAACCAAGCATTGATTGCATAACCATCAGTGCAACAGAATCAGGATCTACCCATGATGCTCCATTGAAAGCAACAGCAAATTGAGCAAGGGGCATGTCATCGTCAATGATTCGAACCTACCAAGAGAGCATACAATGGTGAAATAATGTGGGTTCATGACAAATAGCACAACTAAGTATAGAGTGAAAATTTGCAGAACCCACCTCAGAACCCGTGATTACACTAACACATGTGTTCTCTAGTTTTAGCAAATGCTATTAAACCTAGAACGTGATTACACTAACACATGTGTGACCAGCTTGCTCGTGGCATTGGTCGCAATTTTAATGCTTTAAGCATCCATGGTGATAAATCACAGGCTGAAAGAGATAATGTTCTCAATCAATTTCGAACTGGCAGGGCTCCAATATTAGTAGCCACAGATGTTGCTGCTCATGGACTTGATATCAAAGATATCAGATGAGGCTTATTTGATTGTGAGATATTAAATCCTTAAAGTATTTTAGTGTCCAACTGTCCAATATTACCTTACTGAACACTGACAAATTTCTGTTGCTCATTTGTATTGCACAATGTGTTTTTTCAGAGTGGTAATTAATTATGACTTCCCAACTGGGATAGAGGACTATGTGCATCGCATAGGGCGTACAGAAACAGCTGGCGTTACTGGAGTCTCGTAGACCTTTTTCTCTAAACAAGAGTGGAAACATGCTGGTGATTTGGTGAAACTCTTGCAAGGTGCCAACCAGCATGTCCCTCCACAGTTGTGTGACATGGCTGCACGCAGTGCTTCTGGAGGTCCAAGAAACCAGGCTGCTGGGATGAGTCGCTGGGATGGGCCTGGTGGTAGTCGTTTTGAACCTGGTGCTGGTGGCTCTGTTGGTTATGGTGGTGTTAGGGAGGGTCCTGGAGGTTTTGGTGGTCGTGAGGGCCCAGGTGGATTTGGTGTCCAAGAAAGCCCAGCCATGTTTGGTGGTCGGGAAGCCGCAACCCAGACAGGCCGGTCACAGGGTTATGACAGAAGAAGTGATGGCAGGAGAATTAGTAGGAGCAGGAGTCGCAGCAGGAGCTGGTCACACAGCAGAAGCCGCAGCAGGAGCTGGAGCCATAGTCGGAGCTGAAGTAGTAGCCGGAGTCGCAGCAGAAGCAAGAGCTGTGACCATGGTTAATAAATAAGACAACAAAAGATGATAGAATAAATCCTACCTATGTAGTGTAACCACTGAATTCTTGGCCAAGAGTCAATGGGGTGGCATCTGGGTATGTGTACGCCCAATTTTAATTATGTCTTTAAACTCAACAGTCTGCACAGTCAGGTTAGCTGATCCTACACATTAGCATTAGCATGTACAAATTGGTATGAAGTGGTCACCAGGCTATGGGTTACCTAATTAACACCTAATTATTAATACGAACTTCAATCAGGAAAAGAATTAAGCGACTCTAATGAACTGCTACAGAACTTGTACAGAGTTAGGAGCCACACTATGTAGTTCTTGTACAAGCAATGCCGAAATATTAAGATCTTTGATGATTTTCTAAATTTCTAATGTTTCAACTTCAAGCTGAATCCCTAATAAGCAGATGGATATAATCAATAGGCACAAATTCACAATAGGATAATATAATATTAATAGGTTATGATATAGTTATACAAAAGGCAATTAACAACTAACAAGCATAGTACAAAAACAGTCATAATATAATTATGGAAGGCATTTGACAAGCATAGTAAAATAATTCCTAAGGAAAGGAGAAGTTAATACTTTCAAATGAAGTGAATCATGCAACTGTTGCAAACTTGGGATAAACCTTGAAAGTATCTCAACGACCGTCGCTATATGCATTACCTGGAAATGTCAACGCCATGAATAATAAACATCTGCAGCAGTAATAGTAATAGTGAAATAAAAATAGTTAAAGCTTACAGTGGGAAATGTATCATTTGAAGATTGTGACCTATTCACATGGTCATTTGGGTGCACATACTTCTGACCGCCCTTGTGTCCAAGGATCTCAGATGCCCTATTTGCAATTACCTGAATTCAGAAAAGAGATCATAAACAATATAGCACAGCTGGCAGAAACATGCTAGGTTCACAATAAAATTCACATGAACATTAGCTTACAGGAAAACTAAATACTATTTTGCATAGAGATTAGAGAATTAGAGATAATCAGCAGAGTGGAGCACAAATGGAGGTTGGTTTAGTTTACCATGTGTTTGGACACTGAAGTTTAACTTTTCACACTTTAGCAGGGACTACCATTCCAAACAACAGCTATACTACTTTAAAATTGACGTTTTATGGAAGATTTGAGGTAAAAAATATTGGATTTGTAGGACACCAACCTCATTGGCATTCATGTTGCTTTGTGTGCCACTGCTAGTTTGCCAGATAACAAGTGGGAAGTGATCATCTAACTTTCCCTCTGCGACCTCCTCAGCTGCCTGTATTATGGCCTTCCCTATTGTTGGATCAAGGCCATAGTCCATATTCACCTTCAAAAGAAAAAGGAAAAGGTATCCATTAATCCATACATAAATGATAGTACTTCCAAGTAGCCTACAAAATACCAAAGTGAAATGTTAGAAGTATATAGAAAAGTTCGAGCTGGCACTAAATAACTGTGTCTAATGTGATCTACAGAGCAATCTGAAATTGATAAAAAAAGTGAGAGCCACTGTGGATTGTAGACGAGGGAAACCATCTGATTATATTACAAGACTTCATTCTCTGAATCAATATGTTCTTGTTCTTGCGGATCTTGCTCGAGAAAAGGTACCACTACTACTATGCTGGAAACTATGACTGTGGCCCTAAACTTCATGTTCATCATCATTTTGTCTTCGTGTGCTTTTACAATTCAATATGAATAGGTAAATACCCGTGCGTTGCAACGGGAAAAAAATAGTGGAACAATAACATATGTAAACCATATATTGTATTGTAAATCAAAATTAAGTTGCCTCTAGAACTTTGTAGTAGTCCTACATCTTTTAAGATATATAGTTAAATACTCGTGTGTTGCTACGATTTCTATATATCATTTAAGTATACTTTATTTAAAAACAAAAACCAAGAGTGATCTTTCATAGATCATTGAAGTTTAGATACAACTTTATTTATAAACAAACTCATGTAAGATTATAAACATCAAGTGTCTTTCTTTGTATGATCTTTGAGTCCGTTTTTGCATGAGCTTACTGGCACAAGGAAAAGAAAATTCAATATCAAACTGATTGAAAGGTATATAATTATCATTAAAATTGAAGTGTGAAACTACCATTGCAATTGAACAAAAGCTCATACTTCAACAAGAAATCCCATGATTTGCTAACAGCATCTTACGTGAAGCTTCAGCAACCATTTGCTTCTTCACCTTCTTTTGGCTCTTCATCCTCTTCAACCTATGAATCAAGAGGGAGGTTACATCAGTCAAATAAATGAAAAGGCCATACAAATTCATAGATCAAAAGAACTGGTATGGTCAAGAGGATAAGCAAGAAGCTTTGTCAAGACTCTACCTCAATAATTCTTGATTTTTCCTACCTGTATATGGGGAAAGACACAAACTGAAAAGTCTGCGAACTCATACTTATCATCAGGCTGTAGAATACATATTAATGTAAGGTTACTATTAAGAAAGAAAAAGCATTTCATGGAATATCACAAGAACATATCAACATACTGTTATGAACAGTCTAATCTAAGTTCCACATGTAAGCATTTTATCAAGACCAGAGTCTCTTCCTTGATGAAATAAGACCTACTGTCAGCCATACCTTCCCACACACATTGATTATCTAATTTTGGACTTTTGGTGGACACCACAACCTACAATTCTGGTTGACAAAATGTCAACTTCAATAATGGTCTAAGCTAGTACAGAACGAGTAAAAACACATTCCATGTAGAATTATTTAAGAAAAAATCATCTAAGAAACATCTCAAACATTCTTTGCAACAAGAAAAGCCAAGTAAAAACCAACACCAAACTGACCAACATGACAACATCTGCTTTAGGGAGTTCAGAAACACGGTGAAGCACTGGATAACGTTCGATGAGCCTTGGAGTTGATTTTAAGTATTTTAATGGCTACCCCGGTGGCATATTGGCGCCTGGCATGTGCTTTGCTTGGGAAAATTCACGATATAGCATGGGAGACTCTGGAAGGGAACCTTATATTGTAGCTCATAACCAACTTCTGGCTCATGCTGCAGCAGTTCAACTGTACAGAGGCGAATACCAAGTACAAATTTCATTTCCTAATTGGTGTTACTTTCAGCAACAAACAAATAAAAAATGTTGTGTAATAAACGTAACAAAATGCATTCCAGTCGTTCGAATTTCAGTAATTAAATAAAAAAAACGTTGTCAAATGCCATATCACATCCTAAAGCAATATCGGTCCTAAAGCGATACATGAGAAAACATGCAATAAGTTATGGCGCGACTGATAGTAGCTCGTCACCAAAACAAACAGGTTAAGCAATTGATGCATAAATAGCAACTGAACTTTCTTTTAAAGTTCCATCTTATTTACCTGAGACGGCAGCAAGGGAAGGAGGTGAGGATTAGCATGAACCAAACATACCTTGTTTTTTGGATAAACTTTCTCCTTGTAGGCTTGTACCATGCTGACCTACAACAAACCGAAATGGCTAATTTTGCAACAATAAACTGAAATAAGTAGCATGCCACTTTGCACATTAAAAATAGTGTGTATACTTTGAAACTTACAAGCAAAAAAAGTTTACTAATGCATAACACAAACATGTTAACTATTACTACTAACAAAAATAGAGATGAAATTCAAACAGTGAAGCAATGTAATGTAGAAGCACAATGTAATAACAAGCCAAGCGGTTAGGCTTGATTCTAGTGCATGCCGCCTATTTTTCCAAATAATAATTGGGAAGAAACAATACTATAATTGTCTAATTCTCTTAAACAATTGCACTGTAGAGATCCCGAACAGATCATAAGCTGCAATAGTATCTTCTACAAGTATCTTGGTGCACGAATCATACTTTAAAACTCAACTAAGTGGCTTGGCATTTATTTTTACACGTGCATACTACATAAATAGTAACCCAAAGAGTTATCTTCAGATGATGCCATGTGAGAGTAGTAAATGGACAACCTATTCAAGTCCTTTCTTGGACAATATTTCTATGTAGAAATGATACACATAAGGGTCCTAAGCTAAAATTGTAGCACAGAAATATATTTGACAGCCAAAGATGGTAACGATGAGCAAATTTGCAAGAACCACAATAGGCTATCAAGAATTCAAGTGAGTTGGGACTATCTGTAAACAAACACAACAACTAATGAAAAAAATAAAATTGTATAACGTGATGGCCCCCTCTTCATCCAAGTCGAAGTCCAAGTCTGTGACGGATGATCTATCATCAACGCTGACCAAGCGGGGCTGCTTCTTGCTCCCTTCCCCTGCCTGTAACACTGAATTATCACCCTGATTCCCATTTCATGTGCAACTGCATTTACCGACCAGGAACACTGGCACGACATGCAGGAACTCTACCAATGTCTTCTATATAATGCTGCATGTTGTGTCGTCACGCAAAGCTGATCCATGGGTCCAACATGTCAAACTGGTGTGCAAAGCTAACAGCTATTGGAGTGGTTAAAGTAATGAGATTTTACACAGCTCACTATACAAGTAGAAAAAGAAATTACTCCCTACCCTATTCTTCCACTCTTTTCTAATTCCTTAGTCCAAAGTGAAGACCTCGATAAGATTTCAAGGCCAATGCAGAGCTACATATTCATGCGAGAACATGGAAATTGTGACGCAAAACTGAATAACAATTCATTAAAAACAATTTTCTGTAATTATGGCTAATGGCAAGAAAACAAGTTGAACCAATCTGTTGTCAGAAAGAAATTCATGACGACAGGCCACGCAAAGTACCTTGCCCATGTAACACTATGTCACCGTGTAAAAAGGGGGGCATGCAAAGATGCTACACAAACAGAACATTATTTAGGTACATTTCAGTAAATGATTTTAGTCGTCCAAATCCATATCTAAATTGCACATGTAATACTGTGTCACCACCTGCAGTAAAAGCTAGATAATTCATCTTCGCAACAAGAACACTGCAAACAGGGAAAATAAGGATAAACACAAAGTGGTTGGTTTCTCACGCATATGGCCTCGTCGTCGCCTCATCGTCGGTTTCAAGCGTGCAGGTCCTCGCCGGAGCTGTGCCTCTGTGGTCAATGCAAGCTGCGGGGGTGGGAGACAGAACAAGGGAGGAAGTTGAGGCTAAGGTTCACGTCAACGAGGGTGTACCCAAACCCAAGCAAGCGCCTGCAAAACAAGCATCCATACCGAGATTAAAGGTGCGGTTGTAGCCCTTGATGAAGCCGAGGATTTTGTCGTCGAAGTCGAAGCCGAGGTTCCAGATGAGGGAGCCGTAGCCGAAGACCCACAACACCATCGTGCAGCCTGTGGCATATCTGATTCCCCTGCGGAAACAGATGGAGAGACGAGAGTCAAAAATCCACCGTCCCAATCCGAACAAACCATGGTCGCCACCGCGAAGACGAGAACCCTCGGGAAAATGAAATCCCAAACACCAAAACCCAATGCGCGCGGGGGAGTATTGAAAGGGAAATGTGCCCTTGGCCCATTTCTAAGTATTTTGGTGATTGAGTGTCAACACAAGTGCTTCAATATGAATCAATGCCCATGGATGAACAAAGTGCAAATCTTCAATAAAGGTATGTTTCTAAGTCTTAGTACATTGGTTTTGTGTACTAATATATTTGTCTAAGTGTTAGAAACAGATAGAAGAAGAGAAGAGAAGACTTGGCTGTGTACAGCCAAGGGGCTGTTTCGGTCTGGGGCACCGGACTGTCCGGTGGTGCACCGGACAGTGTCCGGTGGTGCACCGGACAGTGTCCGGTGCGCCAGGCTCCCTCGGCCGAAGAGCCCGCTCTCGGGTTTTTCTCCGGCGACTTCGGCTAAAATTCACCGGACTGTCCGGTGTGCACCGGACTGTCCGGTGAGCCAACGGTCGGCCGGGCCAACGGTCGGCCGCGCGATCGGCGCGCGACACGTGGCTGAGCCAACGGTCGGAAGGAAGCACCGGACTGTCCAGTGTGCACCGGACTGTCCGGTGCGCCAGATCTGCAACGGTCGGCAACGGTCAGCTTCGCCATTTAAGGAAAGGAATCGGGCACCGGACACTGTCCGGTGTGCACCGGACTGTCCGGTGCGCCCGACGACAGAAGGCAAGGATAGCCTTCCTGATGTGTTCTCAACGGCTCCTAGCTGCCTTGGGGCTATAAAAGGGACCCCTAGGCGCATGGAGGAGATACCCAAGCATTCCTTGAGCACTCTTGATCACTCACACATCAATCTCGCGCACTTGTTCGACATTCTAGTGATTTGAGCTCCGTTCTAGTGTGCTAGTCTTTTGAGCTCAAGTCTGGGTCTTGTGTGTGCGTATTCGCTGTGATCTTTGTGTCGTGTGTGAGTTGCTAACCCCCCCTTGCTCTGTGATTCTCTGTGAACATCTTTTGTAAGGGCGAGAGGCTCCAAGTTGTGGAGATTCCTCGCAAACGGGATTGAGAAAAGAAAAGCAAGAACACCGTGGTATTCAAGTTGATCATTGGATCACTTGAGAGGAGTTGAGTGCAACTCTCGTCCGTTGGGACGCCACAACGTGGAGTAGGCAAGTTTTGTACTTGGCCGAACCACGGGATAACCACCGTGTCATCTCTGTGATTGATTTCTTGTGGTTATTGTGTTTTGACTCCTCTCTAGCCACTTGGCCATAATTGTGCTAACACTTAACAAGTTTTTGTGGCTTAAGTTTTGAAGTTTTACAGGATCACCTATTCACCCCCCCCCCCCTCTAGGTGCTCTCAATTGGTATCAGAGCCGTTCTCTTCAAGAAAGGGACTAACCGCCCGAAGAGATGGATCCTAAGGAGAAGGAGTCCTTCGTCAACGAGCCAAGGGATGACAAGTCCAATGACTCGGGCTCGGGCCACAAGCGAAGAGATGGGAAGAAGAAGAAGACAAGACGCATCAAGGAGATCGTCTACTACGACAGCGATGAGTCCTCTTCTTCCCAAAAGGACGACGACCACGACAAACAAAGGAAACCGGTTAATTCTAACTTTTCTTTTGACTACTCTCGTATTCCGCAAAGTTCAAATTCACATTTGCTTTCCATTCCACTCGGCAAGCCCCCACACTTTGATGGGGAGGACTACGGATTTTGGAGCCACAAAATGCGTAGTCACCTATTCTCTCTCCATCCTAGCATATGGGAGATTGTAGATAGTGGAATGCACTTTAATAGTTCGGATAGTCCTATATTCATTAATGAGCAAATCCATAAGAATGCACAAGCTACTACTGTTCTTCTAGCCTCATTATGCAGGGATGAATATAATAAAGTGAGTGGCTTGGATAACGCCAAGCAAATCTGGGATACCCTCAAGATCTCTCATGAGGGAAATGACGCTACCTTGCTCACCAAAATGGAGTTGGTGGAGGGCGAGCTCGGAAGATTTGCTATGATAAGGGGAGAGGAGCCAACTCAAACATACAACCGGCTCAAAACCCTTGTCAACAAGATAAGGAGCTATGGAAGCACGCGATGGACGGACCACGACGTCGTCCGCCTAATGCTCAGGTCATTTACCGTTCTTGATCCTCATCTCGTGAACAATATTCGTGAGAATCCCAGGTACACGATGATGACGCCCGAAGAAGTACTTGGAAAATTCGTGAGCGGGCGGATGATGATCAAGGAGGCAAGATACGTCGACGACGCGTTGAACGGTCCACTCCACGAGTCTCAACCCATTGCTCTAAAGGCAACAAGGAGCAAGGAGTCGCTACCTAGCAAGGTGGCGCAAGTTGAGGCGACCGGGCTCAATGATGAAGAGATGGCTCTTATCATCAAAAGATTCAAGACGATGCTGAAGGGTCACAAGGGGCAGCCAAGCAAGAACAAGACAAAGGGGAAGCGCTCATGCTTCAAGTGCGGTAAGATTGGTCATTTTATCGCTAACTGCCCCGATAACGACAGTGACCAGGAACAGGGAAACAAAAGGGAAAAGAAGAAGAATTACAAGAAGGCCAAGGGCGAGGCGCATCTCGGCAAGGAGTGGGACTCGAATTGCTCCTCTTCCGACTCCGACAATGAAGGACTCGCCGCCACTGCCTTCAACAAATCGGCTCTCTTCCCCAACGAGCATCACACTTGCCTCATGGCAAGGGAAAAGAAGGTAATCACTCGTAATGCTAATACTTATGATTCTTCTAGTGATGATGAATCTAGTGAGGATGAAATTGATTACTCCAGTTTATTCAAGGGATTGGATAGAACTAAGATAGCTAAGATTAATGAGCTGATTGATGCCTTAAATGAAAAGGATAGAATCTTAGAGAAACAAGAAGACCTTTTATATGAAGAGCATGATAAATTTGTTAGTGCTCAAAATTCACTTGCTCTAGAAGTTAAAAGAAATGGAATACTTTCTTGTGAACTTTCTACTTGTAATGAAACCATTTCTTCTTTAAAAGGTGAAATTAATGTTTTAACTGCTAAACTAGAAGTAGCAAGTAACTCTTGTGTTGAAAATATTACAATTTGCACTAGGTGTAAGGATTTTGATGTTAATGCTTGTAGTGAACACTTAGTTTCAATTTCAAAACTAAATGATGAAATGGCTAGTCTTAATGCTCAACTTAAGACTAGCAAAAGTGATTTTGAAAAACTAAAATTTGCTAGGGATGCCTACACGGTTGGTAGACACCCCTCAATTAAGGATGGACTTGGCTTCAAGAGGGAAGCCAAGAACTTAACAAGCCATAAGGCTCCCATTCCCGCCAAGGAGAAAGGGAAGGCCCCTATGGCTACTAGTGCTAAAAGGAACCATGCCTTTTTGTATCATGATAGAAGACAAACTAGAAATGTAAATAGAAGTTATGATGCTTTTGATTCATATGTTTATGATTCTCATGCCATGTTTGCTCCTAGTTCTTCTTATGTGTATGATAGAAATGTTACTAGGAGAAATGTTGTTCCTAAAAGAAATGTTGTTAGGAAAGTAGTGAATGAACCTTCTACAATTTATTGTGCTTTGAATGCTTCCTTTGCAATTTGTAGAAAGGATAAGAAAATTGTTGCTAGGAAGCTAGGGGCAAAATGCAAGGGAGACAAAACTTGCATTTGGGTCCCTAAGGATATTTGCACTAACCTTGTAGGACCCAACATGAGTTGGGTACCTAAGACCCAAGCCTAAATTTGCCTTGCAGGTTTATGCATCCGGGGGTTCAAGCTGGATTATTGATAGCGGATGCACAAACCATATGACGGGGGAGAAGAAAATGTTCACCTCCTACGTCAAGAATAAGGATTCCCAAGATTCAATCATATTCGGTGATGGGAATCAAGGCAAGGTAAAAGGGTTAGGTAAAATTGCAATTTCTAATGAGCACTCTATCTCTAATGTGTTTTTAGTAGAGTCACTAGGATATAATTTACTATCTGTTAGTCAATTGGGCAATATGGCATATAACTGTCTGTTTACAAATATAGATGTGTCTGTCTTTAGAAGAAGTGATGGTTCACTAGCTTTTAAGGGTGTATTAGACGGCAAACTTTATTTAGTTGATTTTGCAAAAGAAGAGGCCGGTCTAGATGCATGCTTAATAGCTAAGACTAGCATGGGCTGGCTGTGGCATCGCCGCTTAGCACATGTGGGGATGAAGAACCTTCACAAGCTTCTAAAGGGAGAACACGTGATAGGTTTGACTAACGTGCATTTCGAAAAAGATAGACCTTGTGCAGCTTGTCAAGCAGGTAAACAAGTGGGAGGAGCGCATCACAGCAAGAACGTGATGACCACTTCAAGACCCCTGGAGCTGCTGCATATGGACCTCTTCGGACCTGTCGCCTATCTGAGCATAGGAGGGAGTAAGTATGGTTTAGTTATTGTTGATGATTTTTCCCGCTTCACTTGGGTGTTCTTTTTGCAGGATAAGTCTGAAACCCAAGGGACCCTCAAGCGCTTTCTCAGGAGAGCTCAAAATGAGTTTGAGCTCAAGGTGAAGAAGATAAGAAGCGACAACGGGTCCGAGTTCAAGAACCTTCAAGTGGAGGAGTTCCTTGAAGAGGAAGGGATCAAGCACGAGTTCTCCGCTCCCTACACACCACAACAAAATGGTGTGGTAGAGAGGAAGAACAGGACGCTCATCGACATGGCGAGGACGATGCTAGGAGAGTTCAAGACCCCCGAGTGCTTTTGGACGGAAGCCGTGTACACGGCTTGCCACGCCATCAACAGGGTCTACCTTCATCGCCTCCTCAAGAAGACGTCGTATGAGCTACTAACCGGTAACAAACCCAATGTATCTTACTTTCGTGTATTTGGGAGCAAGTGCTACATTCTAGTGAAGAAAGGTAGAAATTCTAAGTTTGCTCCCAAAGCTGTAGAAGGGTTTTTGTTAGGTTATGACTCAAATACAAAGGCGTATAGAGTCTTCAACAAATCATCGGGTTTGGTTGAAGTCTCTAGCGATGTTGTATTTGATGAGACTAATGGCTCTCCAAGAGAGCAAGTTGTTGATTGTAATGATGTAGATGAAGAAGATGTTCCGACGGCCGCTATACGGACCATGGCGATTGGAGAAGTACGGCCACAGGAACAAGATGAACAAGATCAACCTTCTTCCTCAACTATGGTGCATCCCCCAACCGAAGATGACGAACAGGTACCTCAAGTGGAGGCGCTTGATCAAGGGGGAGCACAAGATGATCAAATGATGGAGGAAGAAGCGCAACCGGCACCTCCAACCCAAGTTCGAGCGATGATTCAAAGGGATCATCCCGTCGACCAAATTCTGGGTGACATTAGCAAGGGAGTAACTACTCGGTCTCGATTAGTTAATTTTTGTGAGCATTACTCTTTTGTCTCTTCTATTGAGCCTTTCAGGGTAGAGGAGGCCTTGCTAGATCCGGACTGGGTTTTGGCCATGCAAGAGGAGCTCAACAACTTCAAGCGCAATGAAGTTTGGACGCTGGTGCCTCGTCCGAAGCAAAATGTTGTGGGAACCAAGTGGGTGTTCCGCAACAAACAGGACGAGCACGGGGTGGTGACGAGAAACAAGGCTCGACTTGTGGCAAAAGGTTATGCCCAAGTCACAGGTTTGGATTTCGAGGAGACTTTTGCTCCTGTGGCTAGGCTAGAATCAATTCGTATCTTGCTAGCATATGCCGCTCACCATTCTTTCAGGTTGTACCAAATGGATGTGAAGAGCGCTTTCCTCAACGGGCCAATCAAGGAGGAAGTGTACGTGGAGCAACCCCCTGGCTTCGAGGATGAACGGTACCCCGACCATGTGTGTAAGCTCTCTAAGGCGCTCTATGGACTTAAGCAAGCCCCAAGAGCATGGTATGAATGCCTTAGAGACTTTCTAATTGCTAATGCTTTCAAGGTTGGGAAAGCCGATCCAACTCTTTTTACAAAGACATGTGATGGTGATTTGTTTGTGTGCCAAATTTATGTCGATGACATAATATTTGGTTCTACTAACCAAAAGTCTTGTGAAGAGTTTAGCAGGGTGATGACGCAGAAATTCGAGATGTCGATGATGGGCGAGTTGAACTACTTCCTTGGGTTCCAAGTGAAGCAACTCAAGGACGGCACCTTTATCTCCCAAACGAAGTACACGCAAGATCTGCTAAAGCGGTTTGGGATGAAGGACGCCAAACCCGCAAAGACTCCGATGGGGACCGACGGACACACCGACCTCAACAAAGGAGGTAAGTCCGTTGATCAAAAAGCATACCGGTCAATGATAGGTTCTTTGCTTTACTTATGTGCTAGTAGACCGGATATTATGCTTAGCGTGTGCATGTGTGCTAGATTTCAATCCAATCCTAAGGAGTGTCACTTAGTGGCGGTAAAGCGAATTGTTAGATATTTGGTTGCTACGCCTTGCTTCGGGCTCTGGTATCCAAAGGGGTCTACCTTTGACTTAGTTGGATACTCAGACTCCGACTATGCTGGATGTAAGGTCGATAGGAAGAGTACATCAGGGACGTGCCAATTCTTAGGAAGGTCCCTGGTGTCATGGAACTCTAAGAAACAAACCTCCGTTGCCCTATCCACCGCTGAGGCCGAGTATGTTGCCGCAGGACAGTGTTGCACGCAACTACTTTGGATGAGGCAAACCCTCCGGGACTTTGGCTACAATCTGAGCAAAGTCCCACTCCTATGTGATAATGAGAGTGCTATCCGCATGGCGGAAAATCCTGTTGAACACAGCCGCACAAAGCACATAGACATCCGGCATCACTTTCTGAGAGACCACCAGCAAAAGGGAGACATCGAAGTGTTTCATGTTAACACCGAGAACCAGCTAGCCGATATCTTTACCAAGCCTCTAGATGAGAAGACCTTTTGCAGGCTGCGTAGTGAGCTAAATGTCTTAGATTCGCGGAACCTGGATTGAACTGTAGCATACATGTGTTTATACCTTTGATCATGTTCATTCTGCATTTTGTTGCTTATTGTGGTGCTCAAGTTGTACAAACACTCCCTGGACCTCACAAGTCCGTTGCAAAGTGATGCACATGTTTAGGGGGAGATGCGTTACAACTTGACCCTTTGAGACTAACCATGTGATTGAGTTTGATGATTTAGTCTCGAAGGAGGATTGAAAGGGAAAAGGTGGACTTGGACCATGAAAGGCTTCCACTGCACTCCGATGAGAGGGTAATTACTTCCAAGTTCATCTCATGAACTCTTATTGCCATTTGCTCTTAATTGAAAATTTTGGTGAGGCAATGGGGTTAAAAAGGCCAAGATTGATCCCGTTTCGGTGCTTGATGCCAAAGGGGGAGAAAATAAAGGCCAAAGCAATAAATGGATCAGCTACCACTTGAGAGATTTTGAAAATAGTAGAATAGAGTTTTTGTGAGTTTTTGTTTTGTCAAAAGCTTTTATTGTCTCTTATTGTCTCTATTGTCAAAAGTTGACTTCTTGTGGGGAGAAGTGGTGATTATGGGAAATAGGGGGAGTTTTTGAAATCCTTGATCAATCTCTTTTGGAATGACTCTCGTTTTGCTTCAACATGTGTGTTTGACTTAGAGATAGAGATTTGAGTTTGATTTGCAAAAACAAACCAAGTGGTGGCAAAGGATGATCCATATATGCCAAAATTGAATCAAAACCAAATTGAGTTTTTATTTGAAGTGATTTTGCACTTGTTCTAGTTGCTTTATGTTGTGTTGGCATAAATCACCAAAAAGGGGGAGATTGAAAGGGAAATGTGCCCTTGGCCCATTTCTAAGTATTTTGGTGATTGAGTGTCAACACAAGTGCTTCAATATGAATCAATGCCCATGGATGAACAAAGTGCAAATCTTCAATAAAGGTATGTTTCTAAGTCTTAGTACATTGGTTTTGTGTACTAATATATTTGTCTAAGTGTTAGAAACAGATAGAAGAAGAGAAGAGAAGACTTGGCTGTGTACAGCCAAGGGGCTGTTTCGGTCTGGGGCACCGGACTGTCCGGTGGTGCACCGGACAGTGTCCGGTGGTGCACCGGACAGTGTCCGGTGCGCCAGGCTCCCTCGGCCGAAGAGCCCGCTCTCGGGTTTTTCTCCGGCGACTTCGGCTAAAATTCACCGGACTGTCCGGTGTGCACCGGACTGTCCGGTGAGCCAACGGTCGGCCGGGCCAACGGTCGGCCGCGCGATCGGCGCGCGACACGTGGCTGAGCCAACGGTCGGAAGGAAGCACCGGACTGTCCGGTGTGCACCGGACTGTCCGGTGTGCACCGGACTGTCCGGTGTGCACCGGACTGTCCGGTGCGCCAGATCTGCAACGGTCGGCAACGGTCAGCTTCGCCATTTAAGGAAAGGAATCGGGCACCGGACACTGTCCGGTGTGCACCGGACTGTCCGGTGCGCCCGACGACAGAAGGCAAGGATAGCCTTCCTGATGTGTTCTCAACGGCTCCTAGCTGCCTTGGGGCTATAAAAGGGACCCCTAGGCGCATGGAGGAGATACCCAAGCATTCCTTGAGCACTCTTGATCACTCACACATCAATCTCGCGCACTTGTTCGACATTCTAGTGATTTGAGCTCCGTTCTAGTGTGCTAGTCTTTTGAGCTCAAGTCTGGGTCTTGTGTGTGCGTATTCGCTGTGATCTTTGTGTCGTGTGTGAGTTGCTAACCCCCCCTTGCTCTGTGATTCTCTGTGAACATCTTTTGTAAGGGCGAGAGGCTCCAAGTTGTGGAGATTCCTCGCAAACGGGATTGAGAAAAGAAAAGCAAGAACACCGTGGTATTCAAGTTGATCATTGGATCACTTGAGAGGAGTTGAGTGCAACTCTCGTCCGTTGGGACGCCACAACGTGGAGTAGGCAAGTTTTGTACTTGGCCGAACCACGGGATAACCACCGTGTCATCTCTGTGATTGATTTCTTGTGGTTATTGTGTTTTGACTCCTCTCTAGCCACTTGGCCATAATTGTGCTAACACTTAACAAGTTTTTGTGGCTTAAGTTTTGAAGTTTTACAGGATCACCTATTCACCCCCCCCCTCTAGGTGCTCTCAAGTATGCAGAGCACTCTCCAAATCCGGCCGCCACACCGCGTACCAACCCCACCCAAGAATCCCCGCCCATCAAAGACGGTCGGTTGCAGCAATCACCATTCACCTACCTGGAGGAGGAGAGGGCGGAGGTGGGGCGAGGACGGCAAGAACGACGCGCCAACGGGCACGGGCGGGCGAGCAGGAAGGATCTGAGATTTTGGGGTCCTGTCCCGTTCCCGTCCCGAGCCCCCGCACGGCTCGGTCTTGCTGCCCTCCTCGCCGACTTGCCTGCCTGGGGATGACCCGGATGAGGATCAGGACGGTGGCCTGTGGTTGTCACCGGTGTCGTGGGAGGAGATACGAGGGCAAGGCGACGGCGACAAACTCAAGCGGAAGGGGAGGGGAACGAGGGCTCTTTGCTCGTGTGGGATGGTTGCGAGATGCGGGCTGGCGGCAGAAGGCAGGGTGGGAGAGGCCGTGTGGGATTGGTGGGCAGGATCGAACGGCTAAGATCGCAGAACGGTGAACGGACGGTTGAGATTGCAGGATGGCAGAACGGCAGGCTACCCTTACCGTCTTAATAAGTAGTAGAGATAATGGTCATAATGCTTCAAATTTTAACATTTCATAAATGATCATTAATGGATAATGGTCATAATGCTTCAGATTTTAACATTTCATAAATTCTCATTAATGGATAATGGTCATAATGCTTCAGTTGGGAAGTGATTGTACAAGGAAAATAACTGGTGAATTTTAGATGTGTTTGTACAAGTTAACAATCCTAATATTTTAATATGAACTGCTGCTTCTACAGTTCAGACATGTTTGTACAAGTAAATAAAACAACAATACATAATTTGAACATCAACATTCATCCAACAAAAAAGTTTATTGGAACTACAAGTAAAAAACTGGTTCAGTTCAGATGTGTTTGTACAAGTTAAAAAACACAAGTTGGATGCTCATGGTTTCCAAAAGCGCACGATGAAATCCAGAGCAGTTATTAAATAGACATAAAATAGTAAGCAAGATGTAATGGTAAAGTAAAATATACCATGATTAGAGGTAGGCTCAATGGATAAAAAATGGAATGGTGAATTAAGACGGTTGTTACCTTGCCGACTTAAGTTAGTCGTTTATAAAGGTCGTGTTGAATACAAAGCCTGAGGGTTCCTTTTGACGTCGATCTTTCTATATAGTTGGATTGAAGAGGGAAAGTAATTGCCTGCAACTATCACAGTGAAAAGGTAGTTACTTAAGAACTGAATTTACATATATAGATAGAATGAACAACTGGGATGAGCTGCCCCAAGCATCACATCCTCCATGCCCCCAGCACGTGAGCCAAAAACTCTCCTTTCTTGCCATATGTCAACCTAGGACACCTTTGTGCGTTACTAATATGTTTTTTAGATACACGACAATGTTAACAATCCTTATTACTGATCTACATACAGTCTAGATTCAGAAAATGGACATAACGAACTGAACTAATCACACACAATAAAAATTCTAGATTCGGAAAATGGACATAACGTCGAACTGAACTAATCACACACACTAAAATCCATGAGGTAGAAGTGTGCAAGCATGTGGCAACTAACCGAATCGTTGAGAGCAGTAAGCGTTGAATGTCCTCTTTCATAAACCCCCAACAGTCACATATCAAGGAAGCGGGCAGGCATTACAGCAAGTAGCTGGCAGGACATCACGGACAGTGAACAGGATAAACATGGTGACTAACAGGATTATAGGACCTCACGAAGCTACATGGTCCAGAATCAATTTATGGGAATAACATAGAACCGAACCAATCACACAAACTAAAAAATCACGAGATACAAGCATGTCAACTAACTGAATCGTCGAAAGGAGCAAGGGATGAGTGTCCTCTTGTAGAATCCTCCAACAGTCACCTGTCAAGGAAGGAGACGGGCATTAAAACAGGTCGCCAGCAGGCCAGCACATAGTGAGCAGGAGAAACACAGTGAATAACAGCACCTCATGGATGTACATAGGCCATAATCAGATTATGGGCATAGCGTAGAACTGAACCAATCACACAAACTAAAAATTCACGAGGTACAAGCGTGCAAGCATGTCAACTAACAAAATTGTCGAAAGGAGCAAGGGATGAGTGTCCTCTTGTAGAATCCTCCAATAGTCACATGCCAAGGAAGGAGGCAGGCATTAGAATAAGTAGCTGGCAGGCGAGCAAACACAGAGAACATGTTGAGCATGTTAAATAATATTTAGACCATGTCTACGACCATTCTTCCACCAGTACCTTAGCACAGGAATTGAACTGGTAAAGAAAACTGTAATTTCTCTACTACCTATTAAGGGGCAGGGGGCATCCACAGGCGAGGCCATGCTCCCGCCGCCCCATCCTCCCTGCCCTCGACCCCCAGCTGTGCGATGCCCCCTAGCCTCCGCCCCTGCCATCCGCACTGGTCCGTCCCTCCATCTCAAACTCACACGGTCGCACTGGTCAAAGAAAATCAATGGCATAATTTTGGACATGAATATAGAGTTATTCAGTCAGAATAAACGTAGGACCATTAGCACATGATGTTGAACAAATAGCGACAGTTCTGTTCCAGAAGAAACAAGGTAGTATATGTGACCACCTGAGTTCACATCACCATTACTGAGGAACATAATAACAGCACATATAGATGGAGTATCTCATGATTATAGTAATTTAGCTAATATGTTGCTGTGAAACAAATCATAATTATTGAGATACACGAATCCAAAACTTTGCAATATGTTTGCCCAAGTGCAACATGATAGTCATAAGACTTTGCTAGCATGATCCAGATCATGCTGTATGATAATCGTAAGACTTTGCTAGCTATAATCTAAGCAACTATGCTAGTCATTCATGCTAGGATCAATTTGAATAAACCAAAACTTCAAATACATGCACCCTGGGAGTAAACTAAAACACCAAAAATAGACCTAGGTGTCCCTGCAAGCAAATAAATGAACAGAAAAATGAATTAACACCTTTCAACAAATATCACTTACTAAAGCATAGCCAACAGATTTCAAGGAGATAATTTGATAGTAACAACATCGATGGGATCATGTGCATAAGACCACGTGAGCATCTATGCATACGATGCTAAGATGAGGTCTAACTGTCCAAGTGCATAAAACATTACAGGATGGGTATATGTTATAGACGATAGTCACTGAATAAAGGAAGGCATCAAAATTAAAAGGGCACTTAAGAACACCAGATTATGTGAGTCAAAAGTATCACAATTCGAAGATGGAAAACGTAATGTCACACACGTCCCAAATTCTGCCTTAGGGCAGAAGAACTACAAGCATTGAGTAGAGTGGAGACAAGAGTACAGGATTACCCTACTAATCGCAGAATGATCATATAGAATTAACCAAAAATAAAAACACAACATTACTTCCCAAGGAAAATAGAAACACAAGCACAACGTTCTGGAGGATCTAATTCACAGCAATGCAACAGAATAACTAACAGACCAAATACGCTCTCTAGTGTGACTGAATCTACACAAGAAACAATGATTGGTTTTTTACCCCAATATTGCGAAAATAGATACACACACAATAGATAGGGGAATCTACTCCATTACCCTGTCGTGGTCATCGCAGTCCTGAGTCCTCAGACGTACTTGATCTCTGAGTCGATCAATCCAGTAGCTCGTCCTCGGAGCTGGGTCTCATCTCAGGCACCAAGGAGAACAACATCGTGAGGCTTTGGCGGTGCCACGGCGACAGCGAGGGGCTGGAGCAGGACGGTGCTGCGAGCGTGATGAAGTCGCGAAAGCGGTGGCACATGGAATGGCGGTGCTGGTCGAGGTCAACGCGGCGGACGCTGGTGACGAGGTAGGAGACGTAGGTGGTCGCGGATTCGGGGACGAACGAGGCGGGCGGCTACGGGGCCATCAGCGTGGTCAGCCGCCTCCTCATCCCGGTCCCGTTCGACCAGCCGCCGCCGGATTCGGGGACGAGGTGCTGGCCCGCCAGATCGACGCCGGCAAGGGCGTAGGCCGCCCCGCGGGCGTGCTCATCAACGACAAGGGCGGCAAGGACCTGGAGGCCGTGCCTGCCTTCACCTTCGAGGCCGGCAAAACGTACCGCCTCCGCGTCTGCAACACCGGGATCAAGGCGTCGCTCAACTTCCGCATCCAGCGCAGATCTCACCTACCTTCTAGCCGGGTCGGAGACAGTGAGGAGGGCGTACTCGGAGGCCGCCACCGCGTGGATCTCGGCGATGCGGAGGAGGACGGGTAGGAGACAGCGCCGGACGAGGAGGAGGGCGAGGAGACGGAGCATGGGGGAGGAGACGACGCCGGCGCGGGTGACATCAGGAGACGACGCCGGCGGGATAGAAGATGGAGCAGTGGAGCGGCGGTGGTGGAGCGGCGGTGGCGCTGGGCACTGGAGGCCGCGACCGCGGCTGGAGGCGAGCAAGCGGGTGGCGGCGCAAGGCGAGCAAGCGGGCAGGGGCGCAGCCGCGCAGGGCTAGATGCCGCGGGCGGGGCTAGGGTGTCATGGAGATGGGCCTCGCAGAACACAAATCGGTAGATGGGCCTCACACGGCGTATGTGGCTGTCTTCATTTTTTTCAAGGTAAAATTAGTACCACATTGCCCACCGATTGGTGTTGAAACCTGCTTATATGTCTTTCTGTGCATGTAGTAGTACGATTGTTATCACACGGTGTATGTGTCTTCCTGTGCACGTGACATGTGCAGTAGTTCTATTTTTTGTAAAAAAATGTGTTATGGAATAAACCGGGAGCATGCACGCAGGAGCAAGCGGGCCCTACCTGTCAGAGACTACACGGCAGAACACAAAAAGGCAGGCTACTATTGCTAACTTAATAAGTAGTAGAGATTAAGGTTCACATGTTGTAAAGTAGAATTATTCAAACATCTGGTCGGGTTTGCAACGAGTTAAGATGAGGTCGTGGGCCATTTATCATGCTCATATCTGATCCGTGTCTAGTGTCCGGTCGGCTCGTGTCTCCCTGTTTGACGTGTCAGATCAGGTTTTTCGGGTGGGGTCGAGTTTTGGGTCAAAAATCACAGGTCATACCCGACATGTGAATTATTGCGGGTCAAAAATTATGGCTCATACCGACCCGTTACATTGGTCGGGTCGGATCAGGCCGAGTTTTTTCGGGCGGGTCTGGTCGGGTGGCCCATAATCAGGTTTATTGTAAAGTAATGGTAACGGATAACCTTAAACCATATTTGTTTGTTTATTTAAGTCCAACCATAATAGGATGCCACACATCTGATATCGGCCAATTCAAACTTAGGTGTTGTTTGGTTTATATATTTGTAATGTAAACGTTAACCGATAACGTTAAACCATATTTGTTTAAGTCCAACCGTAATGAGATATGTTGCATTAGAAATTGATATTGTCCTATTCAAAATTGTTATCGCTGTTAATCGTGTGTGAATCATTATTGTTGTCATTTACGTTACATTTTGTGAACCAAATGACATCATTACCGCTAGTACTTGAGTGTGAATCATTACCGTTGTCATTTACGTTACATTTTATGAACCAAAAGGCACCTAAAGACATTTCAGCGATGTATGCTAGTGAGAAGTATTAAATATAGTTTAATTATAAAACTAATTAAACAGATCAGAACTACACGATAAGACGAATCTATTAAACCTAATTAATTCATAATTTGGTCATGGTGATGCTACAGTAAACATTTGCTAATCATGGATTAGTTAGGTTTAATAGATTTGTCTCATCGCTTAGTCTTCAACTGTGCAAAGCTTTATAATTAGATTATATTTAATATCATTTAAACATTCGATATGACATGGGCTAAACTTTACTCCATGGAACCAAACACCTCTAAGGCATGTTTAGGACTACACAATGGCATCTTCAGCTCATCTTTACAAACATACATCTAAATACATCCACCTTTACGAACTCAACTTCATAAAAACGTGAAATTAAGAGAACTTCACAAATTTCTAAAAGCAGCCACATGAATACTTCATGAATTGAAGATTCATATATTCTCATAAAGTTATGAACTCCACCTTTGCCACTAGACAAAATCTCCAATCCTCCTTATGTCCCCAATCGACCCACTCTCTCATCCCTGCACCCCGCCTGACCCAACTAACATAGCCACCGCCTCCCATAGCCAGGACCTCTTGTCTGAAACACTAGCCATCATGGGAGAGGACCAGTAGGCTGTCGGCAAGATGAACGCCATGGATTCCAACTCCCCCATTGCACGGTAGTTCATGAGTTCATCTCCAACCCAGTGGTTCCTCGTCCCCATGTTTGTTGACCACTTATGCCTCTTCGTGTAGGTTTGACCCGTGGCGGCCATGGATGGCGCCACACCTCCCGCTGACAGAGATTGGTGTAGCCATGGCGGATAACCCTTAGCGGGTTGTGGCTCAACCCATGGTATAAGGGACATTTTCCATCAAAATATCACATTTCTAAAGCTAAAGCTAAGTTGCAGTCCAAACACTATCAAAACTCTGCTTCTTCCTATCAAAGTTGCTTTGTGGTGATGTTGATGCAGCTGAAACATTGCCTTAGCAAGGTACTTGAATCCAATCCAAGCTTAATTTGAATTGTTAAGATAAGGTTGAAAAGTTCTAACAACTCATATCTTCCAGATACTTTTCCTGATATAAGAAATTTTAACAAGTGATGCATTTGGATCTTCTCTACCGCTACCAGTCAAGTTATTCGTACTAGGCAAGATTACTCTTGGTAGCCTGGACGAGCGATTTTCACCCACCTACCCTTGCTAGGTGAGAGAGGCTAGCAACAAAACCAAGCTTACCTTCGTACTTGCTCTTGTTCAGATTAAAATCTAAGTGAGGCAAACCTTCAAGTCGTTTGATATGTGTGTTATAAGTGTCAATTGACTCGGCAATTGAATCAAGGAGGATAGACTCAAACATCCCTAGTGTGCGGTAACATGTGCCCTAATTAGGGGCACAAACCACGTCTTGGTTGTGGCCCTTGATCATGTGATGGTGCTATAAAATGAGAGCTAGGCTAGCACAGACGCCAACGCGATCTAAGACCCGAGAAAACCTAGCCACCACAATTCCATAAGGTCCTAGTCACCTTGCGCCTCCCAATGACCAGAAACGCCATAGCCATGGCCACCATGGATCCCCTCCCCCCATGGCTCTGGGATTCGAGGAGCCCCCATTATTCCCACTAATCATGCATAAGGTAACACTAGATGTGGAGGATGATAAGATGGAGGAGGAGGAGGGGTAGTGTAGGACAGGGCGACGCTCACCAACGCGGTCATCAGCACCAGGCAAGAAGGTACATGGCAAATCATACCCTTCATATTAGGTTTAGGACTTCTACCATCATCGAGGTAGAGCTTGAATTGACATTCTAGGATTTTATGACGATCTAGAGGGTCTCAATTTCTATCAATGGACCATCATCGAGGTAGAGCTTGAATTGACATTCTAGGATTTTATGACGATCTAGAGGGTCTCAATTTCTATCAATGGAATCCGAGCCACCCTAAGAACCCTAGTTCACATAATCTGATGTTTAGTGTCAAGAAAGTGTCTCAAATCAAGAATGGGAGGGCTCAGAGTCTTTGTCCTTGCCTTCCCAACCCGATTTAAGAACCCATAAAGGGATTAGAAAAAATAAAGAAGATCAGAAAGGGGATTGAGTGGTATCCCTAACCCAAACACACAAATCAATCAGAAAAGGGTTCGAGTTATGTAACCTTAACCCTAATCCCAAACACAAAGGTAGAAGAAGAAAGATAAGGAGACAAGGGGCTCATGTTAAGTAACCCTAACCCTAATCCCTAGATAAATAGGTGAAAGATGAACAGAAATAGGTTAAGGTATTTAAACCCAACTCAAATCCCCAAATTAACAGAAAGGGGAAGAATAGAGAGATTCAAGTTAGGTAACCCTAGATTCAAAATAAAAAATACCATGGGATTAACTCATCTAGAATGGGGAAAGGGATCAGGGTAACAAAACCTTAACTCTAATCATAGATTAGATGACATAGAGAAGATTAGGGTTCAAACCCTAATCAATTCCCAAAATCAACCATGAATCGGTTGATTCATACATCGGAAGAAGCACACAGAACACAAAACAACACATGTCAAAGGAAAAACTCAAGTGGGTCAAAACCATAACCCTAGAAGGACTCACAATCTTCTAGGTCATAGAACTAGAGAGGGAAAGTGAGTAAAACTCTTCTAGTCAAGCCATAGTCAATGTCAAAGTCATAGGGAGGTCAATCGGCCACTTACCTTGACCACCGACCCACTTACCTCAAGTATCACCCCAACTAAGTCCCCCCGATGGCGGCATACTCATCCAGAATGGATCCCGCTCATTGACGGAGGGCTCCGAGGGAGCGCCATTGTCTGGGGAGTCCTCCACCATCGATGGAGATGGGGGAAGAAGAAAGACAACGAATGTGAGATCGAGAGAGCTCACGATAAGGAAGGAGTCGAATGAGTGTGGCGGAACTGCCCAGATTATTCCAGATTAAGTGCCTTGGTCATGCCTCAAGGGCAACGACGCACACTTAAATTGGAATAAACTGTCAATCCCTCGGATCTAGTCCGATTAAAGCCACTTACCAAGGATCGAGTACCATTTGCTCACACGAAGGTGAGGCACAAAGAAATACAATAAAGCATAATACCACAAATTTAAATAAGTACTTGGAGTTATTACATCATCAAAGTTTTAAAAGTAGTAAACATTGTTCATTGATGCAGCGGAAATTAACTAAGGATAAATAAAGAGTGAAGCGAAGCCTCGTCCATTACTCCTCGTGATCATCACATGCTGAGGCAGCGTTCCACTCGACTGTCCAACCCGGTGGCAAAGTGGACGGCCAAGTCAACCGAGAAACCATATCCTCCTCGAAGTTACCTATAAAAATTATGCCACAAGCAAGGCTAAGTATATTAATACTCATCTAGACTTACCCGGTGTGAGGAGCCTACTCCTCTACCTCTAGACCATGAAGTTGTTTGGCTGAGGGGTTTGGTTTGCCAAAAGCACTAGCTGAGTCTAAATCAAATTTTGGCTTTTCTAGTTTAATAATATTCCTTAAACTAGGTTTCATCCTTCTAAACATACATGGTATCAAGCATTTAGTGCAAACAACACTTTATCTCATGAAAACTCATTTCACTTCTTACTCGATGTAGAAACACGTATCAAGCAGTCTCATTAGCTACGAGAAGCAGATGATTCGAATCAAGTTTAAACCTTGCAAGGGAAACCTAAACACACAACATGTAGGAGCACTCCGTCCCCACACACTTCAACCGTCCCCATCGATTCCCTAGCAACAGAATAGAGCCCACTGTCATTGGCGTATAATGCTCCACTGATCCCGCCCGCTGCCGTGCAGTGACCGCACTTGTACCCACCATAACCGGAATGGGAGACTCTGTCTCATGAACACATGGGGAGGTATATCTGCGGTCAGGTTCACACAGGTATTAGGCTTACCGATTTACCATATTTCTAGGTTTATGCTTAGTACTTTCAAACGCTTGACACACGGTACCACACATTAATCCATATTCCAGTTTCATCTCGTAGACAAGGCATCCCCATGGATCCTTGTCCACATACCATCAAAATTCTAGTATCAAAAGTGGATACAACCAATTCCTGACCTCGCGCGAGTGCTAGAAAAATCACTCGACTTTTACCGAGATCCTGAATTAGCATAGCAACTACTCGACCTAACATACTAGTATCCATCTCAATAGGAATCATGAGTTCATGCAACTAGGGTTTCAAACAACTCCTACACTTAAGTGCACAATACAAGCCAACAAACATTAAGTGCAGTAAAATAGAATATATAAACGATTATGTATAAAACCGGGGCTTGCCTTCAATTGTTAGGGCAGTAGGGAGATCCTCAGTAGCAACCTATGTAGCTAGCTCCTGGGCTTCCTCTTGGTCAGCTCCTTACTTGGGGATGAGCACGTACTCTCCGTCTGCAAGATTGCAATCTATTTAATATGATGCATAAGATGCATGTACATTTATAATATACAGACGATAAATGTGATGCATGGTCGAGTAACACTAGGTTATTTAGGGTTTCTTTTTATTCTATTTTCCCTTAGGCTTTTAATGGTGATTTGACTATGAAGGTTATTTAGAATTCTTCGAAAATTCTGAAAGATTTACAGTAGCTTAACACTGGTTAAATTAGTCTGTTCCAGGAATTTGAGTTCAAAACTAAATGTAACACCCCTGGTTTTACCAGAACTAAAACATGGGCATGGCATCATATGCATTGACATGTCATTATGTTTGTTACACCTAGAATGCGTCCACTAGGCTAAAACTTCAAAACAAGTTGTGATGTGATGACTTGAAGTGCATCTTAACCCTAGAATAGGTACTAAACCAAGGGATAGAGCTATGTGGGTGTGTATGATGACAACTTGAGTTTTGTCTCAAAGGATAGTTGAAATGCTCATAAGAGACTAAATTTGATGGATATGAGTGGCACACAAACCCTAGAACACTCAAAACCCCAATAAGAGCCCTGGAAACCCTAATTTGTGCCCTTAAGGTGATTTTAATTTCCATACACTTTTGGACCAAAGTGCATATATCAAAGTGGTAGAATAGCAAAAACCAAAAAACTTTTACATTTGAAGATTTTCAAGTGTTGTGGAACAAATTGGAGTAATTTGTAAAAGTTCCCAAGGGCACCATGTGGCTTAAACCTTGAAATCAGTGACATTAGGCAAAGTTTGTGCCCTTGTATCTCTTAATCCATGGAGATTTTGCCCCAAGTCATTGCAACAAAATGGTAGAGCTATGTTAGTAGTTCAAGTTTGATTAAGTGACTAAGCCTTGGAACTGTATGGAAATTGGAGAAAAATGGACCTCAAGTTGGGCTGTCAGTCACCACTGAAACTGAAATTCGACTGTCAATAAACTAGGATGAACTTTGAGATCAATTTTGCATAAGATCCAGTGGATGTTTGATCGAGGTTGCTATAACAATATCAAAGTTGGTTTGTAGAAGAACAACTTTGCTACAGACAGATTAGTGGGTTGTTACATAAAAATTTGAGAAAAGAGCTCCTGAACTTGCTCTATCAGAATGACTAAATGGGATCGCGATGGTACAGTGGACTGAACAAGAATCCAGGTTCAGCGCATCTTGCCGCCAGTGAACCCGCGCTGCGATCCACGCCAGCGCTGCGATTCGTGCCCAGTGGTGCGCGGTATCTACGTGAGGTGGAAGATCGCGCGTAGAGGATGAACATGGGGCAATGTACTGCTCAGTCGTCGTACCCACTAGATCGGCAATGTGGCCGCGCGACCACCGCCGTTATGCCCACCATTTACCTCGGTCACGACACGGCTTAGGCCGTTTCACCACGTCGTCGCGGGCCATGAAGACTAAGTAGTGACCGCCGTAAACCTTTGCCCAGTAAATGCCACGATAAGCGACTCCGGTGACTCACCTTTGCTCCGACTGCCAGCTTACCTTTTCCCAAATTCGGAGCCACCGCTTGCAGACGCTATAAATTGAGTGTGTGGCCTGCTCCGTTAGCCTATTATGAAGCTAGGACACCAACTCTCGACCCCGATTAGCCACCATAGACCGCAAATTTGGTTTTCCCCCAAATCGGCCAAAATCACCATCGCGAGGCATCTCACCGTGGCCAGCCGATCTCAGGTCCGTTCATCCCCTTTTGTGCCATGTTTTAGCATCCTTTATTGTTAACTTTGCTTGTCGGACAACCGATTGAGCGCTATCGCATTATGGTATCGAGAACATCATCTCGCCACCGCGAAACACCTCCAAGAGCACGCTCACGTCAACCCACTCTTCCACCCCCACTTGGTCCAAATTAGTGCGTGTACTTGACCTCTAGTGAATCCTTGAAACTCACCCAAGCTTCAATTTAGACACTACCGCGTTTAGTTGCTCGGAACACGCTCACCGGAGCCCTTGCGCCGCCATGGCCGTGAACAAGCATCGATTTGGGTCGAACCCATCCAATTGAGTGACGGCTTTTACTCGGGTAGGCTTGCGCATGATATCCGTAGGTTTATTGTCTCTGGTGCGGGTCGTCGTTGCCAGGAAATCATGACTCTGGCCATGTGCTCGGCGCGGTTCCGTCATGGACCAAGGACCGTGAAGAAATAGAAGTACAAGGGGTTTTGTGCAAACGTTAGTGAGACATGTGAATAGTATGTAGGGATTCTTTACCGGTTTTTCAAATATCCGAGGATCTCTGCGCAAAGTCACCAACGCGGGCGTGGGCGCGCGCGTTTTACCTGGTCGTGGGCTGGTTCGGGCTGGAATGAGCCTAGTCCTGTTCACTGTTTTTCCTTTTCTTTTTGCTGATAGATTAAGAAATGCATAGAAAATAGTACAAAAATGATAAAAATATGAGACCAATTTTGCTAGACTCCTAAAATTATCTAGCATTTAATAAAAATAGTTCTAAGATTTTTATTCAAAACCTAGAATTATGTAGCCTTTAAAGGTGTTCAAACCAAGCCTTTTAGAATTTTAGAAATAATTTAGTAGCTCCAAAAATGGTAAAACTTTTTAGGTAATCTTAGTTTGACGATTAAAGACCTTGGGTGAAGTTTGAAATGATTTGGACATTGTTTGGTCCCAAACCCAATAAACTAGCCTCCTAGGGTTTAATTGCTTAATAGTGATAGACTACTAACTTAGGAAACCCTAGTGATTAATGTGTACCATGAAGGAAAGTTGTATTCCAGATACAACTTAGTATGTTTCTATTATATAACTGCATATTCATAGCATTACATAAGCATTCATGTATATGTACTGTTATGTATAGAAAACGAGGAAGAGACTGTAGTTGAAGAAGAAGTCCCTCAAGCTGAGAATCCACCTGCTAAAAATAACTTCTACTTCGACATCTATGGAACAGACCCAGAACCTCCTGCAACACAAGGCAAGCCCCGGTGCATTTACCCATGCAGTTTTAAACTCTTTATCACTTGAAATGATGCATTAGGTGATAGGAGTTATGTGCTAAACAATTGTTGCACTTCCTTCCTTGGAAACTGATTACCATTCCTTGTTACCTGATTTACTTAAAGTTTTCTAATGCTTAGCTTTGCTTTAGAAAACAAAATGTTTTGTTTTAAAACAAAAGGTGATGCTTCATATGGGATGGGAATTTTACAAAGAAAAGACTAGTGATGGTGAATCCATCATGGCCATGATGGGTTCAACATCTGAAAAGATGTACCTCTACCAGGTACCAAACTTTGGGTTGTAAATGATAAAGACAAGACATGGCGGGTGACTTGCACGAGAAGGAAGTCTCGGTGTAGTGTCTCTGTCTGAGTCGCTTAAGGACCAAACCGATGTAGGCTTGATGATCGAGGACCTTTTAACTAGCCACATGCCTCCTAGGGTTTGGACATTGTTTTGTCCCCAACCCAATAGACTAGCCTCCTAGGGTTTAATTGCTTAATAGTGAAAGACTACTAAATTAGGAAACCCTAGTGATTAGTGTGTACCGTGAAGGAATGTTGTATTCTAGATACAACTTAGTATGTTTCTATTATGTAACTGCATATTCATAGCATTACATAATCATTCATGTATTTGTACTGTTATGTATAGAAAATGAGGAAGAGACTGTAGTTGAAGAAGAAGTTGTCCCGCAAGCTGAGAATCCACCAGCTGAAAATAACTTCTACTTCAACATCTGTGGAACAGACCCAGAACCTCTTGCAACACAAGGCAAGGACTGGTGCATTTACCCCTTTCCTTGCTGTTTTAAACTCTTTATCACTTGAAATGATGCATTAGGTGATAGGAGTTGTGTGCTAAACAATTGCTGCACTTCCTTCCTTGGAAACTGATTACCATTCCTTGTTACCTGATTTACTTAAAGTTTTCTAATGCTTAGCTTTGCTTTAGAAAACGAAATGTTTTGTTTTAAAACAAAAGGTGATGCTTCATATGGGATGGGATTTTTACAAAGAAAAGACTAGTGATGGTGAATCCATCATGGCCATGATGGGTTCAACATCTGAAAAGATGTACCTCTACCAGGTACCAAACTTTGGGTTGTAAATGATAAAGACAAGACCAGGCGGGTGACTTGCACGAGAAGGAAGTCTCGGTGTAGTGTCTCCGTCTGAGTCGCTTAAGGACCGAACCGATGTAGGCTTGATGATCGAGGACCTTTTAACTAGCCACATGCCTCCTAGGGTTTGGACATTGTTTCATCCCAAACCCAATAGACTAGCCTCCTAGGGTTTAATTGCTTAATAGTGATAGACTACTTACTTAGGAAACCCTAGTGATTAGTGTGTACCGTGGAGGAATGTTGTATTCTAGATACAACTTAGTATGTTTCTATTATGTAACTACATATTCATAGCATTACATAATCATTCATGTATTTGTACTGTTATGTATAGAAAACGAGGAAGAGACTGTAGTTGAAGAAGAAGTTGTCCCACAAGCTAAGAATCCACCAGCTGAAAATAACTTCTACTTTGACATCTGTGGAACAGACCCAGAACCTCTTGCAACACAAGGCAAGCCCCGGTGCATTTACCCCTTTCCTTGCAGTTTTAAACTCTTTATCACTTGAAATGATGCATTATGTGATAGGAGTTGTGTGCTAAACAATTGCTGCACTTCCTTCCTTGGAAACTGATTACCATTTCTTGTTACCTGATTTACTTAAAGTTTTCTAATGCTTAGCTTTGCTTTAGAAAACAAAATGTTTTGTTTTAAAACAAAAGGTGATGCTTCATATGGGATGGGAATTTTACAAAGAAAAGACTAGTGATGGTGAATCCATCATGGCCATGATGGGTTCTGTGACACCCCAGTGTCACTCAGGGTTTTTCTCAAATGCCAAACCAAGAACCATTATTTTATGTGAGCCAAAGTAAGCATGTGCATCAAAACAACTTAAGTGATAAAGAATTCACCAAGTATATACTTAAAAGTATCATGATCAAAACAATTGAGTCTTTGAAAAGATAAAAATGTGCAACCCTAATTAAGAACCCTAAGTGAGCCCCATGAGCAAAATTCAAGAAAATGAGAAAAAGGGAATGAAAGGTTTAAAATTATGACTTGAGCCAATTATGAAAATTAAAAAATATTTAATGGGCAACAAGAAAGGTTGAGAAAGCTTAGCCAAAATAACTCAAATAAATCCCCAAATCAACCCTTGATCTATGAACCCTTAGAGAAATTCAGATTTCTGAATTTCTGAATTTCAGACCTCTTCCCAAAGATCATCTGTGTTCTCTGTTTTTCGAACCTCAAAGCCAGGAGATCCAAATATCAAAGTCGTGCCAAATTCCCTTGAACACATCCTGGAAAAGTTTGAACTCAAACCAAATTCATTTGACATGGTTTTGGCGCAGCTTGACCTCGGGACCAGGCATTCTAACACTGGCACCTTGGTGACGCTACAACTCCCTGTCCCTAGCCTAAAACCGCGCGACGTCCATACACAAAAGACAAAGCTTGGTCAGGTGAACAAATCCTTCACAGCAATCTTGCCCAAATTCGCGAAGATTTGCTCCCAATCGGCGCTTGAACAGGGGCAGAGGCAACAAGAACACGTGTTCGACCGTGGCTCACACCCCCGGTTCACGCCCGTTCGCGCACCGCGCCTCCCAGTGCACGCCCGCGCGCACCCGCCGGTCCACGACCGCCCGTGCACCGCGACGCGCCTATAAAGCCTTCCCAGGCGCGCCCCACTTCGCCCCGCACTCACCCTCTCCGGCCAGCCACCTTTCCTTAGCTCCGGCGAGCTCAATTCCGCCCGCCGTTGCCGCCAGAGCTTCGGCCATCGTGGCCAGCCCACTCCAGCCACCCTCAAGCCCAGCCAGTGCTTCGGCTAGCTCCGCCAGTAGCCCGTGAAGCTTGCCAAGCCCTCGGACCCGGCCGGATTTCACCGGAGGCCCGAGATCGACCTCACCGGACTTTGGTCTTCCGCCGCCGCGCGTGGACCGAGCTATCCAGTGAGTCTCTACCCAATTCCTTTCGCTCATATCTTCTCTGGCATCCCGTGGACCTCCCTGACCTATTTGATTGAACTATCTCGCCGTGACAAGGCCGGTCTCCTCGCCGCCGACGAGCATCCCCGCCTGCGCGCGTGGACCGACCGACTCCGGCCATCTCCGACGGCGTTCCGCACACCGTTGTGATCCCCGAGACCTCCCCTTCATCCTCGACCACTTCACCGGAGCAATCTCGCCGCCGGTAAGCCCCTCCGCCCTTTTCTCCGCTGCGGCTACTGTTTAAGGTAGAAGAAGGACCTCGGGTTAGGATTGGTAGAACCCGAGGCGTTTTCTGTAATGTTAGTGACTCATGTGAATAGTAGATTAAGGACTGATTTGCGAGGGAAACTTAGAAAATCGCCAGGGACCCCAGTGCAAAGTGGATTTCCATTTAAATCAATTCTGTTATTCTTTTTAAAATGACCAGGAACTTAGAAAATCCATAACTTGATGAAATCTTAATAAAAAGTTGTCAAACCAATTTTGCTAGCTCCTGAATATTATGATCTATCATTTAAAAATAGTAAACTCCATGCTTTCTGTTCAAAATTTTAAAGTTTAAAATTAAAAACAGAAACCCACTAAACCTTGTTTAATTAAGGAAATTTTGTTTTTCTTCTGTGCTGAACTTAAGAAAATTTGTAGATGTTTAAACCTTATTTAGACACTATTTAAAAATAGTAGGAACCCCAGCATTGAAAAATATGATGTAGTTTTTCATTTAAAGCTAATTTGTCCAAAACTTAGAGAAAATCAGAAAGGCCTTAGAAATTGATGAACAGTGATTAATAATATTTTTTCTAGTTTACTTATGCAACAGAGAACCTAGGAAAAATGCAGAGACCATTAATTTGGACCAGTTTTAAACTAAGATGATTTGTTTAGCCTCATATAGACTGAAAATCAATTATTAGAGTTACCAAACTATAACCAAAATGATTAATAAAAATCTAGTGGACTTATAACCACCAGAGCCCCACTACAAAAATACAGAGCACCTCAGCCCAACTTTTTAAGTAAAGAAAATAAATACAAGGTGATAATAAGGCATTTTTCTAAATAAATCATGAACAACCCCTTTTAATGTGATAATAGGCAACCAAAAATTTGCTAAGCTCATGATGAGGTAAACTACCAGAGAAAAATGCAAACCCATGAAGAAGAAGTAAACCCATACCTTTTGCTAATAATTAAAGAGAAAGACCACTTAATTCAAATAATGCAAACCACCCCTTCCCTTAAGCAAAAAGAAGCCAAACTTCAGAATGATTGCTCTTGCACAAAATACTAACTATGAAAAATAAGAACTCTGTCATTTGATATTTTTCAAATATAGTGGTAGTAGAAAGCACCCATTTGGCTAGAAACTTGAGAAAACCATAGAAAATTTATTAAGAGGTATTAATGCTTAGAAATTTGTATCAAGTCATGTTATAACACCTAAAATCCAGCAAAAATAAGTTTTAGAAAATTACCCACTGTTAAATAGTAGTTGTAGTTCAAAGCACCCCTTCTGCCCCAAAGTTTAATAATTTTGTCCAGAGAAAACTATTCACTTGCTGACCCCCAAATTTTGAGACAGAGAAAGATACACCAGTAACAAGCCACTGTAATTTTTGTGGAATTTTTAGAATTTTATAAAAGCAACTTGTAGTTCAAACCTACTCCAAAACATTAAAGAGAATAAAAGAAAAGAGAAGAAGGAATAAACCTCATCCCAATAAGTCTAACTTGAGAACTTATCATTTATCCCTAAGACTTAAAAGGATTTCAGTGGAACCCCAAAAAAATAAACCTACCACTTACCTTAGCTAAGTCTAACCCAATTTACCAAGTATACCACTAAGGGTTTTACATAAGTAAAGTTAACTTGTTTTAAACTCAAAAGATCCTACACCTTTAAAAGTTGTAATTTCTAAAAGCACATATCATATCATGCATATATCTTACGCATTGCATTCATTAGATTGTAATCTTGTCGACGGAGAGTACGTGCTCATCCCCGAGCAAGGACCTGTCCAAGAGGAGGACCAGGAGCAGGCTTCAGAGGCTGCTATTGAGGATCTCCCCGCAGCCCCAACAATTGAAGGCAAGCCCCGGTTTTATGCATAACCGTATTATTATATGCTACTTTACTACACTTAATGCTTGTAGGATTGTAATGTGCACTTAAGTGTAGGAGTTGCTTGAAACCTCTAGTTGCATGAACTTAGGATTCCTTTTTGAGATGAATACTAGTATGCTAGGTCGAGTAGCTGCTTGCTAATCAGGATCTCGGTAGAAGTCGAGTGATTTTTCTAGCACTCGCGTGAGGTCAGGAATTGATTGTATTCATCTTGATAACGGGATCTATGTTGGTCTATGGATTTGGATCCAGGGAGGATGCCTTGTCCATGAGACGGGAAAAAAAATGAATTAAGGATTAATGTGTGGATACCTGAGTCAAGCTTTTGAACGTACTAAGCACATGCCGGGAAAAATGGTAACCGGTAAACCTAGTACCTGAGTGAAGCCGGGCGTGGACTTTATCCTTCATGCGACCTGAGACTAGGTCTCCCATGCTAGCTATGGTGGGTACAAGTGCGGTCACTGCACGGCGGCAGCCGGGGTCAGTGGAGCATTGTATGCCAAGGCGGTGAGGCCTGGACGCGAACGGGGAATCGATGGGGACGGTTGTCATGTGCGGGGTCGGAGTACCCTGACATGCCGTGTGTTTAGGTTTACCTTGCAAGGTTTAAAACTCGATTCGAATCGTCTGCTTCTCGCAGCTTATGAGACTGCTTGATTCCTTGTACTTCATCGAGTAAGAAGTGAAATGTGGACTACATGAGATAACTTGTTGATTGTACTAATTGATTGTTACCATGTATGCTTAGAAGGAGCAAATCTAGCTAAGTTAATGATGGTAGAAATTGAAAAGCTAAAAAAAATTGATTTTAGAAACAGCTAGTGCTTTTGGCAAACCAAACCCCTCAGCCAAACAGCTGCATAGTCTAGAGGTAGAGGAGTAGACTCCTCACACCGGTTAAGTCTAGCTAAGTATTAGTATACTCAGCCTTGCTTGTGGCACAATTTTTGCAGGTACCATGCAGGATTTGGTTGATGGTGTGACTTGGCCTACCACCCTGCCACCGGGTTGGACGGTCGAGTGGGATGTTGCTCCGGCAGGAGAGGAGCATGAGGAGTAGTGGGCTAGGCCTTGCCCATTTCCTCATTACCGACGACATCGATTATCCGCTGCACTTTATTTTGTGAACTTTATTTGCTACTCAAAAACTCCGATTTATGTAATAACTCAGTACTTAATTTGAGGTTTCCTGTTTTATTGTATTTCTTCTATGACTCACCTTCGAGTGGGATTGTGGAATTTGATCCTGGTTAAGTGGCTCTATCAGACTAGATCTGAGGGACTGACGGGTTATTCCGATTTAAGTGTGATACGACCCCTGGGGCGTGACTTAGGCACTTAAACTGGAATAATTCGGGCGGTTCTGCCACAGCTGGTATCGGAGCAAATTCCACCACAGTGAAGGACAATAAACCATGAATACCAAATTTCAAAATCTAAAACTTGCCTAGAAACTGTTACGGATCGACAGGACTAGACCGCTAGACCTAGGACGAAAGGCCTTAGGCATAGAGGGAGAAATAGGTGGCTAATTAATTAGGCCCTGTGGGCCAATACTTATATTTTAAGGATGCCCTAAAAAGGCACCCTATCTTTCTTTTGAGAGGCAACGTTTCTTCCAGCATGCATGCATTATAAAACCCCAAAGAGGAATGAAAATTTGAGCTAACCCCCTTTCTTTAAAACCATCCGGGCTCTCTTTTTCTTTTTCCTTCCACCATAATCTTTATCTTTGATTCCCTTCCGCAGATGAATTCACCCACCCCCGCCAGTGGAGGAGACTCTCGTTTCAGTTCTGACTTCCTTTCTCGCGATGGCTTTCCTTCCATCTTGTGGGAAGTGCTTAACTCCGCCGGTTACCCTACGCCCCCTTTGTACACGGTGCAGTTGTATGAGGAGCATCGGGTACCTCGTTGTCGGGTCTGGCTGACTTTGGAGGCTCATCCCCTTCAGCCGGGTTGGCGTTCTCTTGACTCTGAGACGATTGGACTCAGGACGGACGACACCGTTGAGGCAGCGGCCATGAAGACTCTAACGACTTTCTGTGGCTACCATCCCCTGGAGATGGTGATGCACCCCTTGGGACTCTTCCCTGCTGAGAAGAAGGATGATCCCATGTGGTGTAACCGCGTGAGCCATGTGAAGGATGTGTGGGCAATGTATCCTGACTTGGTTGGGAGGGTCACTGTTCAGTGCATGAGTGCGCTGTACCGCCTTCAGGCCCTTCAGAGCGATGCTATGACACTTCTTGCTAACACCGCTCAGGCTGCCAAGCTCACTCTCGACAGTCGGGAAGATTTTGTGGTCGACCTATCCACAGAGTTGGTGGAGAAGGATCTGCAGGTGGAAAGGCTGAGCCAGCGTATTACCACCCTGGAGCAGCAAGTGGAGATCCGAGACAACACTATTGATGTCTTGGAGAACCAGCTTCACGATGTGTAGAGGGAACTCGAGGAAGCCAATGACCACTTGGACATGCACCACCTGGAGATGGAGGCCAATGAAGCAGGAAGCGAGGGAGAAGAGGCTCCCGAGGAGCTAGGACCAGCCCCTGGTGCCAATGGGACTACCTCCGCGATGCCTCCTTCACCCGTATCCAGTGTCGCTTCTACCGCTCAGGGTTAAGCAGTCGCTTTGACATTTTTAGGCGGATAGAAACCTATGCGAGCTTAGTAGTATCACATTTTGGACTAGGCTTATGGGTACTTTCCCCTGATCGATGTAACCCTGTAAACTTTTGAAATCTGTGGGATCTTTGTCACCATGTTATCTTCATTTTGAACCTAATATTATGATTATGGCATTTTTCCTTCCATATGAGATGATATCTTGTCGTTCGAAACTGTGAGTTGGGATAACGATGGCGACAATCTCTGTTTTCAGATGGCAGCTAGGCAGCGTCGCGGGCAGAACGAGCAAGCTCCCCCGCCACCTCCCCCAGCTCCCACACTGCAGGAGCTGATGGCCCAGCAGAATGAGATTCTGCGACAGCTCTTGCAGCGCCAGCCCCACCAACAGCATCATGGTGGAGGCCAGCATCAGCGACCTCCGGCTATGGCAACATACCAGGAGTTTCTGAGCATGCAGCCGCCCTTGTTCACCAAGGCAGAGGATCCGTTGCACGCCGACGTGTGGCTCCGCGTCGTCGAGTCCAAGTTTCCCCTCCTCATAGGAGACTGCCCTGATGAGACCAAGGCTCGCTTCCCCGCACAGCAGCTTCGCGGCCCTGCTCGGACTTGGTGGGACCACTTCCGTGCTATGCTCCCCGCTGATCGTGAGGTATCTTGGGAGGAATTCAAGACTGCCTTCAGAGGACACCACATCCCAGCTGGCATTCTTGATCAGAAGTTGAATGAATTTCTGGCCCTTAATCAAGGAACCCGCACGGTACTGCAGTATGCACAAGCCTTCAACGACTTATGCCAGTATGCAGGGTATCATGCTGATTCTGATGAAAAGAAGAAGGATCGCTTCCGCAGGGGTCTCAATACCAAGCTGCGGGAACGACTCAACACTGTCCGGGCTGATAGCTTCAATGAGTTGGTCAACATGGCCATCTCCCAGGAAGATTGCATTGTTGCTCACCGGGCAGAGAAGAAGAGAAAGGCACCAATGGCAGCACCATCCGCTCAGGCTCAGAGGTTCCGGATTGTTTCTCACAATCAAAGCAGGGGTTTTCAGCAGCAGGCAAGCAGATGGGTGATCAGACCACCTTAGCAGCAGCAGCAGCCGGCACCCAACCGCTATCCAGCTCCCGCCCCAAGGAACAATCAGCCTCCGCAACAGCAGCAGTTCCGCCAGGGCAATGGGAACAAGTGTTTCACTTGTGGCAACGTGGGCCACTATGCCAAGAATTGTCCCAGGAACCAGCAGAGGCAGATGCCAGCACCAAATCAAGACAAGGGAAGAAAGCAGAAGGTGCAAGTCAGGCAAGGGAAGCTCAACTTCACTGCTCTAGAGGAAGTGCCAGAAGGAGCTCCTATCATGACCGGTATCTTTTCAGTTTATAATCAACCTGCTTTAATTCTGTTTGATTCTGGTGCATCTCATAGTTTCATTAGCCAAAAGTTCAGTGCTAAATGCAAACTGCCATTCTCTCACTCAAAAGGGTCATTCATGATAGTCACACCTGGGGGTAAAATTGCAACAAATCAATTAAACCAAAGTGTGCCTATTCAACTGGGAAGCCACATTATCAAAACCACTCTTCTTGTGTTGGGATTGGAAAATGTGGACATTATTCTAGGGGCAAATTGGATGACCTTGCACCAAGTTGTGCTTGATGTAGCCAGTCGTACCGTGGAAGTTAATTCTCCTTTCTGCGGGAATTTCACTTTGATTCTGCCTAGTCAGGGCTCTTCTCAGTCATGTGCTTTCTCTATGACGGAGTTACCCCTGAAGAAGATCCCAGTGGTCTGTGAGTATGCATATGTCTTTCCTGATGAATTGCCAGGGATGCCACCGGACTGGGATATTGAATTCGCCATCGAGTTGCAACCGGGAACGGTCCCAATTTCCAAGAGGCCCTACCGAATGCCACCCGCTGAGTTGGCAGAGTTGAAGAAGCAATTGCAAGAGTTGATGGATAAGGGTTTTATTCGCCCAAGCACTTCGCCTTGGGGATGTCCAGCACTGTTTGTGAAGAAGAAGGATGAAAGCTTGAGGCTGTGTATAGATTACCGCCCTCTTAATGCGGTAACTATCAAGAACAAGTATCCTTTGCCTCGTATTGATGTTCTCTTTGACCAGTTGGTCGGGGCCAAGGTGTTTTCCAAGATAGACCTTCGCTCTGGCTACCATCAGATCAAAATACGAGCAAGTGATATTCCGAAGACGACATTCTCAACCAGATATGGGCTATATGAATTCTTGGTGATGTCATTCGGGCTGACAAATGCACCAGCATATTTCATGTATCTGATGAATTCTGTTTTCATGCCGGAATTGGACAAGTTCGTGGTGGTTTTCATCGATGACATTCTGGTGTACTCAAAGAACGAAGAAGAACATGTCGGGCATTTGCATGTAGTGCTTCAACGTCTGCGAGAGCACCACCTTTATGCCAAGTTATCCAAGTGTGATTTTTGGCTGAAGGAAATCAAATTCTTGGGTCACACTATCTCTCAGGATGGAATAACTGTTGATCCTGATAAAGTGCAAGATGTGATGAACTGGAGACCACCAACAACTGTTCGCCAGATTCGGAGTTTTCTGGGATTAGCTGGTTATTACCGAAGATTTATTCCAGACTTCTCTCGAATTGCGAAGCCTATCACTGAGTTGCTGAAGAAAGAGGTCAAATTTGTGTGGAGTTAGAAGTGCGAAGATGCCTTCCATGCATTAAGGCAGCATCTGACCACAGCACCAGTATTAGCGCAACCCGACAGCAGCAAGCCTTTTGATGTATATTGTGATGCCTCTGGCACCGGACTAGGTTGTGTCTTGATGCAAGACAACCGAGTCATTGCTTATGCCTCAAGAGCACTCAGGCCTCATGAGCAAAATTATCCCACTCATGACCTTGAGTTAGCAGCAGTGGTTCATGCATTGAAGATGTGGAGGCACTATCTAATGGGAACCCACTGCAACATCTTCACTGATCATAAGAGCCTTAAGTACATTTTTACTCAGGCTGATCTCAACATGAGGCAGAGAAGATGGCTAGAGCTGATCAAGGATTATGACCTGGAGGTACATTATCACCCAGGGAAAGCTAATGTGGTAGCAGATGCCTTGAGTCGGAAGTTGCAATGCAATTGTGTTCTGATGGATTCTCGCATTAACACCTTGTGTGATGAGTTGAGCAAGATGCAAATTGAAGTGATTCCTTCTGGTTCTTTGTCTCAAATTTCTGTTGAGCCAGCTTTGCAAGACCAGATTATCATGGCCCAGCTCAGTGACAAGGGAGTGCAGATTATCAAGAAGAATCTCCATCAGAAGGTTGAGAAGTATAATTGTTTCCGCCAGGATGAGAAAGGTGTGTTATGGTTCAAAAGCAGATCGGTGATTCCTAAGGACCAGGAGCTCAAGAGGAAAATTTTGGATGAGGCTCATCTCTCCAAATTCTCTATGCATCCGGGAAGCACCAAGATGTACCATGATTTGAAGCTTTTGTACTGGTGGACCAGAATGAAGAGGGAGATAGCCCAGTATGTATCAGAGTGTGACACCTGTCAGAGGATAAAGGCAAGCCACTTGAAGTCCGCTGGAGCCTTGCAACCACTGTCCGTACCTTCATGGAAGTGGGACGACATCAGCATGGATTTCATTGTGGGTCTGCCCAACACCTCTCGTCATCATGATTCAATTTGGGTTATTGTGGACCGATTGACGAAAGTGGCACATTTTCTTCCTGTGCACACCACTGATAAGGCTCAGAAATATACAGAATTGTATATTGACAGGATCGTGTGTTTGCACGGATTACCTCGGACCATTGTTTCTGACCGAGGAGCCCAATTTGTTGCCAGATTTTGGGAACAATTGCAAGAGTCTTTGGGAACCAAGCTAATCAGGAGTTCAGCTTACCACCCACAGACTGATGGTTAGACGGAAAGGGTAAACCAGATTCTGGAGGATATGCTGAGAGCTTGTGCGATCGATTGTGGCAAGAACTGGGATAAGCACCTCTCCTTGGTAGAGTTTGCTTATAACAATAGTTATCAATCCAGCCTAAAGATGGCACCTTTTGAAGCTCTCTAAGGAAGAAGGTGCAGGACACCACTCAATTGGTCTCAACCTGGTGAAAGAGAAGTTTTTGGACCTGATTTAGTGACTGAAGCCGAAAGGAAGGTCAAGCTAATCAGGAAGAATCTAGAAGCTGCTCAGGCCAGGCAAAAGAGCTATCATGATAGAAGAAGGAAACCTCTCCAGTTCGAGGTGGGAAGTTTCGTATACCTCAAGGTATCACCCACCAAGGGAGTGCAGAGGTTTGGGATCAAAGGCAAGCTAGCCCCTCGTTACATTGGACCTTATGAGATCATCGAAGCATGTGGACCCGTGGCATACAAGCTGAAGTTACCTTCAAAGATGTCTGCCATTCACAGTGTATTCCATGTATCTCAGCTGAAGAAGTGTGTTCGATTGCCGACCGAGATCATAGCAGAACCAGAATTGGAGATAGAGCCAGATCTATCGTACCAAGAGTACCCCTCTAAGATTCTGGATTGCAAGGAAAGATCAACTCGGGCTAAATCGATCAAGATGTTCAAGGTCCAGTGGAGTAATCACTCAGAGGAGGAAGCTACTTGGGAAACCGAGGAATTCCGGAGATCCAACTTTCCCGATTACCTACCTAAGGAAGCTGGTACGTAATCACACCCCCAACCCCTCCTCCTGCCTTTCGAATCTAATTATCAAAAATATGATCTCAATTCAGAATGAAGAAACTATAAAGTAAAACTTAAAAGGACTTCCTTCTGAAGTTGCAAAGAGAATGACATTCGAAGAGCAGTTTTGCCCTAATAATAACAATCATCACCCCTTTTTCCTATCAGTCTCACCCTTCGCTTCACCCTAGGAGGACTCCGGCCCGAATCTCGGGACGAGATTCCTTTAAGGGGGGAAGGCTGTGACACCCCAGTGTCACTCAGGGTTTTTCTCAAATGCCAAACCAAGAACCATTATTTTATGTGAGCCAAAGTAAGCATGAGCATCAAAACAACTTAAGTGATAAAGAATTCACCAAGTATATACTTAAAAGTATCATGATCAAAACAATTGAGTCTTTGAAAAGATAAAAATGTGCAACCCTAATTAAGAACCCTAAGTGAGCCCCATGAGCAAAATTCAAGAAAATGAGAAAAAGGGAATGAAAGGTTTAAAATTATGACTTGAGCCAATTATGAAAATTAAAAAATATTTAATGGGCAACAAGAAAGGTTGAGAAAGCTTAGCCAAAATAACTCAAATAAATCCCCAAATCAACCCTTGATCTATGAACCCTTAGAGAAATTCAGATTTCTGAATTTCTGAATTTTAGACCTCTTCCCAAAGATCATCTGTGTTCTCTGTTTTTCGAACCTCAAAGCCAAGAGATCCAAATATCAAAGTCGTGCCAAATTCCCTTGAACACATCCTGGAAAAGTTTGAACTCAACCAAATTCATTTGACATGGTTTTGGCGTAGCTTGACCTCGGGACCAGGCATTCTGACACTGGCACCTTGGTGACGCTACAACTCCCTGTCCCTAGCCTAAAACCGCGCGACGTCCATACACAAAAGACAAAGCTTGGTCAGGGAACAAATCCTTCACAGCGATCTTGCCCAAATTCGCGAAGATTTGCTCCCAATCGGCGCTTGAACAGGGGCAGAGGCAACAAGAACACGTGTTCGACCGTGGCTGACACCCCCGGTTCACGCCCGTTCGCGCACCGCGCCTCCCAGTGCACGCCCGCGCGCACCCGCCGGTCCACGACCGCCCGTGCACCGCGCCGCGCCTATAAAGCCTTCCCAGGCGCGCCCCACTTCGCCCCGCACTCACCCTCTCCGGCCAGCCACCTTTCCTTAGCTCCGGCGAGCTCAATTCCGCTCGCCGTTGCCGCCAGAGCTTCGGCCATCGTGGCCAGCCCACTCCAGCCACCCTCAAGCCCAGCCAGTGCTTCGGCTAGCTCCGCCAGTAGCCCGTGAAGCTTGCCAAGCCCTCGGACCCGGCCGGATTTCACCGGAGGCCCGAGATCGACCTCACCGGACTTCGGTCTTCGGCCGCCGCGCGTGGACCGAGCTATCCAGTGAGTCTCCGCCCAATTCCTTTCGCTCATATCTTCTCTGGCATCCCGTGGACCTCCCTGACCTATTTGATTGAACTATCTCACCGTGACAAGGCCGGTCTCCTCGCCGCCGACGAGCATCCCCGCCTGCGCGCGTGGACCGACCGACTCCGGCCATCTCCGACGGCGTTCCGCACACCGTTGTGATCCCCGAGACCTCCCCTTCATCCTCGACCACTTCACCGGAGCAATCTCGCCGCCGGTAAGCCCCTCCGCCCTTTTCTCCGCCGCGGCTACTGTTTAAGGTAGAAGAAGGACCTCGGGTTAGGATTGGTAGAACCCGAGGGGTTTTCTGTAATGTCAGTGACTCATGTGAATAGTAGCTTAAGGACTGATTCGCGAGGGAAACTTAGAAAATCGCCAGGGACCCCAGTGCAAAGTGGATTTCCATTTAAATCAATTCTGTTATTCTTTTTAAAATGACCAGAGAACTTAGAAAATCCATAACTTGATGAAATCTTAATAAAAAGTTGTCAAACCAATTTTGCTAGCTCCTGAATATTATGATCTATCATTTAAAAATAGTAAACTCCATGCTTTCTGTTCAAAATTTTAAAGTTTAAAATTAAAAACAGAAACCCACTAAACCTAGTTTAATTAAGGAAAATTTGTTTTTCTTCTGTGCTGAACTTAAGAAAATTTGTAGATGTTTAAACCTTATTTAGACACTATTTAAAAATAGTAGGAACCCCAGCATTGAAAAATATGATGTAGTTTTTCATTTAAAGCTAATTTGTCCAAAACTTAGAGAAAATCAGAAAGGCCTTAGAAATTGATGAACAATGATTAATAATATTTTTCCTAGTTTACTTATGCAACAGAGAACCTAGGAAAAATGCAGAGATCATTAATTTGGACCAGTTTTAAACTAAGATGATTTGTTTAGCCTCATATAGACTGAAAATCAATTATTAGAGTTACCAAACTATAACCAAAATGATTAATAAAAATCTAGTGGACTTATAACCACCAGAGCCCCACTACAAAAATACAGAGCACCTCAGCCCACTTTTTAAGTAAAGAAAATAAATACAAGGTGATAATAAGGCATTTTTCCAAATAAATCATGAACAACCCCTTTTAATGTGATAATAGGCAACCAAAAATTTGCTAAGCTCATGATGAGGTAAACTACCAGAGAAAAATGCAAACTCATGAAGAAGAAGTAAACCCATACCTTTTGCTAATAATTAAAGAGAAAGACCACTTAATTCAAATAATGCAAACCACCCCTTCCCTTAAGCAAAAAGAAGCCAAACTTCAGAATGATTGCTCTTGCACAAAATACTAACTATGAAAAATAAGAACTCTATCATTTGATAGTTTTCAAATATAGTGGTAGTAGAAAGCACCCATTTGGCTAGAAACTTGAGAAAACCATAGAAAATTTATTAAGAGGTATTAATGCTTAGAAATTTGTATCAAGTCATGTTATAACACCTAAAAGCCAGCAAAAATAAGTTTTAGAAAATTACCCACTGTTAAATAGTAGTTGTAGTTCAAAGCACCCCTTCTGCCCCAGAGTTTAATAATTTTGTCCAGAGAAAACTATTCACTTGCTGACCCCCAAATTTTGAGATAGAGAAACATACACCAGTAACAAGCCACTGTAATTTTTGTGGAATTTTTAGAATTTTATAAAAGCAACTTGTAGTTCAAACCTACTCCAAAACATTAAAGAGAATAAAAGAAAAGAGAAGAAGGAATAAACCTCATCCCAATAAGTCTAACTTGAGAACTTATCATTTATCCCTAAGACTTAAAAGGATTTCAGTGGAACCCCAAAAAAATAAACCTACCACTTACCTTAGCTAAGTCTAACCCAATTTACCAAGTATACCACTAAGGGTTTTACATAAGTAAAGTTAACTTGTTTTAAACTCAAAAGATCCTACACCTTTAAAAGTTGTAATTTCTAAAAGCACATATCATATCATGCATATATCTTACGAATTGCATTCATTAGATTGTAATCTTGTCGACGGAGAGTACGTGCTCATCCCCGAGCAAGGACCTGTCCAAGAGGAGGACCAGGAGCAGGCTTCAGAGGCTGCTATTGAGGATCTCCCCGCAGCCCCAGCAATTGAAGGCAAGCCCCGGTTTTATGCATAACCGTATTATTATATGCTACTTTACTACACTTAATGCTTGTAGGATTGTAATGTGCACTTAAGTGTAGGAGTTGCTTGAAACCTCTAGTTGCATGAACTTAGGATTCCTTTTTGAGGTGAATACTAGTATGCTAGGTCGAGTAGCTGCTTGCTAATCAGGATCTCGGTAGAAGTCGAGTGATTTTTCTAGCACTCGCGCGAGGTCAGGAATTGATTGTATTCATCTTGATAACGTGATCTATGTTGGTCTATGGATTTGGATCCAGGGAGGATGCCTTGTCCATGAGACGGGAAAAAAATGAATTAAGGATTAATGTGTGGATACCTGAGTCAAGCTTTTGAACGTACTAAGCACATGCCGGGAAAAATGGTAACCGGTAAACCTAGTACCTGAGTGAAGCCGGGCGCAGACTTTATCCCTCATGCGACCTGAGACTGGGTCTCCCATGCTAGCTATGGTGGGTACAAGTGCGGTCACTGCACGACGGCAGCCGGGGTCAGTGGAGCATTGTATGCCAAGGCGGTGAGGCCTGGACGCGAACGGGGAATCGATGGGGACGGTTGTCATGTGCGGGGTCGGAGTACCCTGACATGCCGTGTGTTTAGGTTTACCTTGCAAGGTTTAAAACTCGATTCGAATCGTCTGCTTCTCGCAGCTAATGAGACTGCTTGATTCCTTGTACTGCATCGAGTAAGAAGTGAAATGTGGACTACATGAGATAACTTGTTGATTGAACTAATTGATTGTTACCATGTATGCTTAGAAGGAGCAAATCTAGCTAAGTTAATGATGGTAGAAATTGAAAAGCTAAAAAAATTGATTTTAGAAACAGCTAGTGCTTTTGGCAAACCAAACCCCTCAGCCAAACAGCTGCATAGTCTAGAGGTAGAGGAGTAGACTCCTCACACCGGTTAAGTCTAGCTGAGTATTAGTATACTCAGCCTTGCTTGTGGCACAATTTTTGCAGGTACCGTGCAGGATTTGGTTGATGGTGCGACTTGGCCTACCACCCTGCCACCGGGTTGGACGGTCGAGTGGGATGTTGCTTCGGCAGGAGAGGAGCATGAGGAGTAGTGGGCTAGGCCTTGCCCATTTCCTCATTACCGACGACATCGATTATCCGCTGCACTTTATTTTGTGAACTTTATTTGCTACTCAAAAACTCCGATTTATGTAATAACTCAGTACTTAATTTGAGGTTTCCTGTTTTATTGTATTTCTTCTGTGACTCACCTTCGAGTGGGATTGTGGAATTTGATCCTGGTTAAGTGGCTCTATCAGACTAGATCTGAGGGACTGACGGGTTATTCCGATTTAAGTGTGATACGACCCCTGGGGCGTGACTTAGGCACTTAAACTGGAATAATTCGGGCGGTTCTGCCACAGCTGGTATCGGAGCAAATTCCACCACAGAGAAGGACAATAAACCATGAATACCAAATTTCAAAATCTAAAACTTGCCTAGAAACTGTTACGGATCGACAGGACTAGACCGCTAGACCTAGGACGAAAGGCCTTAGGCATAGAGGGAGAAATAGGTGGCTAATTAATTAGGCCCTGTGGGCCAATACTTATATTTTAAGGATGCCCTAAAAAGGCACCCTATCTTTCTTTTGAGAGGCAACGTTTCTTCCAGCATGCATGCATTATAAAACCCCAAAGAGGAATTAAAATTTGAGCTAACCCCCTTTCTTTAAAACCATCCGGGCTCTCTTTTTCTTTTTCCTTCCACCATAATCTTTATCTTTGATTCCCTTCCGCAGATGAATTCACCCACCCCCGCCAGTGGAGGAGACTCTCGTTTCAGTTCTGACTTCCTTTCTCGCGATGGCTTTCCTTCCATCTTGTGGGAAGTGCTTAACTCCGCCGGTTACCCTACGCCCCCTTTGTACACGGTGCAGTTGTATGAGGAGCATCGGGTACCTCGTTGTCGGGTCTGGCTGACTTTGGAGGCTCATCCCCTTCAGCCGGGTTGGCGTTCTCTTGACTCTGAGACGATTGGACTCAGGACGGACGACACCGTTGAGGCAGCGGCCATGAAGACTCTGACGACTTTCTGTGGCTACCATCTCCTGGAGATGGTGATGCACCCCTTGGGACTCTTCCCTGCTGAGAAGAAGGATGATCCCATGTGGTGTAACCGCGTGAGCCATGTGAAGGATGTGTGGGCAATGTATCCTGACTTGGTTGGGAGGGTCACTGTTCAGTGCATGAGTGCGCTGTACCGCCTTCAGGCCCTTCAGAGCGATGCTATGACACTTCTTGCTAACACCGCTTAGGCACTTAAACTGGAATAATTCGGGCGGTTCTGCCACAGGTTCAACATCTGAAAAGATGTACCTCTACCAGGTACCAAACTTTGGGTTGTAAATGATAAAGACAAGACCGGGCGGGTGACTTGCACGAGAAAGAAGTCTCGGTGTAGTGTCTCCGTCCGAGTCGCTTAAGGACCGAACCGATGTAGGCTTGATGATCGAGGACCTTTTAACTAGCCACATGCCTCCTAGGGTTTGGACATTGTTTCGTCCCAAACCCAATAGACTAGCCTCCTAGGGTTTAATTGCTTAATAGTGATAGACTACTAACTTAGGAAACCCTAGTGATTAGTGTGTACGATGAAGGAATGTTGTATTCTAGATACAACTTAGTATGTTTATATTATGTAACTGCATATTCATAGCATTACATAAGCATTCATGTATTTGTACTGTTATGTATAGAAAACGAGGAAGAGACTGTAGTTGAAGAAGAAGTTGTCCCGCAAGCTGAGAAGCCACCAGCTGAAAATAACTTCTACTTCGACATCTGTGGAACAGACCCAGAACCTCTTGCAACACAAGTCAAGCCCCAGTGCATTTACCCATTTCCTTGCAGTTTTAAACTCTTTATCACTTGAAATGATGCATTAGGTGATAGGAGTTGTGTGCTAAACAATTGCTGCACTTCCTTCCTTGGAAACTGATTACCATTCCTTGTTACCTGATTTACTTAAAGTTTTCTAATGCTTAGCTTTGCTTTAGAAAACAAAATGTTTTGTTTTAAAACAAATGGTGATGCTTCATATGGGATGGGAATTTTACAAAGAAAAGACTGGTGATGGTGAATTCATCATGGTCGTGATGGGTTCAACATCTGAAAAGATGTACCTCTGCCAGGTACCAAACTTTGGGTTGTAAATGATAAAGATGAGACCGGGCGGGTGACTTGCATGAGAAGGAAGTCTCGGTGTAGTGTCTCCGTCTGAGTCGCTTAAGGACCGAACCGATGTAGGCTTGATGATCGAGGACCTTTTAACTGGCCACATGCCTCGTCATGGTAAGCTTTGCCTCGGTCGGACCAATACCAGAAAGGCCACCACACAATGGGAGTGGAGAGATGGCGAGAGTTGTGTGTACCCTCCATGGCAAGAGGCTGGACGGTGGTGTATCTGTGCTCTCGGTTGGCGTGAACCCATTCTGGTCTCGAGAAACCCGGTGGCGAGTTGACATATGCAAGGGTTAAGTGCTACATATGTAGTGTGGTTGGAGATCCCCAGCTGGGTTTTAATCGATTCGGATCGCCGTTACTTCTCGGACATGAAGACTTGGTCACTGCCCTACACGTAGCAATCAAGTGAACTCAATGGGTGATAAAAGATGGCTAGTGTAGGACAAGTGTTCGATCTAGGATAGAAAGAACTCTAGATGCAGGTAACTACTTAACCTGATAATAAAAATGGTTTTTTAAGGATTCACTTATAGTAAGCTTTTCTGCAAACAGAGTCTTTGATTCTTGATAAGCTTTACCTTGATTCCCAAAAGCCAGCATATCCTTGAGAGTCTTTTCCTTTGACGGGTAAGACTTGCGAAAGTACACTTCATACTCAGGGTTTTGGAACCCATGTTGTTGTAGGTGATGAAACAACTGAGTTCTATTGTTTCCGCTCTAAGGTGGTGCCAAAGCAGGAGGAAGATCGTTAAACTTGTTTGTGGGAGGGTGTTTTGCCTCCCAGTTATGTAATAATAATAAGTGCTGCACTCGAACACCTGTTATGTAATAAATACTCTCTCTATATTTTGGTTTGAATGTAAATTATAATCCTTCTACTCATTCTCTTCTCCGATTGTGTGTAATGTCTGCGTGATGGATGAAGCGCTCTTGGGCGGTATGATGAAGATATAGATAACTGAACTTGCCAAGTGATTACGTGCACCTGCATGACTGTCTGAGGTCCTTAGGACAAGGACATCTGTAGGTGGGCCTAATACCTTGGGAGGTTCCGTCACAGCTGGTATTGGAGCAAAGCCCGTTTCTTTGGACATTACATAGTACTTCAAAAGATTTTTAAATACTTACCTTGAAACATTCTTTCATTCTTATCTTGCCACTTTCTGGTAGTAACTTATCTTTGGAGTCGGGTAACAGAGTGCCAAATAATAGTATACGTAGGAGGTATGGGATCAATGAAAAGTTGATTCCATAATCATTAGGTTATGCATGCATCATGTTTGAACCATACTAAATAAAATTTCCCCTCTTTTAGAGATATGACGCGTACCAGGACCACCCAATGGAAAGCAACTAGACCTCATGGTGTACCCCGGCATCAGCTGGCTCCTAGACACGAGGGGAGCAGTAGCGGAAGCAACGATCCAATAGGGGATCTAGAGGCCAGGGTGGAACAACTTATGTTGGAACTATGCCACGGGAGTAGGGAGCGTGTACAAGATAGCCGCCGCATTGCTGAACTATCAGCGAAGGTTAATCACTTGCAGCAGGAAATTGCGGAACGAGACACGACCATTGACTAGGCCATAAATTTGTGCTCTTTCACCTCGGACTGTGAGGTCAAGGCTCTAGCCCGGGTAGCAAAGCTAAGCGCATCCCTAAAAAATCTGCAAGCGTATTGTAACACCCTGCATGAAGTGGTGCATATGTTATATGACCGGCTGCATCCAAATATGTCACCATAAGTTGCAGCAATGGGAGTTGGACCATCTGGAGCAGCTAATGGAGGACCTGATGGGGAGTTGGACCTTTTTGGAGCCCCTCCTTCCATGAACCTCGCTGATGAACGTTCTCCCGATGCTGGCAGTGGAGCGGCCAAAGACGAAGATAATTAGAGTAGTGTAGTTTAAGTAGTGTCCTTATGTAAAGTAAATAAGGAAGTTGGGTTGTACTAATGAGTATGTATAATTATTATTAGTTCAACATAATGTAATAAAGGTGGTGTATGTTTGGCATGTAATAAATCAGGATGTTTTTCTTCCTCAGATGCCATCAAGAACTCGTGCTCATGACGGGGCGGGAATTTCCCTCGGCGGGGAGGAAACTCCAAACCCGCCACCTGTACCTCCTACCTTGGCTGAGGCTATCGCTGCCTTAGTCAATGCTACCGCCAACAACACGCGTTTCCTGCGTGAATTGGCAGGAAATCAATTTTAGCAACATGGAGGCAGAGGTCAACCTCAAGGGCCACGAGACACCACATATTTAGAGTTCTCTAAAACTCGTCTACCGCTCTTTGTTAAGGCAGAAGAACCATTGGAAGCAGATGAATGGGTACGGGTGATGGAACAAAAATTCGAACTGATATGATGTACTGAAACACAGAAGCCCCTATTCGCCGCACAACAGTTAAGAGGTCCTACCAGTACTTTGTGGGCAAATTTTTCAGCCATTCAGCCTGCAGGACATCAGGTCATGTGGGCGGAGTTCAAACAGGCCTTTAGAGAACATTATGTTCTGGAAGGGGTGCTACAGATGAAGCTGGAGGAGTTCATCCGTCTGAAGCAAGGGGGAGATTCTGTAATGTAGTATCTCAACAAGTTTAATCATCTCTCCCAATATGCTATTGATCAAGTGGACACGGATTTGAAAAAGAAGAATTGCTTCATGAGGGGATTGAATGACCGGCTCCAGCGCAAAATGGCTACGTGTTTGGATCTTACCTATAGCAGGGTAGTAAGCACAACACTATCAGTTGAAGCCAAAAATTTGGGACAAGTAAAGTCAAAAAGACATGGGGGTGAAGGACCATCACAAGGGTCTGAGAAGCAGACAAGGTTGGTAATTCGTCCCTTCAACCCAAATCGTTCTTCTCCTCGTCCAGCCACATATCCCTTCAGGCAACCCGTGTTTATCCGCCCCACTCGTGCCCCTGCCCAGAACAATCAGCCGAGTGCCCCTGATGCTCGTTTCCCTACCCTTCCCAGTTCCTCAAGTGGCTGCTTTAATTATGGGAAGCCTAGACATTTCATCAAAGACTGCCCCTATCCAAAGCAGAACAAATCAAATTTCCAACAAACTTCGGGGAACGCAAATCAAGGAAAGGGAAACGTGGTCAACCCTCCATCGGGCAAGAATATGAAGAAAGCTAGGCGAGTTTATTATACCTAGGTGGCGACTACACCTGAAGGATAACCGGCGATGATGGGTACGTTTCTCGTTGCCAACCACCCAGCAGTTATCCTTTTTTATTCTGGTGCATCACATACCTTTATGAGCAAGACTTTTGTGGAGAAGCATTGCATACGTAGCACTAAATCAAGGGAGGGATTTGTTATTCACTCACCTGGGGGTCAAATATTTACTAAGGAAGTAGTCTTCCACATACCCGTAACATTGGCCGGACATGAGTTCCCTACTAACATGATTGTTATAAAGGGACAAGATATAGATGTAATTCTAGGCATGAACTGGTTAGCCTAGAATAAGGCCATCATCAATGCGGATCAAAGGACCATTCAATTGAGTCATGGACAAGAAGAAGTCAAACTGTCCATCCCTGTAGCTGTCCCACTAAAAACATCTAGACAAGTTTTTGAGGCCATAGTACAAGAAATGCAGGATATTCCGGTTGTATGTGAATTCCCAGATGTATTTCCCAAATACTTGCCTGGGTTACCTCCAGAAAGGGACGTGGAGTTTGTGATTGAATTGAAGCCCGGTACGTCTCCTATCTCCAGAAAGTTGTACCGTATGCCACCCAATGAATTGGCGGAACTCAAGACGCAATTACAAGATTTATTGGAGAAAGGATTTATTAGACCGAGTTCATCGCCGTGGGGATGTCCAGCAATCTTTGTCAAGAACAAGGATCGAACCCTTCGAATGTGCGTGGACTATAGACCCCTGAATGAAGTTACTATTAAGAACAAGTATCCTCTCCCTTGAATCGATATTCTATTCGATCAACTCACTGGAGCCCGGGTGTTTTCTAGAATTGATCTTAGATCGGGCTATCATCAGATCCGAATTCAACCTGAGGATATACCCAAGACCGCATTCACCACTCGGTATGGGTTGTTTGAATATTTGGTTATGTCTTTTGGATTAACAAATGCTCCAGCCCACTTCACATACTTGATGAATTCAGTATTCATGCCCAATTATACAAGTTTGTGGTGGTCTTCATTGATGATATTTTGATATATTCCAAAAATGAGGAGGAGCATGCAATACACTTGTGGATCGTGTTAACGCGCTTGAGGGAACATCAGCTGTATGCCAAATTTAGCAAATGTGCATTTTGGTTGGAAGAAATTCAATTTCTTGGACATGTTTTGTCTGCCAAAGGGATTGCGGTTGACCCCAACAAGGTCAAGGATATTCTGGAATGGAAATTACCCACTACAGTGCAACAAGTTCGGAGTTTCCTTGGGTTGGCTGGTTATTACTGCAGATTTATTCCGAATTCCTCCAAAATTGTTAAACCCATTACTAAGTTATTGAAGAATGATACTAAGTTTGACTGGTTCTCTAAGTGTAACAAGGCCTTTGAACAGTTGAAAGTATTGTTGACCACTGCACTGGTTTTGGCCCAACTGGATATTGAAAAGCCATTTGATGTGTATTGTGATGCATCTGGCAGTGGACTTGGATGTGTCCTGATGCAATAAGGATGAGTAATAGCCTATGCTTCAAGGCAGCTACGCCGGCATGAGGAACATTATCCAACCCATGATCTGGAATTGGCTGCAGTAGTTCATGCACTTAAGATTTGGCGTCATTATCTGCTGGGGAATATATGTCACTTATATATGAATCATAATAGTTTGAAGTATATCTTCACCCAGTCAGAGCTAAACATGAAGCAAAGAAGGTGGCTTGAGCTAATCAAAGATTATGACTTGGAGATCCATTATCACCCCGGAAAGGCTAATGTGGTGGCAGATGCCTTAAGTCGTAAAGTCTTTTGTCATTGTCTCACAGTAAGAACACCTGACACCACTTTATGTCAAGAAATGGAAAAGTTAAATCTAGGGATAGTACAATAAGGAACTTTAAAGCATTTGAAGCTTGAGTCAGTTCTTCTACAAAGGATTATTGATGCTCAAAGAACAAATAAGGGTATGAAATATATTCATGAGAAAATGGAGGCCGGCAAGGCTAATTGTTTTAGAAAAGATGATCAAGGAGTAATATGGTTCAAAGACTGCATAGTAGTGCCAAAGGATGCTGAAGTCCGTCAACAAATCCTGGACGAAGCTCATCTTAGTTGGTATTCCATTCAACCCGGAAGCACTAAGATAAGAACCCTAGGTGACACTAGGGTGTCACAGAGCAGACCTCGGACAACCCTGTAGATGCACCTGATCACTTGACAAGTTCGGTATTGGTATCCTTTACCTTTCCTAAGAGCGTTTCACCCGTCACACATATATTACAACACATCAGAGGGATGAATAAGCGGAAGCAATTACAGTAACTTAATTTACATTAAAATGTAGAAAGAGTGTTATTATTACAGACCAGTGGTATATGAGTGCAGAAGTATTATTATTACAAACTCGGGAGGCAAAAACCCCTCCCATATAACAACATAATGTTTTTAAAAGGAGGACAACATCCTCCCGAGGCTTCACTCTTGAGATTCTTCCTTTGGCACCACCTTAGAGCAAAAGCAACAAAAGTTTGCTGCTTCTTCACCTACAACAACATGGGTTCGAAAACCTTGAGTACGAAGTGTACTTTTGCAAGTCTTACCCATCAAAATAAAAGACTCTCAAGGATATGCTGGCTTTGAGGGAGTGAAGGTGAGGCTTAATCAAGAATCAAGACTCTGTTTGCAAAAATGCTTACTAATAGTGGATCCTTAAAAATCCAGTTTTATTAGCAAGTTAAGTCATTACCTGACACTAGAGTTCTTTCTACCCTAGTTCAAGCACTTGGCCTATACTAGCCATCTTTTATCAACCCTTCTTGTTCACTGGAATGCTACGTGTAGGACAGTGACCAAGTCTTCATGTCCGAGAAGTAACGGTGATCTGAATCGATTAATACCCAGCTGGGGATCTCCAATCGACATATGTAGCACTTAACCCTTGCATATGTCAACTCGCCACCGGGGTTCTTAAGACCAGATCGGGTTCACGCCAACCGAGAGCACAAATACACCACTGTCCAGCCTCTTGCCATGGAGGGTACACGCTACTCTCGCCATCTCTCCACTCCCATTGCGTGTTGTCCTATTCTGGTATTAGTCTGCCCGAGGCAAAGCTTACCCATGATGAGGCATGTGACCAGTTAAAAGGTCCTCAATCATCAAGCCTACATCGAGACGGTCCTTAATCGACTCAGACGGAGACACTACACGAGACTCTCTTCTCGTGTAAGTCACCCGCCCGGTCTTAGCTTTATCATTTAAAAACCCAAAGTTTGGTACCTGGCAGAGGTACATCTTTTCCAATGTTGAACCCATCATGGCCATGATGGATCCACCATCAAGTTTTATTTTTAAAAACATCCCATCCCGCTTGAAGCATCATCTTTTGTCAAAACAAAACATTTTGTTTTTCTAGAGCAAGACTAAGCATCAGAAAAACCTTTTCATAAAACCGGTGATCAAGGAAAGGTAATCAATCTTCCAAGGAAGGAAATGCATCAATTGTTTAGCACACAACTCCTATCACCTAATGCATCAAGCAAGTGAGAAAGATTTTAAAATAGCAAGGAGGTGGCAAATGCATCGGGGCTTGCCTTGAGTAGTAGGAGAGTCGGGTTCTGCTCCACAAATGTCAAAATAAAAGCAGTTCCCGACAGGTGGGTCTTCAGGTGGTGGTGGTGGTGTAGCTCCTTCTTCTTCAACCACTACTTCTTCCTCGTTCTCTATATATAACCATATATAACCATGAATGCTCATGTAATGCTTATGAAATGCAGTAATAGAAAAGGTTTATCAAGTTGTATCTTGAATACAACTTTCCTTCATGGTACTTCAGAGAACTAGGATTTTTGGAGTTAGTATTTTATTTCATAAGGCAGACACTACTTAGAAGATTAGTGTTTTAGGTTTAGGTATCAAACATTGTCCAAATCATGTCTAACTTTACTCATGGGTTCTAAATACCATAATAGGCTTATCCAAAAAGTTTAGTGATTTTTGGAGTTATTAAATAATTTCTAAAATTCCAGAGATATAAGTTTATGCCCTTTTAAATACTACATAATTCTTTGTTTGGACTAAAAATCCTAAACTATTTTTATTAAATACTATAGAAATTTAGGAGTCCAACAAAATTGGTTTCATGTTTTTAGTATTTTCCTAGAATTTTCTATGGATTTCCAATGTCTAGGAGAAAAAGAAAAAGGGAAAGCATCAACAGTACTGGGCTCAATTCAGCCCGAGCCAGCCCAATAAAGGCAGAACGCGCCCGAGCGCGCGTCCACGCTGCCAGTTTTTCACCAAGGACCCTAGTGATTTGAAAAACCTTTGAAGAGTCCGCAATACTGTTTCTTGTGTCACTGACAATTATGAATAGACCCCTCCCCTTTCTATTCTTTACAACCCGCGATCCCCGACGGTGAACGGCGACAGGCCGAGCTTCGGCGAGCTTGTACTGGCCAGAATAGGCAACGACTAATCCTTCGCTTTACTTGACACCAAATTCAACCCTAACCGACCATTTCCCCTCACTTAATTGCAAGGTTCGAGCTCTTAATCACACTCCCACGGTGACAGCGCGAGCAACGGACAAACCAAGATGTTCCCGGTGATCCTACGGGTTCTAACTCAATTGGATGGGTCAGGGAGTATCAAGAGCACACCAGAGTACTGAAACGAGGGAGCAGAGGGCATGAACGGACCTATAGCGTGCTGGCCACGGCGAGCTCACGCAAGACGATGTTTAGGACCGATTTGGGGGAAGTCTCAAATTGGGGAGCTATAGGGGATGATTGGAAGTGAGAGCTGGTTCACTGGATGCACAACTACCTAGCGGAGCTGATGGCCCGCTCAATTTATAGGATTCGTGAGCGGTGGCGACTAATTTGGAGAAGACGCGCGGCGGCCGGAGAGGGGGAAGAGCACTAGCGCATAGGAGGCGTGGCGTTCACCAGCGCAATGGCTCAAAGGTTGTACTCTTAAGTGTGCCACGGTTACTACCACGCAGTAACAAGCCACGGCGTGGCACAACCGAGGTCACCGGAGTTTCCACGGCAACCCGGCGGTGCGGCCACGTCGCAACGGCTACAGGCGCGGTGATAAGCCTCCCCCGCGACCACATCTGCTCCCCTGCGAGATCTTTTACCTCCCCATGGATATCCACTGCATTCCAGACACGAATCACGGCGACCGGTGCGAATCCGGGCACGCGAATAATCAGCGGCGAGGGGGACTGAACCCAGGGATATTTCTGTTACTGTACCATCAGGGAGTCATTCAGAGCACCTGACAGCATGGTTTGCAGCGCCCTAATTAATCTCGGATTTTTGTGTGAAAACTTGCTAATCTACCTGTAACAAAGTTGTAGCTCAATAAACCAGCTACAATTCTGTTGTAAAGATCTTGCTCATTTGCTTATTCCCTTGAGCTAGAATTGAATCCAAATTTGAGCAAATCTCATTGTCAGTAAGATTTCAGATTCTGAACTGACTGACAGCCCAACTTTAAGTCTATTTAACTCCAACTTTTGCATAACACTTGTGTCTGATGACTTAAACAAAGTTATACCCCTTTAATTGCTCTATAATCTTGATGTGTTGACCTAGGGCAAATTCTTTATAAATTAGAAGATATAAAGCTCCAAAGTTGACCCATTTAAACTGAATTCAGACTTAGTCACATATGGTTTATAGGGTGCTTTTTGCAAATGGGTCCAAACTCCACTATTCAACTTGCAAATCTTCAAATGTGTGAAACATATGATTTATGGTGCTCTAATACTTTGGTTTTTACACTTGGGTCCAAAAGTGCACAAATTTTACACTTAGCCCCCTAGGGTTCCAATTTAGGGTTTTCTAGGGGTCTTTTCAGGGTTTTTAGTACTTGAGGGTTTGGATGCAACTTAAGTCCTTTCAAGAGGATATCTTAGGATCATTCCTCATATCTTTTGAGATTTTCACATATTTGGGCTTCCCTTATATCCATAAGCCCAAATTTAGGGTTAAGTACATTACACTAGGGTTAACCACACATCAAGTCACATCAGTACAACATATTTGAAATTTTTACCTAGTGAATGCACTCTAGGTATGATAAACACATGATATGCTAATGCTCATGATGTTATGCTCAAGTTTTAGTGACAGTAACACCAGGGGTGTTACAAGTTTATGATCCTGGCACGTACATGGTCCGCATTTGGTTTGCCTTCCAAAACCGGGTGTGACAAGAAAATAGCTTTGCATATGCATCAATAGCCTCTTGATTGATGCCCTCAGTTTCTCTAATAATGTGCAAGGTTGCCATAGCTGTTTTGTTGCTCTTTTGCCTAGGTCCTGCATATTAAATTCAACTCCAACACCAGCCACTCTACGACTTCTTCGGGGAATAGCCAAAGATGAGAGTGGAGAGGATGTCTTCTTGTTTACTTTGGTGCATGGATTCGATAATAGAGCAGCTAGCCTGATACCTAATCTGTTCAGGAAATCACTAGAGCTTGAGCAATTGGTCCGATTCTCCCCATACGAGCCAATAGTCTCCATTCCAGTCGTTCTAGCCGAAACCTGCACCTTGACATTAGCATCCCCTTGCATCATCATTCACTAGAACAGCCTCAGGATATTGGTACACCCGGTCTCTTATCATTTTTCTTGTATAAACTTTCAAGGGAGTGGCAATTGCTTTCTCCCAAAAGGAAAGGAGGGATAGGTATCACTTGTTGGGGCTTCACTTTCAGTTGCAATTCTATGGGGCGAGCCAAGAAACAAGCCTCTCCAGTGTTGCCTTAGGCTGGGCCTGAGGGGGCGAAGAGAGCCTATTCAGGCCTAGCGTCCCTTTCATAGTGTCCTTTAAAATTAGAGAGAGATGATGGGGTGAGTTTAGGTTGGCCATCTCCAGCAGCCCATCCAAGGAATTGTGATGGGGTGAAGATGGACCAAGCGAGCCCAGCGACCCATCAAAGGTTAATGTTTCATCATAAGGATCCTGGTGGGGCGAGCCATGGCACAAACTCTCCAGCGTCCCTAAGAAAACCTTTCCCTAGGGCGGAGAAGAAATGGCCTAGCCAAGCAGCCCACCCAACTGAGTACTAGGAGTATGAGTTATCCCTCCCAATGCCTTCACACCAGCAGCATCAGGAAGAGGCAAAAACCAAGCTCCCTCCCCAAGGCTCTCCTCAGCTCCCGCCCATAATAGTGACTGAGGAAAAATCCATGCTCCCTGCCCAAGGTTCTCCTCGGCTCCCATCCTCAACAATAACTACACCTAGTGCCCCCCAGTTGTCTCCTCAACTACTGGGGTGCCCCAGGCACATTCATTGCATGTGCATGGCCTAAAGGTAGGCTTGGGCCCAAACGCAGCTGGATAGGCCGCCGCAGATCGTCAGAGTATCACCGTCGTTGCTGGGGGTCTTGATCATCAGGGTCATCATCATCAGGTTCCCTGCCCGACGGCGATGGAGGAGGAGGTGGTGGTGGGACAGCCGATGACAGATGTAGGGTCTTCGGTGGAAGGAGACCAATGGAGATCTTATAGGATAAAAATCTCTTTTCATGATCATCAATCATAGCCTCCAAGATGTGTAAATCCATTTTCCTAACAAGCTTTTTAGGATTAAAACACCATGCTTTTACCACAAAGGATGAAAAGGCCTTTTTTCCATAGTATCTAAATGCAATTCATCAACCCAACATGAGTCCCTGAGCAAGTGTTTAGCTGTAGATCGACACCAGGCATGTTCAGGGATGCCTGTTAATTTAACATCAACCAACTCGGCCATCGATGATGAAGATGCATGAGCAAATCTGACCATCTCTTGAGCATCAAAGTTAAATGGGGTCCCCTCAGAGGCTTCCTTCATTGATAACCTTGGTTGTCGTGTCTTCATCCTGTAGAAATAGCAGAAAGTCATTAGGAATGGTCTGATGAATCTTCATGTCCTCCAGCTTAATACCAAAATGATGCCTCACCTCATTTAACACATCAGAGCTAGAAACCCTAGGTTGTGTACCAACCACATTGACGAACAGAGCACGACGAAGGGCAATTTCCTCCCTTGCAAAGGCTTCAGAGAAGTCTAGAACACAAGAGGAGGATGAGGATGGTCTAGTCACCTTAGAGCTGAAACTATCTACATGGGGGAGAGAAGATGGGTTTGCCTGAATGGAACCCAAATCCTGCTCAGTTGTACCTTTCCCGTGCTTGGAACACCTTTTTCTGCATGGGCCGAGAACACATCTTCTTGTCTTCCTCCGTGTTTGCCTCCAACGTTGCCTGATCATGCGATGCAGCAAGGTGCTTCCATACTGATATCTTATGGCGGGGTGGTTCCTGATACCTACCCACTGGAGAACAATCCATGTCCATGTTGGAGAGTCTCTGCCACACCGGAGGCCGCGCGGAGATTCTCTGCCACACCGAAGACTTCCCGGAGACCCTCTGCCTCACTGGGGGCACTCCTCGATGTTGTTCAAACGTTGCCACACCACCTGCTTCTTTGCACCCTCCGGGAGGGAGGTGCACTTTGCCGCTAGATGACCAAAACAAAAGCACCATTGACACCAAGTAGGCTGCCGACAGGAGGCCACAAAATGGGAGGCAGAGAGGCAGTTGTAGCACCAGCCTCAGAGATCCACTTGGGATCCTTGATGAGGAAAATGCACACCACGAGCTCTCTTTCTACGCACAACCAGCTGCCAGTCGTCATCTATTGTCGACCGTCCAACGTTAGTCAGCCGGTATGGTATCTTAAAGATGGCACCAGACACAAACACGAAATGGGGAGGAGGATCACGACATGCTGGAGGAGAGGGTCTTGCAGTGTATCTTGGAATGGAGAGGACAACCTCTTTAAAGGAACGTGGAGGTGGAAAGGATTCTCTAGCCGAGGAGTCCTCACTCCATCGTTGTGCCTTGGACCATCCTTCCTCGGAGACCGAGCGCAGGGATAGGTTGAGTCGAGCCGCCGTAGGTGTGGGAGATGGAGGGGTGGTCGCCAGAATTGGGATGGAAGCCGGCGAAGGGCTGGTGGAGTGATGGGCGGGGAGGTGAGGCGACTAGGCGGGGTTGGGAGGTGAGGAGCCCATTCGCTTTGTAGTATGGCCCTACTCTCTCGGTCTAAAATATATACTTTCTTCGTCCTAAAAAATAAGCATATTACTATTTAGAAAGTAATATCATCTGTATCTATATTTTAAAATATTTTCAAAAAATATATCACGAGTATCTATATTTTCAAATATTCTTATTATAAAATATATATTCTTAACTAATCTATTATATATTAAAAGTAGTAGTGTTTTATATAGTTGGTCAAACTTTAACAGTTTGGCTCCCTGATAAACGAAACATATGTTCTCTTTAGGATTCCTGGAGTAATTCTACAATAATAATGTCCATTCAAAACTATTTTAATTTTTATTAACTTTACACATGTTAGGAGTTTTAAGCTTCCACAAGCTTCTCACAACTTTTCTTTAGATTTTTATGAGAAGTATTTAGCTCCTCAAAAGACACTTGAAGAGATTTATACAAATCATCCAAGGCCTTAAACTTTTCTTTCTCTTTGTGCATGTAGTCGTCGACCTCACCCAACATTTTCACTAGATCATCATAAGAATATCCATCATCATCAACATCATTCAAGTCATGAATAACTTTTACCTTCGTGTCACTTTTTGCCATAAGGAAATGTGGAGATGAGAAGAGTGACAACGCCTCCTTGATGACAATGCCGACATTGAGCTTGGATGAGGTATCATCATTGTAACACCCCTGGTATTACTAGAACTAAAACTTGGCATGGCATCATGTGCATTGGCATCTCTGTGACGGTAATGAACCTAGAGTGGATTTACTAGGCTTAAGAAAATTTAAATGTGATCATGTGAGTGGTAGCGAGTAGAAAGTTCAGTTGAAAAACTTCAGGTTTGACCCCAAAAGTGAAATTTGTGATCAAGAAATATTTTGATAAAAGTCAAAATACCAAAGTCATAGTTTTCCAAACCAAATAATTTTTGTGTGGGGGATTTCCAAGTTCTATAGGAAAAAGTGGAGAAAAGATCAAAACTAAGTTTTGACCTAGGGTTGGGGATTCTAAAATGTTATTAGTTAGCTATGTTTAGACCTAGAACCATATGGAACTGCTTATAAACCTTGCTCCAAAGTGGGATGTAAACCCTAGAATTTCAGACTTAGTGTAAATTCTAAAACTGAAGATTCTGTGGTTTGAAGCCACTTTAGAAGCTTGTTAGTGTCCAATCCATGCAGTTCTAGACTTGGGTATTGTAGCCAAGTGTCATACCATATGTTGGTGTATAACTTTGATTAAATAACATGCCCCTAAAGCTATATAGAACTGGTAGAAAATTGGTCTAAAGATCCTATACTCTAATCTAAATTTTTGGACTTAACAGAAATTTAGACTCTGAATTTGTGTGTTGGGTCCAAATTCAGAGTTCTCTTCTGCTAAATCCATAGGGTTTAGGTTAGTGATCATTATACCAAAGTGGTAGATTATCTATCAGGGTACAAGTTTGTTTAAGGGTAATGGACTTGGTACCACATAAAAATTTCACTAAAAGGTGCTCGAAGATAGCCTGTCAGACTATGATTTACTCTAATGTTACATGGCAGTGCTGATCACCCAACTTTGGATCCATTCTGTGTTTGCTCCATTGAGTAAATGATTTAGATCATTATAACAAAGATGAAGCTTTTATATTGGGGAACAATTCTCTTATAGAGGATTGTACATAGTATCGTGCAGAATATGGAGTAATATGGGTTCAAAGTTTATCTATCAGAGCAACCAAAGATAAAAGGGAGGGGGGATTCTGACTGAAGTAATAACTGAACAAGATTGAGTTCAATGCACCTACCACCGATGTCCCTCCGTCGTGATTCGAGCTCGCGCCACGATTGGTGTTGTGAGATGTGGATCGACGATGTGGTAAAAGATCTTGGGTTCGGATTCAATGACCGAGTCACCGCTCTAGACATCGACACCACGTGCCTTCATCATACTCCGTTTATCGCCACCGTGGCAACCGCCAAGCACTCCAGCCATCCATGCAGCTGGTTGGGTGCATAAATTGTTTAAGCTGATGTAAACCTGCTTGCGGTAAATTCGCCACATTACCGGTCATAGGACACCGTGGAAGCGAACGTGGAGGTCAGTGGTCTATCACCATCGCCATTCTATCTCGGCCAAATTAGCCACTATCATGGTAGCGCCCTTTAAATTGAGCTTGCCCTCAGTCCCACCTCTCCATTACGCACCCAGGCCACACTTTGTTTTCTTCGTTTGACCGTATGTAGCCAAGAACACCGAGTTTTTCCCGTCGGTTATCACCAGTGCCACCGAGTGGTTCCTCACCATGGCCAACACTTTCTAAGATTAGTCATGTTTGTTTGGCTCATGTTTCTTGGTCTTTATGTCATGGTGATGCTCACACGCCTTTTGATTTAAGCACTACCGCCACCGTTTGACTGGAACACTATTGTGTCAGTAGTGACTGCCGCTGTGGACCCTTCTCACGTTGTTGGACTGAACCATGCCTTTCCTGGGCTAACCCGTGTGAGCACCGTATGTTTGAAGGGTCGCTGGTACTTGTCATGGCCTCAGATTGAACTCTACCAGGCTTGACGCCTCGGTCCACCTCACCGGAGCTCGGTTGTCCGTCATCGTTGTGGCTTGAAAGGCTTTAGGTTGTTTGAGATCGATTAACTTAGGGGAAATAGTAAGTAAGCTTTGGGGATCACGTTGGTGAGCTCGACTTCACCAGAGATGGTCACTATCGATGGGTCTAGACGGCTGATAGCCAGCGTTCGTCGGGATTAAGTCAAGGACCAGAGTTTGTAAATGAAAGAAAACCGAAGGGCCTTTATGCTACTGTTAGTGAGAAGGGGGAATAGTGCTTGACCTCTTAACAAGTTAACCAAATCGGCAGGGGTCTCTCTGCCAAGCGCACCGCACGGGCGTAGGCGGCCGGCGCAGGGCCGGTTTTCCTTATGCTAGTGGGCCAAACCTGTGTCTTTTGGCCCAGAAACATTTGAGAACTTTTTCTTTTTCTTTTAACTAGTAAATTGTAGAATGCACCAGAAAATATAGAAAATGATAAAATTGTGAAACCAATTTTGTAGAGTCCACAAAATTGTGTAGTTCCTGTCAAAATTAGTTGTAGTATTTTTGCAGTAACAAGTAAATTCTTAGTTATTTTGAAGTACCCTTAAGAAGCTTAAAAGAATTTTAGAAATAAAACCATAGGTTCAAAAATCATAAAAATTTGTGGAAAAATTAGTTTTTCTTAGAGTAGCTTCTGGTAAAAATCTAAGCCTGTTTAGAGTCAATTTGCTTAAATAACCATAAACTAGCTAAAAATGGGTAATTAAAACCCTAAACCTTGAAGTACTATAAGTATAATCACTATATGTTTACTTACAAGCATTTAAGCTTTCCACCTCTCCCTGCGTATGAGTTTGCATAACGTATCATTGCATGAACATTCATATACTTGAAATTGACTTGTAGAGCACCTAGAAGTACAGTTTGAAGTGGAAGTGGAAGAGGAGCATGTTCCTACATCTGAAGCTTCTCCAACTGAGGTTGTTCCTGAAGGTACTCTCGAAGGTGCTCCAGTAGGGTTTGCTACCAACTGCAGTATCCTAGTAGAAGAGCCTGACTCTCCTCCTCATCAAGGCAAGCCCTGGTGCATTTAACAAATTTCTTGTGTTTCAAAACTTTTATCACTTATATGTTGCATTAGGAGATAGGAATTGAATGCCTAAACCCTTGCTGCATAATTTCCTTGAACTATTGATTATCATCCTTGATACCTGATTTGAAAAGCTAGATGTGCTTAGCATGCTTATAGACTAAGAACAAAATATTTTGATGTATGAATCATGTTTTTACAAAGAAAAAGGGCTTGGGATGATGAAGGTATCAAAGGCCTTGATGACTTCATCATCTCAGCAGGGTACCTCTGACAGGTACTAGGTTTTTTAGAAATGGTTGAAATTGAGACCAGACGTTGAGCAGGAAAGGTCGCCCGTCTGTGTCGATTAAGGACCGCAACGAAAGTAGGCTTGCTGATCTAGGACCTTTTAACTAGCCACATGCCTCGTCATGGGTAAGCTTAGCGTTGGGACCAATACCAGAATAGCTCGCACGCACTAGGGGTGGAGAGATGGCTGGAGTAATGTGTGCCCACCTGGCAAGTGGCTGGATGGTGGGGTACTGTGCTCTCGGGTCACGTGAACCCATTCTGGTCTTGAGAAACCCGGGTGTGAGTTGACATATGCAAGGGTTAAGTGCTACATATGTCATGTGGTTGGATATCCCCAGCTGGGTATTAAACGATTTGAATCGCCTTTACTTCTCGGATATGAAGACTGGATCACTGCCTTGCATCATAGATAACAAGTGAAACTAAAGATGCTAAAATGAAGCTAGTGTAGGACAAGTGTATGATCTAGATTAGGCCAATCTAGATTCAGGAAAAGTACTAAATTGTAAAGTAAAAGTTTGGCATAAGGATCCACTATTAGTAAGCTTTAGTAAGCTTTTATGAAAAACTGAGTCATTGAAGTTTGATAAGCTTTACCTTGCTTCCCGACAAACTAGCATGTCCTTGAGAGTCTTTTCTTTAGTCGGGTCAGTCTTGCTGAGTAATTACGTACTCAAGGTTTTATTCCCATTGTTGCTGTAGGAGAGACTATTAACACCTTTGAGTTTTGTTAAACTCACTCTAGAGACTTTTACTTATGTTTATTATGTGTGTGCTGCGGGAAGATGGCTTCTTCCCAACTGTTGTAATAAGTTAGCACTTGACGCTACCCCGGGCATGTAATAATAAATACTACTTGGTTTTTTATGCTTAAAAGTTTGTTAATGTATATTATCTTATTGAAAAGTCTTCTACTCAACTCTTGTGTTTAAAGTTTATGTTCATGTGGTTATTGTAATCTTTGCAACCATGGATGAATGGTCCTTGGAAATGAAAGAGTTCATCGAAACTTGGCACCCCGAGTAAGTTATCTGATTCACTTATATATCTATCCGAGGCCTTGAAGGCAAGGATTGGTGTACGTGGGCTCGATAACTTGGTTGGGTTGTGACAATCATCATCATCCGAGCTAGCATCTTAATCTCATTCAACAAGATAGGCTTTACCATCCTTCTTCTTTCGAAAGAATTTATTTTTCTTCTTGTCTTCCATGCCTTTGTCTTTCTTCTTCTTGTTTGGACAATTCATGGCAATGTGTTCGAGTTTCCCACACTCAAAGCATTTCCTATCATTGAATGCATTCCTTCTTGAAGATTGCCCTCTTCTTGGTTGACCCTTCTTCTTCCTCATAAATTTGTTGAATCTCTTTACAAAAGGGTCATTTCTTCATCACTTTCACTCTCGCTATATTCATCGTTGCTTTCCTCTTTTTCAATGATTTTGGAGGCTTTTGCTTCGAGAGTTATTGATTCTTTCTTCTCCTTTGCCAAAGTCATAGCGTTGGCTTGAGATTTCTTGAATATGTCATGAGTAAGTATTTAACCCAATACTTCGGTTGGTGAAGTATTTGAGAGCACCTAGAGGGGGGTGAATAGGTGATCCTATAAAACTTGACTCAAACCACACAGACTTGGTCTAAAATATGAGTTAGAGAGAATTAAAACCAAGTTTGAGAGTAGAGAGAAGAGAGAAGTTTCTTTCACTTGATTGCTCTTTCAAGATTTAATTTTGACTTAGAGCAATATCGCAAGTGAATAATTCGAACGAGGAAGAGATAAAAATTGCAATAATGTAAATGGCACAACAGACATGACAATTTTTATCCTGTGGTTCGAGCAAGCATAAAATGCTTACCTACCTACTCCACGTTGTGGCATCCTAATGGGCGAGGGTTGCACTCAAATCCCTCTCAAGTGATCCAAATATCAAACTTGAGTGTCATGGTTCTTCCTTATGTTTCACAATATCCTGGTTGTGAGGAATCTCCACAAGCTGGAGTCTCTCATGCCTTACACAAGTGATCACAATCAAAACGAGAGTATGAGAGGGAATATAATACGCACACAAGAGCACAACGCAACATCAACACACACAAATGCAAAGAAGAGAGCGCAACAACAAAACAACAGAGTAATGACTCAAGAAATGTGCTCAAATCTCTCTAGAACACTTTGGAGTTGTAGTGTGCTCAAGGTATGATTGGTGTGCTGCTCCATGCGCCTAGGGGTCCCTTTTATAGACCCAAGATGCCTAGGAGCCGTTGGGTGCTACATTTGGAAGCTCCAAACCTTTCCTATCCGCGTGCACATCGGACTGTTCGATGGTGCAGCGAACTGTCCGATGGCGCATCGGACAATGCACAGTCAGCGACCAGTTTCCTTCTATGGCAGTTCTGATCGTTGAACCGATCGTTGGGCGTTTGGCCGCTAGGCACACCAGACTATTCGATGAGTCTTCCCGATCGTTGGCTAGCGCTGATTGTGTGGCCGACCTTTGGCAAAGACGAGTGGCTATCACACTAGATCGTCTGGTGCACACCTGATTGTCCGGTGAATTATAGTCGGTGAAGACCTGCAGGAACCAAAGAGCGTCCTGTTGAGCCGCTGACCAGCTCAGGCACCAGACATTATCCGGTGCACACCGGACTACACGGTGAGGGCTAGACTAACCTATGTTCAAACTTCTTCACTCCTTTTTGGCTCGACTTGAGAAGTTCCCTAGCACCTAGATGAACATAGTTAGCAACTAAAACAATTGACTAAGTGCTAGAAACATACCTTTATCACTTTGACTAAGTGCTAAAAAGCCTTTCTTATTTTCCTCAATCTTTTGGACTTGAATGCTCCAATTTGCTTTCTAAACAACTGTGCTTAGGCTCATATAAGGAGTGTTATTTGATAGTGGTGTGTTGAACAGTTAATAACCAAAACACTTAGAAATAGCCCAAGGCCACATTTCCCTTTCAATCTCCCCTTTTTCGGTGATTTATGCCAACACACCTAAAGCAACTCAAAACTCACTAGCTTAACCAAATATGAGCTAACTTTTGCAAATTGAAGTCAAGTCAAATAATTCTCGGTGTTTGACTTATGCCAACACACCTAAATTGAAGTCAAGTCAAAACACAATAATTTCTTACTTCAAGTTGCTTTGGAATTAAGCACAAAAACAGAGAAATTTGTGGCCTTAAAACCTCATTGCCTCACCAAGAATTGCGAACTAAGAGCAATAAAATAATGAACACCAAGGGCAACTTGAACAAGGTACATTGATACCGTTATGAAGTGGAATCATTTTCCTTTGTCCAAGTCCAACTTTTCCCTTTCAATCCACCTTTGAGACTATATCAAGATCACTCAAGCAAACATCTTAGTCTCAAAGTGTCAAGTTGTAGCATATCCTCCCTCTTAAGATATGCATCAATGCATAGGGACTTGTGAGCGCCAGGGATGACATTCTACAACTTGAGAACAAAAATAATACAATTAAGCTTAAAAGAAAATGATCAAAGGCATAAGGACACATGTATGCTATAGATCAATCCATGTTTCGTGAATCTAAGACATTTAGCTCACTACTCAGCTCACAAAACCTTATTTCATCTAAATACATGGTACAGATATCAGCTAGCTGGTGATCGTTGCTAACATGGAAAATATCGATATCTCCCCTTTGCTAGTGGTCTCTCAGAAAGTGATGTCGGATGTCTATGTGTTTAGTGCGGTTTTGTTCAATGGGATTATCCGTCAAGCAGATTGCACTCTCATTATCACATAGGAGTGGGACTTTGCTCAGACTATAGCCAAAGCTCCGGAGGGTTTGCCTCATCCAAAGTAGATGCACGCAACATTGGCCTGTGGCAACATACTAGGCCTCGACGGTGGATAGGGCAACAAAATTTTGTTTCTTAGAGCTCCACGACACTAGGAACCTTCCCAGAAACTAAAGTCCTCGATGTGCTCTTCCTATCAACCTTGCACCCGGCATAATCGGAGTCTGAGTATCCAATAAAGTCAAAGGTAGACCCCTTAGGATACCAGAGCCTGAAGTGATGTGTATGAAATAAATAACGAAGAATTTACTTCACAGACACAAGGTAACATTCCTTGGGGTCGGATTGAAATCTTTCACACATGCATACAGAAAGCATAATGTATGGTCTGCTGCATAAAAATAAAGCAAGTATTTTATCTTAGACCGGTATCGCTTTTGATCTATAGACTTACGTCCCATGTCGAGGTCCAAGTGTCCGTTGGTTCCTATCAGCGTCTTGATGGGCTTTACGTCCTTCATCCCAAACTTCTTGAGAAGATCTTGCATGTACTTCATTTGGGAGATGAATATGTCGTCCTTGAGCTACACTACAGGAAACGCATAAAATTTCGTGGGCCCTGATATTTTCGTCGGCCGACCCACGAAAATAAGTAAGATAATTTCGTCGGCCTCGTTACCGACGAAAATAAAGAGTATTTTCGTGGGCCGGGGGCTATGTTCGTCGGCAGGCCGACGAAAATACTGAATATATGTTCGTCGGCCTCGTAACCGACGAAAATAGGTCTTATTTACGTGGGCCGAAGCCGTGCCGACGAAAATACGTCAACTATTTTCGTCGGCCCCACTGAGGCCGACGAAAATACGACCACTATTTTCGTCGGCCCCAATACGGCCGACGAAAATAAAAGACCTAAATCTTCCGCGCGCCCGCACCTTCTCTCTCGCTCTCGCTCGTTTCTCTCGCTCGCTCGTTTTTCTGTTCGCCGCGCCGCCGCACGCCGCGCCGCCACCGCACGCCGCGCGCACGGACGCCACACGCCGCGCCGTGCCCCGTCCCCGCGCCGCCACCGCACGCTCGCACGCACGGACGCCGCGCGGCGCCGCACGCACGCCGCGCCGTGCCCCTTCCCCGCGCCGCCCCTTCGCCGTGGCTCGTCCCCGCGCCGCCCCTTCGCTGTGCCCCGTCCCCGCACTCCCCTCGCCGTGGCCGCCTCGTCGCCGTGCCCCGTCCCCGCGCCGCCCCTTGCCTCGCCCGGCCCTCTCCGTGCCCGCCTCCTCGCCGTGCCCCATCGCCGTGACCCATCGCCATCGCCGCCTCCTCGCCGTGCCTCCTCGCCGTGACCCATCGCCGTGCCGCCCCTCGCCGCGCCGCCCATCGCTGAGTAACAAGGTACTTACTTAGTCGTTTTTTATTTTCATTAATTGTTATCTTGTTATCTTGTCATCTTGTGATTATGATTTGAGTTAAATTGTCGAGTTTAACTGTTGATTGCTTTAATTCAAATTCATATTTGTCTCCGAGATATTTTTTAATGTTTAGAGTTTAGTTTTAATCGTTAACGATAGCGAACCGTATGCGTCACCCGTTCGGGAACGACGAACGTCACATTGGCTTGTGAGGTTCGTCGTTCCGGAATTGTCCACGTATTTTGGACAGCCTGAGAGTGTAAGTCGATGCTTGTGATTTGTGACATGTGCTTTATGATTGACGCGGAATTTCGGTTGTGTAACCCAGTTGTTCTCTAACACACCATGTTCAGGCGTGTGCTTGGAGAGCAGCGGGGTTATGCTGCCGAAATTTCGCGGCAATCGTAGGCTACACGTCACAAATCACAAGCATCGGCCTACACTCTTGGGTGGGTTTAGGGCCTTTACCTAATAGGGAGTTCACCTAAGCCACGGACGATCGTTGATGTTCTTTGTCTTTTGTTTAGCCTTTGAAATGGACGGTGATCGGAGGGTGATGTATGACGGGTGGAGAAAGGATGGGGCACATTCGAATGAATGGATGGGTGTAACAAAGGCTTTTCTTGAGCACGCTTTCAAAGATGCAACTGGTCGTCTAGTGAAGTGTCCTTGCAATCGCTGCGAGAACAAGTGGCCTCAGAAGAAGGAAGAAATGGAGAAACATCTTTGCAAAAGTGGGTTTATGCCGAACTATCTTGTATGGTACCGGCATGGAGAGTCTATTAGACACGTTGACGCGGAGGTGGAGCTTGATGACGATCATGATAGGATGGACGATATGTTGCATGATCTTGGTAGGGAGGTTGAAATGAACGCTGAGGAGCCGGGGCAGCTTCCACGCGATGCTCAAGAATTCTTCCGGCTACTCGCCGCGGGAGAAGAGAGACTGCACGAGCACACTCAGATGTCAGTTCTTGGGACTCTCACAAGACTAATGGCGATAAAGTCGAAGCACAACATTTCAAACAGTGCTTACAACGACATCGTCCAACTTATGGGCGAGGTTCTCCCGGAGAATCATAAGTTGCCAAAGAATATGTACTTCGCAAAGAAGATGTTGGCTGGTCTTGGGATGACATATGAGAAGATCGACGTGTGTCCCAACAGTTGCATGCTATTCTTTGAGGAGGATGACAAACTGGACCGTTGTAAGCATTGTGAAGCTTCTAGATATGTCGAGGTGACAAATGATGAGGGTGAATTGGTAGTTACGAAGGTTGCAGCTAAGCAACTTCGTCGGTTGCCCATCATTCCTCGGCTTTCAAGGTTGTTCCTCAATAAGGAAATAGCTCTGCATATGACGTGGCCAAAGAATGGTGTACGTCTCGTCACTGATCCAGACATAATGGTCCATCCGTCGGACGGTGATGCGTGGAAGGCATTTGACGAGTTTGATCCCGAATTTGCAAACGACCCTAGGAGTGTACGGCTTGGTCTATCGACGGACGGATTCACACCTTTCAATACCAGTGCAAGCCCGTACTCGTGTTGGCCTGTCTTCATTGTGCCATATAATCTTCCTCCTGAGTTGGTCAATAAAGAAGAGTTCATGTTCCTTGCACTAGTCATCCCAGGCCCCGAGCATCCAGGGCCAAAGCTGAATATGTTTGTTCGCCCTTTAATTGAAGAGCTGAAACAATTGTGGAGAGGTGTGAAGGCTTATGACAGCCATACTGAAAAGGAGTTTACCATGCGCGCTGCTTATTTGTGGTCAGTGCATGATCTGCTGGCGTATGGAGATTGGTCTGGATGGTGTGTCCATGGTCGGTTGTGCTGTCCCATATGTATGAATGATACAGATGCATTCAGATTGAAGCATGGTGGGAAAGTGTCATTCTTTGATGCTCATCGACGTTGGACTCCATTCAAGCATGATTTCAGGAATTCGCTTACTGCATTCAGAGGTGGAGCCAAAATCAGAAATGGGCCACCAAAGAGGCAAACTGCACCGCAGATAATGGCATGGCATGCTTGTCTGAAGCAAGGAGAAAATGATAGGTTCCAAGGCTACGGGGAGGACCATAACTGGACCCATATTTCATCAATATGGGAGCTTCCGTATGCAAAAGCCTTGATCATGCCGCACAACATAGACTTGATGCACCAAGAGCGTAACGTTGCTGAAAGCATCATAAGCACATGTTTCGATGTGACTGATAAAACAAAAGATAATATGAAGGCAAGAAAAGACATGGCTGAAATTTGTAAGAGGCCGATGCTCGAGTTGAAAGTAAGCGATAAAGGGCATGAAAGTAGGCCGCGAGCTGATTACTGCCTCAAGCCGGATGAAAGGAAAGAAATATTTAAGTGGTTGAAGAATCTGAAATTTCCAGATCGGTATGCGGCAAATCTGAAACGAGCAGTCAATCTGAAGACCGGTAAATTGATCGGTTTGAAAAGCCATGACTACCATATTATTATGGAGAGGCTGATGCCCGTGATGTTTCGAGGCTATTTTAAGGATGAGCTTTGGAGCATATTTGCAGAGTTGAGTTACTTCTATAGGGAAGTATGCGCAAAAACGGTATCGAAGAGGTTGATGCAGAAATTTGAGAAAGAAATTCCAATTCTTATTTGTAAATTTGAAAAGGTTTTCCCGCCAGGATTCTTCAATGTGATGCAACATCTAATTGTGCATTTGCCTTGGGAAGCTTTGGTAGGCGGACCAGTGCAATTCAGGTGGATGTATCCTATAGAAAGGGCGTTGAAAAAGCTCAGGGCGTCTGTTCGGAACAAGGCTAGAGTCGAAGGGTGTATTGCGGAGGCTTTTGCCCTTAAGGAGATATCTCAATTCTCAACCAGGTATTTCGCTCGAGCCAACAATGTGTTTGCGCCTTCAGTGCGACTTCATGTCGAAAATGAATCACCCCAAAGCACCCTTCAAATTTTTGCGAATCCGGGTAAAGCAGTTGGAAAAGGGAGTGTACGTCACATTGAAGCATCAGATTTGAACACGCTAATGCTATATATGTATAGCAATATTGACAGCGCACAGGAGGCGTTCGAGTAAGTTTTCCTCATAGTTACGTCCATTTTCTCATCTCATAATTTCTATAGTGTGTAATCTCCATGTTTGTAATATGTCCAGCATGTTTGATGAAGAATGTTGGAAATCTACTAGTAAACCTACGGCCATCCAATTAGAAAATCTTCGACGTGATGGGTTGAAAGGTGGACCAAACTTCGTGCAGTGGTTTCGTAATTATGTTAGTAATTGTCGTTCTCTCATTGTCCATACTTAATCTTTGAATTTTGGACTTGGAAGATATAATGCATATACTAATTACTTGTATAGGTTTCCAAAAACTCTGTGCACCCGGACTTGCAGCAAATGGCACATACCTCTGTGTCCGTCCGAAACTATACTCGCTATGATGTAAATGGATATCGCTTCCGAACCGCGAAATTGGAGAAGAGTCGACCATTGGCAGCCACCACCAATAGTGGTGTGTTGGCAAGTTCATATGTTGACGATGACAAAGTAGTGGACTATTACGGTGTTCTTCAAAACATTGTAGAGTTGATTTTCGATGGCCCCAACGAACTTAAAGTCGTGTTTTTCGAGTGCGACTGGTTTGATGCTCATAGTGGGACTCGTGTCGACAAGTATGGTAATGTCGAGGTGAAGCATAGCTCTAGGATTCCGAGCAGTATGAGCGATGTTGTCCTTGCAAATCAGGCAAAACAGGTGTACTACCTGCCATATCCTCACCCAAGCCTTAGGGCTTGGTGGGTTGCAATCAAAGTCAACCCACAAGTCGTCGCTCCAGAGAGTGCTGACTACGTGAGTACGAGCAGGGACAACGATGATGCTGTTTTTCAACCAGAAGCGGCGTCGAATCAAGACATAGCTCACCGATTCCATGTGAGCAATGGAGAAGGACTTGAAAATCTCTGTTGCAATTCAAGCGACTTAATTGAAGAACCTAGGTCAAAGCGCAAACGACCTGTCGTCGTTAGAAGATCAGTAAGGATCCAACGAAATCAAGAGCGTATGAATAAACAACGAGCCGAAGAAGCATCATCGGATGCGGATGACTTTTGATTAGTATGTTTCTTTTAGTTAATCAATTAAGCTATGTATTCCAATTTCCACATTATTAATTTTCATATTATTTGTTTCATATACTGTGGTTTGACATTAATTTATCTACAGTTGAACATGTTCAAGCATAGGAGATCTAGGAGGAGTGGGGGCAGCGCGGCCAGCGAGGACAGCTCGGGCAGTGGGCTTTTTCAGGGCACCTCACAGAGCCGACAGAGGCAGCAGCAACTTCTCGACTGTCTAGACGAAGTGCAGGGTGAGGAGGGTGAGCAGGAGACTCCTCAGCAGGATGCTCATGTGCAGGGTGAGGAGGGTGAGCAGGATGAGGAGGGTGAGCAGGATGAGGAGGTTGACCCAATGGGGGCAGGCAGCGCGGGCGACGCGTCAGATGGTTCTACGTCCTTCAGGTATTATTATGCATATTAGTTTAATTGATATTAGTTTCTAATCATTTCATCATATTGAATTTACTTGTATACTTAGGTATAAGAAGAGCAATGCGCTTGGTCCGAGACCTGCCGAGAGGAGGCTCATCCGGCCGCATGGAGAATGGTGGGGCTTATTTCTGTTGTGTTAATTTTTTAATGTGAACGTGATTGCACTAGTTTACTTGTTTTATTAATTTTTGTAGGTCATGGGAAGACTTGACTTGGGACGATACAGGCAGACGTCCCAAGGTGAACGCAGTGTTGGGTAGCCTCTGTCGCTTCTACTACCCTGGCATGGTGGAGCTGAATGGCGAGAGGTTCGCGGCTATGCAGTGGGCTGACTGGGGTCTAAAGGACTATGTCGAGCCAGGGGAGTCAGGGGAAAGCAGTAGTGGAGGGGGAAGTTCGGAAAAAAAAACGAAGGACTTGTCAGGTGGCTGTGTGGGACGAGTTCTGGGTGAGTTTACTTTCGTATATAAGCAATTCATTGAATTATTGCTTCTCCTAATCTTACTTTAACTTAACTTCTACATTGATATGTAGGGGAGGTTCCAATTGCCTGATGACATCGAGGAGGATCAGGCTCAGTGGACACGTGTGAAGAGGCACTTTCGGAAGTGCGCTGATAAGATAATCAAGGATGCCATGTACAATGCTCGCATCGCGGCCGTCAACTACTACTACAAGAAGATAAAGGGGCAGAAAATGAGCAAAGCATTAGGGGCCAATGAGATCTACCTCACAGAGGAGCAGTACCTGGAGAGCGTTGTGGATTGGCTGTCGAAGGACATGGAAGCCTGGAGGTGGTTGGCTAAGAGATGGGCGTCGCCTGAGTGGATTGCAGAGTCCAACAAGCACCGTGCCAACCGTGGCACTGAAGGACCGGGGCACAGGTACGGCGCCGATGGACACCTTGGTACCGCACGCCGCATGGTAAGTATATAAATCAAACTTGTATGTTACATCTATGAAAATTATATGGTTTAACTCTTGTTTTTCATGCAGGAAGCTGAAAGTGGCGTTTCTCCAAGTTTTATGGAGGTTTACGTCCGTGGTCACCGTGGCCCTGATCCGGCGAACCCTGATGTGCTATGCAGTGAGGCGGCAAGGGAGAAAATGGTAAACAAGTTTGTATTTACGAATTAAATTGCATGTTTTGTGTTTAACTCCAACTCTAACTTTCTTTGCAGAATGCATATGGGGAGGAAATGACTCAACGCCATGGGCCTGACTTCGACTGGATGCATTCAGACTTAGATGCCTCGGCGTTGTACCACAGTGGTGGGGGTAGAAAGCATGGCAAGTGAGGTGTTTGTGTTTGATTCGACGATTTCATTAACAAGAATGTGTCCACTTAATGGCTCAACTATGTGCATCATGCAGGTTTGCCTTTGGCACCGGCGTTGTGGAGTACAACAGGACATTAGGTCAAGGGAAGGCATCGTCTTCGGGAGGGAGTTCTCGCTCCTCCAGGTCTGCTCGAGAGGCTCAGCTGGAGGAGGAGACTCGGGCGGCACAGGAGCAGGCTCGAGCAGCACAGGAGCAGGCTCGAGCAGCGCAGGAGCAGGTTGGGCAGCTGACGCAATATATGGCTTCTTATTTTCAGGTAATTCGTCTATCTCATCACGTGTCGTCATTGAATTCAAAGTATAATGTTGCGATTCTAACGTTGCATCCATTTGCAGGAAATGACTACTAGACTCGGCCCTGATATGAACTTGCCCGCTTTTCGCCCTCCCCAGGTAACACTATCTGAACACTTCAATTCCATAGCAACTCTTTCTTTATTATCAAAAATGGCTCGCAGGCACAAGGATGGGGACAGTGGCCAGGACAAGCTCCAGCGTCGCAGCCACAGTGGACTGGTGTTGGGTGGACGCAGGCACCTCCAGGCACTTGGACGCCTCCACCCCAAGGATCGCAGCCAGTCCCGGGATGGGTGCCACCGGTCTCCCAGCCACCGGCGGGCTCTCAGCCATTTCAAGCGTGGCCACCGACGGGGTGGGTGCCACCACCTCTGGGGTGGCCACCACAACAGTACCCGTGGATGCATGCACATCCTCCTCCTCACCATGGATCACAGGTGACGTTCCATGTTTACTTTTATGCAAATATTGACCAAACACAGCAATGTATATGTATACAGCCTTATTTCAATGATTGATGAATTGCAGGGTTCAGCGTCACATGCTCATGGATCGGAGGGTGGTGTCAACGTCCAAGACTTCCTCGTCCATGGTGCTGGAGGGAGTGGCCACCTTCCTGGTGGCGGAGGAGGGAGTGGCCAAAACTCCCACAGCCCGCCGGAGTGATCAGTGAGGAGTGAGTAGTGAGTAGTTAGTAGCTTATGGACTTATGGACTCTAGACTTATGGACTAGAGTTTTGTGAATTGTGTATTTGAATGGACAATGGACTTTTGGACTTAGGGATACTCTAAACTTATGTGAATGGACTATATATGTATATGTGATTGTGTTTTGTGAATTATGTATTAGGCTTGTGAATCTGTATATGTGATATTGTGTATATTGCTGTGAATTATTAATAGGTGCAGAAAAATCTGTTTTGGGGGGGGAACCATCAATTTTCGTCGGCCTCAGTGGTGGCCGACGAAAATATGTTCCCAGGCTATTTTCGTCGGCCACCACCTAGGCCGACGAAAATATGTTCCCAGGATATTTTCGTCGGCCACTACCAAGGCTGACGAAACTATCCTGGCGTATTTTCGTCGGCCACCCCCGGCCGACGAAAATAAATGGGCGACTCACTATTTTCGTCGGTGTTGCGAAAACCGACGAAAATAGGTTATTTTCGTCGGTACCGACGAAAATAGACGCCTATTTTCGTCGAACTTATTTTCGGCGGCTATTTTCGTCGGCAGGCCGACGAAAATACTATATTTTCGTCGGTTTAGGCTTATTTTCGTGGGTTTTTGGCCCACGAAAATTTAGGCGTTTCCTGTAGTGCTATTTTACTTGGAGTCCTAGGAAGTTGGTCAGCTCACCCATCATAGACATCTCAAACTTCTATTTAATCACCCTGCTAAACTCCTCACAAGACTTTTGATTAGTAGAACCAAACATTATATCATCGACATATATTTGGCATACAAACAAATCACCATTGCAAGTCTTTGTAAAAAGAGTAGGATTAGCTTTCCTAACCTTGAAAGCATTAGAAATAAGGAAATCTCTAAGGCATTCGTATCATGCTCTTAGGGCTTCTTAAGTTCATAGAGCGCCTTAGAGAGCTTATACACATGGTTGGGGTACCTGTCATCCTCTAAGAAAGGGGGCTGCTCCATGACACCTCCTCCTTAATTGGCCCGTTGAAGAAGGCGCTCTTCATGTCCATTTGATACAACTTAAAGGAATGGTGAGCAGCACAGGATAACAATATGCGAATAGATTCAAGCCTAGCTACAGGAGCAAAAGTCTCCTCAAAATCCAAACATACGACTTGGGCATAAGTGTCACACCCGGTTTTGGAAGGCAAACCGAACGCGGACCATGTACATGCTAGGATCAGAAACTCACGTACACAACGATTACATAATTGGACATCATCACGCATTGCTCAAAATAAATAGCGGAAAGGTACTTTATTACACTAAGATGTCCAAGACATCCACAAAGTCATTAACATAGTCATTAACATTATCAAAGTGCGGATTATGAAACGTAGCAGATAAGGACTTCATAGGCAGCTAACTGGGGGTTTGCCACTAACACAACTAGAACCCATCGTAGTCCTAGAATTCCTCAAAGTCCTCCATGTTGCCTGCATCTCCTCCTGACAACTGAATACAGTGGGAACAACCTGGGGTGGGGTGGTTTTTAAAGCAAGGGTGAGTACACATCAACGTACTCAGCAAATGTCCCGTTTCGATAAAGTGGACTAGCTGTATGTGGAGTTGAGGTTAAGCAGTTGCTTTTAGTTGGTCAAGTATTTATTACTAATAGTAGAGCCAAATTTTAGTAATAAACCCAGTTATTACACAAATGTACCCCCTCCAAGAGGAAATACCAGAGATCATAATTATAACCATCACCATTAAACATCATCATAAAAGAGTATCCAAAAATATTCTAATCAAAGAGGATCCTAAGGCCGCTCTTAGCTGTGAGCACGACTAATATACCATTTTCTAACACTCTGCAGAGGTTGCACAATTTACCCACAAGTTGTGATTCATGTTCTGCCCAGAGATCATGAGTCCCCATTGATCACTACCAAGGTGACCTGGCAGGGTCTCACTACGTAGCCTTTACAAAGACTCCCTAGAGATCATAGTCGCCCGTTAGGTTTCTCCAAATTGATAAACAAAGTACTTCTCGCCACATGAAGGGTGACTAAAAAACTAAATAGAAAGAACCTCGGCAAGCAGCCTCGACAGAGCAAGTACTGTGCCCAGACCCCATTGACGGCCCTATGACGAAGCCAACTAAACCTCAAGTTCCTCTAATTAATCAGCTTAGGGCGTCTCATTCCACCCTCATGGTTGTACTATTATCCCGGGTGGTCACTCAAAGAAATACGTCATTACGGAGAGGTACTCAAGAAACAGCCTGAGTCCCCTAAAGTATCACAAGATCATCATTGGGATAACATCATCGTATCATAAATATTCACATCATGTTCGTTGATTAAGTTAAAGCAATAGCATAAAGCTAATAATGATAACCCAATAGGTAAACAAGGATAAGGTAAATACAGAGTAGTCAATCCTTAGGTTTCAATAAAGTAATGCAGGACAGTGAATTATAAAGTATGTAGGACATAATAGGTCAGAGGACACTTGCCTTCACCAGGTTGTTGCTCAGGAAGATCTACGGCAACACACTAAGGAACCATGGGCTGCTCGTCGTCTAAACAAAGCGATCATGTATTCAATACATTTGGATAAAGACAAAAGAACAATACACCAAACAAATGCAATCAAATGAACACAGTTGAAAAGAGCAGGATAAACACAAAAGGTAAACCTAAGTGCTAGGGTGAACTCGCACCCTTAGAGGTTTATGATTCCTTAAATATTATCTATCTCCATAGATTACACAATTTAATTCCACTTATTTTAATGGGACACAAAGATTATACCAGGGATAAATTCATACATGACATAGTATTAATCTCACAAAGTTAAATACCTAAATACCATTACGTCTCATTTGGATCATTGGAATTGAATTCCATTCTAATAATAATAATTTTGGCATATCTCAATTAAGCTAATTCGGTTTCATACAAAATTTATTTTTATACTATTATTAGCAAGATATCGGAGATATTTATGTGCTATATTTTTACTATAGAGGAGTAAGACGAAGAGTGTCATGTAAGTTACAGAGTAGAAACAAATTCTACTAATGAATAAAATCATTTCTCATCCCCCACCCCATGAATTTGAGATAAGCTTATACCACAACTTTGGAAAGTGGTGGAATGTCAAATTCCAAACTAAATAAGTTACTTTATTGAGTGAATTCCAATTCCTCTAAAATCAAGGGATCCAAACGCCCCGTTAGGGTTTTCCTTTTATTTTTCTTATTTCATAAACAAGTTATTACATAAACTAACCTATAGCTTAGGCATAAAATTAAAGTGTACAGACAATGAATGATCATAATTTATTTAGACAGATAATAATCTTATGAACATTTTGCAATTTAAATCACTCAATTTGGAGGTCATATGAAAAAGATATGAAATAAACAAGTTTTGGAGTTCAAAATACAAAATTAGGTCCAAATCTGTGATTAATTAAAAGGTCAGGGTCTGTCTACAAGATTACAGGGGCTGTGCGCGAGACCTAGGGACGGCAGGTTGATTCTCGGGAAACGAGGGGTTCTTTAGCAAAAAGGTCGCGTGAAGGGGTATTGGATCTGCTCAGACGTCAGATCTTAAATCAACGACCGACATTAGATGCGAACGCGAGCGCGCGTGAACACGTGGTGGGCACTGACAGGTGGCCTTGGGGGGTTGAGACGCTGACATGCGGGGCCCACGGGTCAGCAGAATACCAAGGGCGCGGGGCGCGCTGGCCACCGGATCGCAGATCGACGGCTCTGGTTCCACGATCCGCGCGAAACGTTATCCACAAATCCAGGCCGTTAGATCAGAACTGGACGGTTAGGATGGGTGCCAGGGGGCTTTGCCTTCTTCGGTTAGCGAGGGGCGGTGCACTTCGCGGGCACGGTGGTGCCGTCACCGGAGGCGAGGCAGACCGGTGCTCCTAGGGCGCCAAGGGGTGAGGTTAGATCGGTAACCTTGAGAGGATGCTCGGGGAATGTCGAACGGAAACAGAGGGGGAGGGGGCAATCCGAGGGGTGTCTTGGGTCGTGGGTGACAAGGCGAAGCTCACCGAGGCAACAAACACGGTGAGGGCTCGACGGCGACCACAGAATGGGCGCGAGACCACGATGAACGGCGACGGAGCTCCCTAGGTGTGCGCGCGGTGCGAGGTGAGTGCTGAGGGCTGCGAGTGAGGGAAGAGGAGGGCGAGTGGGTACTGGGCAGCTAGAAAAGGCCGGGGTGGGGACGGGGCGCGGCCTCAGCGTGCGTTGTGGGCGTGGAGTCCACGGCGACGCATGGGTCGTGCGCGAGCAGTTCGAGGAGGACGAGTCCGATAGACAGGACCCACGGGTCAGCGATAACGGACGAGCGAATGGGCGGCCAGGCTGACAAGCAGGGCCTGCGGGACAGCGAGAGAAAGTGCGCGCGCATGGAGGATTTTGGTGCCGACAAGTCAGCCCCACTGGCAGCGAGAGGGAGAGAGAGAAGAGAGAGAGCATGCGTGGAACGGTGCTGACAGGCGGGTACCGCCTATCAGAGAAGGGCGGGCGCGCAGGCAGGGGCGCGCGCGAGGCTGGGCCAACTTGGGCTAGTTGGGTCGAATTGGTCTTTTCCTTTTTCTGGGAATTTCTAATTGCTTTTATATTTATTTTCTCTAGGGTTTTCAAATCAAATTCAAACCATTTCAAACATGTGCATCAAACAAAAGGATAATTTAGACTCAGCATGGTGCAACATTTCATGACTCACATAGTTTTGACAAAATAAATAATTAATCCCTCTCCTAATTAACTTAATTCTATTCAAAAGAAAGAGAGAGATAGAGAGACTGGAGAGAGATAAGAGATAACACCTGGATTTGGTAGGCATTTTGAAAAAAAATTATACCCCCAAATTCAGGGTTACAAACCTATCCTCCTTAAAAGGAATCTTGCCCTCGAGATTCAGGGTTGGCTAGCAAAGAGTTTAGGGTACTTGGCTTTCAAATCGTCTTCTCTTTCCCAGGTTGCTTCTTCTTCTGAGTGATGGCCCCATTTGACTTTGCACATCCTGATGGTGCTTCTTCGAGTGACTCTGTCTCCATCTGAGTTGGCTTCTCAATACAAGTCAAATCTTCTTGAATTTCAAGGTCCTCTGTTGGTACTGCTCTTCTAGTACTCGCAAGCATTTCTTCAGCTGAGACACATGGAACACATCATGCACAGCTGACAGACTTTCTGGTAGGCTAAGTTGATATGCCACTTCTCCACATCTTGCTTGAATCTGGTATGGTCCGATGTATCGAGGTGCTAGCTTGCCCTTGACTTTGAACCTTTTTATTCCTCTTATGGGTGACACTTTCAAGTAGGCATAAACTCCCACTTCAAAGCTCAATTCTCTTCTTCGGGTGTCAGCATAGCTTCACTGCCTGGACTATGATGTCTTCAGATTCTCTCGAATCATTCTGATGTTCTCTTCAGCCTCAAGCAAAATATCTAGACCGAACACCTGTCTTTCGTCGGGTTGGTCCAAATGCAACGGAGTTCTACAATTCCTTCCATAGAGTGCTTGGAATGGGGACATCTTCAGACTGGCCTGATAACTGTTGGTGTAGGAGAATTCTGCATATGGTAGCCTCTTGTCTCAACCTAACTTGTCTTGCAATGCTCAAGCTCTCAACATATCTTTGAGGATCTGGTTGGTTCTCTCTGTCTAACCATCCGTTTGCGGGTGATAATCTGAGCTGAACTTCAAGTATGTGCCCAAAGCTTCATGCAAATGCTGCCAAAAAGAAAAGTGAATTGGGTACCTATGTCTGATACTATCTTCTTTGGAACGCCATGCAAGCATACAATCCAAGACATATATAGTTCTGCAACCCTGCACTATTATAGGTGGTCTTGACTGGTATGAAATGGGCCACCTTTGTTAAACGGTCCACTACTACCCAGATGGAGTCATAACCAGCACGAGTGCGAGGCAGAACGACTATAAAGTCCATCCCAATCTCATTCCATTTCTACTAAGGAATCTGCAACGGCTGCAACAAACCTATGGGCCTCTAATGTTCTGCCTTGATTCTCTAACAACTGTCGCATCTAGCAACATAGTCTGCTATCTCCCTTTTCATATCGTACCACCAGAATCTTTTCTTCAGGTCTTGGTACATCTTCTCGCTACTAGGGTGTATAGAATACACTGTCTCATGAGCTTCTTTGAGAATCAGTTCCCGGATTGACTTGATGTTGGGAACGCAGGCTATCTTTGAACCATACCACGCCTTCTGTGACTTCACAGAAATCTTGACCTTTCCCATCTATGATCAGCTGTCGTATCTCGTTGATCTTCTCATCGTCTTTCTAGCGCTTCCTGATATCTTGCTCTAAAGTGGGTTCTAGCTCGATTGTCCCTCCTTGAGTGATGTTTAGAAATCCGAGACTCAGCCTATCGAATTCCTTTGCTAGCTCGTAAGACATCAGGTGATCGACCAACATATTTACTTGACTCTTTCTACTCAGAGCATCTGCAACCACATTTGGTTTACCTGGGTGATAATGTATCTCTAACTCATAGTCTTTGATCAACTCCAGCCTTCTTCGCTGCCTCATATTCAATTCTAACTGGGTGAATATGTACTTGAGACTCTTGTGATCTGTGTAGATATCACACTTCTGCCCATACAAGTAGTGTCTCCAGGTCTTTAGTGCATGAACTGTAACACCCCAGGTGTTACCATGGCTAGAGCCCACCTTGGCACTAGAGGCTGTGATCACATGTGGTAGAGGCTTAAGGCAACCCACAAGAACTTTGAAGGCCATGTGCTAATCAAGTTGCCAATGACCTAAGAAGCATTACTCTAATCTTTGCACACTTTTGCCTTAGATAAGAGGGGGGGAAGACCCCTAGGCCCTCTCTTAAACCCTATCTCCCAAAACCCTAGATAAGAGGGAAAAGAGAGTGGACAAGTGTGCAAAACATGAGTAACATTTACCCAAACCTTAAGCAACCTTCTTACCAACAATTAGGGGAGTGAAATAATGCAAAAAGACCCCTGAAGAAACCCCAATTCAAATCTCCAAGAGGAGAGAGAGAGCTAGAGCTCTCTATTTCACTCTAAGTCCATTTTTAACCCTAGTTTAAGGATCAACCGTGTTCACCTCGAAGATGGCACCAAAACCACTTGGGTTCTATACCAAAAATGTGGTATACCACCTAAGGCACCCCCTGGAAAAAGTGGACACCGAGACTTGGACGTTTGACAGGTTTTGGCATCAGTTTTGTCGCGGTGTGGGCAGTGAGACAAGCCAGATTTGGCGCCCGTCTATCTCCCGATCTAGGGCGTATCATCCCTTGGAACTCACACATGTGAGATAGCCCTAGGTGCCAGGAGGAGGTCTGCGCCGGATTCATGGCGAGATTCGCACGTTTGCGATATCTGGAGACGTTTGAACACTGGAAGAAACTCACCTCCACGTGTTCGACGCCTTCTGCCCGCGCCAGAGCACGCTCGCGCGCGCCCCCGCATGCCCAGCGCTGCGCCCGAGCCAAACCAGCGCCGTGGCCCGTGCCCGAGCTTATAAAGCCCTCCCAGGCTTCGACTACACCCTTCCGCGCACCCTCCAAACCTCACCGGAGTTAACTCGTCGCCGTTTGCCCGTGCGCAGCGAGTCCGCGGCCGCCCAATCCCTCTGTCACCATAGACCGGCCAGTAGAGCCATTCCCAACCCCGTCCAGCCCTCGGAGAAGACTGTGCACACCTCCGTGAGGCTCCCCGAGCAAGGAATCGGAGTTTACTTCGCCGGAGAAGCCAGTCCACGCTCGCCGGAGCTCTCGCCCCCGCCGGAGTACGTGGACAGGGTAAACCACTCCACCATCCTTCGATTCCTTGTGCACACAGTCGCTGCGTGACCCCGTGAAGCTCACCATGCCCTCGGATTGAACCAGTTCGCCGTGGTTTGGCCGGTATACTCGCCGCCGACGAGGACACCCGCCCGCCCGCGTGGACCGGGCGATTCCGGCCATCTCCGACGTCAAGCCGTACCTCGACGTGACCGCCAGAGTCTCCCCGAGCCGACCCCACCCTTCGCCGGACCTCCCTCGCCGCCGGTAAGCCGTGCCACCCTTTTCTTTCCCGCGGTTACTGTTTCAGTTAGGGGAAGGACTGCGGGTGAGAGGGAGAGAAGGTCGGGGGGTTTTGTGAAATGTCAGAGACACAGGGGAATAGTGGCGTGAGGGTAGATTTGCGAAGGAGGATTTAGTTTAAACCCAGGGACCCCGGTGTAAACTGTTTTTTCCAGGAAACTCTTTTTAAATTCTATTTTAAATTGAGCAGAGACTTTAAAAATTCATAACTTACGATTAGTTCATCCAAATTTGGTCAAACAAATTTTGTCAGACTCCAATTAATGTAACCTATTTAAGAAAAATATAAAACCCCTTGGTACTATGGAAAACTTAAAAGTTCTGATTTAATGTTAGTTTTGGCCAAAAGCTCAATAACAGTAAGAAAAATAGTTAGGCTATTTGACTAGGGTTAGGAAAATTTGGAGAAGTTTATATTTACCTACTAACCTGTTTAAAAATGTTGGACCTCTCTGGCCACTCCATTAAGTTAGTTTTTACCCCTTATTCCATAATATGCTTAAGGGTAAGAAAAATAGAAAATGTAATTTAACCAATAAACCAGAGAGCACCCCTATTTTTGTTGGGATACTCAATCAATATAGATCACTGGAAAAATCTATCATACCCTGGTTTAGTACAAATTAAGTAGGATACCTTTTATTTTAATAAAACAAGGATAACTTAGAAAAACCCTACAAAAATAACCCCAAGGTAAAAGCACCCCCACCCTTGGGATAACTAATGTTTTGTTGATAAGAACTTAGGAAAAATGAAAAATCTGCTGTTTGACATTTTTCAAATAATAATGTAGTAGAAAGTGCCTTTTTGAAATTAATCTTAAGAAAATCATAACTAAATAACCACCCCTTAGTTTTCTGTGATTTTTAGCACAGAGGCCTATCATTACTATGGGATGCCAGCAAAAATAACCTTTAGGACAGAACCTACCCCTAACTAAGAGGTGTAGTGTAAAGTGGCCCATTTTGCCTAACTATTGTTATTTTTGTTTAAAGCCTAGCCTTTGTACTTTAAGCCTCAACTTCTTAAAACAAGTTAGAATAGCAAATGACAACCCACTGTAATTTTTACAGAATTTTTGGAAATTATTAAAACACTGTCGTAGTTCAACCTACACTAGAAACCCTAATTGGAAATTTAAGAAAGGAAGAGGAATAATGTAAATTAATGTCATCCTAAGACCTTTATAAAAATTGTCCACTGAAATCTATAGAGACAATACCAATCCACTATGTTATCCTAAAGGAAAACCTAAACCTAAAGGGTAATAAGTCTATGTCTTTGTATACCACTAGAAGCCCCACAGAACCAGGAAACCCTAAGTTAATTCTTAACTTAGTTTCTTTAGTAATGTTCTTAAATCTTGCATAATCATGACATACATGTTCATTGCATTTCGATAGACTGTAATCTTGCTGACGGAGAGTACATCCTCGTGCCGGAGCAAGGAGCTGCTCAGGAGGTAGCCCCAGATCCAGCACCCGAGCCTACACCAGAGGACCTGCCTGCCACTGCTTTGGAAGGCAAGCCCCGGTTTTATGCATAACCTGTTATTTATGCTATTTTACTTCACTTAATGATTGTAGGATTGATTGTGCACTTAGGTGTAGGAATTGTTTGAAGCCCTAGTTGCATGATCTCAGGAATCCTTTTGAAATGAATACTAGTATGACAGGTCGAGTAGTTGCTTTATTTAATTAGGATCTCGGTAGAAGACGAGTGATTTTTCTAGCACTCGCGCGAGATCAGGAAATTGATTGTACCCACTTTCACATGGTCATGATACTAGTTGGTGGACAACAATCCATGGGGATTGGTTGTTTACAAGGTAAAAATGGGAATAAGGATTAAGGTGTGGTACCGTGTGTCAAGCGTTTGAACGTACTAAACACATACCGAGAAATATGGTAAATCGGTAAGCCTAGTACCTGATTGAACCTGGCAGTAGACTTTGCCCCTCACGCGACCTGAGACGAGGTCTCCCATTCCGGTTATGGTGGGTACAAGTGCGGTCACTGCACGACGGCCAGTCGGGGTCAGTGAGGCATTGTACGCCAAGGCGGTGAGCCCTGTTCTGCTGACGGGGAATCGATGGGGACGGTTGATGTGTGTGGGGACGGAGTGCCCCTGCATGTCGTGTGTTTAGGTTTACCTTGCAAGGATAAAAACTCGATTCGAATCGTCTGCTTCTCGCAGCTAATGAGACTGCTTGATCCATGCTGCTACATTGAGTAACAAGTGGAACTGTGTTGAGATGGTACAAGATGTTGATTGCTAAAAATGCCTGCTACTATGTATGAATAGATAGTACATCTTTAGCCTTAAGAGAGTCACACTTAATCTTGACAAAGTTAAAATCTTGATTTAGTAACTCAGCTAGTGCTTTTGGCAACCAAACCCCACAGCCAAAAAGCGGCATGTCTAGAGGTAGAGGAGTAGACTCCTCACACCAGGTAAGTCTAGCTGAGTATTAGTATACTCAGCCTTGCTTGTGGCATAATTTTTACAGGTTCTCTGGAGGAAATGGTTGCTGGGATAACTTGGCTGTCCACCTTGCCACCGGGTTGGACTATCGAGTGGGACCCTGCCTCGGCTGAGGAGGAGCATGAGGAGTGATGGGACAGGCTTCCCCATACCTCTATTTATTTACCGTTAGTTTATTTCCGCTGCACTTCGAACAATGATGGTTACTTTTGCAAAAACTCCGATGATGATGATGGTGATGTAATAATTTAATACTCTGACATGTATGGTTTTATGCTTTATTGTATTTGCTCTGTGACTCACCTTCGAGTGAGATTGTGGTACTTGATCCTGTCAGTGGCCGTGTCGGACTAGATCCGAGGGATTGACGGGTTATTCCCATTTAAGTGTGGTCTAGCCTCTAAGGCGGGACTTAGGCACTTAAGTTGGAATAATTCGGGCGGTTCCGCCACAGCTGGTATCGGAGCTTGTACCACCACAGAGGAATCAATAAAACATGAATACCATCCTTTTTCCAAAGTAAAAACTTGATAGAAACAATGTTGGATAGATAGTAGGGCGAGCAGGATAGCCCTAGGACGTGAAGCCTTAGGGTAATAGAAGGGTAGCTAGGTGGCTAAGTAACTAGGCCCTATAGGCCACTTTTACAGGATGGGAGCTCTTCCCTATTCCTTTTAACTTGTTGTGAGGTCGTTCAGGACGAGCATGCATGCATTCTTAATTAAACAAGTGGATAACTGAGTAAGGACTTGAAAACAAGATAACAACCCAGTGCCTTTTTCTTTTAACTAGAGACAGGCTGAGTTTTATTTTCCTTGTTCTTTTTATAATTCTTTTTCTTTTACTTACGCTTAACCGTACACAGATGACTTCCCACGGATCCTCCGATGACGGAAATGCACTGACCCACACTGACGGACTTGCACGAGAGGGCTTTCCCGCATCTTGTGGGAAGTACTTCAGGGGGCCGGATACACGACACCCCCTCAATATGCGGTGCAGCAGTTCGAGAAGCACCGGGTGCCCCGCTGTAGGGTGAGGATGACCTTGGAGCCTCATCCCCTGCAGCCAGGCTGGCGCTCTTTGGACTCCGAGTCCTTCGGGTACCGAGCAGAGGACACGCTCGAGGCGATCGCTCTGCATGGATTGACTACTTTCTGCGGATTCCATCCTTTGGAGCTGGCTACCCACCCCATTAGCTTGTTCCCCGCTGAGAGGGAGGACGACCCAATGTGGAAGGATCGGGTGGAGCATGCCAAGGATATCTGGGCCATCTACCCAGGACAGACCGCGCACTTGACCGTACGATGCATGAATGCTCTGTACCGTCTGCAGGTGATGCGCAGTGAGGCGATGTCCCACCTGATGGCATTGTTGGAGGCAACAAGGATCACATTGGACAACAGAGAGGAACTCGTGGTTGACTTGTCTCAAGAAATGGTGGAGAAAGACTTGCAGGTGGAGCAGCTATCCACTGATATTCAGGAGTTGGAGGAGCTGGTAGGCACTAGGGAGAACACCATCGAGGTTCTAGAGGATCAGCTCCTTAACACTCAGCAGCAGCTTGCTGAGGCTAACGAGCACCTGGACATGCACCACCAGGAGATCCAGGATCAGGAGGCCAACGAGGACGTCGACATCGAGGGAGGAGATGAGCCTGCCTCCAGTATGGACACTGTCGGCTCGGGAAGACCACCTTCCCCCGAGTCGAGTGTTGCTTCTTTCGCTCACTAGGTGTTCCGGATAGGCTTAGAAGTTGGATAGTCGGACTCCTCGCAGCTAGCTTAGCTTTTGCACCCTTGGGGTACTAGGCTAGATAGAGTTGAGTCATTTTGGAACAATTTGATGTAATCGTGCTAAACTCTCTTGGGAGCTTGTTTGATGGATGCTATTATTAGTTTAAATTTGGAAGGAAGAATTTATGCCTCTTTAAAATCCTCTTGTTGAAGTTAGAGTCTATCATGTTGTTTTAACTTCTCTCCGTGATAAAATCTTGAACTTGGAACTGTGGTGTTACGTATGTATGTGGTTTTTCAGATGGCCAGGAGGCAGCGTCGTGGCCAGAACGAGCGCGTTCCTCCACCGCCGCCACCACCTCCCACTTTGCAGGAGCTCATGGCTCAGCAGAATGAGATCCTGAGGCAGCTGGCTCAGCGTTAGCCACCACCTCAGCATTATGGTGGTGGAGACCATCAGCGTCACCCCGCGGCGGCTACATACCAGGAATTCCTTAGCACCCAGCCACCATTGTTCACAAGGGCAGAGGACCCACTCGACGCAGATGTGTGGCTGCGAGTGGTGGAATCCAAATTCCCACTACTCCATGGAGCTTGCTCAGAGGTCACCAAAGTCAGGTTCGCCACCCAGCAGCTTCGCGGACCTGCAAGGACTTGGTGGGATCATTTTCTTGCTATGCAGCCAGAGGACCGAGAGGTGGAGTGGAGGGAGTTCAAGGCAGCTTTTAGAGGACACCATATACCAGCCGGGATTATGGACCGGAAGCTTAATGAGTTTTTGGCACTCACTCAGGGCAACAGGACAGTGTTGCAGTGTGCCCAGGCTTTTAATGACTTGTGCTAGTATGCGGGATATCATGCGGATACAGATGAGAAGAAGCGGGACAGGTTCAGGAGGGGGCTCAGCACTAAGCTCCGTGATCGTCTCAACACCGTCAGGGCCAACATTTACAATGAGTTGGTCAACATGGCGATCTCCCTAGAGGACTGCATTACAGCTAGACAGGCAGAGAAGAAGAGGAAGACCCCTGTGGCAGGACCCTCAGCTCAGCCCCAGCGCTTCAGGATTGTGTCCGACACTCAGAGCAGGGGATCCCAGCAGCAAGGGCGATGGGTAATCCGACCTTAGCAGCAGCAGCAGCAGGCACCCAACCGCAACCAGTTTCCAGCTCAGAGGAATAATTAGCAGCAGCAGTACCGCCAGGCAAATGACAACAGGTGCTTCACTTGTGGCAACACCGGGCATTACGCCAAGAATTGCCCCAGGAACCAGCAGAGGCAGGGGCAGAATGTCAATCAGAACCAAGGCAAGAGGCAGAAGGTGCAAGTGAGGCAGGGCAGGCTGAACTTCACCACCATGGCTGATATTCCAGAGGGAGCACCCGTCATGACTAGTATCTTTACAGTTTTAAATTTTCCCGCTATTGTTCTTTTTGATTCTGGTGCATCACACAGTTTTATCAGTACCAAATTTAGTGCCAAGTGCCAATTGCATTTTCACCACACCAATGGGGGTATTACAATCTCAACACCAGGAGGCAGGGTTGCCTCCTATCAGATCAGTAGGCACGTACCAATTAAGCTGGGTAGTCTCATTTTCAAAACTACTCTATTGATAATGGGATTGGATAGTGTGGATATCATCTTAGGGACTGATTGGTTGTCACGACACCACGCGGTGATTGATGTCGCAGCCAGAGCCATAGAAATCCGCTCCCCTTTGGATGGTGAGATTACCTTATATCTACCCGACCAGGGTTGTACCCGATCTTGTGCCTTTGTTATGATAGAATCCCCGGTGGAAAAGATCCCAGTGGTCTGTGACTACCCAGATGTTTTCCCAGATGAATTGCCAGGGATGCCACCTGACCGAGACATTGAGTTCGCCATCGAATTGCAACCCGGGACTGCTACTATCTCTAAGCGACCATATAGGATGCCTCCCGCGGAATTGGCAGAATTGAAGAAGCAATTCCAAGAATTGTTGGACAAGGGGTTTATTCGTCCATGTACTTCACCCTGGGGATGTCCAGCATTATTTGTGAAGAAAAAGGATGAGAGTTTGAGAATGTGTGTTGACTACCGCCCTCTCAATGCGGTGACTATCAAGAACAAATATCCACTGCCCTGTATTGATGTTCTGTTTGATCAGTTGGTAGGAGCCAAGGTATTCTCCAAGATAGACCTTCGCTCAGGGTACCATCAGATCAAGATCCGTGCCAGCGATATTCCCAAGACGGCTTTCTCTACCAGATATGGGCTATATGAGTTTTTGGTGATGTCTTTTGGGCTGACCAATGCCCCGGCTTATTTCATGTACCTGATGAACTCAGTGTTTATGCCAGAATTGGACAAGTTCGTGGTCGTTTTCATTGATGATATTCTGGTCTATTCCAAGAATGAAGACGAACATACTGAGCACTTGCACATTGTGCTTCAGCGACTGCGCGATCATCATCTTTATGCTAAGTTATCTAAATGTGAGTTCTGGCTGAAGGAGATTAAATTCTTGGGTCACACGATTTCTCAGGATGGAATATCAGTTGATCCTGAGAAGGTACAAGAGGTAATGGATTGGAAACCCCCGACTACAGTGAGGCAGATTCGGAGTTTTCTGGGATTGGCAGGGTATTATCGACGATTTATTCCGGATTTCTCCAGAATTGCCAAACCAATGACTGAATTGTTGAAGAAGGGAGTCAAATTTGAGTGGAGCCAAAAGTGTGAAGATGCCTTTCACACTTTGAGACAACATTTGACAACAGCCCCAGTGCTGGCTCAACCTGACAACACCAAGCCGTTTGAAGTTTATTGTGATGCTTCAGGTACCGGATTGGGATGTGTCTTGATGCAAGAAAATAGAGTGATTGCTTATGCTTCCCGAGCACTCAGGCCCCATGAGCAGAATTACCCTACACATGATCTAGAATTGGCAGCTGTAGTTCATGCTCTTAAGATATGGAGACACTACTTGACGGGAGCTCACTGTAACATCTACACTGATCACAAGAGTCTCAAATACATCTTCACTCAGGCAGATCTGAACATGAGACAGAGAAGGTGGTTGGAGTTAATCAAGGACTATGATTTAGAGGTGCATTACCATCCTGGTAAAGCCAATGTTGTGGCAGATGCTTTGAGCAGAAAGGCCCAGTGCAATTGTATGAGCATGGATGCAAGAGTCACCACCCTGTGTGATGAGTTGTGCAAGCTGAACCTGGAAGTTGTTTCTTCGGGTAACCTAAGCTATATCTCGGTGGAGCCCACGTTGCAAGAACAGATAGTCAGGGCACAGGTTGAGGATAAGGGTGTTCAGGTTATCAAGGATATGATTAAGCAAAAGGCAGAAAAATACAAGTGTTTCCGATAGGACAGCAAGGGAATTCTATGGTTTGGAGATCGATTGGTTGTTCCCAAGGACCCTGAGCTCAGAAAGAAGATACTGGATGAAGCTCACCTTTCCAAATTCTCTATGCACCCTGGTAGCAACAAGATGTACCATGATCTTAGATCTTTATATTGGTGGACTAGAATGAAGAGGGAAATTGCCAAGTACATATCTGAGTGCGATACCTGTCAGAGAATCAAAGCTAGTCATTTGAAGGCAGCAGGCCCTTTGCAACCCCTTCCCATACCATCTTGGAAATGGGAAGACATTTGCATGGACTTCATAGTGGGATTGCCCAATACCTCTAGGCACCATGATTCTATATGGGTTATCGTGGACAGGTTGACCAAGACTGCTCATTTCTTGCCAGTGCACACCACCCACCGGGCAGAGAAGTATGCAGAGATCTACATTGACCAGATAGTTCGTCTGCATGGGATACCAAGGACTATAGTCTCTGACCGAGGAGCACCTTTTGTGGCACGATTTTGGGAGCAATTGCAGGAATCACTTGGGACCCAGGTTATACGAAGCTCAGCGTACCATCCCCAAACAGATGGTCAGACAGAAAGGGTAAATCAGATTTTGGAAGACATGTTGCGAGCATGTGCACTACACTACGGGAAGGATTGGGACAAGTGTCTGTCTTTGGCAGAATTTTCTTACAATAACAGCTATCAGTCCAGTCTGAAGATGGCACCTTTTGAGGCATTATATGGGAGAAGGTGTAGGACCCCACTAAATTGGTCTCAAGCAGGAGAAAGGGAAATATTCGGGCCAGATTTAGTACTTGAGGCAGAAGAAAAAGTCAGAGTCATCAAAAGGAACTTAGAAGCTGCTCAGGCCAGGCAAAGGAGCGATCATGACAAGAGGCGGAAGCCTCTACAGTTTGAGGTGGGAGATCATGTCTATCTTAAGGTATCACCCACCAAGGGTATTCAGAGATTCGGGATCAAGGGCAAGTTAGCTCCTCGCTATATTGGACCCTATAAGATCAAGGCAAGCTGTGGACCCGTAGCCTATCAAGTGGAATTGCCACCTCACATGTCGTCAGTTCACAATGTGTTCCATGTATCTCAGCTGCGGAAATGCGTTCGCCTACCCACTGAAGTACTACCGGAACCAGACATTAAGATAGAACTGGACTTATCTTACCAAGAGTACCCTGTCAAGATGCTAGATCAAAAAGAGAGATCAACTCGAGCAAGGTCGGTCAGAATGTATAAAGTTCAGTGGAGTCACCATTCAGCAGAAGAAGCTACATGGGAGACTGAGGATTTTCTACGCTCTCGCTTCCCCGACTTTCTGCCCAAAGGAGTCGGTATGTAACCCCAAAACCCCACCCCCACCTGCCCTTTGAATTCAATTATAAGAAAAACTTAGATAACAAGGATAGTCTAAGTTATGGATTTGACATAAGAAGGGCTTCCTTCTGAAGTTGCAAAGAGAATGACATTCGAAGAGCAGTTAATAAGAGAAACTTGAGTGTAAAGGAAGGATAACGCCAACACACCTTCAAGCACCCTCTAAGGGCCTCCACCTAAAATCTCGGGACGAGATTCCTTTAAGGGGGGAGGATTGTAACACCCCAGGTGTTACCATGGCTAGAGCCCACCTTGGCACTAGAGGCTGTGATCACATGTGGTAGAGGCTTAAGGCAACCCACAAGAACTTTGAAGGCCATGTGCTAATCAAGTTGCCAATGACCTAAGAAGCATTACTCTAATCTTTGCACACTTTTGCCTTAGATAAGAGGGGGGGAAGACCCCTAGGCCCTCTCTTAAACCCTATCTCCCAAAACCCTAGATAAGAGGGAAAAGAGAGTGGACAAGTGTGCAAAACATGAGTAACATTTACCCAAACCTTAAGCAACCTTCTTACCAACAATTAGGGGAGTGAAATAATGCAAAAAGACCCCTGAAGAAACCCCAATTCAATTCTCCAAGAGGAGAGAGAGCTAGAGCTCTCTATTTCACTCTAAGTCCATTTTTAACCCTAGTTTAAGGATCAACCGTGTTCACCTCGAAGATGGCACCAAAACCACTTGGGTTCTATACCAAAAATGTGGTATACCACCTAAGGCACCCCCTGGAAAAAGTGGACACCGAGACTTGGACGTTTGACAGGTTTTGGCATCAGTTTTGTCGCGGTGTGGGCAGTGAGACAAGCCAGATTTGGCGCCCGTCTATCTCCCGATCTAGGGCGTATCATCCCTTGGAACTCACACATGTGAGATAGCCCTAGGTGCCAGGAGGAGGTCTGCGCCGGATTCATGGCGAGATTCGCACGTTTGCGATCTCTGGAGACGTTTGAACACTGGAAGAAACTCACCTCCACGTGTTCGATGCCTTCTTCCCGCGCCAGAGCACGCTCGCGCGCGCCCCCGCATGCCCAGCGCCGCGCCCGAGCCAAACCAGCGCCGTGGCCCGCGCCCGAGCTTATAAAGCCCTCCCAGGCTTCGACTACACCCTTCCGCGCACCCTCCAAACCTCACCGGAGTTAACTCGTCGCCGTTTGCCCGTGCGTAGCGAGTCCGCTGCCGCCCAATCCCTCTGTCACCATAGACCCGCCAGTAGAGCCATTCCCAACCCCGTCCAGCCCTCGGAGAAGGCTGTGCACACCTCCGTGAGGCTCCCCGAGCAAGGAATCGGAGTTTACTTCGCCGGAGAAGCCAGTCCACGCTCGCCGGAGCTCTCGCCCCCGCTGGAGTACGTGGACCGGGTAAACCACTCCACCATCCTTCGATTCCTTGTGCACACAGTCGCTGCGTGACCCCGTGAAGCTCACCATGCCCTCGGATTGAACCAGTTCACCGTGGTTTGGCCGGTATACTCGCCGCCAACGAGGACACCCGCCCGCACGCGTGGACCGGGCGATTCCGGCCATCTCCGACGTCAAGCCGTACCTCGACGTGACCGCCAGAGTCTCCCCGAGCCGACCCCACCCTTCGCCGGACCTCCCTCGCCGCCGGTAAGCCGCGCCACCCTTTTCTTTCCCGCGGTTACTGTTTCAGTTAGGGGAAGGACTGCGAGTGAGAGGGAGAGAAGGTCGGGGGGTTTTGTGAAATGTCAGAGACATAGGGGAATAGTGCGTGAGGGTAGATTTGCGAAGGAGGATTTAGTTTAAACCCAGGGACCCCGGTGTAAACTGTTTTTTCCAGGAAACTCTTTTTAAATTCTATTTTAAATTGAGCAGAGACTTTAAAAATTCATAACTTACGATTAGTTCATCCAAATTTGGTCAAACAAATTTTGTCAGACTCCAATTAATGTAACCTATTTAAGAAAAATATAAAACCCCTTGGTACTATGGAAAACTTAAAAGTTCTGATTTAATGTTAGTTTTGGCCAAAAGCTCAATAATAGTAAGAAAAATAGTTAGGCTATTTGACTAGGGTTAGGAAAATTTGGAGAAGTTTATATTTACCTACTAACCTGTTTAAAAATGCTGGACCTCTCTGGCCACTCCATTAAGTTAGTTTTTACCCCTTATTCCATAATATGCTTAAGGGTAAGAAAAATAGAAAATGTAATTTAACCAATAAACCAGAGAGCACCCCTATTTTTGTTGGGATACTCAATCAATATAGATCACTGGAAAAATCTATCATACCCTGGTTTAGTACAAATTAAGTAGGATACCTTTTATTTTAATAAAACAAGGATAACTTAGAAAAACCCTACAAAAATAACCCCAAGGTAAAAGCACCCCCACCCTTGGGATAACTAATGTTTTGTTGATAAGAACTTAGGAAAAATGAAAAATCTGCTGTTTGACATTTTTCAAATAATAATGTAGTAGAAAGTGCCTTTTTGAAATTAAACTTAAGAAAAATCATAACTAAATAACCACCCCTTAGTTTTCTGTGATTTTTAGCACAGAGGCCTATTATTACTATGGGATGCCAGCAAAAATAACCTTTAGGACAGAACCTACCCCTAACTAAGAGGTGTAGTGTAAAGTGGCCCATTTTGCCTAACTATTGTTATTTTTGTTTAAAGCCTAGCCTTTGTACTTTAAGCCTCAACTTCTTAAAACAAGTTAGAATAGCAAATGACAACCCACTGTAATTTTTACAGAATTTTTGGAAATTATTAAAACACTATCGTAGTTCAACCTACACTAGAAACCCTAATTGGAAATTTAAGAAAGGAAGAGGAATAATGTAAATTAATGTCATCCTAAGACCTTTATAAAAATTGTCCACTGAAATCTATAGAGACAATACCAATCCACTATGTTTTCCTAAAGGAAAACCTAAACCTAAAGGGTAATAAGTCTATGTCTATGTATACCACTAGAAGCCCCACAGAACCAGGAAACCCTAAGTTAATTCTTAACTTAGTTTCTTTAGTAATGTTCTTAAATCTTGCATAATCATAACATACATGTTCATTGCATTTCGATAGACTGTAATCTTCCTGACGGAGAGTACATCCTCGTGCCGGAGCAAGGAGCTGCTCAGGAGGTAGCCCCAGATCCAGCACCCGAGCCTGCACCAGAGGACCTGCCTGCCACTGCTTTGGAAGGCAAGCCCCGGTTTTATGCATAACCTGTTATTTATGCTATTTTACTTCACTTAATGATTGTAGGATTGATTGTGCACTTAGGTGTAGGAATTGTTTGAAGCCCTAGTTGCATGATCTCAGGAATCCTTTTGAAATGAATAGTAGTATGACAGGTCGAGTAGTTGCTTTATTTAATTAGGATCTCGGTAGAAGACGAGTGATTTTTCTAGCACTCGCGCGAGATCAGGAAATTGATTGTACCCACTTTCACATGGTCATGATACTAGTTGGTGGACAACAATCCATGGGGATTGGTTGTTTACAAGGTAAAAATGGGAATAAGGATTAAGGTGTGGTACCGTGTGTCAAGCGTTTGAACGTACTAAACACATACCGAGAAATATGGTAAATCGGTAAGCCTAGTACCTGATTGAACCTGGCAGTAGACTTTGCCCCTCACGTGACCTGAGACGAGGTCTCCCATTCCGGTTATGGTGGGTACAAGTGCGGTCACTGCACGACGGCCAGTCGGGGTCAGTGAGGCATTGTACGCCAAGGCGGTGAGCCCTGTTCTGCTGACGGGGAATCGATGGGGACGGTTGATGTGTGTGGGGACGGAGTGCCCCTGCATGTCGTGTGTTTAGGTTTACCTTGCAAGGATAAAAACTCGATTCGAATCGTCTGCTTCTCGCAGCTAATGAGACTGCTTGATCCATGCTGCTACATTGAGTAACAAGTGGAACTGTGTTGAGATGGTACAAGATGTTGATTGCTAAAAATGCCTGCTACTATGTATGAATAGATAGTACATCTTTAGCCTTAAGAGAGTCACACTTAATCTTGACAAAGTTAAAATCTTGATTTAGTAACTCAGCTAGTGCTTTTGGCAACCAAACCCCACAGCCAAAAAGCGGCATGTCTAGAGGTAGAGGAGTAGACTCCTCACACCGGGTAAGTCTAGCTGAGTATTAGTATACTCAGCCTTGCTTGTGGCATAATTTTTACAGGTTCTCTAGAGGAAATGGTTGCTGGGATAACTTGGCCGTCCACCTTGCCACCGGGTTGGACTGTCGAGTGGGACCCTGCCTCGGCTGAGGAGGAGCATGAGGAGTGATGGGACAGGCTTCCCCATACCTCTATTTATTTACCGTTAGTTTATTTCCGCTGCACTTCGAACAATGATGGTTACTTTTGCAAAAACTCCGATGATGATGATGGTGATGTAATAATTTAATACTCTGACATGTATGGTTTTATGCTTTATTGTATTTGCTCTGTGACTCACCTTCGAGTGAGATTGTGGTACTTGATCCTGTCAGTGGCCGTGTCGGACTAGATCCGAGGGATTGACGGGTTATTCCCATTTAAGTGTGGTCTAGCCTCTAAGGCGGGACTTAGGCACTTAAGTTGGAATAATTCGGGCGGTTCCGCCACATGAACCACTGCTGCTAACTCCAGATCATGAGTGGGGTAATTCTTCTCATGAATCTTCAACAGTCAGGACGAGTACACCACTACTCTCCCTTCTTGCATTAACACACATCCCATACTAGTGTACAAAGCATCATAGTATACTGAGAATTTCTTGTGAACATTTGGCAGAATCAATACTGGTGTTGTTGTCAACTTCTTCTTCAACGTCTCAAAGGACTCCTGGCACGCTAGGGTCCACTTGAACCCAACCTTCTTTGCCAGCAAGGCTGTCATTGGCCTGGCAATCTAGGAGAAACCTTCAATGAAACACTGATAGTAGCCGGCCATTCCAATGAAACTCTTGATTCCTCGGACATCTTTCGGTGCCTTCCAGTGAAGAATCGCTGCTACTTTCTAAGGATCCACAACTAATCCATCTCTGTTTATAATATAACTCAAGAACTGGACTTGACTGATCCAGAACTCACACTTGCTCAGCTTAGCGTACAACTGACAATCTCGTTGCCTCTGTAGTACTTCCCTCAAGTGTTCTTCATGCTCTTGCTCATTCTGGGAATATATAAGGATATCATCAATGAACACCACAACGAACTTGTCGAGATAGTCCATGAACACGTTGTTCATCAAGTACATGAAATAAGCTGGCGCATTCGTCAAACTGAATGACATGACAGTGAACTGATATAGTCCATACTTGGTGATAAATGTTGTCTTCGGTATATTTGAAGGCTGGATCTTGAGCTGATGGTAACCTGACCTCAGATCTATCTTCAAGAACACACTGGCTCCTCTCAACTGATCGAATAGATCTTCAATTATTGGCAGAGGGTACTTGTTCTTAACAGTGACTTCGTTCAAAGATCTATAATCGATGCACATTCTCTTTGTCCCATCTTTCTTCTCCATGAACAAAACTAGAGCGGCCCAAGGCAAGGTACTGGGTCTGATGTAGCCTTTCTCCAACAACTCATCGATCTGCTTCTTGAGTTCCACCAATTCTGGTCCGGACACTCGATAGGCTCTCTTGGAAATAGGGCGGTGCCTAGGATAAGCTCTATGGCAAACTCCACTTTACGCTTGGGTGGCATGCCTAGTAACTCCTCAAGGAATACATCGGGGAATTCTGACACAATTCTAATTTCCTCAATCAGATTGCCCTCCTTGCCGTCTACAGACAAATGGTGACAGGCTCCTTCTAATTCAGGCATGAAAAGTTCAGTTACTACTTCCTTCCTAGATGGGGACACTAACTTTACTGTCCTCTTGTCACAAATGATAGTGGCTTGGTTTCTATGTATCCAATTCATCCCTAGGATGACATCTAACCCTTGAGTACCCATTACTACTAGGTTAGCGGGGAAGTCTATCCCCCTTATTTCAATCCTTAGTTTCAGACACATCTTATCGGACTAAACTTTTCCCCCAACTGAATTAACTCTTAAAGGTGGAATCATTGGTTATACGGGGATGTTATGTGCTTCTACCCATGATATAGACATAAAAAAATGTGTGGCACCAGTATCAAATAGTACTTTTGCTAGATGGGATTCGATTGGAAACATACCTACTGGCATATCTGGTGCATTTTGGATTGCTTCGGCCTCCAAATGGTTCACCTTTCCACGGTTATAGGCATGGCCATGGCCTCCTAGTGCTTGTTGTGGTGCTCCATGTCTTGCTGAGGTGTTGAAAGCTGGCGGTTGTTGAGTTGCCTTCTTTGGGCAATGATCTGCCCAGTGACCTTGTTCCCCACAACAAAAACATTCGGGCCTCCTCCTTACGCTGGCGCTGTCTGTTTGTTGTTGTGGCGGGAAGGCGAGGTGCCTGGTTGTTTTGACGCTGGTACTGATTTCCTCCTTGCTGGATGTTCTGACCGTGCTGCTGCTGCTGAGGGAACTGTCTCTGATACTGCTGCTGGTGCTAACACTGATGCTGGTGCTGGTGACCTTGCTTGAACTGGTGAGGTGGGTTGCCTGAGTAGCGGGGATGGCTACTACTCCCGGCCCACGATCCACCAATCTTGCGTTTCTTGTCCTCCATCTCCATGCGCTTCCTTTCATTCATGATTGCTCTGTCGATCAAATGCTGGAAGGTAGGGAAAGTGTGGTTCATTAGCTGGTAGTGAAGGGCATCAACCAAACCTCTCAAAAACAGTACTACCTCTTAGCATCTGTATTAACATCCTCGGGTGCATAGCATGACAGCTACAGGAACTTGTACCTGTACTCACTAACTGACAGGGGCCTTGCTTCAGTGCTAGAAATTCCTCCTTCCTTACTATCATCAGCCCTTCAGGCACATGGTAACGACAAAGGTTGTCCCTAAACTCCTCCCAGGTGATGGCTTCAGGGTCAGCATGGGTGGCAAGGTAAGACTCCCACCAGGACTGTGCAGCTCCCCTTAGCAGGTAGGGACCATACATAACCTTCTCACGATCATTGCACTGAGCGGTGTGCAACTCACGCTCCACGGTACGCAGCCAATCCTCAGCGTCCATGGGGTGAGAAGAATGGGCAAAGACAGGGGGATGGGCCATCATGAACTCCGCCTTCTTGTCTCTAGGCATCGGTGGCATCTAAACTTGCATCTAAGGTTGAGGTGTAGGTTGCTGCTGCACCTGCTGCATTGCTGCTAAGGTCTAGCCAATTGCCTGAATTGCTTGGGTTTGCATCAGAAACAACTGCTCAGTAGTCAAAGGGGGTGGTGGTGGCAACTATTGCTCAACAGCCTCCTCCTGGGGTGCCTGCTGCTCCTACTGAGCACGCCTTCCACCTCTACGCCTGTTCTTAGACATCTGTAGAAAGCACACACATATCAAGTCTAACTCTATAGTCTTTCAGCATAAGAAAAGATATATGGAAATCTTCACAATACTTGAACAATTGACCATCTTCACTGACTCTCAACACGGCCAACACAGCTTCTCAGATAATAAGGAAAGTGAAATAAAGGGGTTGCCCAACTAAATAACTGACTTTATTAATAACTACACCAAGTTCCAGCGGACGCCCACACCTTGGTGACAATCATTACAAAGATCCAACTTCATTACGAGTTCATCACGACAAGCATCAAAACATTTGATAAGCAAACTAATGCTTACTTAGACTGACTAAGACTAAGACACTAAATAAAGCATCATTACAGACTCTGACTCTATCGATCTATGGCTCCAAATCTATATGGGTCCTATAGTCAGGGGTGTCGTAATCAAAGCGATCATGGGGCGGCGAGCGGTAAGGGTGCTGAATCTCGACAGGAGCGGGACAGCCACCATCCTTGTCACACCCGGTTTTAGAAGGCAAACCGAATGCGAACCATGTATGTGCATGGATCAGCAATTCACGTACACAGCAATTACATAACTTGACATCATCACACAGTGCTCAAATAATGACACAAAAGACAGTATAATAGTCGATTACATCATGATGCCCAAGACATCCACATAGTCTTTAACAATTATCAAAGTGCGGAAAAGAAACGTAGATACACACAGCCTACATAGGCAGCCGACTGGGAGTTTGCCGCTAACCCATGCCTAGAACTCATCGTACTCCTGGAACTCCTGGAAGTCTTCCTCCATGACTTTATCTTCACCTGAGCAGTGGTTGCAACGCGGACAACCTGGGGGGGGTTTGGTGTGTAGAGCAAGGGTGAGTACACATCAACATACTCAGCAAATGTCCTATTTGGCTGTAGTGGACTAGCTTTATGTGGAGTTAAGTCAAGCAGTTGCTTTTAGTTGGTCAGGTTATTATTACTAGTAGAAAGCTAGGTTTTAGCATTAACCCTAGTTATTAACCCAAATGTACCCTTTCCAAATGGAAAGAATACTACTTACCATTACCATAAGCATAATCATAACTGTCATCCTCATCACCACTTGTAAACCAAACATCTCTGATCAAGTATCTCTAATCAATGGAGCTCCCTTGGCCGCTCATAACCGCGAGCACGACTGATATATCAGTTTCATAACACTCTGCAGAGGTTGCACACTTTACCCACAAGCCGTGATTCCCTCTTGCCTTGGGCCGATCAAACCCTTAAACACTACCAAGGTGAATAGGCAGGGTTTCACTACGTAGCCTTTACAAAGATTTCCTAGGGATGTAGCCGCCCGTTAGGTTTCCTAAATGCACCGCACTCCTCCCCAAGGGGCGAATCAACCTTGGCAGAGCGAGCCGCATACACCGAGCCCCATTAACGGCACGACAGCGAAGCGAACTACACCCCAGTTCCTCTAATTATTCAACTAAGGGCGTCCCACTCCACCCTCATGGTTGCATTGTTTTCTTGGGCGGTCATCCAACGAACCAGTCCTTACGGAGAGGCACTCGAGAAACAGCTCAAGTCCCCTTAAATGTCACATTACCATCATCATAATCAAAAGGAAAAACAGCGTATCATAGATAATCTCATCATGTTCATTGATTAATGTGAAGCGCTAGCATATAGCTAAACCAAAATAACCCAACCAAAATAGGTAAACAAGGACAAGATAAACAAAAGCTAGTCAAGCCTTAGGTATAAATTGTGTAATTGTGGGAAGTGAATTATAAGAATGAGTAGGACATAGATGGGTCAAGGGAAACTTGCTTTCACCAACCAGCTGCTACTCAGAGTCTTCACCTGCAACTCCTTCGGACTCCACCAACTGACCGTTATTTATGCGAGTTCAAACATACATTCCACAAATTTATTACAAAAGAACAGTACACCATACAATAGAATGTAATAAATAAACAAACGTTCGACACAGGACTCACACCTATGACTAAGCGAGAAAGAAAAGGTAACGATCGAGGCTACGGTCGACGAGCGATCACGTCACACGATTATAAATTAAAATACTTGTCTAAACAGAACAGTATTAATTTGGCAATTGAGTTAAGCATAGGATAAAGTCATGTTTCGTATTTAATCATCATAACCAGATCAAAGTAGAATTATAAAGATTGTCGCGCGGCGAAACGCGCGACACAACACATAAATTGAATAAAGACATAAACGACTAAACGCACGATGAAACGCACGACGACATACGTTATCTAAACTGAATTTAAAACAAAAACGTCGCGCAACTGGACGTGCGACGCCACACTTAAATACAATCTAAAAGCACGCGACAGCATATTAACAAGGTATGAAATAAAATCGATCGCCGCGCGACGAAGCGCACGACACAGCACGCTAAATAACCAAAATTAATCCAACTCGTCGCGCGACGAAGCGTGTGATGCACCACATTAATAAATCTGAATTTAAACTCATTCGTCGCGCGACGAGGCGTGCGACGCAGCACGTTCATTAAACTAAATTCAAAACTAATTAAACTGAAATTCGATTGCCGCGCGCGCTGGGGCTGCGCGTAGGCAAGCCGCGAGGGGCCGCGCTGCCGGCGCAGGGGCTGCACGCCAGTGCCGAGGCCTCGCGCCGGGGAGGCCAAGGCCGTGTCCGGGGGGCTGGGCCGCGCCGACGGGGGGGGGGGGGGGCCGAGGGCCGCGCCACCGGGGGGGCCGAGGGCCGCGCCGCCGGGGGGCCAAGGGACACGCTGCGGGAGAGGGCGGGGGCGCGCTGCGGGGGAGCAAGGGCCGCGCCGCGGGAGGGGGCCGAGGCCGCGCCGCGGGGAGCAGGGGCGCGCCTTGGGGGGAGCAGGGGCCGTGCCGCTGGGGGGAGCAGGGGCGCGCCGCCAGAGGGCCGAGGTCACGCCGGGGTGCGCGCGCAGGGGGAAATAGGGGGCGCGCAGGGAAGAAGAAAGAGGATGGGGAGGAGAAGAGAGAGAGGAAGAGGGAGAGGGAGAGGGGAGGGGAGCTCACCTCAGGGTCCAAATCCGGCGATCATCGTCTCCAAAACCTAGGGCACCACGGGGGAGAGAGAGAGGTGGAGGAGAGGAAGTTGCTACGCGGGAAAATCAAATGAAAGAAAGGAAGAGAAGGGAGGGGGCGCGCGCATGGAAGAGGGGCAGGGCGCGCAGGCCGGGCTGGGTCGGGCTGGACTGGGCCACACCGCAGGTCAAAGTCCTGCGGCACGCACAACCACAGATCGGAATCCAATTCGCGAGATGAAAACCGAAACGAGACTAGGCAAACACGCGATTAAGCACGACATTAGACAAAAGAAATATGATTCGGCATGATGCAACACTCATGTCAACTTAGGTTTTGTTTACACGTGATACGGACGCCAGTCGCTATACTGCTTTGAAATTGGGAAGAAGGAGCGAAACGGGAAGAGAAAAGAGAGTAACACCTGAATTTGGTGAGTAAAAGAAGAAAAAAATTCTACCCCCAAATTCAGGGCGTTACAATCCTGATAGTGGCACACTGTGCGCTCAGCACGTAATTTCGCAACCTCCGCCCGAACCTTGCCCAACTCGTCAAGGGTGTGATCTAGCTCGGTGTTGAGCACGGCGATTAGGTTGACCTTGTTGTTCTGTCACACCCGGATTTAAGGGATAAAGTCGGGTGCATCCCATATGTGCGCCAAGGAAGAACAACACATATAATTACAGAGTACATAGAGATAAATGTCATAAATATCATAAATGTACTTATTACATAGCGGTAGTCTTACAAAATAAATGATAAATATAAAACGAACTAAATCATATTTCCCTGGCAACACAAAGTTGACTAGGAGACGCCACCTAGATTAAGTCGAACTCCTCGCTGGGTGGCTCCTCTTGAACCACCAATTCTTCTCTAATGGGGGGTGTGAGACAGTACGGGTGAGCTCACATACGTTCATAGCTCAACAAGTTGTGGGGAATAATGTGCATGAACTCACCAAAGGTGGGAGTTCATGTGAAGTGTAAGGCTAATCAACAAAATAAAGGTTGAAACTGAGCATTGCTTTTATAAGTTGGTCAAAATTTTATTAGTGGTTACTAAGTGTAAGTAAATACCAAACCATAATAATAATAAATAAAAGTAATAAGAAAATAATACCAATGTGATGCAAATAACAAATTGAATTTTAATTCCATAGATTAATCATGTGAGGGTCCAAGCTGCTCATGACCGTGAGCACGGCTAGTATACCAGTTTTACACTCTGTAGAGGTTGCGCATCTTTACCCACAAGTCATATTACCCATCTGCCAAGAGACAGCCAATCCCACACACCTTTACCGAGGAGGCAAGACAGGGTAACACTACGAGGCCTTTACAAAGTTCCACTAGCTTCAGAAAACCCGCTACAGTTTATAGGAAACTCTAGTGCAGGGATCCCTCGCCTGACCGCCATCGCAGCAATATCAACCCAAGGACCTCCCTACACTGACCACTCCCTACTGCTCTTGCCCCTATCGGGTAAGGTAGTCATCCACTAGCTTTCATAGTTAATCAGCCAAGGGCATCCCATACTACCCTTGTGGTAGCATTGTTTTCCCCGGTGGTCGCTCCATGTTCCCATTAACATAATGATCTTAACATGAACAGTAATAATAAATTGATAATAAAAGTGTAATCATGAATAATGTATCTCCGTACCCAAAACCACATAAAGCAATAGCAAGTACTACCCAATACGTTCAGTGGATTCAAGGTACAAAAACAATCAAACTAGGGTAACCTAAAGGGTCCATCAAAATTAACCTATGCAGATCACTATGATTAATAAGAACATGACTGGGTAAAAAGAAGTGATCAAGGGCACAACTTGCCTTCAACGAGCTCCTTCTCAGCATTATCTACCAGCTGAACACCAGGATCCTCAGTAGCTTGCTCATCTACTCGCATCAATACAAACATACATAGTATAGCAAAAATTAACATGACACCAAACATGTAAACAAAATACATAATATTAATCTACACATTAAAATAAGATCGTAAGAACAGGAATAATTAATTTTGGAGTTATAGATTTTAAGTTATGAATTTCTGAAGTTGTTTAGTACTTAGAATAGAGCAATTCAAATAAACAATTTTAATTCAAGTTTTATTGATAAACAGTGCTACTAGTTGGTAGACAATATTAAAACAAAAATAATGCCACTGGAATGAACTAAAAAGGATTTAATATGAATTTTCTATGAATTTATTGAATTTCTGGATTTATTTATGCACTAAAAAGTATTTCTTATATTGTTTTTACTATTTTCTTGGTTCACTGGACCGAGCGTCAAATTCCAGAAAAGGCAGGGGCCTCGGTGCAAGAAACCCGAGACCCAGAGCATAGTGAATATGGACGGCGGGTTATTTTCTGATAAGTGCAGGGTCTCTTACGCAAAGTTACATGGCCAAAGGGGTACAGGGCTGTCCTGGTCGTCCGATTAAATCCGGGTGTGACATGTTCAGCCTGGGATCGCCCTCACCAACAGGCGAGACAATCACACCTCCAGCACTATCGGTCGAACGGCGAGGGTAGTACTTCAGGTCGAGGTCGTCAACTACCCCGCTGAATAACAACCGGTACTACGAAAGTGCACGCTGTGCAGTATCTTGCATGGATGCCTCGGTAGTATCCCTCTCAGTGATAGAATAATGCTCTGAGAAGGCCTCTGCACCCCGCAGATCATTGTCCGGACGGCGCACCAAGCAAGTAGCCTCCCACTGGTCCGGGTATAACCTGCGACGATGCTGGTAGACTACACAACGGTACTCAATAGACCAAGTGTGTCGGGCGAAGGCTCGATGCAGCAAGGTGTCGAGAGCGTCGTGGAAGTGACGCCCGCGAGCGGCTTAGCGAGTGATGGGTCTAGCGATCCATCCCTCCGGCTCTTGCTCCTCTGAGAGCTCCGTGTTGTGGCTCGAACTGCCACCGGCATCATCGTCGTCTCCGTCAGGGTCTCCTCCAGCAGCCGGGTAGGGGGCTTCTCTGGCTAAGGTGCAGGGGAAGGTGCCTCCCAGACTCCACCTCCTGCTGAGGCGAGGGAGAAGACTGTTGTTGCTCTTGCTCCAGGCATCGGCGCTCCTGCTCCTCGTGCAGGCGATGATGCAGTCTTTCAAGGTGGCTAGACTGACCCGTCACCGTGCGGCGTAGTGGACGCTCTGCAAGGCGAGAGGGCAAAAAGGGGATCACTAACTTACATGCAGTGCATCCAATACGGGCCATCTACAAAAGACATCATAAGCACAAGAGTGAGAGTAGAACTATATGACCAGTAAGTAAACAGAAAGCAAAGTGAGATAAAAAATTGTAAGATGAGTATATAGATAGTAATATAACATAGAATTGGTCAAGATGACCATCTTTTGAAATGACACCAAGGGTCAAGGTAAGAGTAGGGGTCTTTAGTCCTTAGGGCAACCATGCTAGTCTAGATTAGTGCCACATCCGGATTTAAGGGATAAAGTCAGGTGCGTCTCATATGTGCGCCAAAGAAGAACATCACATAAAATGACAAAGTGTATAGAGATAAATGTCACAAATATCATTATTACATGGTGGAAGTCTTACAAAAATAGATGATAACAATAAAATGAACTAAGTAATAATCCTTGGCGCCATAACGCTGACGGGGAGACGCCACCTAGATGTGCTCGTACTCGTCATTGTAAGGCTCCTCCTAGACCACTTGTTCTTCTCCTGTGAGAAGGTTTATATATCGCAAGAGTGAGCTCACAAAAGATCATAGCTCAACAAGTTGTGGGGAATAACGTGCATGAACTCACCAAAGGTGGGAGTTCATGTAAAGTGTAAGGCTGATCAACAAATAAGGGATAAAGCTGAACATTGCTTTTAATAAGTTGGTCAAGGTTTATTAGCAGTTACTAAATGTAAGTAGATACCAAACCAGAGTAATAATAGATCAAAATTAATAATAAACCACAATGCGATGCAAATGACAAATTGAATTTAATTCCATAAATTAATCATGCGAGAGTCCTGAGCTGCTCATGACCGCGAGCACGGCTAGTATACCAGTTTTACACTCTGCAGAGGTTGTATCCTGTACCCACAAGTCATGTTACCCATCTGCCATGGGGTTGTATGGACTCCATACACCTCTACCAAGGAAGCGAGGCAGGGTAACACTACGAGGCCTTTACAAAGTTCCACTAGCTTTAGAAAACCCGCTACAGTTTCTAGGAAGCACAATGCAGGAATCCCCCGTCTGACTGCCATCACAGCAAAATCAACCCGAGAACCTCCCTACATGCCACTCCCCTACTGCCCTTGCCCTTTCGGGTAAGGTAGTCCTCCACTAGCTTTCTTAATTAGTCAACCAAGGGCATCCCATTCCACCCTTGTGGTGGCACGTGTTTCTCAAGTTAAGCTCCATGTTCCAATTAACATAATAGTCTTATCATTAACAAAAATAGAACAATAATAATAAAGAATGACCATGTGTAATAGTTATCTCAACACCCAAAACCATATATAGCAATAGCAAAGACTACCCATAAGTTCAAGGATAAACAAGGTGTAAAGATGACCAAACTAGAGTGACTTATTGGGTCCCATCAAAATTAAGCCTATGCATGCCAAAATGATTATAGAGAACATTATTGGGTAAATCAAAGTGGTCAAGGGCACAACTTGGCTTCAATGAGCTCATGTTCAACAACTTCTACCTGCTGAACACCTGGGTCCTCAATCACTTGCTCGTCTACTCGCCACAATACAAACAAACATGGTACAAATAAAATTAATCATCACACCAAACAAAGAAATATACTACATGATAATGTTCTACGCGTCGCAAAGTGATCGTAGGAACAAGAATCACTAAATTCGGAGTTACGGTTTTCGAGTTATGATTTTTCGAAGGTTTTATGTGTTTGATACAAAAATAACTAAGTGATTAATTTTAATATAGGTTTCATGCTAAAAAAGAGTTATTAACTGAATTAAAATTATAATACAAAATTATAGAAACTAGAATGGATTAAAAAAGAATTAAAATGAATTTACTATGATTTAAACAAGTTTCTGGAATTATTTTAATACTAAAATTATTTTCTATATTGATTTTATCCTGTTTTACAACCCACTGGACTTCGCGCATAAATAACAGAAAGCTCAGGGGAGTTTCTGTAAGTTTTCAGGCCCCGGCGTAATTACTTTATAAAGGGTTCGTACCGCGGGTTCATTTTCTAACACTCTAGGGTATCTTTTGCAAAGTAGACGTGGCCGAAGCGGTAACTTTCTATCCAATCCGTCGGATCAAAAATCAGTGGCTCAGATAGATTCAACCCTAAACTGAACCGGTAGGCAACGTTGTCCGCCAGATCGAAGATCGACGATCGCGTTTTAATGAAGCAAGATATAATCTGTGCCGAAGGATCAAAGATCCACGGTGCCCATTCACCTATGCGAAGGGATACCCCCAGTCTAATCCCAACCCTTGCCAGAACGGTCAACGACTCAGATCAATTTTGCGAACCGGTACGTTATCATCTAATCCCAACCGTAGATGCTTGATCCTACGGCGCATGCAACGTCTCCCTCCCCCGCAGTCACAGACGGCGGCGCCGCGCCCGCACGGCGATGCATCATGCCGGTGAACAGCGCGCCCGCACCCACGGAGACTACTCTCAAGTTTGACAGCATCAACAAAATGCAGAGGTTATGGCAAGATCATGGGTGGACGACATACCGGCCTTGACGCCATAAAAGTTCCTGGTCGCGAGCGGAGTTGTCTGCGGCGGATTTCGGTCGACGATGAGAAATTGCCCCCGTTTCGCGAGCCTTGCCTCCCGATTGCGATCACGGATGGCTACCCTAGGTGATGACGATCCTCCCCGGCCCTACACCGACGACGGATACCCCGCAATGACGAGAATCGCCGGTGGCCGCCCAAATCGCCCACAAACTGCCCTCCCCCTCCCACTGCAGTGGTATTTCTGGTGGGACGCGGACGGCAGGGTAACGATGGTCTTCCCTGGCAGCTGGGTTCTTAAGTAGGGCGAGGGAGAAAAGGGAAGGAGGAAGGAACGGACCCGCCCGAGCTCCACATCATTGGCTAAAGCGTGAGTTAGTTGAGGTCATCCAAGCTGACAGACAGAGCCCAGGTGTAAGTCTCCCTATGTGGTGAGTGACGGAATCGTGGGTCCCAGCGATCGGTGAAGTGGCGCGGTGCGTGGCGCGTGATGCGCGGCTAACGAGTGGGGTATCTCCGTCAGTGCCAGGATGTCTAGAGTGGCGCACGCGAGACTGGTGGCACGGGCCCGCTTGTCGGTGAACCCATTAACTGGCTGGGCTACGCAGTGGTGTTGGGAGTGGGCCAGTTCTAGTGAATTGGGCCCAGTGCGCGAGTTATCCCCTTTTTATTATTTCTTTTATGTTTCCCTTTTCTTTTCTCTTTATCTTTTTGAATCTCAATTAGAATTTAAGTTTTGTGGTGGATTTTTGTACCTAGATCAAATGCATAATCCCTCCTTTTCTCCAAACTCCAAATTGTAAATTTTAACATTAATATGTTTCTATTAATATTATTATTATTGTTATTAAATTCACACACAAATAAACTCCAGCATGATGCGTAGGTTATTTATGTGTCATTTGTTTAAATATTCACTTTTAAATATAGTTATTCACATGTTCTAATAAATAGAGGTAAAATATATAAGGGAGATCAACACTCTTCTTATTATTTACAAATTTGGGTATTACATTTAGCGGTCCTACAGTCAGCAAGGCTTTGATACCACTTATGTCACATCCGGTTTTGGAAGGCAAACCGAATGCGAACCATGTACGTGCCAGGATTAGAAACTCACGTACACAGTCATTACATAATTGGACATCATCACACATTGCTCAAAATAAATAGCGGGAAGGTACTTTATTACACCAAGATGTCCAAGAAATCCACAAAGTCATTAACATAGTCATTAACATTATCAAAGTGTGTATTACGAAACGTAGCAGATAAGGCCTTCACAAGTAGCTGACTGGGGGTTTGCCACTAACACAATTAGAACCCGTCGTAGTCCTGGAACTCCTCAAAGTCCTCCATGTTGCCTGCATCTCCTCCTGAGCACTGAATATAGTAGGGACAACCTGGGATGGGTGCTTTTTAAATCAAGGGTGAGTACACATCAATGTACTCAGCAAATGTCTTGTTTGGCTAAAGTGGACTAGCTGTATGTGGAGTTGAGGTTAAGCAGTTGCTTTTAGTTGTCAAGTATTTATTACTAATAGTAGAGCCAAATTTTAGTAATAAACCTAGTTATTACCCAAATGTACTCCCTCCAAGAGGAAATACCAGAGATCATAATTATAACCATCATCATTAAACATCATCATAAAAGACATCCAGAGTTCTTCTAATCAAAGAGGATCCCAAGGCCGCTCTTAACTGTAAGCACGGCTGATATACCAGTTTCTAACACTCTGCAGAGGTCGCACAATTTACCCACAAGTCATGATTCATGTTCTGCCTGGAGGTCATGACTCCCCATTGGTCACTACCAAGGTGGCCTGGCAGGGTCTCACTACGTAGCCTTTACAAAGATTCCCAGAGGTCATAGTCGCCCGTTAGGTTTCTCTAGTTTGATAAACACAGTACTTCTCCCCACAGGAAGGGTGACAAACAAAACCAAATCGAAAGAACCTCGGCAACTAGCCTCGGCAGAACAAGTGCTGTCCCCAGACCCCATTGACGGCCCTACGGCGAAGCCAACTACACCTCAAGTTCCTCTAATTAATCAACTAAGGGTGTCCCATTCCACCCTCATGGTTGTACTGTTATCCCGAGTGGTCACTCCATGAACAGGTCGTTATGGAGAGGTACTCAGGAAACATCCTGAGTCCCCTAAAGTATCACAAGATCATCATCGGGATAACACCATCGTATCACAAATATTCACATCATGTTCGTTGATTAAGTTAAAGCAATAGCATAAAGCTAACCATGATAACACAAAAGGTAAACAGGGATAAGGTAAATACAGACTAGTCAATCCTTAGGTTTTAATAAAGTAATGCGGGATAGTGAATTATAAAGTATGTAGGACATAATAGGTGAGAGGACACTTGCCTTCACATGGTTGTTGCGCAGGAAGATCTACGGTATCACACTCAGGAACCAAGGGCTGCTCGTCGTCTAAACAAAGCGATCATGCATTCAATACATTTGGATAAAGACAAAAGAACAAAACATCAAACAAATGCAATCAAGTGAACACAAGTTGGACAGAGCAGGATAAACACAAAAGGTAAACCAAGGTGCTAGGGTGAACTGGCACCCTTAGAGGTTTATGATTCCTTAAATATTATCTATCTCCATAGATTACACAATTTAATTCCACTTATTTTAAAGGGACACAAAGATTATACTAGGGATAAATTCATACATGACATAGTATTAATCTCTCAAAGTTAAATACCTAAATACCATTAGGGTTTTCCTTTATTATTTTTCTTCTTTCATAAACAAGTTATTACATACACTAACCTATAGCTTAGGTGTGAAATTAAAGTATATAGATAGTGAATGATCATAATTTATTTGGACAGAGAATAATCTTATGAACATTTTGCAATTTGAATCACTCAATTTGGAGTTCATATGAAAAAGATAAGAAATAAACAAGTTTTGGAGTTCAAAATACAAAATTAGGTCCAAATCTGTGATTAGTTAAAAGGTTAGGGGTCTGTCTACAAGATTACATGGGCCTGCGCGTGAGACCTAGGGACGGTGGGTTGATTCTCGGGAAACTGAGGGTTTCTTTAGCAAAAAGGCCGTGCGAAGGGGTATCGGATCTGCTCAGACGTCAGATCTTAAATCAACAGCCAAGATTAGATGCGAGCGAGAGCGCGCGCACGCGGACGTGCGGCGGGCGCTGACAGGTGGGCTGGGGGGTTGAGACGCTGACACGCGAGGCCCATGGGTCAGCAGAATACCAAGGGCACGGGGCGTGCTGGCCACTAGATCGCAGATCGATGGCTCTGGTTCCACAAACCGTGCGAACCATTATCCGCAAATTGGGGCAGTCAGATCAGAACTGGATGGTTAGGATGGGTGCCAGGGGGCTTTGCCTTCTCCGGTCAGCAAGGGGTGGCGCACTTCGCGGGCACGGTGGCGTCGTCGCCGGAGGCGAGGTAGACCAGGGCTCCTAGGGCGCTAGGGGTTGGTCTGGGTAGCCGGAGAGGTTGGGGATGACCTAACAAGCGCTATGGCGAGGTTGTGGTTTCATGAACGGGGCCAAGGCGGCCAGACGGTGGAGAGGGAGTCCTTGGCGGATCGAGGACTACTCCGGCGAGCAATCGCGCGCGACTAAGTGCATGACAGGGGAAATTAGGGGCAGGGTTAGATTGGTTACCTTGAGTGGAGGCTCGGGGACTCTCGAACGGCGTCCGAGGCATGGCGAGGACACGGGTCAATGGCGGTGGAGCAGAGAGAGAACTGGTGAGCATGGATTGAGGGAAACAGAGGGGGAGCGGGCAAACCGAGGGGTGTCTCGGGTCGCGGGTGACAAGGTGAAGCTCATTGAGGCAACAGACACGGTGAGGGTTCAACGGCGACCGTAGAATGGGCACGAGAACACGACGAACGGCGACGGAGCTCCCTGGCTGTGCGCGCGGTGCAAGGCGAGTGCTAAGGGCTACGAGTGCGCAAGTGAGGGAAGAGGAGGGCGAGTGGGTACTGGGCAGCTAGAAAAAGGCCGAGGTGGGGACAGGGCACGGCCTCGACGTGCGTTGTGGGCGCAGAGTCCACGGCGACGCGTGGGTCATGCGCGGGCGATTCGTGGAGGACGAGTCCGACAGACGGGATCCAAAGAGATACATATGTAGCAACTCCAGTGGTCTTGACGTCATCATTATGTTCTTGCTCAGATGATTTGTTCCCACTTGTTTCCCAGCTTGACGCGCTGCACAAGTTTTATATTTCTCAAAACATACATCGGTTAGTCCTAACACATGTTCTCTTTTTAGAAGCTTATGAAGGTTCATCATCCCAACATGTGCTAGACGGTGGTGCCAGAGCCAGCCCATATTAGTCTTAAGTCTTAACAAGTAAACATGCATCCAGATCAGCATTCTCTTTAGTAAAATCTACTAAGTAAAGCTTGATGTCATATACACCTTTAAATGCTAGTGAACCATCACTTCTTCTAAAGATAGTTACATCAACATTTTTTAAATAAACAATTATATCCTATATGACATAACTGGCTAACAGAAAGCAAATTATAATCAAGCGATTCTACCAAAAAGACATTAGAGATAGATTGCTCAGTAGTAATTGCTATTTTACCTATCCCATTTACCTTGCCTTGGTTCCCATCTCCAAAGATGATCGTGTCATGGGAATCCTTATTCTTAATGTAGGAGGTGAACATCTTCTTCTCCCCCGTCATGTGGTTTGTGCATCTGCCATCAATGGTACAGCTTGAGCCCCTAGATGCATAAACATGCAAGGAATTTAGGCTTGGGGTTTAGGTCCCCAACTTGTGTTGGATCCTGTTAGGTTAGTTACATAGGATTTTTGGTACCCAAATGCAAGTCTTACCCTTCTTGCTTTTGGGTCCCGCATTTGTAGCTACAATTTTATCATTTTTACAATTGTTGGGGACTTGTTCTCAAATGCTATGAGTTAAGAACAAGGCAACACAAAATGTCAGAGGTTAAAGTCCTTCGTCCTTCGAAGCATTATCTCCCTTAGGATATAAGGATCTTCAGACGAAGGTCATGAAGGACGTACCTTCATCATCGCAGTTTGTATTAATGAAAGGAGAAGCATATGAAACATGAAAGATAACATGAATAATCATATGAAATCATTAATATATCTTTTATTTTATCATTATGAATGAACATGAACAATATTGAATTATATTTGTACCTTCGGCTTGGAAGAAGGTAAAAGTCCAAGCGTGACGCACGAATGGATACAAGTTAGCGTGAACAATACGGTGTCATTGTTCATCTATTTATAGGCACAGGACGCAGCCTGTGTGAAATTACATTCATGCCCTTGACATTTGCTATTGACTTAGGGCTAAACTATCAAGGACTAAACAACCTTTTACCCTTTAAGTCGGTTCCGTTATCCATCGCTGAGCCGAAGCTTTTCCTCAAGTAGCTTCGGCACTGATTCATCCTTCTCTCGGACCACGCTCTTTGTATTATGTATATCTTCATCCCACGTACGAAGATCCCTGTGAATGTATTATACATGGAAAACATGTTAGTTGTGTTTTTGAGGACCTTCAGAAGACGAAGGCCCCCAACAGTAGCCCCTCACAGTATTAATTTTTTAATAGCAATAAATTCAGACTGCGATGAGAACGGAGGCCTTAAGCCGAAGGTCCCAAAAAACACCTTCCCTTTGATAGAATAGCAACAGTCAATGACAGACAGGGTCCACCAAGCTGCAAAGCACTGGGTGTATAAATATGAGCCATAGCGGTAGCGTTTGATACGCTACTTCTGCCATTTGTGTTATTTTCTCAAACTTTTAGCTCTTGTTCACTAGCTCTTGCCTGATTTTTAGGCTTTTTGAGCTTTGGTTTAAAGACGTGTTTTTTGCCATGACTGAGGAGAAGAAGATGACTGAGGAGACGAAGATAACTGAGGACACGAAGCTGTTTCAAGAGAAAAAAGTTGCGGATCATTTCATCGCTGGGTTTTTTGAATCCATGGCAAAAATGAACACAGAAAAAATTACAAGAGAAATACTGGCGGATCTGTCTAAGGACTCCGACGACAGTGATGAGTATGATGCAGAAAGTGGAGACGAAGATTCTGAAGATCGGTCGTGGCAACCAAGCCACACCATCTTCGGAAAATCGACTATTAAAGAAAGTCGTGTTGATGCTATGAGAGGGAGATACTTCCGCGACATGACTATTGTGAGGGTTGGAGGAGATAGCACTGCTCCTACTCCTAAAGTAAATGAGGTGGTTATTTACCGAAGTTTTTTGAATGCAGGACTTTGGTTCCTGTTGAGCAGATTCTTGGTTGAAGTACTGAAGACGTTTCAGATCTTTCTTCATCAACTTACCCCTGAAGCTATAATCAGGATGGATTTGTTTATTTGGGCTATGAGAAGTCAAGGATTGGAACCAAGCGCAAGGTGCTTTTGCAGCATGCATGAACTTCTGTACGAGACGAAGGCCACCGAGAAGGAGCAGTATCACAACAACTTCGGTTGTTATGGATTCGTTGCTCGATCCAATGCAAGCCATCTAGTTCCCACATTCGAAAGAGATGGCCTGGGGCTTGGATGGAAGAATGGTTTTATGTCAAGAATAATCTGATTCAAAGAGAAGACATTAAGGAAATCATCCAACGCCCTATCTGGTCTCGCTTCAGCCTTCGGAGGCTGAAGGTGACAATCAATCAGAATGACGAAGCATGCCAGAAGGCCTTTAGCAACGTCTATGCCTTCATTGGTACAAGGGATCTAGTTCAAGAGCACATAGCGTACAGAATATGGCCACTTGTAGAATACTAGGATATGCCAAAGGATAGTACTGCCGAGTCAACTGAAGGTGGGTTGATTCGATTGAAATACACCTTCAGGTTCAGAGACCGGTTTGATGAGCCAAATGACGATTGACTAAAAAGTATTGAGGCTATCAGCGATGAACTACTTGGAGCATATAGCAGGGCTGAAGATGATGCCTTGTTCGCAGCCTTCGAGGGCCGAGGGAAGAAAAGATTAAACAAAGTATTTGATGTCATTGGCTTCGTATACCCTGATTATCACTACCCGGTGCAAAGGCAAGGGAAGAAAATAAAAACTATCGCTTCGGCCATTACTGTTGTGCCGAAGGGCAAGAAGATGAAGGTCCTGACCCACCGGTCGCGATACATTGAACCGGTCGTGGTGTCTGAATTTGGCGAGGGAACTTCTTCTACTTCCGAAGTAAAGCAAGCTGCTCCAAATGTGTAGAGCGCCGAAGAGGCCATTGTAATGTCGAAGGTGCCTACAGTCGAGCCAGCCAAAGCTGAGGATGATAAGTCCGAAGAGCTACAAGTGGAAAAAATAGTGAAAATGCCAGAAATTTTAAGTCCTCCAGTAGAGGCAAAATTACCGAAAGTACAGAAAGCTCTTGCCGCAACTCCCAAGAGGAGAAGGATGGCCAATGTGCTAGACGCTATCTTGGAGGCCGTAAAGGCCTTGAGCCCTGGTCCTATTAAGAAACCTGCTAATGCTGCTAAAGTCCAAGCCAAAGCCGAAGCTGAGCCTGCAGCGCCTATTGAGACGAAGGTCGTCGCGCCTGAAGATAAAACTAATCCACAGGCTTCAGATGTTGGCATGGCAGAAGGGCAAAACGCGGCAGAAAGGGCAAAATCTCCTGCCCCCGAAGCCCTAGCTGAAGATATTGATTACATTTTTTGACATGATTCGTGGAAAAAATTGTCCGAAGAAGAAATTTTTGAAGCCAAACACTATGCCCGGCAACTGAAGTACCCGAAGGGGGCCTTAGTGTTCAACGGTACAGACAAAGATGATTTCATGTACTGCCTCTCGGACAACATAGAGTTATCCGTCTGCCGAGAGATGGCCAAAAGTATGGGATTTCCGAAGCTCGAAGCTGGCCTTTGCGCCATGACGAAGGCTGACCTCGCAGACAGCCTCGCATACAACAGTCTGAAGGTACAGAAGTGAACTTTAAAGCTTATGGACTTAGAAATGGAGTCTTTTATTCTCATGCTAATCCTTTATTCGTTTTTGCAGGGCTTAATCCTTAGCAACGCCCTGAGGGCGTAAAAGAACGCCGAAGACGAAAGCTGCACTATAGCTCTCAGCAACCTTCGATCAGAGGTCATCAGACTGAGAAACGGAGCCATGGAAAAAGACAAAATTCTACTTTCATTGATGGATAAAGCAAAAGAAGATGAAGCAAAATTTAATACTCAATCCAAAGCTTATAAAGCCGAAGTTGAAGATCTTCGTAAAAAACTTGCCGAAGCCAATGAAAAGTGCACTCTCGCAGAGCATAAGCAAGAGATCAGTGAATACTAGAGAGAAAAACTAGAGAAAAATGTTGAAGAACTTCGTGAATGCAAGGAAAGGTACTTTGAGAAACCCTTGGATTGTGTGAAAAAATTAAAAACTAGCTTTGCCAAAGTGGGCGCCTACTCTGCTGAAGAAAACTTCATACAAGGCAACCCCGAAGGCGTTATTGAATGGATAAGTGGAGAAGCCAAAGCTTTCGAAGAAATTTTGAGTGATCGTGGGGATATTTGCGTGATTTCTGGTGCGCGTGGAATTTCAGCTATTCTGGAGAAGGCCGGATGCGATCACGTTAAGGCCATAGCCGAGGCCGAAGCTGCCTTCTTCGTAGATGATACGAAGGATCCTTCCACCGAAGCAACTTTAATGGGCGGGAAATTTTATAACGATGTATGGGTGAACGGTGGCCGAGAGCTGGCCCACGAGATTATAAAAAAGAGTGAAAAGGACACCCACGATGCCCGGGCAGAAGCAGATCGAGCTGAAGAAGCTACAAAACGCGAAAGGTGTATAGGTACTATTTCTTGATTATTTAGCTTCGGTACTTGCTTTGGGGCTTCGCAATAACAATTTTCCTACTACAACTGAATTATCCCCGCCACCGGAGCCGCACGATCCCCTAGCTGATCCAAAGATGAAGGAATCATTGGACATCATAAGCATGGCTGAATCCATTATTGATGAAGTCGTCAATAAATTACTGAACGAAGTTGCGGAGAAAGTCCATAGAGAGGAATAGTTTCTATTGTAATAATATTGTGAAATGCTTGACGTATGGGGCAATGGAATGAGCATTAAGCTTCTTCTGTAACAAAACTGTATAACATTTGATGTATGTAACATTAAGTTGAATATGCAAATTATTGTAACTTATTTCTTTGTGATGCATGAAATTTACACATACCGTTTTTTAGCCTTCGGCAAAAAACCACCTTCCCTTCTTTTCATGCTTCGTAAAGAAAAATATCCCTTATGACGAGTCTCATAAATTGTATTTCCCGAAGCTTACTTCGTGCCTTATCACATTTTCATATTGACGAAGCATTTGCCGAAGATTGGCTTCGATTCGATTCTTGTGACGTAAATGCAATATGATGTATGATGTCATATTATGCGAAATGATGTGATCATATGATGCAAAATGATGAGGATGTCGAAGACACACACACTCACATGCCCACACTGGAATACACAAGCTCTGCATCCCCTTAGGAACGACTTTTGAGCTTCTTCACCTTCTATTTTGGTGATATAAGTTATGCATCCCCTTAGGAACGTCTTTTGAACTTCTTCGCCTTCTATTTCGGCGGTATAAGTTCTGCATCCCTTTAGGAACGACTTTTGAACTTCTTCGCCTTATATTTCGGCGGTATTTGGCTCTGCATTCCCTTTGGAATGACTTTTGAGCAGAAAACTTACACTGCACTTCCTTAGGAACGAATTTTTGTAGCTTCGTCAATTTTGGCTCTGCATTCCCTTAGGAATGACTTTTGAGCAAAAAACTTACGCTGTGCTCCCATAGGAACGACTTTTGTAGCTTCGTTTATGTTGGCTTTGCATTCCCTTAGGAACGACTTTTGAGCTTCGTAAATCTGTGAAGAAGATATATTTCATTCTGGTAGAGGCAAAATCATTACAAGAAATTAAAAAGCATAAATTAAATCTGTGAAGAAGTTTTCATTGCTTGTTCCTTATACAGAAAGCAAAACAGCATAGAAAATAAAAGTATTTCAGAAGTAGGATATTGCTCAGTATATGTGCTTCGATTCTGGTACAGTGTTGTTGACTGTACGAGCTTCGGACTCCTCCCTGAAGTCACGTTGCTGTTGGGGGTGCTGGCGCCCTTCTGGCTATTGGCTTCGGGTGTAACTAGGTTGCAATGGTGGTGGCGGTGGGAGCTGGGGCCAGGAAGCTTGTGAATGGCTTGCCGAAGCAACAGAAGCTGCAGGTTGGTTGCCCACATATTCTGGTATGTAGGGAGAGTGGCACGAAGCAGTATGTAGGACCTGCTTCGGCTGATTCTGTCGGGCTTCTGCTTCGGCGATCTCTTTTTGCTTTTGAATGGTAATCTGGCATGTTCTTGTCGTGTGGCCCTTATCTTCGCCACAGAACAAGCAATAGATTTTTCTGGGCTGATCCCCATATCTGCCTCCGAAGCCCCTACCGCCTCTGCCCCGTGGAGCTGGTGGTCTGAAGGAGCTTTGCTGCTGTCCTGAAGACTGTGAGCTGTGCTGTGGCCTCTGGAACTGGCCTCCTTTGTCATCGTTCTGACTAGAGCTGTGGATTGATCTGACATGCCTAGGGTGGATTCTTCCTCCGAAGCCCCTAGTCATCTCAGAAAATCTATAAGCTTCCTCCCTTCTTTGGCGGAAGTCGTTGTTAGCCCGGATGTACTCATCCATTTTCTGAAGCAACTTCTCTAGAGTCTGGGGGGGTTTCCTAGCGAAGTATTGAGCCGTTGGCCCTGGCCTAAGACCTTTGATCATGGCCTTAATGACGATTTAATTGGGCACCGTGGGCGCCTGTGCTCTTAGACGCAAGAACCTTCGGACATATGCCTGAAGGTACTCCTCATGGTCTTGAGTTCACTGGAACAAAGCCTGAGCTGTGACTGGCTTCGTCTGGAACCTATGAAAACTGGTGACCAGCATCTCCTTAAGCTTCTGCCATGACATGATTGTCCCTGGCCGGAGAGAAGAATACCATGTCTGGGCCACATTTCGGACTGCCATAATGAAGGACTTCGCCATGACTGCGGTGTTGCCCCCGTACGAAGATATTGTTGCTTCGTAGCTCATCAGAAACTGCTTCGGATCTGAGTGCCCATCATATATGGGCAGCTGAGGTGGCTTGTATGATGGGGGCCATGGAGTAGCTTGCAGTTCTGGTGATAGAGGAGAAACATCGTCAAAAGAAAATTTTCCATGATGCAAATCGTCATACCAATCATCACCATTGTAGGAATTGTCCTGACGAACCTCTCCTTGTGGAGGTCTTCGGTCCTGGTCATCTTGAGTGAGATGACGTATTTCTTTAGCAACTTCATCGATCTTCTTCTGTAGATCGGAAAGACGAAGCATTTTCTCTCTTTTCCTTTCGACCTGCTGATGGATAGCTTCGAGATCCCTTATCTCCTGGTCCAGCTCCTCCTCCTGGGGTGTTGGACTTGTAGTCGTCCTCTTTTGAGTTCGAGCTTCGCGCAATGTATCCTGGTTGACGTCTAGTGGCTGCAGTGCAGCCCCTAGCCCTGAAGAAGTTTTCTTCAGCGGCATGATGAAGGTCACGGCTTGCCGAAGGTGGTCGATTGAGTTCACCGGATGTAACGCCCTGAAGTTGGGGGTAGAATTTTTTCTTCTTTTTACTCACCAAATTCAGGCGTTACTCTCTTTTCTTTTCTCGTTTCACTCCTTCTTCCCAATTTCAAAGCAGTATAGCGACTGGTGTCCATATTGTGTGTACATAAAACCTAAGTTGACATGGGTGTTGCATTATGCCGAATCATATTTCTTTTGTCTGATGTCGTGTTTAGTCGCGTGTGTTGCTTAGTCTCGTTTCGGATTTTGCTTCACAAATTGAATTCTGATCTGTGGTTGTGTGTGCCACGGGGTTTTGAACGGCGGTGCGGCCCAGCCTAGCCCGACCCAACCCAGCCCAGCTCGACCCAGCCCGGCCCAGCTCGGCCCGCGCGCCCCTCGCGCCCTGCCTCTCCCCATGCGCCCCCCCTTCCCCTGGTCTCTTCCCCTCATTCAATTCTCCAGCGCAGCAACCTCCCTCCCTCTCCCATCTCTCTCTCTCTCTCCTCGTGGTGCCCTAGGTTTTGGAGACGGTGATCGCCGGATTTGGACCCCGAGGTGAGCTCCCCTCCCCTCTCCCTCTCTCTCTTCCCTCCCCCTCCCCTTTATTCTTCCCTACGCGCCCCCTTCCTCTCCCCGTCGCGTGCCCCGTGCGCGCCCCTTGCTCCCGTCGCCCCCCCCCCCTCCCGGTGGCCCCTGCTCCCGTCGTGCCCCCCGCGGCGGCCCCTGTGGCCTCACGCCTGCGTGCTCCCCGGCGGCTCGCCCTCGTGCGCCCGCGTGCCCCGGCGGCTCGGCCCCGGCGTCCCGTGTCCCACGCGCCCGACCCCCCTCCCCGCGCCCGCGCCCCCGTGCCCCGGCGGCGGCTCGGCCCCGCACGCCCTCGCGCCCGCTCCCCCGGTGGCTCGCCCGCGCCCTAACGACCTCGTGCCCCGGCGACTGCGCGCCCTGGCGGCCTCGCGCCCCGGCGGCCGCGCGTCCCGACGGCCGTGCACCCTGGCGGCCCTGCCCCATGCCCCCGGTGGTCGTACCCTTTCCCCTGGCGTGGCCTCGCGTGCCCCCGACGCGCGCAGCGTGTTCGCGCGCGCGACTGTAGTTCCGCGATGTTCAACTTTCAGTTAATCCATTTTTAATTTTAGTTTAGTCGATGTGCTGCGTCGCACGCTTCGTCGCACGACGATTCATTTTGAATTCATCTTTATTAATGAGCTATGTCGCGCGCTTCGTCGCACGATGTTTCTTTTTAAATTCAGTTCAGTTGACGTATGTCGTCGTGCGTTTCGTCGCGCGACGCTTAACGTCTCTTTATAATTAATGCAAGAGTCTCGTTGTGCGTCCCGTCGCGTGACGAGTCGTTTATTTCTTAATTCAATTTAAGTGTTGTGTCGCGTGTCTCGCCGCGCGACAATCCCTTTTAATTTACCTTAATCTGTTCATAATAATTAAATATGGAACATGACTTTACCCTATGCTAAACGTGATGGCTGAATTAATACCGCTCTGTTTAGATGAGTATTTTAATTTATAATCATGTGACATGATCGCTCTTCGACCGTAGCCTCGACAGTTACTTTCTCTTTCTCGCTTAGTCGTAAGTGTGAGCCCTGCGTCGAACATCTGTTTATTTATTGCATTCTATTGTATGGTGTACTGTTCTTTGTATTAAATGTGTGGAATGTATGTTTGAACTCGTATAGATAACGGTCAGTTGGCGGAGTCCGAAGGAGTTGCAGGTGAAGAACCTGAGCAGCAGTCGGTTGGTGAAGGCAAGTGTCCCTTGACCCATCTATGTCCTACTAATTCTTATAATTCATTCTCCGCATTTACACAGTTCATACCTAAGGATTGACTAGCGTTTGTCTATCTTGTCCTTGTTTACCTATTTTGGTTGGGTTATTCTAGTTTACCTATATGCTAGTGCTTCACATTAATCAATGAACATGATAAGATTACCTATGATACGTTGTTTTCCCTTTTGATTATGATGATGGTACTGTGACATTTAAGGGGGCTCGAGCTGTTTCTCGAGTGCCTCTCCGTAAGGACTGGTTCGTTGGATGACCGCCCGGGAAAACAGTGCAACCATGAGGGTGTAGTGGGACGCCCTTAGCTGAGTAATTAGAGGAACTAGGATGTAGTTCGCTTCGTCGTCATGCCGTTAATGGGGCTCGGTGTATGTGGCTTGCTCTGCCAAGGTTGGTTCGCCCCTTGGGGAGGAGTGCGGTGCATTTAGGAAACCTAACGGGCGTCTACAGCCCCAGGAAATCTTTGTAAAGGCTACGTAGTGAGACCCTACCTATTCACCTTGGTAGTGTTTAAGGGTTTGATCGGCCTGAGGCAAGAGGAAATCACGGCTTGTGGGTAAAGTGCGCAACCTCTGTAGAGTGTTATGAAACTGATATATCAGCAGTGCTCGCGGTTATGAGCGGCCAAGGGAGCTCCATTGATTAGAGGTACTTGATCAGAGATGTATGGTTTATAGGTGGTGACGAGGATGATGGTTTTGGTTATGACTATGGTAATGGTAAGTGGTATTCTTTCCGTTTGGAAACGGTACATCGGGTTAATAACTTGGGTTAATGCTAAAACTTGGCTTTCTATTAGTAAATAATAACCTGACCAACTAAAAGCAACTGCTTGACTTAACTCCACATAAAGCTAGTCCACTACAGCCAAACGGGACATTTTGCTGAGTATGTTGATGTGTACTCACCCGTGCTTTACACATAAACCCCCCCCCCAGGTGGTTGTCCGCGTTGCAACCACTGCTCAGGTGAAGATGAAGTCGTGGAGGAGGACTTCCAGGAGTTCCAAGAGTACGATGAGTTCTAGGCGTGGGTTAGCGGCAAACCCCCAATCGGCTGCCTGTGTAGGCTGTGTGTATCTACGTTTCTTTTCCGCACTTTGATTATTGTTAAAGACTATGTGGATGTCTCGGACATCATGATGTAATTGACTATTATACCCTCTTTTATGTCATTATTTGAGCACTGTGTGATGATGTCCAGTTATGTAACTGTTGTGTACGTGAATTGCTGATCCTAGCACATACATGGTTCGCATTCGGTTTGCCTTCTAAAACCGGGTGTGACATAGGTGGTATCAAAGGCCATGCTGACTGTAGGACCGCTAACCTAGAATAGAATGGTCGTTCTAAGGATTATAGACCCCTATTATCACCTTGACTTTGGTATCCCTTCAGAAGCTGGTCGTATCGACCAAACCTATGTTCTCCGATATATTATTATACCTTGATGAAAATTTTGTTTTATTCTAATTCCTCATTTATTTATGGTTTACTTGCTGGTCATATTAGTTCTGTTCTCACTCTTATGCTTACGGTGTCTTTTGTAGATGGCTCGTCTTAGACACACTGCACGGAAGTCAGTCATTCCTTTCTTGCCTTCTCGTCTCGCGGAGCATCCGCTTCGCCGTCCAGTGACTAGTCAGTCTAGCCACTTGGAGAGGCTGCACCACCGCCTGCACGAGGAGCAGGAGCGTCGACGACAGGAGCTGGAGCAGTAGGACTCTTCTTTCTCGCTTCAGCAGGAGATAGAGTATGTGAGGAGTTGCTCCCCTGTGCTCCCGCTGGAGGCGCCCCCTGCACCACCACTGAGCACCCTAGCCGCTGGAGTAGCTGCTGGAGGAGACCCAGACAACGGAGGTGGAGACAGCAGCTCGAGCCACAGCACCGACCTTTCAGAGGAGCAGGAGCTGGAAGGATGGGTTGCCTGACCCATCACTCGCGACGCTGCTCGCGGGTGTCACTTTCACGACGCGCTCGACACCCTGCTGCGCCAGGCACTTGATTGGCGCACTTGGTCTATCGAGTATCGCTGTGTGGTCTTCCAGCACATTCGCGGGGTTTACCCGGACCGTTGGGAGGCGACCTGCTTGGTGCGCCGTCCGGAGAACAGTCTCCGGGGTGCGGAGGTCTACTCAGAGCACTATTCTATCTCTGAGCGGGACTCAGCTGAGGCAGCCATGCAAGATGTCGCACGGCGTGCGCTTTCGAACTACTGCTCAGTGCTCTGTGGGGTAGCTGATGGTCTCAACCTGAAGTATTACCCCCCCCCCCCCCCCCCGTCCATCTGGCAGCACAGGAGGTGTGGTTGTCTCACTTGTTGGTGAGGACAATCCTAGGTTGAGCAGCACAGTCAACCTAGCCGCCATGCTAAACACGGAGCTGGACCATGCATTAGACGAGCTGAGTAGGGCTCGTGCTGAGATCGCCCAGCTGCGGGCTGAGCGCGCGGAGCATCATCACCTGGAGGATGGCTCTCCCGCTCCCATCGGGACTTAGCACCTGTACCGCTCACCTCGGCGTGGACACCATGCTTATGGCAACCCCGACTGCAGGACCAAGATAAATTTAGAACCATAGATCGTCAGCATCAGATCTTGTAATTAATACGAAAATATATACATAGAAGCTATAGTCTTAGTATCAGTCTTACTCTTATTTAGTCTTAGTTAGACGGAGTAGTTTGCTTATCCTGTGCCTTTATGTTTGTCATGATGAACTATGCTGGATTTGAATCTTTGTAATGACTGTCGCCAGGGTGTAGGCATCCCCTGCACTTTGGTTTACCTGTTAAATGTTAATAAAATTAGTTACCTAGTTGGGAAGCCCTTTTGTTCTACTTTCCTCTTCATCTGAGAAGTTGTGTTTGCCTTTGTTGGAAGTCAGTGAAGACGTTCGTCTGTTTAGTATTGTGGAAGGATTCTATACTCTTTTCTTATGCTGCAAGCTTGCAAGATCAGTTCTAATGTGTGGTTGCATTATGCATATGTCAGACAACAGGCGCAGAGGAGGAAGGCGTGCTCAGAAGGAGCAGGCAGCCCCGCAGGATGAGACACCCCAGCAACAGTAGCTGCCACCCCCGCCCCTGATGTCCATCAAGGAGATGTTCCTAATGCAGACTCAGGCAGTTCAAGCCATCGGTCAGACTCTGGCCGCCATTCAGCAGCAGCAGCAGCCACCACCTCAGCCTCAGATGCCTCAGATGCCCAGAGACAAGCGTGCTAAATTCATGAGAGGTCATCCCCCAATGTTCGCTCACTCTTCTGATCCCATGGATGCTGAAGATTGGCTGCGCACTGTGGAGCGGGAGTTGTACACTGCTCAGTGCGACGATAGGGAGAAAGTTCTGTATGGTCCCCATCTGTTGAGAGGAGCAGCCCAGTCTTGGTGGGAGCCTTACCTCGCCACCCATGCCAACCCTGACACTATCACCTGGGAAGAATTCAGAGATAGCTTCCGTTAGTACCATGTTCTTGCTGGTCTGATGACAGTAAAGAAGGAGGAGTTCCTGGCGCTCAAGCAAGGGCCTATGTCCGTCAGTGAGTACCGAGACAAGTTTCTGTAGCTATCCCGCTATGCTCCCGAGGATGTCAACACAGATGCCAAGAGGCAGTATCATTTCTTGAGAGGCTTAGTTGACCCTCTGCAGTATCATCTGATGAATCATACCTTCCCCACATTTCAGCACCTGATCGACAGAGCGATCATGACAGAGAAGAAGCGCAAGGAGATGGAGGATCGCAAGCGTAAGATCAGTGGACCTCAGCCTGGAAGCAGCAATCGCCCTCGTTTCTCAGGCAACCCACCTCAGCAGTTCAGGCAGAACCAGCGCCCACCTCAACAGCAGCAGTTCCAAAGGCAGTACCCTCAGCACCAGCAGCAGAATCACCAGAACAATCAGTCAGGAGGAGGTCAGTTCCAGAGGCAGAATCAGCAGGCACCTCGTCTCCCCGCCCCAGCAACCAACCAGAGCAGTCAGGCAGCACCAGTTCAGGGTGGAAACAGAGCATGTTTCCATTGTGGAGAGCAAGGCCATCGGGTGATGCATGTCCGAAGAAGGCAGCCCAGGAGCAGTCAGGCCCAGTGCCCCAGCAAAGCAGAATGTGTCTCAGCCTGGAGCAGGCAACCGCTCTCAGCCATGCTATAACCATGGGAGACTGAACCATTTGGAAGCTGAAGCAGTTCAGAAAACACCCGGCATGATAGTAGGTATGTTCCTAGTCGACTCCCATATTTCAGAAGTGTTATTTGATACTGGAGCAACACATTCATTTATTACTGAATCTTGGGTAGAAGCACATAATCTTCCAATCACTACCATGTCAACCCCCATCCAAATTGACTTAGCCGGTGGTAGAATTCGAGTCGATAGCATTTGCTTGAATGTAAGTGTGGAAATAAGGGGGATAGAGTTTTCCGCTAATCTCATAGTAATGGGTACTCAGGGAATAGATGTCATCCTAGGGATGAATTGGCTAGATAAGTATCAAGCAATTATCAGCTGTGATAAGAGGATAATTAAGTTGATGTCCCCGCTAGGAGGAGAAGTGGTAGCCGAGTTAATCTCACCTGAGCCAAGGAAAGGAAGTTGTTATCAGATCACTATTGATAGCAGTGAAGCAGATCCACTCGAGATTATCAAAGTGGTGTTCGAATTTCCGGATGTGTTTCCGAAAGACTTATCAGGTATGCCACCAGAGTAGAAAGTTGAGTTTGCTATAGATCTTTTCCTGGCACCGCCCCCATTTCTAAAAGAGCCTACAGAGTATCTAGACCAGAGTTGGTTGAGCTTAAGAAGCAGATCGATGAGCTGTCAAAGAAAGGTTACATCAGGCCAAGCACCTCGCCTTGGGCCGCCCCTGTCCTGTTCGTGGAGAAGAAAGATGGCACTAGAAGGATGTGCATTGATTATCGAGCTCTGAATGAAGTCACGATCAAGAACAAGTACCCCTTGCCCAGAATAGAAGATCTGTTCGACCAGTTGAGAGGAGTCAGCATGTTCTCAAAGATAGATCTGAGGTCAGGTTATCATCACCTCAGGATTCGACCTTCAGACATTCCGAAGACGGCATTCATTACCAAGTATGGGTTGTACGAGTTCACTGTGATGTCTTTTGGTCTAACGAATGCACCAGCCTTCTTCATGAATCTGATTAACAGTGTATTCATGGATTATCTTGACAAGTTTGTGGTGGTATTTATTGATGATATTCTGATATATTCTCAAAGCGAAGCAGAGCATGCGGATCATTTGAGGATGGTTTTGCAGAGATTGTGAGAGCACCAGCTGTATGCAAAGTTGAGCAAGTGTGAGTTTTGGATTGATGAAGTCCTGTTCTTGGGTCACATAATTAACAAAGAAGGATTGGCTGTGGATCCGAAGAAAGTGGCAGACATTCTGAACTAGAAAGCGCCAACAGATGCTCGAGGAATCAAGAGTTTTATTGGAATGGCCGGATATTATCGGTGATTCATTGAAGGGTTCTCGAAGATTGTGAAACCAATGACAACTTTGCTAGGCAACAAGGTTGAGTTCAAGTGGACCCAGAAATGCCAAGCCTTTGAAGCGCTGAAAGAGAAGTTGACTATAGTGCTTGTCTTAGTCTTACCTAATGTGCACAAGCCCTTCTCAGTGTATCACGATGCTTGTTACACTGGTTTGGGATGCGTGTTGACGCAAGAGGGAAGAGTTGTGGCTTACTCGTCCCGACAGTTGAAGGTTCATGAGAAGAATTATCCAATCCATGACCTAGAGTTGGCAGCAGTTGTTCACGCACAGAAGACATGGAGACACTATCTGTATGGGCAGAAATGTGATGTTTACACAGACCACAAGAGTCTGAAATACATATTCACTCAGTCGGAGCTGAACATGAGGCAACGAAGATGGTTAGAGTTGATCAAGGACTATGAACTAGAGATTCATTACCATCCAGGCAAAGCGAACGTAGTGGCAGATGCTTTGAGCAGGAAAAGTCAAGTCAACCTGATGGTCGCTCATCCGATGCCTTATGAGTTGGCCAAAGAGTTTGACAGGCTGAGTCTCGAATTTCTGAACAGTATGCGAGGAGTGACAGTTGAGTTGGAGCCTACCCTAGAGCAGGAAATCAAAGAAGCACAGAAGAATGATGAGAAGATCAGTGAAATCCGGCAGCTGATTCTGGAAGTGTTGGGGGTATGCTTCGTAGCCGAAGATCCTAAAGAAAGAGAACACCTTCGGCAGATCCTATCAGGAGCAGCGCCGAAGCTATCACCTATAAAGCTTCGGCACAGTGACAGATCTCAAGACGAAGGGGTGAACCGACTTAATGATGAAATAACTTAAAGACCCCTGATGTTTTGTGTCATTATTGTAATCGATTGTAAAGGGCATAAATGTAATTTTACACAGGCTGCGCCCTGTGCCTACAAATAGGTGAACAGTACCCCCGTACTGTTCACGCAATCTTGTAATCACCAACGCATTACGCTGGAATTATTGCTTTCTGCCAAGGCGAAGGTATAAATGTACCTAAATATTATGTTTTAATATTTAGGTTCATATTATAAAATATGTGAATAATGTTATCTATTCTTGGTATATCTTTCTCTAATGTTAAATATTTTATATTTCATTTCGCATTGTTTTATGTCTGATCACGAAGCTGTGACCTTCGTGATATTTTGCCCGTGACCTTCATCCGAAGTTCATTAAATCCTTGGGAAGATAATGCTTCAGCGGACAAAGGGCATTAACATTTAACATTCTATGTTGCCTTGTTTTTAATTCATAGCATTTTAGAACAAGTCACCAACAGGAAGGAAGAGGTAAAGATTTTTGGGAAGATGCCGAAGGTGTGATATGGTTCAAGGACCGCTTGTGTTTTCCCAATGTTCAGTCCATTCGAGAGTTGATCCTCAAGGAAGATCATGAGTCAGCTTATTCTATACATACTAGAAGTGAGAAGATGTATCAGGATCTAAAGAAGAAGTTCTGGTGGTACGAAATGAAAAGGGAGATTGCAGAGCATGTGGCTATATGTGACAGTTGTCAAAGGATCAAGGCAGAGCATCAGAGGCCAGCTGGATTGTTGCAACCGTTGTGAATTCCTCAGTGGAAATGGGATGAAATTGGAATGGACTTCATAGTCGGATTGCCTCGCACTCGAGTCGGCTACGATTCCATTTGGGTAGTGGTGGACCGCTTAACCAAGTCAGCCCACTTCATACCTCTCAAGACCAACTATAGCAGTGCAGTATTGGCAGAGTTGTACATGTCCCGGATCGTTTGTCTTCACGGTGTGCCAAAGAAGATAGTGTCAGACAGAGGAACGCAGTTTACCTCTCATTTCTGGCAGCAGTTGCATGAAGCTTTGGGTACACATTTAAATTTCAGTTCAGCTTACCATCCACAGACAGACGGTCAGACTGAAAGAAATAATCAAATCCTCGAATATATGTTGAGAGCTTGTGTGTTGCAAGATCAGTCCGGGTGGGACAAGAGATTACCTTACGCAGAATTCTCCTATAACAAAAGTACTAGGCCAGCTTGAAGATGTCACCATTTCAGGCGCTTTATGGGAGGAGTTGTAGAACTCCGTTGCAATGGGATCAGCCTAGAGAAAAGCAAGTGTTCGGGCCAGACATTTTGCTCGAAGCTGAAGAGAACATCAAAATGGTTCGGTAAAATCTAAAGATAGCGCAATCAAGGCAGTGAAGCTATGCAGACACAAGAAGGAGAGAGCTGAGTTTCGAAGTCGGAGATTTTGTCTACTTGAAAGTATCACCGATCAGAGGAGTCAGAAGATTCGGAGTCAAAGGCAAGCTAGCACCCTGCTATGTTGGTCTGTACCAAATTCTCGCAAGGCGTGGAGAAGTGGCCTATCAGCTCAGACTGCCAGAAGGCTTGTCTGCAGTGCATGATGTCTTTCATGTGTCCCAGTTGAAGAAGTGTCTGCGTGTGCCAGAAGAGCAGATGCCAGTGGAAGGTCTGGAGGTCCAGGAGGACCTAACCTACATAGAGAAGCCAGCGCAGAATCTTGAGACTGCAGACAGAGTCACCCGGAGGAAAACTATCAAGATGTGCAAAGTCAGTTGGAGTCACCACTCTGAGGAAGAAGCAACCTGGGAGCGTGAAGATGATCTGATGGACAAATACTCTGAACTCTTTGCTGGCCAACCTTGAATCTCGAGGGCGAGATTCTTTTAAGAGGGATAGGTTTGTAATGCCCTAAATTTGGGGGTAGAATTTTTTTTCTTCTTTTTACTCACCAAATTCAGGCGTTACTCTCTTTTCTTTTCCTGTTTCGCTCCTTCTTCCCAATTTCAAAGCAGTATAGCGACTTGTGTCCATATCATGTGTAAACAAAACCTAAGTTGACATGGGTGTTGCATCATGCCGAATCATATTTCTTTTATCTGATGTCGTGTTTAGTCGTGTGTGTTGCTTAGTCTCGTTTCGGATTTTGCTTCGCGAATTGAATTCCGATCTGTGGTTGTGCGTGCCACGGGGTTTTGACCCGCGGTGCGGCCCAACCCAGCCCGACCTAGCCCGTCCCAGCTCAGCCCATGTGCCCCTTACGCCCTGCCTCTCCCCATGCGCCACCCCCCTCCCCTGGTCTCTTCCCCTCATTCAATTCTCCCGTGCAGCAACCTCCCTCCCTCTCCCATCTCTCTCTCCCCGTGGTGCCCTAGGTTTTGGAGACGGTGATCGCCGGATTTAGACCCCGAGGTGAGCTCCCCTCTCCCTCTCTCTCTACACCTCCCCTCTCCCTCTCTCTCTACACCTCCCCCTTCCCTGCACGCCCCCTTCCTCTCCCCGTCACGCGCCCCTGCTCCCGTCGCCCCCCCCTGTGGCCCCTGTGGCCCCGCGCCCCCGCACGCCCCGCGGTCGACAGCCCCCGCGCGCTCCCCGGCGGCTCGGCCCCCACGTCCCGCGCGCCCGACCCCCCCCCCCCCCCCCCCCCCGCGCGCTCGCGCCCCCATGCCTCACGGTGGCTCGGCCCCCACGCCAATGCACCTCGTGTCCCGCGGCCCCGCGCCCGCTCCCCCGGCGGCGGCTCGCCGGCACCCTGGCGGCCCTGTGCCCTAGCGGCCGCGTGTCCCGACGGCCGTGCGCCCTGGCAGCCCTACCCCACGCCCCGTTGGCCGTGCCCTTTCCCCCGACGCGCGCGACTATAGTTGCACGGTGTTCAACTTTGAGTTAATCCATTTTTAATTTTAGTTTAGTCGATGTTCAACTATAGCTTCGTCGCGCGACAATTCATTTTGAATTCATCTTTATTAATGAGCTATGTCGTGCGCTTCGTCGTGCGACGTTTCTTTTTAAATTCAGTTCAGTTGACATATGTCGTCGTGCGTTTTGTCACGTGACACTTAACGTCTCTTTATAATTAATGCAAGAGTCTCGTTGCGTGACCCGTCGCGCGATGAGTTGTTTATTTCTTAATTCAATTTAAGTGTTGTGTCACGCGTCTCGTAGTGCGACAATCCCTTTTAATTTACCTTAATCTGTTCATAATAATTAAATATGGAACATGACTTTACCCTATGCTAAACGCGATGGCTCAATTAATACCGCTCTATTTAGATGAGTATTTTAATTTATAATCGTGTGACGTGATCGCTCTTCGATCGTAGCCTCAACCGTTACTTTCTCTTTCTCACTTAGTCGTAAGTGTGAGCCCTGTGTCGTACGTCTGTTTATTAATTGCATTCTATTGTATGGTGTACTGTTCTTTGTATTAAATGTGTGGAATATATGTTTGAACTCGTATAGATAACGGCCAGTTGGCGGAGTCCGAAGGAGTTACAGGTGAAGACCCTGAGCAGCAGTCGGTTGGTGAAGGCAAGTGTCCCTTGACCCATCTATGTCCTACTAATTCTTATAATTTATTCCCCGCATTTACACAGTTTATACCTAAGGATTGACTAGCTTTTGTCTATCTTGTCCTTGTTTACCAATTTTGGTTGGGTTATTTCAGTTTAGCTATATGCTAGTGCTTCACATTAATCAATGAACATGATGAGATTATCTATGATACGTTGTTTTCCCTTTTGATTATGATGATGGTACTGTGACATTTAAGGGGGCTCGAGCTGTTTCTCGAGTGCCTCTCCGTAAGGACTGGTTCGTTGGATGACCGCTCGGGAAAACAGTGCAACCATGAGGGTGGAGTGGGACGCCCTTAGCTGAGTTATTAGAGGAACTGGGGTGTAATTCGCTTCGCCGTCGTGCCATTAATGGGGCTCAGTGTATGCGTCTTGCTCTGCCAAAGTTGGTTCGCCCCTTGGGGAGGAGTGCGGTGCATTTAGGAAACCTAACGGGCGGCTACAGCCCCAGGAAATCTTTATAAAGGCTACGTAGTGAGACCCTGCCTATTCACCTTGGTAGTGTTTAAGGGTTTGATCGGCCTGAGGCTAGAGGGAATCACGTCTTGTGGGTAAAGTGCACAACCTCTGCAGAGTGTTATGAAACTGATATATCAGTCGTGCTTGCGGTTATGAGCGGCCAAGGGAGCTCCATTGATTAGAGGTACTTGATCAGAGATGTATGGTTTACAGGTGGTGACGAGGATGATGGTTTTGGTTATGACTATGGTAATGGTAAGTGGTATTATTTCCATTTGAAAAGGGTACATCGGGTTAATAACTTGGGTTAATGCTAAAACTTGGCTTTCTACTAGTAAATAATAACCTGACCAACTAAAAGCAACTGCTTGACTTAACTCTACATAAAGCTAGTCCATTACAGCCAAACGGGACATTTTGCTGAGTATGTTGATGTGTACTCACCCTTGCTTTACACACCAAACCCCCCCCCCCCCAGGTTGTCCGCGTTGCAACCACTGCTCAGGTGAAGTCGTGGAGGAGGACTTCCAGGAGTTCCAAGAGTATGATGAGTTCTAGGCATGGGTTAGCGGCAAACCCCCAGTCGGCTGCGTGTGTAGGCCGTGTGTATCTACGTTTCTTTTCCGCACTTTGATTTTATAATTAATGCAAGAGTCTCGTTGCGCGCCCCGTCGCGCGACGAATCATTTATTTCTTAATTCAATTTAAGTGTTGTGTCGTGCGTCTCGCCGCATGACAATCCCTTTTAATTTACCTTAATCTGTTCATAATAATTAAATATGGAACATGACTTTACCCTATGCTAAATGCGAAGGCTGAATTAATATCGCTCTGTTTAGATGAGTTTTTTAATTTATAATCGTGTGACGTGATCGCTCTTCGATAGTAGCCTAGACCGTTACTTTCTCTTTCTCGCTTAGTCGTAAGTGTGAGCCCTGCGTCGAACGTCTGTTTATTTATTGCATTCTATTGTATGGTGTATTGTTCTTTGTATTAAATATGTGGAATGTATGTTTGAACTCGTATAGATAACGGTCAGTTGGCGGAGTCCGAAAGAGTTGCAGATGAAGACCCTGAGAAGCAGTCGGTTGGTGAAGGCAAGTGTCCCTTGACCCATCTATGTCCTACTAATTCTTATAATTCATTCCCCGCATTTACACAGTTTATACCTAAGGATTGACTAGCTTTTGTCTATCTTGTCCTTGTTTACCTATTTTGGTTGGGTTATTTTAGTTTAGCTATATGCTAGTGCTTCACATTAATCAATGAACATGATGAGATTATCTATGATACACTAATTTTCCTTTTGATTATGATGATGGTACTGTGACATTTAAGGGGGCTCGAGCTATTTCTCGAGTGCCTCTCTGTAAGGACTGGTTCGTTGGATGACCGCCCGGGAAAACAGTGCAACCATGAGGGTGGAGTGGGACGCCCTTAGCTTAGTAATTAGAGAAACTAGGATGTAGTTCGCTTCGCCGTCGTGCCGTTAATGGGGCTCAGTGTATGCGGCTCGCTCTGCCAAGGTTGGTTCGCCCCTTGGGGAGGATGCGATGCATTTAGGAAACCTAACGGGCGGCTATAGCCCCAGGAAATCTTTGTAAAGGCTACGTAGTGAGACCCTGCCTATTCACCTTGGTAGTGTTTAAGGGTTTGATCGGCCCGAGGCAAGAGGGAATCACGGCTTGTGGGTAAAGTGCGCAACCTCTGCAGAGTGTTATGAAACTGATATATCAGTCGTGCTCGCGGTTATGAGCGGCCAAGGGAGCTCCATTGATTAGAGATACTTGATCAGAGATGTATGGTTTACAGGTGGTGACGAGGATGATGGTTTTGGTTATGACTATGGTAATGGTAAGTGGTATTCTTTTGTTTGGAAAGGGTACATCGGGTTAATAACTTGGGTTAATGCTAAAACCTGGCTTTCTACTAGTAAATAATAACCTGACCAACTAAAAGCAACTGCTTGACTTAACTCCACATAAAGCTAGTCCACTACAGCTAAACGGGACATTTTGCTGAGTATGTTGATGTGTACTCACCCTTGCTTTACACACCAAACCCCCCCAGGTTGTCCGCGTTGCAACCACTGCTCAGGTGAAGATGAAGTCGTGGAGGAGGACTTCCAGGAGTTCCAAGAGTACGATGAGTTCTAGGCGTGGGTTAGCGGCAAACCCCCAGTCGGCTGCTTGTGTAGGCCGTGTGTATCTATGTTTCTTTTCCACACTTTGATTATTGTTATCGACTATGTGGATGTCTCGGACATCATGATGTAATCGACTATTATACCCTCTTTTATGTCATTATTTGAGCAATGTGTGATGATTCCAGTTATATAACAGTTGTGTACGTGAATTGCTGATCCTGGCACGTACATGGTTCGCATTCGGTTTGCCTTCTAAAACCGGGTGTGACACCGAAGGTGGGCGCCAATGTTGGGGACTTGTTCTCAAATGCTATGAGTTAAGAACAAGGCAAGACAAAATGTCAGAGGTTAAAGTCCTTCGTCCTTCAAAGCATTATCTCCCTTAGGATATAACGATCTTCAGACGAAGGTCATGAAGGACGTACCTTCATCATCACAGTTTGTATTAATGAAAGGAGAAGCATATGAAACATGAAAGATAACATGAATAATCATATGAAATCATTAATATATCTTTTATTATATCATTATGAATGAACATGAACAATATTGAATTACATTTGTACCTTCGACTTGGTAGAAGGTAAAAGTCCAAGCGTGACGCACGAATGGATACAAGTCAGCGTGAACAGTATGGTGTCACTGTTCATCTATTTATAGGCATAGGACGCAGCCTGTGTGAAATTACATTCATGCCCTTGACATTTGCTATTGACTTAGGGCTAAACTATCGAGGACTAAACAGCCTTTTCCCCTTTAAGTCGGTTCCGTTATCCATCGCTGAGCCAAAGCTTTTCCTCGGGTAGCTTCGGCACTAGTTCATCCTTCTCTCGGACCGCGCTCTTTGTATTATGTATATCTTCATCGCACGTACGAAGATCCCCGTGAATGTATTATACTTGGAAAACATGTTAGTTGTGTTTTTGAGGACCTTCGGAAGACGAAGGCCCCCAACAACAATGAAGCACATATGAAGCATCATAAGTACAATAAAGCATAGAAGTACCATGAGATGTATTTCTAGGCGCATGAGAACCATGATTATGAGCATGGCGCCTAAGTCTACTTCTACCCTGAGCATGAGATGAACTATAAGAAGCATTCATGGCACGATGAGTAAAAACAACATCATGACACATATATAAAACAAAATGATTAATACAAGCATCATGATGAGCATTACGAGCATTTTGAGAAACATTCTTAACATGAGAATACAAATAATCATGGTTCTTCTTTTCATGAAAAGAATACGAGCTACTTGCCATATGTGCCTTCTCCTTCTCCTTAGTGAAGTTGGGGGCCTTTTGGCTCTTTGTGTTGTTGATTCCCTTTTGGAAACCAAGTCCATCCTTAATGGAGGGATGTCTACCAATGGTGTAGGCATCCCTAGCAAACTTAATATCATCACATTCATCTTTGCAAATTTTAAGTTGAGCATGAAGTCTAGCAATGTTATCATACAACTTGGAAACAGTAGAGGCGTGATTATTGCAAGCATCAACATCAATATCCTTACATCTATTGCAAATAGATACATGCTCCAAAGATGAACTAGCAACACTCAACTTTTCTATTCTAGCATTTAAATCGACATTTAAACTGTTAAGGCTAGAAATAGAAGTATGGCAAGAAGACAACTCAAAAGCAAACATTTAATTCTTCTTTATTTCTAAAGCAAGGGATTTTTCGGCTTCTACAACTTTATCATGTTTCTCTAAAGCAAATCCTCTTGTTTTTCTAGCAATCTATTCTTTTTGTTAAGAGCATCAATTAATTCATTAATTTTATCAATCTTAGATCTATCTAGGCCCTTAAAGAGATCGCTATAATCTATGTCATCATCAGATTCCTCGTCACTAGAAGAAGTGTACTTAGGAGTGTCATGTGTACGTACCTTCTTCTCTTTTGCCATGAGGCAAGTGTGATGCTCGTTGGTGAAGAGGGAGGTCTTGTTGAAGGTAGAGGGAGCAAGTCCCTCTTTGTCGGATTCGAAAGAAGAGCAGTCTGAGTCCCATTCCTTTCCGATGTGCACCTTGCCCTTCTTCTTCCTATAGAACTTCTTCTTCTCCTTCTTCCCTTTCTTGTCTTGGTCCTGATCATTTTCATTATTGGGACATTGATTAATAAAATGACTGGACTTACCGCACTTGAAGTATGAACGTGTTCCCCTTGATTTGTTCTTATTGGGGTAGTCCTTGCATCCCTTCAAAGCGGTCTTTAAGTGCTTGATCATAGGCGCCATCTCGTCCTCATTGAGACCAGCCACCTCAATTTGTGCCACTTTGTTGAGGAGCACCTCCTTGTTGGCCAACGCTTTGAGAACAACGGGTTGCAGCTCGTAGTGAGGAAGAGGTTCCTTGGTGATGTCATCGATGTACCTTGCTTCCCTTACTATCATGCGCCCGCTCACAAACTGTAACACCCACTTTGTAATTTGCTAGGAATAATACCAATATAGAAACAATTTCTCCTTATGTGGGTTTAACCTTTGTGCATCATCCCATGAGAACACCATATTCAAAAGCAAACAATTAATAAAAGAATATATGCCATTGAAAGTATGCATCATGCTGGATATTATTTTTGTGGAGTGCATTTTGTGGCTATACAAAAAAAAAATAAAATAAAGAGAATATTAGTACCTAGATGAGAATTTAAGATTTAAAGGGGATTCTAGAATTTAGAAAAGAGAAGAAATGAATATTATGAGGAGAAAAATAAGTAAGTAAAAATATATTGTACCTTAAGTAGAGTACAGGTTCACAACACTGTTTGGATTCAAAATTTGAATGGCAATTTAAATCATGAATTTGGAAGACAAAATAGGAAAAAGGGAAATAAAATAAAAAAAAAGAAAAAAAACCTACAGCTGGGCCAACTTCATGCCATTCGGCCCATCTACCAATCACCCACGCGCGGCCCGTGATCCCCTTCCCTCCTGCGCGAATTCCACGGCTGACCTGTGGGTCCCGCCTCCAGTCTCACCAGTTCACGCGTACGCCACTGGCACTCGCTTACGCGCCGGGCCCGCATGTCATCCCTAACCGTGTCCGAGATCCGGCCGTAGCTGAGCTCAATGGAATGTGTGATTTCCGGGCCGCCATTCTCGCGCCGGTCGTTGGGGAAGCCGCGACCTCTACCACTCCTCCCCGACCTTCGGTGTATATAGGCGCCGTCAGCACGTTTGTATCGCCACGGCGCTGCTTGACGTGAGATAACCAACCGAGAGCCCCTCTTGCCGTTCTACCATTTTTGAGACTCGCCGGTGTTCTACCCTTGAAGCTCAGTCGCCGGAATCGCCTTGGCGCGCGGAGTGTGGGGTCCCGGTTGCGCGCGCCTAGGAAGCCTCGGCGGCGGCCAATTCCTCGATCCCTGCTGGTGCCACCATCCCGCGCGAAGGACGACACCCGCCCGGACACGAAGTTGGTGAGCAATTCCTCCCTTACTCGTGTTTATCTCAGCGTTCCCTAGTGCGTAGCAGTTCTGGACTTAGGTTCCGATGGGCCGAACGGCCGGGCACCGCCACAAACCATTCCATGGTCGCGGCCGGTGGTGGTCTGTGCTATAGCGACTGCAATCTGGGACAATCCCCATCCCAATCGATTCGGGTGAAAGCGAATTTGGTTTTGCGTGGATTCTGGCGCGAATTATCCACTGGCGTGGTAGATTGGGATTCTCCGGCGAGCTTCGTCGCGGCCCGGTGGGCGGCGCCGCCGTGCGTGCCTGCCCTGTTGGGGCGATGATCGTGCTCCGTCGGATCGATGGCGGACGGCCACGATTAGAAGTTAGGTACCGGTTCGGTGGGATCGGGTCCGTGCCGCGCGATCTTGATCCAACGCGCTAGGTTGCTCCGTAGTATTTTAAATCTCGATCGTGCACGCTCGATCCGACGGCTCGGAGAGTACGTCAGTTGATCTGGGTTCCGATCTAATCCTGACCGCAGATCAAGATCCAACGGTCGAGGTCTTTTCATACCCCTTCGCGCTAACACTTTTATTAAAGAGCCCCTGATAAATTAGCTAATCAACCCGTAGTCCATAGGAACTATTCTCTGTGTCTTAGGAAAACTTACACCGGGACCCCTGAAGTTCTCTGTATTAGTGCGCCCAGTCCAGAGAGCTAGAAAAATCAGAAAACAAATATAGAATTGGATTTTTAATGTAGAAATAAGTGCTAGAATTGGTTTAATTCATAGAAAATTCATATGTAGTCCAAATTAATCCATTTCAGTTTCTATAATTTTGTAATAATGTTGTTTATCACCCTATGTCTCTATTTTAACATGAAAATGGTATTAAAATTTATTTCTTAATTAACCTCGTATCAAATACATAAAACCTTAGGAAATTCGTATCTCCTTCGTTTTAACTCCGATTTGATCCGTTCAAGTTGCGTTAGTCTCGTACAAGCGCGTAGATCATTATTATTCAGTTTGTACTGATGTTTGGTGTGATGTTAATTTTATCTATACCATGTTTGTTTGTATTGCTACGACTAGAGCGAGGACACGTGTCATCTGAAAAGCAAGCTGGTAACTGGAAGCTCAAGTGCCAGGCAAGTTGTGCCCTTGACCACTTTTTACCTAATAATGTTCTTTAATATCACTCATCCATGCATAGGATAATTTTGATGGGACCCAATAGGTCACCCTAGATTGTTTATCTCATTACCTTGTTTACCCCTGAATCACTTGGGTAGTTTGCTATTGCTTTACATGGTTTTGGGATAATCATTTATTACCTCTATGTTCAAATTCTTTTTGTTATTCTATGTATGTTCATGTTGAGATCATTGATGTTAATTGGAACATAGAGCTTAACTTGAGAACCACGTGCCACCACAAGGGTTTAATGGGACGCCCTTGGCTGACTAATTAGGAAAGCTAGTGGAAGACTACCTTACCCGAAAGGGGCAAGGGCAGTAGGGGAGTGGTCAGTGTAGGGAGGTCCCTGGTTGATTTTGCTGCGATGGCGGTCAGCCAGGAACCCTGCATTGGAACTTCCTATAAACTGTAGCGGGTTTTCGGAAGCTAGTGGAACTTTGTAAAGGCCTCGTAGTGTTGCCCTGCCGCGCTTCCTAGGTAGAGGTGTATGGGATTCGTGACCCCTTGGCAGATGGGTAACATGACTTGTGGGTAAAGGGTACAACCTCTGCAGAGTGTAAAACTGGTATACTAGCCGAGCTCACGGTCATGAGCAGCTCAGGACTCTCTGATTTAAATTCAATTTTGTCATTTGCATTGCATGGGTTTGTTATTAATTTTGTTCTATTACTTTACTTATGGTTTGGTATTTACTTACACTTAGTAACTGCTAATAAAAGTTTGACCAACTACTTAAAAGCAATGCTCAGCTTTAACCCCTATCATTGATTAGCCTTACACATCACATGAATTCACACCTTTGTGAGTTTATGTCCACTGGTTCCCCACAACTTGTTGAGCTATGATCATGTGTGAGCTCACCCTTGCTGTCTCACACCCCCCACAGGAGAAGAGCAGGTGGTTCAGGAGGAGCCGCCTAACACTGAGGAGTTCGATATGATCTAGGTGGCGTTTCCCAGTTGACATTGGCGCCGACGATCCTTAGTTCGTTTTATCTTCATTACTTTATTTTGTAATAAGTCTTCCGCTATGTAATAAATACTCTGATGTTTTATGACATTTATCTCTATACACTCTATTATTATATATGTTGTCTTCTTTGGCGCATGTATGAGATGCACCCGGCTTTGTTCTTTAAAACCGGGTGTGACAGAAGTGGTATCAGAGGAAATGTTGACTGTAGGACGAAACCTAGATAGAAATGGACAAAACCCTTACCTACTTACCTTACTCTGATTCTTTCTATACTTATCTTGATCTTGTCTCACCTTTTGTTGTTCTACTCTGTTTACTCTTATCTTTTCTACTCTGAGACAAGATGGATTTCACACCTTGCAATCCTACATTTATGACCTTTCTAAGAAATAGGAGGCCTAAGACAAAATTAAAACTATTTTCTCTATTTAAAAATGTTGTTTGATTGTTCTGATGATAAATGTCTGATTTGCTTCTTTGATTGATTGAATTATTATAGTTGGGCATCTTAGCATGTACCACCATAAGGTAATGAATTAGCTTTAGTAGGTGACACACCAATCCACTTAGCTAATAAATCCCCCGCAGTAACATTTCTCGTAATGACTCGCCTTGTCTACAATTCTTCCTTTCTACCCTGTATTTCTAACCCAGATGGACTACCCCTATAGTGTTAGAAGAGAGCACTATAGGCGTGATCCTTGGTATGTCATGGTTAAGAAAGGCAAATGCAGTATATACACTGTGCTAAGGGAACCATAGAGCTCACAGTCCCAAAGGAGAAAGATTTGAAGTTGAAATTGCAGTATCTACCACCATCAGATTAGTGGCATTCTTAGTAGATGAGAAGTTTGTTGGTGACAACATCCGTGTGGTTAGAGATTTTCCGGATGTCTTCCCAGAGGAGTTATCAGGGATGCCACCTGATAGAGAAGTTGAGTTTGTTATTGATCTCCTACCTGGAACCGCCCCTATTTCTAAGCGGCCATATAGAATGTCCGTAGAGGAGTTGAAGGAACTTAAGAAGCAATTAACAGAATTACAAGAGGCTAGGTACATTCGTCTGAGTTCCTCACCTTGGGGAGCACCGGTGTTATTTGTACAGAAGAAGGATGGATCGCAACGGATGTGTGTGGATTATAGATCTCTTAATGATGTTACGGTGAAGAACAAGTATCCGTTGCCCCGTATTGAGGATTTGTTTGATCAGATGAGAGGAGCCAGGGTATTCTCGAAGATTGATCTCCGATCGGGATACCATCAGATGAAGATTAGGCCATCGGATATTCCCAAGACGAATTTCTTGACCCGATATGGTTTATATGAGTTCACTGTTATGTTATTTGGACTAACTAATACACCAGCCTATTTTGTGGATCTGAAGAATAAGGTGTTTATGGAGTATTTGGATAGATTCTTGTGGTGTTCATCGACGATATTCTTATCCATTCTAAGAGTGAAGTGATCATGAGGAACATCTGAGATTGGTGCTGCTGAAGCGACGAGATAATCAACTCTATGCCAAGTATAGCAAATGCGAGTTTTGGATTGGCGAGGTGCCATTTCTTGGTCATATTATTTCTAATGGAGGGATATCAGTGGATCCTGCTAAAGTTAAGGAGATAATGGAGTGGAGAGTACCCACTACAGTTACTGAGATTCAGAGTTTCTTGGGATTAGCAGGATATTATCGTAGATTTATTGAAGGATTTTCTAAGATTGCTAAACCTATGACTTTGCTTTTGGAGAAAGGAAAAGAATTTAAGTGGGATGAGAAGTGCCAAGACAGCTTTGAGCAATTGAAAAAGAGGTTGATGTCGCCACCAGTGTTGGTTATGCCAGACCTACAGAAAGGATTTGATATCTATTGTGATGCATGTGGCCAAGGCTTAGGATGTGTGCTCATGCAAGAAGGACATGTGATCGCCTATGCTTCTCGTCAGTTGCGGAAGCATGAATTGAACTACCCCACTCATGACTTGGAATTGGCAGCCGTTGTGCATGCGCTTAAGATTTGGAGACATTATATCATGGGGACCAAGTGCCAAGTATACATGGATCATAAGAGTCTGAAGTATATATTCACTCAGAAGGATCTCAACCTTAGGCAACACCGTTGGTTGGAGCTTATTAAGGATTATGATTTGGAGATTCACTATCACCCGGGCAAGGCAAATTTGGTTGCAGATGCCTTGAGTCGCAAGAAGCATGTTCATTCAGCTATTGTTGCCCAGCTACCCGATGAGATTGTTGAGGATTTCAAGAGACTTACCCTGGGGATAGTTGCTCACACGGAAGAAGATACTATTGATGTGGAACCTACTTTGGAGCAAGAAATCCGCAGAAGGACAAATTGGTGATGCTAAGATACAAGATATTAAGGATCTGATTACTGAAGGTCGAGGTCCAGAATTTACGGAAGATGAGCATGGTGCCATATGGTTCAAGGATCGGATATGAGATCGTGAGATTGAAAGCCTTCGTGAGACTATACTGAAGGAAGCCCATGACTAGGATTATTCTATTTATCATGGGAGTATGAAGATGTATCAGGATTTGAAGCGGAAGTATTGGTGGTATGGATTAAAGAGAGATGTGGCTGCACATGTGATTATGTGCGATGGGTGTCAAAGAGTTAAGGCAGAACACCAAAGACCAATTGGACTATTATACCCATTAAAGATACCCAAATGGAAGTGGGAAGAGATTGGTATGGATTTCATTACTGGATTGCCTCACACCTCGAAAGGATATGATTCGATATGGGTTATTATGGATAGCCTGACCAAAGTGGCTCATTTCATCCTGCTCAAGACTACTTATAAGGGATCTCAATTGGTAGAGTATATATGGCTCGGATTATGCCTCTACATGGCGTACCGAAGATCATTTTGGATAAAGGATCATAGTTTACCTCCAGATTTTGGAAAAGTTTTCATGAGAATATGGATACGAAGTTGAATTTTAGTTTGGCGTACCATCCTCAGACTGATGGACAGACTGAAAGGACTAATCAAGTATTGAAGGACATGTTGAGAGCTTGTGCCCTTCAGCATGGTAGTAGTTGGGACAAGAGTCTACCTTATGCTGAGTTCTCATATAACAATAGTTACCAGGCTAGTCTGAAGATGTCACCTTTTGAAGCTTTGTATGGGAGAAAGTGCATGACTCCTTTGTATTGGGATCAGACTGGAGAGAGACAGTTCTTTGGGCCTGAACTGATTCAAGAAGCAGAAGAACAAGTTCGTATAATTCGAGAGAATTTGAGAGTGGCTCAAACCAGGAAAAAGAGCTATGCTAATAATAGAAGGAGACCACTGGAATTTGAAGAAGGAGATTATGTGTATCTCAAGGTGTCACCACTTCGTGGAATGAGGAGATTCAAAGTTAAGGGCAAATTGTCCCCTCGCTATATTGGACCATTCTTGATCTTTAGGCGAGTTGGGGAGATGGCATACCAACTCGAGTTACCGGATAGTTTATCGGATGTGCATAATGTGTTCCACGTATCTCAACTGAAGAAGTGTCTCCGTGTCCCTGAGGAACAGTTACCAATGGAAGAGCTCAGTGTTCAGGGTGATTTGACTTACACGGAGTACCCTATCAAGATTTTAGATACTTTAACTCGAGTTACAAGAAATAAGGTGATAAAGATGTGCAAAGTCCAATGGAGTCACCACGGTGAAGATGAAGCAACGTGGGAGAGAGAAGAAGAGCTTCGCATAGATTTTCCCCATCTTTTCCCTAGATCTTCTTAAATCTCGAGGACGAGATTATTTTTAAGGGGGTAGGATTTGTAACACCCACTTTGTAATTTGCTAGGAATAATACCAATATAGAAACAATTTCTCCTTATGTGGGTTTAACCTTTGTGCATCATCCCATGAGAACACCATATTCAAAAGCAAACAATTAATAAAAGAATATATGCCATTGAAAGTATGCATCATGCTGGATATTATTTTTGTGGAGTGCATTTTGTGGCTATACAAAAAAAATAAAGAGAATATTAGTACCTAGATGAGAATTTAAGATTTAAAGGGGATTCTAGAATTTAGAAAAGAGAAGAAATGAATATTATGAGGAGAAAAATAAGTAAGTAAAAATATATTGTACCTTAACTAGAGTACAGGTTCACAACACTGTTTGGATTCAAAATTTGAATGGAAATTTAAATCATGAATTTGGAAGACAAAATAGGAAAAAGGGAAATAAAATAAAAAAAAGAAAAAAACCTACAGCCGGGCCAACTTCATGCCATTCGGCCCATCTACCAATCACCCACGCGCGGCCCGTGATCCCCTTCCCTCCTGCGCGAATTCCACGGCTGACCCGTGGGTTCCGCCTCCAGTCTCACCAGTTCACGCGTACGCCACTGGCACTCGCTTACGCGCCGGGCCCGCATGTCATCCTAACCGTGTCTGAGATCCGGCTGTAGCTGAGCTCAACGGAATGCGTGATTTCCGGGCCGCCATTCTCGCGCCGGTCGTTGGGGAAGCCGCGACCTCTACCACTCCTCCCCGACCTTCGGTGTATATAGGCGCCGTCAGCACGTTTGTATCGCCACGGCGCTGCTTGACGTGAGATAACCAACCGAGAGCCCCTCTTGCCGTTCTACCATTTTCGAGACTCGCCGGTGTTCTACCCTTGAAGCTCAGTCGCCGGAATCGCCTTGGCGCGCGGAGTGTGGGGTCCCGGTTGCGCGCGCCTAGGAAGCCTCGGTGGCGGCCAATTCCTCGATCCCTGCTGGTGCCACCATCCCGCACGAAGGATGACACCCGCCCGGACACGAAGTTGGTGAGCAATTCCTCCCTTACTCGTGTTTATCTCAGCGTTCCCTAGTGCGTAGCAGTTCTGGACTTAGGTTCCGATGGGCCGAACGGCCGGGCACCGCCACCAACCATTCCATGGTCGCGGCCGGTGGTGGTCTGTGCTATAGCGACTGCAATCTGGGACAATCTCCATTGTTGGGACTATGCTTCGTCGCCGAAGGTCTTGTAGGAAGAAGCGGCTTTCGGCTGAAGTTATTTGTATGAGATGGCCGAAGGTTCCTCTTCATGAAGTTTCGGTATTACAAACCGACTTAAAGATAGAATGACCTTTTAGTCCATAAAGGTCTGAGTCAATGTTGTAAACTTTTATGAGGGGCATAATTGTAATTCTTCACAGGCTGTGTCCTGTGTCTATAAATAGTGAACAGTATTCCTTTACTGTTCACGCATTCTTGTAATCACAATCGCATCATTCGGGAATCAATCTTAGCCAAGGCAGAGGTATAACTATATTCAATGATTCAATATATTAAGTAAATATAATATGATTCGTTTATGATTCATTTACCTTTGATACCCTTTATTTTATGTTATTTTATACAATCTATTAAAATTCAATTACGAAGACTTAACCTTCGTAATTGTATTCTCATCAACCTTCGTCCAAGGTTCATTATCCTCAAGGGAATAATGCTTCGTGGACGAAGGACGTTAACATTTAACATTTTATGTTGCCTTGTTCTTAATTCATAGCATTTGAGAACAAGTCTCCAACACCCATCCCAATCGATTCGGGTGAAAGCGAATTTGGTTTTGCGTGGATTCTGGCGCGAATTATCCACTAGCGCGGTAGATTGGGATTCTCCGGCGAGCTTCGTCGCGGCCCGGTGGGCGGCGCCGCCGTGCGTGCCTGCCCTGTTGGGGCGATGATCGTGCTCCGTTGGATCGATGGCGGACGGCCACGATTAGAAGTTAGGTACCGGTTCGGTGGGATCGGGTCCGTGCCGCGCGATCTTGATCCAACGCGCTAGGTTGCTCCGTAGTATTTTAAATCTCGACCGTGCATGCTCGATCCGACGGCTCGGAGCGTACGTCAGTTGATCTGGGTTCCGATCTAATCCTGACCGCAGATCAAGATCCAACGGTCGAGGTCTTTTCATACCCCTTCGCGCTAACACTTTTATTAAAGAGCCCCTGATAAATTAGCTAATCAACCCACAGTCCATAGGAACTATTCTCTGTGTCTTAGGAAAACTTACACCGGGACCCCTGAACTTCTCTGTATTAGTGCGCCCAGTCCAGAGAGCTAGAAAAATCAGAAAACAAATATAGAATTGGATTTTTAATGTAGAAATAAGTGCTAGAATTGGTTTAATTCATAGAAAATTCATATGTAGTCCAAATTAATCCATTTCAGTTTCTATAATTTTGTAATAATGTTGTTTATCACCCTATGTCTCTATTTTAACATGAAAATGGTATTAAAATTTATTTCTTAATTAACCTCGTATCAAATACATAAAACCTTAGGAAATTCGTATCTCCTTCGTTTTAACTCCGATTTGATCCGTTCAAGTTGCGTTAGTCTCGTACAAGCGCGTAGATCATTATTATTCAGTTTGTACTGATGTTTGGTGTGATGTTAATTTTATCTATACCATGTTTGTTTGTATTGCTACGACTAGAGCGAGGACACGTGTCATCTGAAAAGCAAGCTGGTAACTGGAAGCTCAAGTGCCAGGCAAGTTGTGCCCTTGACCACTTTTTACCTAATAATGTTCTTTAATATCACTCATCCATGCATAGGATAATTTTGATGGGACCCAATAGGTCACCCTAGATTGTTTATCTCATTACCTTGTTTACCCCTGAATCACTTGGGTAGTTTGCTATTGCTTTACATGGTTTTGGGATAATCATTTATTACCTCTATGTTCCAATTCTTTTTGTTATTTTATGTATGTTCATGTTGAGATCATTGATGTTAATTGGAACATAGAGCTTAACTTGAGAACCACGTGTCACCACAAGGGTTTAATGGGACGCCCTTGGCTGACTAATTAGGAAAGCTAGTGGAAGACTACCTTACCCGAAAGGGGCAAGGGCAGTAGGGGAGTGGTCAGTGTAGGGAGGTCCCTGGTTGATTTTGCTGCGATGGCGGTCAGCTAGGAACCCTGCATTGGAACTTCCTATAAACTGTAGCGGGTTTTCGGAAGCTAGTGGAACTTTGTAAAGGCCTCGTAGTGTTGCCCTGCCGCGCTTCCTAGGTAGAGGTGTATGGGATTCGCGACCCCTTGGCAGATGGGTAACATGACTTGTGGGTAAAGGGTACAACCTCTGCAGAGTGTAAAACTGGTATACTAGCCGAGCTCACGGTCATGAGCAGCTCAGGACTCTCTGATGTTTAAATTATGGAACTTAAATTCAATTTTGTCATTTGCATTGCATGGGTTTGTTATTAATTTTGTTCTATTACTTTACTTATGGTTTGGTATTTACTTACACTTAGTAACTGCTAATAAAAGTTTGACCAACTACTTAAAAGCAATGCTCAGCTTTAACCCCTATCATTGATTAGCCTTACACATCACATGAATTCACACCTTTGTGAGTTTGTGTCCACTGGTTCCCCACAACTTGTTGAGCTATGATCATGTGTGAGCTCACCCTTGTTGTCTCACACCCCCCCACAGGAGAAGAGCAGGTGGTTCAGGAGGAGCCGCCTAACACTGAGGAGTTCGATCTGATCTAGGTGGCGTTTCCCAGTTGACATTGGCGCCGACGATCCTTAGTTCGTTTTATCTTCATTACTTTATTTTTGTAATAAGTCTTCCGCTATGTAATAAATACTCTGATGTTTTATGACATTTATCTCTATACACTCTGTTATTATATATGTTGTCTTCTTTGGCGCATGTATGAGATGCACCCGGCTTTGTTCTTTAAAACCGGGTGTGACACAAACTTATCAAGAATTTATTTGGCCGATATTTTGGTGTACCTGGTCTTCTCACGAATATTATTTACAAGATGAGGATCAATAACAGTAAATGACTTTAGCATTACGCGCACGACGTCATTGTAACACCCACTTTGTAAGAAATGTTTAAAAAGAGGAATTATAATCCTTTATATATATGAGTGTGTTATTTCTATCTATCATTTCATGTGAACACATTACTTACACACATAAATAATTAACAAAATAACACTCAAATAAATTATGCATCATGCTGGATGTTATTTTTGTCTATGCATTTTGTGACAATATAAAAAAATAAAGAGATAAGAAATATATTAATTCAAAAAAAGAAGAAAATCTTGAATCCAAAATAGATTCTAGAATTTAGAAAAGAAAAGAAAATAAATATTATGTAGATAAAAATAAGTACAAAAATATATTATTCCTACACTAGAATGTGAATTTGTAAAATGTACTCAAAGGTGAAACTCACATTCAAATTCAAACTTGATTCAAAATAATCATAAAAGAAAACCAAACAGGAAAAAGAAAAAGGAAGAAGAAAACTTACTGGGCCGCCAACCTCAAATTCAGCCCAATCTCACTTTTCCCCCACGTGACCCAACATCAGCCGGTTAGTGTCCGCAGGCGCACGCACCAGCTCTTCGGTAGGCTGACCACGCGGGCCCGTGTCGACAGTCTCTGGGGGCTGCTTGTGTTCGCTGTTGTGTGGGGCCGGGTCGTCAGATCTCTCTTCCCCGCTTTCCTCGCGTCAGTAACAAACCCGCCGAGCTACTCGCTGACTTCCGCGCGCCATACCCGCCGCGCGAGATCCGCGGTCTCGGGTGACCCACGACTCCTCCTCCCGACTCATCCGCGCAAGAGATAAAAAGCCTCTCGGTGACTCGAGAGCTGCTAGTACCCATCCCTCTGCCATCTCTGAGAACTGTAAGCGAACGAAACCCGCCGCCGTTACCGTCCTTCACCGGCGTCGAAATTGGACATTCCGTGCCAAAACCTGAAGGTCGGGTGGGTGCGGAAAGGCTTCTGCCCCACCGAATCTAACGAACCGTGCCCGGGGACCGAGCAATTTCTCGCCATAGTGCTTCACCGCCGCGGCAGCCGTGGAATCACGGGGTTCGGCTTCGTCGTCGCTTCAACCCTTCGGTATGGCCTTCGACTACCTTTACCGCGTTTGTAGGATCGTTATGCATCTATTCGTTGTAGTTCGAGGCATCGTAGCGTCGCTTGGGTAGCTCACTGGACTTCTCTGCCAGGGTAACGCGGCGGTGCCGCCCTGCTCCGGCTAGGGAGTCAACCAAACCGTGGCCACCGTCCGATTCAGATTATGCGCTCGCGATTAGTGGAAGAATACCGCTTCGGTCGAGGCCAATCTGGGCCGTCGATCTCGAGTTGGTCGGCTGGGATTTGATGAAGTGTGGGGCGAGTGATTACCGTGGATCCTAGATCTGGCGGTCACCTTTGCACGCCAGCTCGGGGGAATCGCGACCTAATCAGTGCCTGTCGTTTCTGATCGAACGGATAGAGTATCGTGATACCCCTTCGCGGGCGCGGTTTTGAATTTTGACCCCTCTGTTTTTATATAAACAACCCGCCATCCACTAGTGTTGTGCGCTGTGTCTTGGGAAAGTTTCTCCGAGACCCCTGGACTTTCTAGAAATTGAAGCCCAGTCCAGAATGTCATAAAACCAGAGAAATTTATTTATAAATGGATTTTTTTATAGTTAAATAAATGCTAGAACTTGTTTAAATCATAGAAAATCCATTTTTAGTCCAAATTAATCCATTCCAGTTTCTAAGATTTGGTAATTTTATTCTTTATCACTTAGAGTATCTGTTTTGTCATGAAAACAGTAAGAAAATTTATTACTCACTTAATCCTATTTTAAACATATAAAACCTCTGGAAATTCATAACTTAAAATCTATAACTCCAAAAATCATGATTCCTGTTCCTAGGATTTTACTTTAATGTGTAGATTATTACTGTGTATTTTTTATATGTTTGGTGTGATGTTACTTTTCTCTATATACTGTGCTTGTTTGTATTGTGGCGAGTAGAAGAGCACGTGACTGAGGATCCTAGTGAGCAGCAGATAGAAGTAGCTGAGCAGGAGCTCATTGAAGGCAAGTTGTGCCCTTGACCACTTTTTACCCAATAATGTTCTTTAATATCATTTATCCATGCATATGTTAATTTTGATGGGACCCAATAGGTTACCCTAGATTGTTTATCTCATTACCTTGTTTACCCCTGAATCACTTGGGTAGTTTGCTATTGCCTATTGCTTTACATGGTTTTGGGATAATCATTTATTATATCTATGTTCCAATTATTCTTTTGTTATTCTATTTATGTTCATGTCGAGATCATTAATGTTAATTGGAACATAGAGCTTAACTTGAGAAACACGTGCCACCACAAGGGTTTAATGGGACGCCCTTGGCTGACTAATTAGGAAAGCTAGTGGAAGACTACCTTACCCGAAAGGGGCAAGGGCAGTAGGGGAGTTGCATGCAAGGAGGTTCTCGGGTTGATTTATCTACGATGGCGGTCAGACGGGGGATTCTTGCAAGTGCTCTTTCCATAAACTGTAGCGGGTTTTCGGAAGCTAGTGGAACTTTGTAAAGGCCTCGTAGTGTTGCCCTGCCACGCTTCCTAGGTAGAGGTGTATGGGAGTCGCGACCCCTTGGCAGATGGGTAACATGACTTGTGGGTAAAGGGTACAACCTCTGCAGAGTGTAAAACTGGTATACTAGTCGAGCTCACGGTCATGAGCAGCTCAAGACTCTCTGATGATTAAATTATGGAACCTAAATTCAATTTTGTCATTTGCATTGCATGGGTTTATTATTAATTTGTTCAATTACTTTATTTAAGGTTTGGTATTTACTTACACTTAGTAATTGCTAATAAAATTTTGACCAACTACTTAAAAGCAATGCTCAGCTTTAACCCCTGTCATTGATTAGCCTTACACATCACATGAACTCCCACCTTTGTGAGTTCATGTCCACTGGTTCCCCACAACTTGTTGAGCTATGATCATGTGTGAGCTCACCCTTGCTGTCTCACACCCCCCCACAGGAGAAGAACAGGTGGTTCAGGAGGAGCCACAAGGCGAGGAGTGTGATCTGATCTAGGTGGCGTTTCTCAGTTGACATTGGCGCCGACGATCCTTAGTTCGTTTTATGTTTATTATTTTATTTTGTAATAAGTCTTCCGCTATGTAATAAATACTCTGATTATTGTGACATTTATCTCTATACACTCTGTTATTATATATGTTGTCTTCTTGGCGCATGTATGAGATGCACCTGGCTTTGTTCCTTAAAGCCGGGTGTGACAGTCATGATCCGTCCATCTTGTGCTTTCATAGCTTTGGATCTTGTTCACCAGGGTCTTGAGCCTATTGTATGTGTCAGTTGCCTCTTCACCCCTCTTCATGGCGAACCTCCTCATCTCGCCTTCCACTGTCACACCCGGATTTAAGGGCAAACCCGGGTGCATCCCATATGTGCACCAAACAAGATTAACACATACAAAGACTCACCGTATAGAGATGAATGTCATAATCTTTATTACATAATGAAAATGTCTTACAAAATAACTGACGATAAATAAATCGAACTAAGGTAATTATTCCTCGACGCCATCAAGCTGACTGGGAGACAACACCTAGATCTCGTCGAACTCGTCGTAGTAGTCCTCCTCTGGTGGTACCTGCTCTTCACCTGTGGGGTGGTTTATTGCAACGATGAGCTCACAGATGTTCATCGCTCAGCAATTGTGGGCAATACTGTGCATGAGCTTACTTACGGTGGAGGCTCATGTGTAGTATAAGGCTGATCAACAAATAATGGTTAAAGTTGAGCATTACTTTTAATATGTTGGTCAAAATTTCATTAGCAGGTACTAAGTATAAGTATATACCATCCCAATAAAATAAGAGATAACAATTATAATAAATCTCACAGTGCATTGCATATGATAGATTAAGTTTAAGGCTGTCTCCAGCAACGTCCTCTAAATTTGATCCCCTAAAGGAATATTCTTTGTCCTTTACAACACTCTCTAAACGATTCTATACTCTATATCTTCTTCATCTCCAGCAATATCCCCTAAATTCCATCCTCTATATCAACAGTGTACTAGATTTGACATTCTATATTATTTTTTACTACTCGTCATCACGTGAGTGTACAGACACAAAAAGGTGTACAGTGTATAGAGCACCCTCTACAGATAGGGGACGCATGCCATCCTCTAAATTTTAGAGGACGCTTTAGAGTTCCTTGCTAGAGGGATAAAGGACTTGACCGTCCCCTACATTTAGAGTACAGGATCCTTTACAGTCTCCTGCTGGATACAGCCTAATTCCATAAGTTACTCATGTTAGTGTTTGAGCCGCTCTTGACCATGAGCACGGTTGATATACAAGTTTTACACTTTGCACAGGTTACGCATCTTTACCAACAAGTCGTGTTACCCATTTGCCAAGGGGCCTAGAAATCCCATTCATCTCTATCGAGGGGACGAGGCAGGATAGCAGTACGAGGCCTTTCCAAAGTTTCACTTGTTCGAGAAAACCCGCTACGGATTTAGGAAGAAGGAAGCATAGGAATCCCTCGTCCAAAAAGCTTTATAGACAGTCCGACCCGAGAACCTCCGTATACTCTACAGTGACGACCTCCCCGCTTGGGCCTTTCGGGTATGGTAATCTCTCCCTAGCTTTCCTAATTACTTGGCCAAGGGTGTCCCATTCCACCCTTGTGGTAGCACTGTTTTCAAAAGTGGTTCTCCATGTTCCAATTAACACAATAATCTTATCATGAACAATAAATAATCCAACGGTAAAAATAAAGCATGATTATGTGTCATAAAGTATTACTTCCCCAAAAACCAGGTAGAGCATAGCCAAACTACCCAATAATTCATTTGCTTGCAAGGTGTGGGGTAGACAAAACTAGGGTAACCTATTAGGTCCCATACCTGAGAATGTCATAGTGATTAACAAGAACATTATTAGGTAAAGAAGAGTGGTCAAGGGCACAACTTGCCTTCTGCGAGCTCTTGCTCAGTCTCTTCAACCTACTATGCTTCGGGCTCCTCGGTCACTTGTTCGTCTACTCGCAACAATACAAATAAACATTGCATAGGAGGAATTAACACCACACCAAACATGAGAACACACTGCATAATAATGTTCTACGCGTTGCAACGAGATCATAGATTCGAGAACCACTAAAATCAGAGGTACGGTTATAAAGATATGATTTTCTGGAGCTTTGTGTGATTAACTAGTAATACCTACTCTATGCTTTTTAATATAATTCTTGTGTGACAAGATTACAAAATAGATAATTACACTTTAAGCTAAGTTATAACTTGGTCCGAGATCATCTTTTAGTCAGAGCCTAATTATGGATGAAAAGCATTGTATTTACTTTTAATTAGAAAAGTAAATCTAACGAGCACAGGTTAAACTTATCATATAATTATCTCTGAAAACATGACACAATAATGTTGTTTAATGTGTAGACAATTCTAATACGAAGCTAACACGACTGGAACGAGTTAAATCGGAGTTAAAATAAATTAGTTATAAATTTTCTACTCTTTTAGAATTGTTTCTATGCTAAAACATCATTTCACAATGCTACGCAACCGCGCCCCAAACTTCGATCCTAGAATTATTACGGAATGTCGATGTAGAGAGGAGTCTACCAAGGGGATTCTCACCGTGTATCACGAAGTAGCAAAACCCAAGGACGACGCGAGGCAGGTACGACGTGCGGCAACAACGCCAACAAGAAATCGCCAATATTCCGAGCTCTTTGCACGACGATGCCGCGAACGTCACCCCCACGCTCCAGCAACACTTCCCGAGCACCACCACGGACCAGACGTTGATGAACCGGAGTTTTGGATGGAGGCCACCACCCCTCACCAGTCGACGATAATGGCGGCTCCTATATCTTGGTGTTTGTGAGCCTACGCAAGGATAAGGCGGCGACTACGCTAGCAGGTGAGAGGGCCATGGACCATTTATATGTAGGCCAGTTGGATTGATCATCGATGGAGTTTGTTACGCCAGGATCAGGTCAGGATCCTGTTGCGCGCAAGCGATTTCATCGGAGAAGAGTGGGAGGTAAAGCAGCATGATCCCGGGAGGCTGGCACTCGGGGCCCATCTGTCGATGCAGTCACCACTGGGTTCATATGCGGAAGTGGGTGCGCACGGGATGAAGCTGGGCTGATGTGGGCTGAGATGCGCAGACTTGGCCCTAGCGACTTGTTTCTTTCTTTTCTTTTTAGTTTCTATTTTCCAATCCCTATGTTGTTCTTTTCTTCTTTTCTTTTCACCTGTCTTTCATATTTCCAATTCAAACTTTCGGTATAGGTGTTACTTTCAAATATGCACAATGAAAATTCCAAAATGATGCAAATCATATATTTGTTTATTATCTTATTCCTCTAAATAGTAGAATGTTTCCACCCATATAAACTTAGTAAAGAAGAAATCATTCCATAATTAAGGATCCTTATTTTATTAGGGAGGGCCATGATTCTATAATAAAACACAAAATCAAAATATCTCTAGTATTATTTCTTGTATATTTAATGCCTTAGAAATCACATTTTAAGGTTTACAAATCCTACCCCTTAGGGCTAGTTTGGCAACCCTATTTTTTCATGGGATTTCCAATTTACCAAGGGAAAATGAACTAATTTCCCTTGGGAAAACGAAAAACCCTTGGGAAAATGGGGTTCCCAAACTAGCCCTTAAAAGAATATTGACCTCAAGATTACGACAAACTAGGAAAAAGGTGGGGAAATTCTACTCGCAATTCTTCTTCCCGCTCCCTGGTAGCTTCATCTTCGGCATGGTGGCTCCACTGCACTTTGCACATCTTGATCACTTTGTTCCTAGTGACTCGAGTCAGGGTATCGATGATCTTGACATGATACTATATATAGGTTAGATCACCCTGCACACCAAGTTCTTCCATAGGCAAATGTTCTTCTAGGACTCTGAGGCGCTTCTTCAACTACGACACATTAAACACATGATGCACATCTGCTAGGTGAGTGTAACACCCCGTCCAATCTCGGACCAATGGTACTTACTCCTGGCAGCTCTCTAGGATCATATATTGACCCTAAAGACCAACACAGGTCTTTTGTGCGCACTTTGTCCTCACTCATGCGCACCCGATAAAACTTCCCGGTCGGTCACCCATCCTAGATTGCTCCAAGCCAAGCACGCTTAACTTGGACACACTTAACTTGGAGGTTCTTTTGAGATAGGCTTCCAAAGAAGAAGATGCACCTTGTTGGTATGGTTACTCTATTAATTCTATTAAGCCTTGGGCCAGGATATCACCATCCCAGGGGCCAGGATATCACAATCCACCCCCCTTAGAAGACCGACAACCTCGTCGGTCAACCCCAATCCAGGAACCTCCCCTCTTAGCCACATCTGTGTGTCTAGTGTCGTCATATGCCATGCCATGTGACCACTCCAGGACCACATGCGCCATACGTCATATACCCGAACCCCTAACCCACACACGCCTGTGAAACCGCGAGGGTCGGCTCTGATACCACTTGTTACACCCCGTCCAATCCCGGACCGGTAGTACTTAGTCCTGGCAGCTCTCTAGGATCATATATTATCCCCCAAAGACTAACACGGGTCTTTTGTGCGCACTTTGTCCTCACTCATGCGCATCCGAGAAAACTACCCGGTCGGTCACCTATCCCAAATTTCTCCAAGCCAAGCACGCTTAACTTGGAGGTTCTTTCGAGATAGGCTTCCGAAAAAGAAGATGCACCTTTTTTATATGGTTAGTCTATTAATTCTATTAAGCCTTGGGCCAGGATATCACCATCCCAAGGGCCATGATATCACAGTGAGTAGGTAACTCTAGCTGATAGGACACTTGCCCGACTCGCTTTAGGATTTTTAAAGGTCCAATAAAGCGAGGGGACGATTTTTCTTTGACTTTAAATCTCCTCATACCCCGAATTGGTGACACTTTTAGGTACACATGATCCCTCAAACTCTAGATGTGTTCTTTGGGTATCCACTGAGCTTTTCTGCCTCGACTATGTTGTCCTCACGTTCTCTCTAATCATCCGAACTTGCTCCTCTGCTTCTTGGATAATTTCCAGACCAAAGAACTGTCTTTCACCAGTCTAATCCCAATACAGCGGGGTTCTACACTTTCTTCTGTATAATGCCTCAAATGGGGACATCTTCAAACTAGCCTGATAACTGTTATTATAGGAAAACTCTGCATAGGGTAAACACTTGTTCCAACTGCCACCATGTTTAAGAGCATAGGCTCTCAACATATCCTCCAACACCTAATTGGTTCTCTCGGTTTGCCCATCTATTTGGGGATGGTACGCTGAGCTAAACTTCAGTTTCGTGTCCATGCACTCATGTAACTTCCGCCAGAATTGCTAAGTGAATTGTGATCCCCTGTCAGACACAATCTTCTTAGGTACTCTGTGAAGGCAGACTATTCAGGAGATATACAACTTAGCTAATTTGCCTCCCATGTAAATGGTCCTTACTAGAATAAAGTGGGCTACTTTGGTTAGTCTGTCCACAAGTACCCAAATAGAGTCATACCCAGCAGGAGTGCAGGGTAGACCAACGATGAAGTCCATACCGATTTCTTCCCATTTCCATTTGGGTATATTCAACGGGTGAAGCAACCCGGCTAGTCTCTGATGTTCGGCTTTTACCCTCTAGCAAACATCACATACCTCTACATGCGAGGCTACATCTCTTTTCATGCTATACCACCAATACTTATGTTTTAGGTCCTAGTACATATTGGTACTACCTAGGTGAATGGAGTAGGCTGAGACATGGGCTTCCTTTAGTATGGTCTCATGGAGGTTGTCTATCTTAGGAACACATATCATGTTCTTGAACCAGATTGTGCCTTGCTCATCTTCCATGAAGTCTGGACCTCTGCCTTCAGCCATCAGGTTGTTGATCTCTTGAATCTTGGCATCACCAACCTGACCTTTCTGTATTTCTTGTTCTGAGGTAGGTTCCACTTCTGTTGTAACTCCCTCTACATGGAAAACTATCCCCAAGTTGAGTCTATCAAACACCTTTGCCAACTTGTCCGGTAGCTTGGTAGCCATAGCTGCATGAGCATGGTCTTTCTGACTCAAGGCATCTACAACCAGATTCGCCTTGCATGGGTGGTAGTGAATCTCCATGTCATAATCCTTGATGAGCTCCAACCAACGACACTTCCTAAGATTTAGGTCTTTCTGGGTAAATATATACTTCAAACTCTTATGGTCTGTATAAATTTAACACTTGGTCCCCATTATATAATGTCTCCAAATCTTGAGAGCATGAACTATGGCGACCAGTTCTAGGCCATGAGTGGGGTAGTTTAGCTCGTGTTTCGTCAACTAGCGTGACGCATAGGCAATGACATGTCCTTCTTACATAAGAACACATCCCAAGCCCTGACGAGACGCATCACAATATATATCAAATCCCTTTTGCAGATTTGTCATGATTAACACTGGGGGTGACACAACTTATACTTCAGCTGACTGAAACTGTCCTGGCAGGCCTGAGTCCACTTAATTTCTTTCCCCTTTTCTAATAGCGAGGTCATTGGCTTTGCTATTTTGAAGAATCCCTTGATGAAGCGTCGGTAGTATCCCACGAGTCCCTGGAAACTCTAGATTCCAGTGACCGATTATGGTATCTTCCATCCCACTATTTCCTTTACTTTGGCTAGATCAACTGTGATCCCCCCATTGGAGATGATATGCCCAAGGAATGGTATTTCATCCAACCAGAACTCACATTTACTGAAATTGGCGTAGAGTTGGTTATCTCTCAATTTCTGCAATACTAGTCGCAGATGCTCCTCATGTTATCCAGCATCCTTGGAATAAATCAGAATGTCGTCAATGAATATCACGACGAAATTGTCAAGATATTCCATGAACACCTTATTCATCGTATTTATCAAGTAATATGGTGCATTGGTCAACCCAAACAACGTGGCAATGAACTCATATAGCCCATATCGAGTAGAGAAAATTGTTTTGGGAATATCAGAAGGCATAATCTTCATTTGGTGATAACCCGATCTGAGATCAATCTTGGAGAAGACCCTAGCACCTCTCATCTAGTCAAACAAATGTTTGATACATGATGAGGGTACTTATTTTTAATGGTCACATCATTGAGAGACCGATAATCAACACACATTCTTTGGGAACCATCCTTCTTATGAACAAACAGGACCGGTGCTCCCCAAGGTGAGGAACTAGGACGAATATACCTCGATTCCTGCAACTCCTTCAATTGTTTCTTAAGTTCTTTTAATTCATCTACGGACATCTGGTAGGGTCTTTTTGAGATAGGAGTAGTTCCAGGTAGTAGGTCAATAACGAACTCCACATCTCTATCGAGTGGCATTCCAGGTAACTCTTCTGGAAAAATATCAGGGGACTCTCTAATAACCTGAATATGGTTACCCACAAATTTATCGTCAATCAGGTAGATGGCAGGTTGGGTGGATGGGGTTGGGGCAACTATGAACTCAAATCTATCACCATCAGGACTAGAAAGTTCTACAATTCCTCTAGCACAATGTATGATCGGCTTCCACTGTTTTAACCAATTCATACCAAGAATTAAATCTATGCTACTCTCTTCTAGCACACAGGCATAGCCCAAAATTTTCTCCCCATTCTTGTTACTTCTATTTTATGACTCATATAGGTTGCTTCAAAAGGCCCTTTAGGTGTAATGACTACCATAGGTCTACACATAGTAAAGAAAGGTAGAATGTGCGTATTAACATAACAAGCAGATATGAATGAATGTGAAGCTTTAGAATCAAAAAGTATAGAAGCTGACATGGAATTAATAAGGAACGTACCAATGACGATGTTAGAACCATTAGTAGTAGCTTCAACACTGATTTGATTAACTCTGGTAATATTATATCCACGGTTGCTGGCTGGGGTCTAATTTTGCTTGCTAGGATTACTGCCTCGAGCTGGAGTATTTGGGTTCGACAGACATTGGCATAGTGCCCAACCTCACCACACTTGAAGCATCAGTTTCCAGTAGTGATGTTCTAGCCAGCAGGTCTTGCCGGGGTGCCAGCTAGGGCAGTCGAACAGGGGCATAGTGTCTGAGGTGTGGCCTGTGGTGTCTGCTGAACAAGGCACTAATATGACTATTGCCCTCCTCCTGAACGAGCTGGGGTACCCTGAGGCTGAGTGTAACGGGGCGACTGCTGCTACATCCTTGTCCCTGAGTGATAACCTTCCTCTTCATCTCGCCTAGCTGAACACGCTTGTGTTGAAGAGCTATATCCTTGTCCAGAAGCTTCTGGAAAGATGGAAAGTAATGAGACATCAGCCAATATTGATGTGGCCCGATGAGTCCCTCCAAGAACAATTCCTGGTTCTTTTCATCCTTAGCAACTTCCTCAGGAGCATATCTGGACAACTAGATGAATTTATCTCTGTACTCACTCATTGACATGCTTCCCTGCCTAAGCGAAAAGAACTCCTTTTTAATCTTCATCAAACCAGTAGGAATATGATAGTTTCTGAAATTAATTGAGAACTCTTCACAGGTGATGGTGTCAGCAGCAGCATGTGCAGCATAGTAAGAATCTGACCAGTTAGCAATGGGGCCAGTAAGGTGACCCGATGCATATAGTACCTTCTCCATGTCGGTGCATTGGACAATGTTGAGCATATTATCTACCGGTTTCAATCGATCATCAGCTTGCAGTGGATCTAGGGAGTTGGAGAAAGCGGGTGGCTTGTGGCTCATGAACTCGCGATGCTTATCCCTGGGTGATGGTGGTGGTGGTGGATGTTGCTGATTATTGTGGAGTTGAGCTTGCATCTCTGCCATGGTGTTGGACATCTATTGCAGCAATTGGATCTAGGCGACGAAAAAGGCTTCTGACCCAGCAGGCGGAGGATTTGGGAGATTCGTCTCCTATTCAGGATTAGCTACTGCCCTCCTTCGGTGAATGCATGTAGGTAGATCGACACCTCCTCCCTTCTTGGTATGACCATCTAGGTTAGAGACAAAGGATAAGATAGATTTGCAGATACGACAAATGAGTAAGTACGGAACACTCGACTTTTAGGTCACGGTCTTTTGGGTCACAATAGCTCAGTAGATTAAAGTGTCACCTACCTAACATTACTACACTACAACTATGGTGGTTACGTCCTACAATCAACATTCCTCTGATACCACTTCTGTCACACCCGGATTTAAGGGCAAACCCGATTGCATCTCATATGTGCGCCAAACAAGATCAACACATACAATGACTCAATGTATAGAGACGAATGTCATAATCTTTATTATATAATGAAAATATCTTACAAAATAACTAATGATAAATAAATTGAACTAAGATAGTTATTCCTCGGTGCCATCAAGATGATGGGGAAACGACACATAGATCTCGTTGAACTCATCGTAGTAGTCCTCCTCCAGTGGTACCTGCTGAGAGCACCTAGAGGGGGGTGAATAGGTGATCCTGTAAAAACTTGAAACTTAATCCACAAAACTTGATTATGAGTTAGCACAATTAAGCCAAGTGGCTAGAGAGAAGAGCTTGCACAACACGACAACCACAAAGAGATCAACACAGAGATAGACACAGTGGTTTATCCCGTGGTTCGGCCAAGTTCAACACTTGCCTAGTCCACGTTGTGGCGTCCCAACGGACGAGGGTTGCAATCAACCCCTCTCAAGCGGTCCAAAGACCCACTTGAATCCCACAGTGTTTTGCTTTGCTTTACTATATCCCGTTTGCGAGGAATCTCCACAACTTGGAGCCTCTCGCCCTTACACTTTGATGTTCACAAAGAAGCACGGAGTAAGGAAGGGATGATCAACGCACACAAGACACGAAATCAGATCGACAACACGCACACAAGTTGCAACAAGAGCTCACAACACAACTCGACGAGTTCACAACTCAAATAGAGCTCCAATTGCTATCACAAAGAATCAAATGTGCGGAATTGAGGTCTTGGTGCTTAGGAATGCTTAGAAAATGCTTGGTGTACTCTTCCCTGTGCCTAGGGGTCCCTTTTATAGCCCCAAGGAAGCTAGGAGCCGTTGAGAGCATTCCAGGAAGGCAATTCTTGCCTTCTGTCGCCTGGCGCACCGGACACTGTCCGGTGCGGATCTCCTTCCTTATTTGGCGAAGCCGACCGTTGGCACTTGGGAGCCGTTGGCGCACCGGACACTGTCCGGTGCACACCGGACAGTCCGGTGCCCCATCCGACCGTTGGCGCTTGCCACGCGTCGCACGCGGATTCCTCGGCCGACCGTTGGCCCGGGCGACAGTTGGCTCACCGGACAGTCCGGTGCACACCGGACAGTCCGGTGAATTATAGTCGTACACCGTTAATCACTTTCCGAGAGCAGCAAATTCGCCTGAGCCAGCCTGGCGCACCGGACACTGTCCGGTGCACCACCGGACACTGTCCGGTGCACCACCGGACAGTCCGGTGCACCCATACAGAGCTGACTTTGGCTGAACAAAGCCATCTTTAATTTCAACTTGATTTTTCCTGTTTCCAGCACTTAGACACAATACATTAGTCTCTAAAACAATGTACTAAGTCTGAGAAACATACCATTATGCTTGATTTGTACTTTGTCCACCTTTTAACACTTAGGCACTTGTGTTGGACACTAAATCACCAAAATACTTAGAAATGGCCCAAGGTCACATTTCCCTTTCAATCTCCCCCTTTTTGGTGATTTATGCCAACACAACATAAAGCAAGTAGAACAAGTGCAAAAACAATTCAAATAAGAACTCAAAATTGTTTTGATTCAAATTTGGCATATATGGATCATTCTTTGCCACCACTTGGTTTATTTTTGCAAATCAAACTCAATTTCCTATCTCTAAGTCAAACACACTTGTTGAAACAAAAGGAGAGATATTTCAAGAGAAATTGATCAAAGATTCAAAAACTCCCCCTTTTTCCATAATTAAGCCTTCTCCCCACAAGAGACCAACTTTTGACAATAAGAGACAAATACAAGTATTTTGACAAACAAAAACTCTACTTCTACTATTTTCAAAATTCACAAGTGGTAGCTGATCCATTTCTTGCTTTGGCCTTATTTTCTCCCCCTTTGGCATTAAGCACCAAAACGGGATCAATTTTGGCCCTTTAACCCCATTGCCTCACCAAAATCTTCAACTAAGAGTAAAAAGGCAATAAGAGTATAAAGATGAACTTGGAAAAAGTTACTCTTTCATCGGAGTGCAGTGGAAGTCTTGCATGGTCCAAGTCCACCTTTTCCCTTTCAAACCTCCTTGGAGACTAGATTAAGCAAACTCAAGCACACAGTTAGTCTCAAAGGGTCAAGTTGTAGCACATCTCCCCCTAAATGTGTGCATCACTCGCAAATGGACTTGTAAGGTCCGGGGAGTGCTTGTACAACTTGAGCACAACAAAATGCTTAAGGAATATGATCAAGGCAAAAAACACATGTATGCTATAAATCAATCCAAGTTCCGCGAATCTAAGACATTTAGCTCACTATGCAGCTTGCAAAAGGTCTTCTCATCTAGAGGCTTGGTAAAGATATCGGCTAGCTGGTTCTCGGTGCTAACATGAAACACTTCGATATCTCCCTTTTGCTGGTGGTCTCTCAAAAAGTGATGCTGGATGTCAATGTGCTTTGTGCGGCTGTGTTCAACAGGATTATCCGCCATGCGGATAGCACTCTCATTATCACATAGGAGTGGGACTTTGCTCAGATTGTAGCCAAAGTCCCGGAGGGTTTGCCTCATCCAAAGTAGTTGCGCGCAACACTGTCCTGCGGCAACGTACTCAGCCTCAGCGGTGGATAGGGCAACGGAAGTTTGTTTCTTAGAACTCCAAGACACCAGGGACCTTCCTAAGAATTGGCACGTCCCCGATGTACTCTTCCTATCGACCTTACATCCAGCATAGTCGGAGTCTGAATATCCAATCAAGTCAAAGGTAGACCCCTTTGGATACCAGATCCCGAAGCAAGGCGTAACGACTAAATATCTAAGAATTCGCTTCACCGCCACTAAGTGACATTCCCTTGGATCGGATTGAAATCTAGCACACATGCATACACTAAGCATAATATCCGGTCTACTAGCACATAAATAAAGTAAAGACCCTATCATAGACCGGTATGCCTTTTGATCAACGGACTTACCTCCTTTGTTGAGGTCAGTGTGTCCGTCGGTTCCCATTGGAGTCTTTGCAAGCTTGGCGTCCTTCATCCCAAACCGCTTGATCAAGTCTTGCGTGTACATGGTTTGGGAGATGAAGGTTCCATCCTTGAGTTGCCTCACTTGGAACCCAAGGAAATAGCTTAACTCGCCCATCATCGACATCTCAAACTTTTGAGTCATCACCCTGCTAAACTCTTCACAAGACTTTTGGTTAGTAGAACCAAATATTATGTCATCGACATAAATTTGGCACACAAAAAGATCACCATCACATGTCTTAGTAAAAAGAGTTGGATCAGCTTTCCCAACCTTGAAAGCATTAGCAATTAAAAACTCTCTAAGGCATTCATACCATGCTCTTGGGGCTTGCTTAAGTCCATAGAGCGCCTTAGAGAGCTTACACACGTGGTCGGGGTACCGTTCATCCTCAAAGCCAGGGGGTTGCTCCACGTACACCTCCTCCTTGATTGGTCCGTTGAGGAAAGCGCTCTTCACATCCATTTGGAACAACCTGAAAGAATGGTGAGCGGCATATGCTAGCAAAATACGAATGGACTCTAGCCTAGCCACAGGAGCAAAAGTCTCCTCAAAGTCCAAACCTGCGACTTGGGCATAACCTTTTGCCACAAGTCGTGCCTTGTTCCTTGTCACCACCTCGTGCTCGTCTTGTTTGTTGCGGAACACCCACTTGGTTCCCACAACATTTTGCTTGGGACGAGGCACCAATGTCCAAACTTCATTTCTTTTGAAGTTGTTGAGCTCCTCCTGCATGGCCAACACCCAGTCTGGATCTAGCAAGGCCTCCTCTACCCTGAAAGGCTCAATAGAAGAGACATAAGAGTAATGCTCACAAAAATTAACTAAACAAGACCGAGTAGTTACTCCCTTGCTAATGTCACCCAAAATCTGGTCGACAGGATGATCCCTTTGAATCATCGCTCGGACTTGAGTTGGAGGTGCCGGTTGTGCTTCTTCCTCCATTACATGATCATCTTGTGCTCCCCCTTGATCATACGCCTCCTCTTGATGAAGCTGTTCATCGTCTTGAGTTGGGGGATGCACCATTGTTGAGGAAGAAGGTTGATCTTGCTCATTTTGTTCCTGTGGCCTCACATCTTCAATCGCCATGGTGCGCATTGCGGCCGTTGTAACGTCTTCTTCGTCTACATCATCAAGATCAACAACTTGCTCTCTTGGAGAGCCATTAGTCTCATCAAATACCACGTCGCTAGAGACTTCAACCAAACCCGATGATTTGTTGAAGACCCTATACGCCTTTGTATTTGAGTCATAACCTAACAAAAACCCTTCTACGGCTTTGGGAGCAAATTTGGAATTCCTACCCTTCTTCACTAGAATGTAGCATTTACTCCCAAAGACTTGGAAATACGAAACATTGGGTTTGTTACCGGTTAGAAGCTCATACGAAGTCTTCTTGAGGAGGCAATGAAGGTAGACCCGGTTGATGGCGTGGCAAGCCGTGTTCACGGCTTCCAACCAAAAACGCTCGAGGGTCTTGAACTCTCCAAGCATCGTCCTCGCCATGTCTATAAGCGTCCTGTTCTTCCTTTCTACCACACCATTTTGTTGTGGTGTGTAGGGAGCGGAGAACTAGTGCTTGATTCCTTCCTCCTCAAGATACTCCTCCACTTGAAGGTTCTTGAACTCGGACCCATTGTCGCTCCTTATCTTCTTCACCTTGAGCTCAAACTCGTTTTGAGCTCTCCTTAGGAAGCGCTTGAGGGTCCCTTGGGTTTTAGATTTATCCTGCAAAAAGAATACCCAAGTGAAGCGGGAAAAATCATCAACTATAACAAGACCATACTTACTTCCTCCTATGCTTAGATAGGCGACGGGTCCGAATAGGTCCATATGAAGTAACTCCAGGGGTCTTGATGTTGTCATCACATTTTTGGCATGATGAGAGCTTCCCACCTGTTTCCCTGCTTGACAAGCTGCACAAGGTCTATCTTTTTCGAAAGTAACATTAGTTAGACCTATCACATGTTCTCCCTTTAGAAGCTTGTGAAGGTTCTTCATCCCTACATGTGCTAAGCGGCGATGCCACAGCCAGCCCATGCTAGTCTTAGCAATTAAGCATGCATCTAGACCGGCCTCCTCTTTTGCAAAATCAACTAAATAGAGTTTGTCGTCTAATACACCCTTAAAAGCTAATGAACCATCACTTCTTCTAAAGACAGACACATCTACATTTGTGAATAGACAATTATATCCCATATTACATAATTGACTTACGGATAGCAAATTATATCCAAGCGACTCAACTAAGAATACATTAGAAATAGAGTGCTCATTTGAGATTGCAATCTTGCCTAAGCCTTTAACCTTGCCTTGGTTCCCATCACCGAATATGATTGAATCTTGGGGATCCTTGTTCTTGACGTAGGAAGAGAACATCATCTTTTCCCCCGTCATGTGGTTTGTGCATCCGCTGTCGATAATCCAGCTTGATCCCCCGGATGCATAAACCTGCAAGACAAATTTAGGCTTGGGTCTTAGGTACCCAACTCATGTTGGGTCCTACAAGGTTAGTACAAATAGCCTTAGGGACCCAAATGCAAGTTTTATCTTCCTTGCATTTTGCCCCTAATTTTCTAGCAATTATCTTCCTATCCTTTCAACAAATAGCAAAGGAAGCATTTAAAGCATGATAAATTGTAGAATGTTCACTATTTGTTTTCCTAGGCACATGAACAACATTTCTTCTAGGCATGTTATTAATAACATTTCTCCTAGCTAAGTTTCTATCATGCATAATAGAGGAGCTAGAAGCAACCATGGCATGAGAATCAAAATCATTATAACTTCTATAGCCATTTCTAGAATGTCTCCTATCATGATACATGAAGGCATGGTTCTTTTGAGCACTACTAGCCATAGGGGCCTTCCCTTTCTCCTTGGCGGAGATGGAAGCCTTTTGGCTTGTTAAGTTCTTGACTTCCCTCTTGAAGCCAAGACCATCCTTAATTGAGGGGTGTCTACCAATCGTGTAGGCATCCCTTGCAAATTTTAGCTTGTCAAATTCACTCTTGCTAGTTTTAAGTTGAGCATTAAGACTAGCCACTTCATCATTTAATTTAGAAGTGCAAGCTAGGTGTTCACTACAAGCATCAACATTAAAATCTTTGCACCTATTGCAAATTATAACATGTTCTACACAAGAGTTAGATTTATTTGCTACTTCTAGTTTAGCATTTAAATCATCATTAACACCTTTTAGAGTAGAAATGGTTTCATGACAAGTAGATAGTTTACAAGAAAGCATTTCATTCCTTTTAACTTCTAGAGCAAGAGAATTTTGTGCACTAACAAATTTATCATGCTCTTCATACAAAAGATCCTCTTGCTTTTCTAATAACATATTCTTATCATTCAAGGCATCAATTAATTCATTAATTTTATCAACCTTGGTTCTATCTAGGCCTTTGAATAAACATGAATAATCTATTTCATCATCATCACTAGACTCATCCTCACTTGAAGAAGCATAAGTACTAGTATTACGAGTGCTTACCTTCTTTTCCCTTGCCATGAGGCAAGTGTGATGCTCGTTGGGGAAGAGGGATGACTTGTTGAAGGCGGTGGCGGCGAGTCCTTCGTTGTCGGAGTCGGACGAGGAGCAATCCGAATCCCACTCCTTTCCAAGATGTGCCTCGCCCTTCGCCTTCTTGTAGTTCTTCTTCTTTTCCCACTTTCCACTCTTCTTTTCCTGGTCACTATCATTATCGGGACAATTTGCGATAAAATGACCAATCTTACCGCATTTGAAGCAGGAGCGCTTCCCCTTCGTCTTGTTCTTGTTGGGGGTGCTCCTTGCGACCCTTTAGTGTCGTCTTGAACCGCTTGATGATGAGGGCCATCTCTTCATCATTAAGCCCGGCCGCCTCAACTTGTGCCACTTTGCTAGGTAGCGCCTCCTTGCTCCTCGTTGCCTTGAGAGCAATAGTTTGAGGCTCTTGGATTGGACCATTTAATGCATCGTCGACGTATCTAGCCTCCTTGATCATCATCTGCCCGCTTACGAACTTTCCAAGGATCTCTTCGGGTGTCATCTTCGTGTACCTAGGATTCTCACGAATATTGTTCACAAGATGTGGATCAAAGACGGTAAAGGATCTTAGCATTAGTTGAACAATGTCGTGGTCCGTCCATCGCGTTCTTCCATAGCTCCTTATCTTGTTGACAAGGGTTTTGAGCCTGTTGTACGTTTGGGTTGGCTCCTCCCCCCTTATCATCGCGAATCTCCCGAGTTCTCCCTCCACCAACTCCATCTTGGTGAGCATGGTGACGTCGTTCCCCTCATGTGAGATCTTGAGGGTATCCCAGATCTGCTTGGCGTTATCCAAGACGCTCACTTTATGGTATTCGTCCCTGCACAAAGAAGCTAGGAGAACAGTAGTAGCTTGTGCATTTTTGTGAATTTGCTCATTAATGAACATGGGACTATCAGTACTATCAAATTTCATTCCATTCTCGACTATCTCCCATATGCTTGGATGGAGAGAGAACAAGTGACTACGCATTTTGTGACTCCAAATTCCGTAGTCCTCTCCATCAAAGTGAGGAGGTTTGCCAAGAGGAATGGAAAGCAAATGTGCATTCGAGCTATGCGGAATACGAGAATAATCGAAAGAGAAGTTTGAGTTAACCGTCTTCTTTTTCTCGTAGTCGTTGTCGTCGTCCTTTTGAGAAGAAGAGGACTCGTCGCTGTCGTCGTAGTAGACGATCTCCTTGATGCGCCTCATTTTCTTATTCTTTCCGTCTTTTCGTTTGTGGCCCGAACCCGAGTCGGTATGCTTGTCATCTTTCGGCTCGTTGACGAAAGACTCCTTCTCCTTATCATTGATCACAATCCCCTTGCCCTTAGGATCCATCTCTTCGGGCGATTAGTCCCTTTCTTGAAGAGAACGGCTCTGATACCAATTGAGAGCACCTAGAGGGGGGTGAATAGGTGATCCTGTAGAAACTTGAAACTTAATCCACAAAACTTGATTAGGAGTTAGCACAATTAAGCCAAGTGGCTAGAGAGAAGAGCTTGCACAACACGACAACCACAAAGAGATCAACACAGAGATAGACACACTGGTTTATCCCGTGGTTCGGCCAAGTTCAACACTTGCCTAGTCCATGTTGTGGCGTCCCAACGGACGAGGGTTGCAATCAACCCCTCTCAAGCGGTCCAAAGACCCACTTGAATCCCACGGTGTTTTGCTTTGCTTTACTATATCCCGTTTGTGAGGAATCTCCACAACTTGGAGCCTCTCGCCCTTACACTTTGATGTTCACAAAGAAGCACGGAGTAAGGAAGGGATGAGCAACGCACACAAGACATGAAATCAGATTGACAACACGCACACAAGTTGCAACAAGAGCTCACAACACAACTCGACGAGTTCACAACTCAAATATAGCTCCAATTGCTATCACAAAGAATCAAATATGCGGAATCGAGGTCTTGGTGCTTAGGAATGCTTAGAGAATGCTTGGTGTACTCCTCCCTGCGCCTAGGGGTCGCTTTTATAGCCCCAAGGTAGCTAGGAGCCGTTGAGAGCATTCCAGGAAGGCAATTCTTGCCTTCTGTCGCCTGGCGCACCGGACAGTCCGGTGCACCACCGGATACTGTCCGGTGCGGATCTCCTTCCTTATTTGGCGAAGCCGACCGTTGGCACTTGGGAGCCATTGGCGCACCGGACACTGTCCGGTGCACACCGGACAGTCCGGTGCCCCATCCGACCGTTAGCGCTTGCCACGCGTCGCGCGCGGATTCCTCGGTCGACCGTTGGCCCGGCCGACAGTTGGCTCACCGGACAGTCCGGTGCACACCGGACAGTCCGGTGAATTATAGTCGTACGCCGTTAATCACTTCCTGAGAGCAGCAAGTTCGCCTGAGCCAGCCTGGCGCACCGGACACTGTCCGGTGTAATGTTGGACAGTCCGGTGTACCGTCGGATAGTCCGGTGCACCCAGACAGAGCTGACTTTGGCTGAACAAAGCCATCTTTAATTTCAACTTGATTTTTCCTGTTTCCAGCACTTAGACACAATACATTAGTCTCTAAAACAATGTACTAAGTCTGAGAAACATACCATTATGCTTGATTTGTACTTTGTCCACCTTTTAACACTTAGGCACTTGTGTTGGACACTAAATCACCAAAATACTTAGAAATGGCCCAAGGGCACATTTCCCTTTCACCTGCTCTTCACCTGTGGGGGGTTTATTGCAAGGGTGAGCTCACAGATGTTCATCGCTCATCAAGTGTGGGGAATAATGTGCATGAGCTCACTTACGGTGGAGCATTGCTTTTAATATGTGGGTCAAATATTTTATTAGCAGTTACTAAGTATAAGTGCATACCATTCCAATAAAATAAGAGATCACAATTATAATAGATCTCATAGTGCAATGCATATGACAGATTAAGTTTAATTCCATAAGTTACTCATGTGAGTGTCCGAGCTGCTCTTGACCATGAGCACGGGTGATATATCAGTTTTACACTCTGCAAAGGTTGCACATCTTTACCCACAAGCCATGTTACCCATTTGCCAAGTGGCCTAGAAATCCCATTCATCTCTACTGAGGAGACAAGGCAGGGTAGCACTACGAGGCCTTTCCAAAGTTCCACTAGTTCGAGAAAACCCGCTACGGATTCAGGAAGAAGGAAGCATAGGAATCCCTTGTCCGAAAAGCTTTAAAGATAGTCTGGCCTGAAGACGTCCCTATACTTTGCAACAACGCGCTCCTCGCTTGCCCCTTTCGGGTAAGGTAGTCTCTCCCTAGCTTTCCTAATTACTTGGCCAAGGGTGTCCCATTCCACCCTTGCGGTAGCACTATTTTCCCGGGGTTCTCCATGTTCCAATTAACACAATAATCTTATCATGAACAATAAATAATCTAGCAGAAATAATAAAGCACGATCATGTGTCATAAAGTATTACTTCCCCATAAACTAGGTAGAGCATAGTCAAACTACCCAATAATTCATTTGCATGCAAGGTGTGGGGTAAACAAAACTAAGGTAACCTATTAGGTCCCATCAAATTAACCTAAGCATGTCACAGTGATTAACAGGAACATTATTAGGTAAAGAAGAGTGGTCAAGGGCACAACTTGCCTTCTGCGAGCTCCTGCTCAGTATCTTCATCCTGCTATGCTCCAGGATCCTCGGTCACTTGCTCATCTATTCACAACAATACAAAAAATTGCATAGGATAAATTAACATGACACCAAACATGAAAACACACTGCATAATAATGTTCTACGCGTTGCAACGAGATCGTAGATTCGAGAACCACTAAAATCGTAGGTACGATTATAAAGATATGATTTTCTAAAGCTTTATGTGATTAACTGGTAGTAATACCCACTCTGTGTTTCTTAATATAATTCATGTGAGACAAGATTTCAAAATAGATAATTCCACTTTAAGCTAAGTTATAACTTGGTCCGAAGTCATCTTTTAGTCAGAGCCTAATTATGGGTGAAAAGCATTGTATTTACTTTTAATTAGAAAAGTAAATCTAACGAGCACATGTTACACATATCATTTAATTATCTCTGTAAACATGACACAATAATGTTGTTTAATATGTAGACAATTTTAATATGAAGCTAACGCGACGGTAACGAGTTAAATTGGAGTTAAAATGAATTAGTCATGAATTTTCTACTCTTCTAGAATTGTTTCTATACTAAAAACTCATTTCAAAATCAACTTTATATTTATTCTAGAAATTAATGGACAGAGGCAATAATATTATTATCGGGGACCATAATTAGGGGTACCCTCAAGACTCCTAATTCTCAGCTGGTAACCCCCATCAGCATAAAGCTGCTAAGGCCTGATGGGTGCGATTAAGTCAGGGATCAGTCCGTTCGAGCGACTCGATCACGCCTCGCCCGAGCCTAGCCTCGGACAAGGCAGCCGACCCCGGAGGATTTCCGTCTCGCCCGAGACCCCCCTTCCGACGGCGAACATATCTCCGGCTCGCCCGAGGCCCTGCCTTCGCTAAGAAGCAACCCTAACCAAATCGCCGCACCGACCGACCAAGTCGCAGGAGCATTTAATGCGAAGGTAGCCTGACACCTTTATCCTGACGCGCGCCCTCCGGCAGAGCCGAAGTGACTGCCGTCACTTCGCCGCTCCACTGACCGGCCTGACAGAAGGACAGCGTCGCCTGCGCCACTCCAACTGCAGTGTCACCTAACAGAGTGAGACTGACAGGCAGTCAGGCCCTGCCAAAGGCACCATAGGAAACTCCGCTCCGCCCGACCCAGGGCTCGGACTCGGGCTAAGCCCCGGAAGACGGCGAACTCCGCTCCGCCCGACCCAGGGCTTGGACTCGGGCTAAGCCCCGGAAGACGGCGAACTCCGCTCCGCCCGACCTAGAGCTCGGACTCGGGCTAAGTCCCGAAAGACGGCGAACTCCGCTCCGCCCGACCCAGGGCTCAGACTCGGGCTCAGCCCCAGAAGACGACGAACTCCGCTCCGCCCGACCCCAGGGCTTGGACTCGGGCTTAGCCCCAGAAGACGACGAACTCCGCCTCGCCCGACCCCAGGGCTCGGACTCCGCCCTGGCCTCCGCCGACGACCTCCGCCTCGCCCGACCCGGGGGCTCGGACTCGACCTCGGCCACGGAAGACGGACTCGACCTCGGCTTCGGAGGAGCCTCCACATCGCCTAACCTAGGGCACAGGCTCGCCACGTCACCAGGAGGCGCCATCATCACCCTACCCCGAGCTGACTCGGGCCGCAGGGAACAAGACTGGTGTCCTATCTGGCTAGCTTCGCCAGATAGGCAATGATGGCACCCCGCCTGCTCTGTGACGACGGCGGCTCTCAGCCCCCTTACGGAAGCAAGAGGACGTCAGCAAGGACCCAACCGCTCCGATAGCTGTCCCTCCGCCAGACTCCATCGCTCCTCCGACGGCCACGACATCACACCAGCTGGGTGCCAAAATCTCTTCGGCTACCACATCGGCATGTACTTAGGGCGCTAGCACTCCCCCGCTAGACACGTAGCACTCTGCTACACCCCCCATTGTACACCTGGGTCCTCTCCTTACGCCTATAAAAGGAAAGACCAGGGCCCTCTTAGAGAGGGTTGGCCGCGCGGGGACGAGGACGAGACAGGCGCTCTCTTGGGGCCGCTCGCTTCCCTCTCCCGCGTGGAAGCTTGTAACCCCCTACTGCAAGCGCACCCGACCTGGGCGTGGGACAAACACGAAGGCCGCGGGATTCCCACCTCTCTCACGCCGGTCTCCGGCCGCCTCGCTCCTTTCCCCCTTCGCGCTCGCCCTCGCGCTCGACCCATCTGAGCTGGGGCACGCGGCGACACTCACTCGTCGGCCCAAGGGACCCCTCGGTCTCGGAACGCCGACAGTTGGCGCGCCAGGTAGGGGCCTGCTGTGTGTTGACGAACAGCTTCCTGTCAAGCTCCAGATGGGCAGTCTCCAGCAACCTCTCCAACCCGGGACGGTGCTCCGCTTCGGGAGTCTTGAGTTCATGTCCTTCGACGGCAACTACGACATGATACTCCTTCCACCGCCGCGCGACGACAACAATGGCGGCCAACAGCCCGCCCGCCGGCGGCAAAATCAACGACGTCTTCCCCGTGTGGCGGAAGGGCAATCTTCGAGCTCGTCCCGCCTTCTTCCCCGTCGGCGGAGGGGAAGGCAGGGCAACCAAGGCCGAGCAGGAGGCAGCGCCTCGTCGGCTGTCAAGCGAGTCGACAGCGCCGGCACCCCAACGAGGGGTGCACCGGGTATCGACTTCGCGCCTGAGACGAAGACGAGCGCCGTTTCCCCGCGACACGCTAATCCCGAGCAAGTGGACGACGCCAGCGCGCTTGCGAAAAGCTTGCAGGACGTCGCCCTCGTACCTGAGACGACGGCGCAGTCAGTCCTCGACGTGACTTCATCGCCTCTCATCGACCAAAAGGTACCGACCGATTCCCATCCTACGTCATTTGGATTTAGCCTCAACCCGCCTAGCGACCTCGCTTTGGCGGACGCTCTCGTAGAGGCGAGTCCAAGCCCTCTGGGGTTTCGCATGCGGTCGCCTTGGGACCGGTTGACGGACGCCTCGACCTACGGGCCCTCTGGGTCCGAGGAAGACGACGACCCCAACATCTGTTGGGATTTCTCTGGACTTGGCAACCCCAGTGCCATGTGGGACTTCATGACCGCATGTGACTTCTGCCTCTCCGACTGTTCCGACGGTAGCCACAGCCTCGACGACGAGGACTGCGGCCCAAGCCGCGAATGTTTCCACGTCGATCTAGGGGGTCCCTCCGAAGGCAATCATCTCCGCATGCCGGAGGACGGTGATCTCCCTAGGCCGGTGCCTCGCGCTGACATCCCGCGGGAGCTGGCTGTGGTCCCCATTCCGGCGGGGAGTCACGACCCACAGCTCGAGCAAGTCCGCGGGGCGCAGGCCAGGTTCGACGAGGGAGCAGGAGCGCTTGAGCCGATCCGCCGGGACGTCGGGCAGGCATGGGCGGGCCAACCCCCGGCCGGAGAAATACGTCACCTGCCCCAGGGTTTCCAGCACCGCGTCGCCGACGGCGCCAGGGTCAGGCCGTCACCCGCATCTAGTGGCGTCGGCTAGAACCTGGCCGCAGCAGCAATGCTTCTCTGCGCGATGCCGGAGCCGTCAACCACCGAGGGTCGGCGAATCCAGGGGGAGCTCAAGAATCTCCTGGAAGGCGCCGCGGTCCGACGGGCCGAGAGCTCTGCCTCCCGAAGGTAGGGATACACCTCGGAACCTCAAGCCGCGACTTCCCGGTTCATGCGGGAAGCCTCGGTCTACACCGGGCGCACGCTCAACACTGCGCCTGCGGCCCCGGGCCGCCTCGGCAACGAGAACCATCATCGCGACCGTCGGGCCCACCTCGACGAGAGGGTACGCCGAGGCTACCACCCCAGGCGTGGGGGACGCTACGACAGCGGGGAGGATCGGAGTCCCTCGCCCGAACCACCCGGTCCGCAGGCCTTCAGCCGGGCCATCCGACGGGCACCATTCCCGACCCGGTTCCGACCCCCGACTACTATCACAAAGTACTCGGGGGAGACGAGACCGGAACTGTGGCTCGCGGACTACCGTCTGGCCTGCCAACTGGGTGGAACAGACGACGACAACCTCATTATGCGCAACCTCCCCCTGTTCCTCTCCGACACCGCTCGCGCCTGGTTGGAGCACCTGCCTCCGGGGCAGATCTCCAACTGGGATGACCTGGTCCAAGCCTTCGCCGGCAATTTCCAGGGCACGTACGTGCGCCCCGGGAACTCCTGGGACCTCCGAAGCTGCCGACAGCAGCCGGGAGAGTCTCACCGGGACTACATCCGGCGGTTCTCGAAGCAGCGCACCGAGCTGCCCAACATCACCGACTCGGATGTCATCGGCGTGTTCCTTGCCGGCACCACCTGCCGCGACCTGGTGAGCAAGTTGGGTCGCAAGACCCCCACCAGGGAGAGCGAGCTGATGGACATCGCCACCAAGTTCGCCTCTGGCCAGGAGGCGGTCGAGGCTATCTTCCGAAAGGACAAGCAGCCCCAGGGCCGCCCATCAGAAGATGCTCCCGAGGCGTCTACTCAGCGCGGCGCCAAGAAGAAAGGCAAGAAGAAGTCGCAAGCAAAACGCGACGCCGCTGACGCGGACCTTGTCGCCGCCTCCGAATACAAGAACCCTCGGAAGCCCCCCGGAGGTGCCAACCTCTTCGACAAGATGCTCAAGGAGTCATGCCCCTATCATCAGGGGCCCGTCAAACACACCCTTGAGGAGTGCGTCATGCTTCGGCGCCACTTCCACAGGGCCGGGCCACCCGCGGAGGGTGGCAGGGCCCGCGACGACGACAAGAAGGAAGATCACCAAGCAGTAGAGTTCCCCGAGGTCCGCGATTGCTTCATGATCTACGGTGGGCATGCGGCGAATGCCTCGGCTCGGCATCGCAAGCAAGAGCGCCGGGACGTCTGCTCGGTGAAGGTGGCGGCGCCAGTCTACCTAGACTGGTCCGACAAGCCCATCACCTTCGACCAAGCTGACCACCCCGACCACGTGCCGAGCCCGGGGAAATACCCGCTCGTCGTCGACCCCGTCATCGGCGACGTCAGGCTCACCAAGGTCCTTATGGACGGAGGCAGCAGCCTCAACATCATCTACGCCGAGACCCTTGGGCTCCTACGCGTCGATCTGTCCTCCGTCCGAGCAGGCGCTGCGCCTTTCCACGGGATCATTCCCGGGAAGCACGTCCAGCCCCTCGGACAACTCGACCTTCCCGTCTGCTTCGGAACGCCCTCCAACTTCCGAAGGGAGACCCTGACGTTCGAGGTGGTCGGGTTCCGAGGAACCTACCACGCGGTACTGGGAAGGCCATGCTACGCGAAGTTAATGGCCGTCCCCAACTACACCTACCTGAAGCTCAAGATGCCGGGCCCCAACGGGGTCATCACTGTCGGCCCCACGTACAAGCACGCGTTCGAATGCGACGTGGAGTGCGTGTAGTACGCCGAGGCCCTCGCCGAGTCCGAGGCCCTCATCGCCGACCTGGAAAGCCTCTCCAAAGAGGCGCCAGACGTGAAGCGTCATGCCGGCAACTTCGAGCCAGTGGAGACGGTCAAGGCCGTCCCCCTCGACCCCAGCGGCGATGCCTCCAAGCAGATCCGGATCGGCTCCAGGCTCGACCCCAAATAGGAAGCAGTGCTCGTCGACTTTCTCCGCGCGAACGCCGACGTCTTCGCGTGGAGTCCCTCGGACATGCCCGCCATACCGAGGGATGTCGCCGAGCACTCGCTGGATATTCGGGCTGATGCCCGACCCGTCAAATAGTATCTGCGTCGATTCAACGAGGAGAAGCGCAGAGCGATAGGCGAGGAGATCTACAAGCTGATGGCGGCGAGGTCCATAAAAGAGGCGAAAGGCGTCAAGCTCAACCTCGAAAGGTGGATCCTCGGGGTGCCCCAGGGCACGGTCTTGGGGTTCATCATCTCCAAGCGGGGCATCGAAGCCAACCCAGAGAAGATAGCGACCATCGCACAGCACCACGAGCCCTTACTGGGGGCACCCGGGGCCTGCACACCCTCGGGAAAGGCCGCTTGTCATCGCCAAAGTTCTGGAGCCCGGAACGTACAAGCCGGCCGACGGACAAGGCGAGGTCTATGGCAACGCTTGGAACATCCGACGGCTACGTCGCTCCTACCCTTAAGATGTTTTCAAGCTGTTCGTATACCTCGCTCCCACAAAAGTCTCCGCCGTCAAGGAAGGGTCAACCTCGCCTCAGTAGAGCCCGACCCTCCCTCGTGGGCTAAAAAGGGGGGAACCCTCCGCGTCAAGACCGTCCAAAATTTTCGGTCAAAAAGGCTTTTGCGCTCTCCCGGCTATGTCAGAGACAGGGCCCCAAGGAGCGAACGTGGGTGCATGTAAGTGGCAAGGCCGACTGAGCCGAGGGATTCCTATGCCTCCGGGTTAGGGACACCTTCACTCATCGCCCACCACGAAAAATGACCCCTACTCGGGAAGCCACCCCGTTATTGACAGGCAAAGCCGGACACGCAAAATAAAAGGAAGAGTACGACTTCATGCAATGGAAACAAAGTGTTCAGGCCTCAGCGGCCGCAGAAAGACACATGTCCATCCAACAGAAACTGTTCCAAAGGAGTTAAGCGTCGCCTCGGGAAGGAGTCGCGCCTTCAGCTCTGTCCCCGCCTTCGGTAAAGTCCATCTCGGCTTCCGGCGACGGCGCAGGAGGGCGGATCTCCGCCTCGAAGGTGGTCGCCAGAACTGCGCTCGGACCCGCGGCGACCGCGTCAAGCCGCTGGACTTCTGCCAGGGCAGCTTCGTCTTCATCAGGAAGACAATACCCCTCACAAACTCGCTCCAGGTCCACAACGTAGTGGGAAGCAAGCACGGCGAAGGCCCGCCTGACGCCGTGGTGTAGCGCCTCGCGGAGTCTGCCGCGCACGTGATCACCCAAGGCTTGAAGGCGACTTTGAGGGGAGCTTCCTGAGGGGACGTCGCCGAAGTCAAGGATCCGATAAACGTCCGAGACGGCTTCAGACATGGCCGTGTGGTCGGCCTCCCTCTGCTCGGCCGCCCCGGCAAGCGCCTCGGCAAGCGCCTTGGCGGACTCATCAAGGGCGGACTCGAGCTCTGTGAACAGCCAGAAGAAAGATCTCAAACACAAGCAAAGGGAACAAACGGGAACGAGAACCAAGGATGGCCAAGGCGTACCTCCGGCTCAGGCACGCTGCTCCGAGGCCGCGACCTGGGCTACGGCTAAGTCGGCTGCAAGGGTTTCAGCCCGGCTTTCGGCCTCGGCAGCCCGGCCCCGAGATTGGTCCCGCTCCTCGATGACCCGGTCGAACTCCGACCGCTGCCGTTGCGCTTCTGCGCGCGCCGCTGCCGCCTCGGCCCTCAGGTCAGTACAGAGCAACTGGAGGTCCGCTACCTCGGCACCCTGCTGAGAAAGGCGCGCAGTGGCCCCGGCGAGCGAGGTCCTCAGGGATCGCAGTGAGCCCCAGACGTCGACCTCGCGGCGGATGAACGACGACTTGGCGGCGCTCCGATCCGTCAGATCCTGAGGGAAGGAAGCGGGGCGTCACGAAGAACGCCTCGGTCACGGAAGAGAGAAGGTATGCCCAAAACCGTTACCTGGAGGATTTTGGGGACGTCCCTGCAGAAAACCTCCAACGACGACCGGAGCGACCCCACCGTTGCTTCAGCACACTCGCGGAGCTCATCCCAGGACCGGTCCTCCCATTCATCGTCGAGAACGAAGACGGGGTCCGAGGCCTTGCGGGTCCGGAACCGGAGCAACTGGCGCCGGCCCTCGGAGCTCTGCCGCGCAGCGACGAGGCTGCCGCCCAGCGGGACGGATCGCGCCTCCACGCCCTCCTCCTCCGAGGCACCAAGCGCCGACGCACCCGCCGTCCCGACGTCGGCAGCAACCGGTCGCTCTCCGACTGGGACGGCAGCGACTTCGGTAGCGGCAGACGCCGGCATGGCCGGCACGACCGGTGGGCTCGGGACCACGTCAGCGTCAGCCGCCTCCCCTATCACAATGGCCGCCTCGGCAGAGGAGCCAGCTTCGGGAACCTGCTCCACGGCGACCGGTGCCGCCCGAGCCCCCTGAGGTGGAACGCCTTGTGAGAGGGTCGGCTGAACGGCAAGGCCCGGAGCGGCGCTGGCCGCACAAGCCGGCGTCGTCTTAAGGGCCTTCCGGGGTGCCAGGTCGGTCAGGCCATGGCTTCGCTTGCTGAGGAGAAAAGAAAAATCACGGCCGGGACATACGAATGGAAAGCCAGGACGAAGACATTCCGAGATACTTACCCGCTCCGGGCCATGATCCACCGTGCCTGGGGGGAAGTCTCTTGGATCCCGGCCCCCAGAACCGCCGCCGAGGACCGCTTCACCGGCAACTTCGGCACCACCCTCGCTTTGGACGCCCGGGGGGCAGATTGCCCAGGCACTGTCACGGTGAACTGAGAGTCGCCTCCCTGCGCTGCCGGCATGAGCGGCGGCTCCCGGGGAGCAGACGCCCTGGCCTGGCCCTCCGGGGTCACCTCAGCTCCTCCAGCCGAGGGGTCAGGTGCCATCTCGGGTTGCCCCGCCCCTCAGGCCGGGACCCAGACGTCCCGACTCCGGGGACTGACGGCGTCAGCCCGCTCGGGGGCTGGCCTGACGGCTCCTGGCCAAACCCCAAGCCGGGGCTGAGGCCAAGGCGGGCGGCCATGTCGTCCTCCTCGTCATCATCTTCATCATCGTCGTCATCGTCGGGCGTTTCCGGCGACGGCTCCCTCGGGAGCCCCTCCCTCTCCTGCTGGCGACGGAGCTTTTCCAAGGCGTCTTGAGCCCGCCTCCGCTCGCGGGCCCGGGCCTTCTCCGCGTCCTTCTTCTTCTTCTTCTCCTCCGCGGCGACCCGCCGCGCTGCTCGGTCCACCGCGTCCTGCGGGACCCGTGGCACGGAAGGCTTGTGCCACCCCACCTCCTGAAGAAGGGGGGAAAACCCCAATCGTAAGAACCAGGAGCAACCTGATGTATGAAGAAGGAAGAAGCGGACACTCACCAGAGTCACGCACCCTCGGTCGGGGCGCATCAAAAGCTGGGAGAAGGCGTGGGGGTCTGGCTTCCCCAACGCAGCGGACACCCGCCATTGGAGGGCGTCGAAGGGAAGAGGATCAGGGGACATCCGCGAGCCCTCCCAGACGGCCTCCGGGGTCATCTCCCAAAGCGACAGCCGTCGCTCCGCCAAGGGAAGCACCCTCCGACGGTGGATGGCGGCAATCACTCCCGCAGCGGTGAGTCCCCCCTTCCGCAACGCCTCCAAGGCCTGGAGAAGTGGCTCGAGGTTCTTCTGTCTTTCGTGCGGGGTCCCGTGGTGCCAAGCGTCGGTGGCAGCAGTGACTACTCGCTGGGAGAACGGCGGGAGCAACTCGCCGTCGTTCCGGAGATAGAACCACCGGCGCTGCCACCCCTTGTTCGAGGACACGAGGATGGCAGGAATGTACAGCGACACCCGCGACTGCCTCAGCAGGAGGGTGCAGCCGCCGGCCCGTACCGCTGCGCGGACTTTCCTCTCCCCCGTCGGCGAGGCAAAAAGCTCCGCGAAAAAGAGATGGGTCCACAAATCCCAATGGGGGGCGATCCCCAAGTACCCCTCGCACACCGCTACGAAGATGGCGGCCTGCGAGATGGAGTTGGGGGTGAGGTTGTGCAACTCCACCCCATAGTGGTACAAGATCGCCCGCATGAAGCGGCCCGCCGGCACACCGAATCCCCGCTCGTGGAAGGAGACGAAGCTCACGATGTACCCCGGCGGTGGGGACGGAGCGGCTCCGCCCACGGGAGGAATCCACTCCGGTCGCTGCTTATCGGTGAGAGGACGGAGCAAACCCTCGCCGACCAGATCCTCCAGGTCACTCGCTGTCACCGTGGAAAAGGGCCATGGATCGCGCGGCGAGATGATGGTCACTCGGTCAGCCATCACCGAGCGGGAGGGATGGCGGCGCAAGGGGCAGGGAGGGCGGTTTCCTCTTCTTTAGCTAAGTCTCTCGGGTTGCGAAAACCTAAGAGGGAGGCAGGAAGCGGAACAAAGAACCATCACCAGACCCTCTCCCGGGTATATAAAGACCAAGGCGAGGCCGGTTCCAACGTTCCGCCCGGACCGGACGCGGGATTCAAAAATGCGAAGCGAAACAGCCGTTCCTCGAACGGCTCGCGCACGCGCAACGGCCGCCCCGCCAACCGCTCGCCCCGTCGCATTAACTCCGCGGCGGGACAGGCGGCGCTTCTGGCAGGAAAAGCGGGCGACGCTTCGCCTTCGCCGAAATAACCGCGTCAAAAAAGGTACGCCGCGTCGTTCGATTTCGTATCCTTTTCCTTTTTTCCTCTTTCTCTCTCTCTTGCAACAGGGACCGGGAAAGGGGGATACCCCGAAAAGGATCCTTCCCCATGAAGGAACCAGGCTCCGAGCCTCCCTACTGATCAGAGGTTCGAAGGCTTGCCCCCCGAAGGGTTCGACAGCCGCCTCAGATCGCGTGGGCCCTACACCCACTACTGGTCAGGGGTTCGAAGGCCGGCCCCCCGAAGGGTTCCACGGCCGCCTCAGGCTACTCGGGCTCCGCGCCCATTACTGATCAGGGGTTCGAAGGCTGGCCCCCGAAGGGTTCACAGCCGCCTCAGACGCCGAGCGAGGGATGACCATGGGTACGTTCGATACATAACCAAGGCTCGGGCTGCGCTCCCGAGGTACCCTAGGACATTTCCGAGACCAGCGGGAGCAATCTTGTAAGGGAATCCCATCAGAGGGAGGCATCGAGCCCTCGGACCCCGTCGCCAGGGCACCGGGTCCGGCAGATCACCCACAGGTACTTTTGGGCGTGCCTCTGGGCCCCTAGCTGACCCCTAACGAACGGGGCACGGACGTCCACTCGGATTACCCGCTTGCAGCTCACCGGAGACACCATGTTCGGCGCCCATCGAAGGCAACATGGCGCTTTCCCCCCCTCCTCCTTGCGGAAAGGCGACGCAGGGGCGTAAGTAAAAAAGCTGAGTCTGTCCCTGATCGCCCTCTTGCCCTGTGCAGAGGCTCGGGGGCTGCTCTCGCAAACCCGGCTCCGGCCGAACCGTTGACAGCGTCAACATACCAGCCCGAGAACTTGGGACCCGACCGTACACCCGGGTTACGGCCAGCTCGCATGAGGGAACGACCAGACCAGCCGAAGCATTACGCAAGGCATTAAGACCTCGAAGGAGTGAAAACACTCCTCCGAGGCCTCGGGGGCTACACCCGGCGGGTGCGCTCTCGCGCACCTACCGGAACAAAATGCAACCGAGAAAGGCTGGTCCCCTTGCAAAAAAGTGCGACGAAAGCCTCCAAGCGAGTGCTAACACTCCCTTCGAGGCTCGGGGGCTACTGTCGGGGACCATAATTAGGGGTACCCTCAAGACTCCTAATTCTCAGCTGGTAACCCCCATCAGCATAAAGCTGCTAAGGCCTGATGGGTGCGATTAAGTCAGGGATCAGTCCGTTCGAGCGACTCGATCACGCCTCGCCCGAGCCTAGCCTCGGACAAGGGCAGCCGACCCCGGAGGATTTCCGTCTCGCCCGAGACCCCCCTTCCGACGGCGAACATATCTCCGGCTCGCCCGAGGCCCTGCCTTCGCTAAGAAGCAACCCTGACCAAATCGCCGCACCGACCGACCAAGTCGCAGGAGCATTTAATGCGAAGGTAGCCTGACACCTTTATCCTGACGCGCGCCCTCCGGCAGAGCCGAAGTGACCGCCGTCACTTCGCCGCTCCACTGACCGGCCTGACAGAAGGACAGTGCCGCTTGCGCCACTCCGACTGCAGTGTCACCTAACAGAGTGAGACTGACAGGCAGTCAGGCCCTGCCAAAGGCACCATAGGAAACTCCACTCCGCCCGACCCAGGGCTCGGACTCGGGCTAAGCCCCGGAAGACGACGAACTCCGCTCCGCCCGACCCAGGGCTCGGACTCGGGCTAAGCCCCGAAAGACGGCGAACTCCACTCCGCCTGACCCAGGGCTCGGACTTGGGCTAAGTCCCGGAAGACGGCGAACTCCGCTCCGCCCGACCCAGGGCTCGGACTCGGGCTCAGCCCCAGAAGATGACGAACTCCGCTCCGCCCGACCCCAGGGCTCGGACTCGGGCTTAGCCCCAGAAGACGACGAACTCCGCCTCGCCCGACCCTAGGGCTCAGACTCCGCCCTGGCCTCCGCCGATGACCTCCGCCTCACCCGACCCGGGGGCTCGGACTTGACCTCGGCCACGGAAGACGGACTCGACCTCGGCTTCAGAGGAGCCTCCACATCGCCTAACCTAGGGCACAGGCTCGCCACGTCACCAGGAGGCGCCATCATCACCCTACCCCGAGCTGACTCGGGCCGCAGGGAACAAGACTGGTGTCCTATCTGGCTAGCTTCGCCAGATAGGCAATGATGGCGCCCCGCCTGCTCTGTGACGACGGCGGCTCTCAGCCCCCTTACGGAAGCAAGAGGACGTCAGCAAGGACCCAACCACTCCGACAGTTGTCCCTCCGCCAGACTCCATCGCTCCTCCGACGGCCACGACATCACACCAGCTGGGTGCCAAAATCTCTCCGGCTGCCACATCGGCATGTACTTAGGGCGCTAGCACTCCGCCGCTAGACACGTAGCACTCTGCTACACCCCCCATTGTACACCTGGGTCCTCTCCTTACGCCTATAAAAGGAAAGACCAGGGCCCTCTTAGAGAGGGTTGGCCGCGCGGGGACGAGGACGAGACAGGTGCTCTCTTGGGGCCGCTCGCTTCCCTCTCCCGCGTGGACGCTTGTAACCCCCTACTGCAAGCGCACCCGACCTGGGCGCGGGACGAACACGAAGGCCGCGGGATTCCCACCTCTCTCACGCCGGTCTCCGGACGCCTCGCTCCTTCCCCCCTTCGCGCTCGCCCTCGCGCTCGACCCATCTGGGCTAGGGCACGCGGCGACACTCACTCGTCGGGCCAAGGGACCCCCCCGATCTCGGAACGCCGACAATTATAATGCTCTGGTTCAAATTAAAAGAAAAAAGGACTAGTTTGTGATTAAATTTGCACTGGAGATGGCTGGCAGGTTAATAATATAATTCTCCGGGGCTCTTAAATAAAAAGACCCCGGCGAAGAGGTATGGACAGATCTCGGCCACTGATCAAAAGTCAATGGTTCGGATTAGATCATGGGCCACATTCAACAGGAGCCCTCAGATGTCGGAGGCCCACGATCACAAGGGTCGACCGATCGCCGATCAACATCCAAGGTTCAAAGCCCGAATCGGTAACTACTGGTTTTAGTCTCGGCCACAGGCTTGGAATCCGACGGCACCTGGGCATCTCCCGAACACACACCCCCTTTCGGTCAATCTAGGGTGGCGCCACCCCCACTCCACAGTGGCACACATCGCCGGAGACCACAATGCTACGCAACCGCGCCTCAAAATACGATCCCAAAAGTATTACGGAATGCAGATGTAGAGAGGAGTCGACCGAGGGGATTCTCATCGTGTATCACGAAGTAGCGAGCCCTAGCGACGAAGCGGGGCGGGTCCGCCGTGCGGCAACAACGCCGACGAGAATTTGCCAATAGTTTGAGCTCACTGCTCACTCGACGATGCCACAAACATCACCCCCATGCTCTGGCAACTCTTCCCGGGCACCGCCATGGACCAGATGTTGATGAACCGGAGTTTTGAATGGAGACCACCACCCCTCACCAGTCAAGGATAATGGTGGCTCCCAGGGGCGGAGCCAGGATTACAATATAAGGGGGCCGACCAATTCATCAATATTATATGGTGAAAAAATAGTTTATGATGTTATTAATTTTAAACACTCGACATAGAATAAGAATTCTAGTTCTTTATAAATTATCTAAGTCCATGAATCAATTTTCTAGCTAATTGATATATTGAACTAAAGTTGTCGCGCTAACAATACCAAAATAATAAAGATAACCATATTTGGATCTAGTTTTGTAGTCTATGAGGATGTCCCGGTTGCGACATGTGGTTCTGGTGATTGATGTTATTGGACTCTTGGCGCTCATTATGTTGTTTCGCGTGATCACATTCTCTGGACTTTGGCTGTGGGCTATGGAAGAGGCAAGTCAAATGGTCAGTGGCAATCGATAGCTGCCTAGCCATATGATAAGATGGATCATAAAGGGGTGAGGTTTACATATCAACGTTTGCAAGCGAATTAGCTTTGACGTCGCATACCATCGATTGGTCATTTAACGAGTATTTTATCTTATATTATGTTCTTTTAAACTTGTTGGAACTTGCTCTCTGTCGCAAGGGGATCCAACGGAGGTGAGTAGTGACGTAAACAGGGTTCTCGCGCAAGATGGCAATAGCTCTGTTAATCTAGCCTCTCCAGGGCACTGTGCGGGGGTTTTTATAGGTATCTGAGTGCCCAGCGTCCTGTGTTAAGGACGCATGTGCCCTCAGACACCTAGGTTATCCCTAGAATATTGCCATAAAGCGGGGTTATAGACTGTAATTACAGGGATGCCTTTACAATTTAGGCCCGTAACGCGCGGCGGCCACGCAGGACCTGTTACAATGGGCCGGATCACACGTGGGCCTTCATGCTGGACGAGGCCGCACGGTGGGACGACCTCGTCACAGGTCTTCGTTCGATGTCGTATGGGGCGAAGGGTGTCCCTGCCCGCTGTCTTGTTTCTGTTGGACCAACGACTACGGCGAAGGCCTCGAGCGAAGGGTGGCATCTTCGCCTTCGCCCCAACATTTGCCCTCCGAGGGACCAGTTCGACTAAGTCATCTGGTGCCGAAGACGTCGCTAGATGGCGGAGACGCTGCCCTCGCTCGAAGTGGTTCCGCGGGGGTTTTTGACATGACCGTTGATTGACACCGTACTGTTGGACTGCGGGTTTCCCGAAGCGCCGTGCCCTGTGTATAAAAAGGAGTGGGGGCGGCGTGGTTTGAACTTTGTCTTTCCGCGCTCCGTGAAAACCCTAGCCGCCTTTTTCCACCGTCTTGTCGCTCGTCTGCCCTCCTTGCTCTTGTTCGCCGGAGATCTGGCTCGAGTGAAGCAGACCGCCCGCCGCCGCCGATGGTACGTAGCGATGCCGACCTTTTCTTCCTCTGCTGCTGCTACGCCACCGGCCGACGCGTCGTCTGAGGAAACGCTGAGTACTGTGGCGGCGGAGGAGTTACGCGCCGACGATACGCTGGATTTTTGGTATGTCGCGGATGTCGTCGGTCCGCGTGCAAGATATGTAGCGGCTTGGTTACTTTGGCGGCGGAGTCGCTCGTGTCCCGGGGACGGAGGAAGTCCCCGAGCCGGAAGGCGAGTTGGTTGTGTTCGAGGCGTTCTTTGTCGCTGGTCTCCGCCTGCCTGCGCACCGATTTGTTGGAGAAGTCCTGCGCAGATTTAACGTTCAGATCCATCAGCTGACTCCGAATGCCATGGTGGCTCTGTCGAAGTATGTTTGGGCGACGACTTCGTACGGCGGACGGCCATCAGTCGAAGCCTTCGCGAAGTACTATTGCCTGCACTGGCAGAAGAGGATGATTGGAGATGAAGTTGCCCAGTTTGGTTCCTGTACATTTACGCCGAAGACCGGCAAGACCACGATGGAGGTAGTTGAGTTGGTTCCTTGCGCCCGCAACAAGTGGGGCAATTGGCATGAGTTTTGGTTCTACGTCGCGGAGGGTACAGTCGAAGACCATCCGGGGCTCCCCGTGTCCGAGATGTGCTCGCATTTTTACTTAGCATACCCGCCTTTTGAAGTGGCGGATGAGGATGTGGACGAAGGGGCCCTTCGGTGTGCCGCCGGCCTGAGCAGCGGGCGCGATTTGGTTGAGGAATTTGTGGCGTACGGGGTATGGCCTTTGGCGCATGGCTGGGCGTTGGGCGAAGTGTGCCCTCGCCGGATGCCTTCCCATGGTGGGAAGCTGGTGCGAAGTCCTGCCTTCGCACTGGATCTGCATAGCCACGATCCGACCGCCTTTGTGCGTGAGGCGGAGGATGGGGCGGTGCGGATTGTTGGTCGGTACATGCCGAGGACAGAGGGCCAGCGTAGCTGGGATATTCGCGGGTCGAATGACCGCTTGAACAGAGTTTTTGAGTTGAATCGTATGTCGTATGGCGGTTATCCCGGCCAAGACGATGTGGATCGTCGCGGGAAGAAACTGGTGGTAGAGTCTGGAGACGACCCCGCGCCGGCGGCCGCCCCGTCCTCTAAGAAGAGGAAACTAGGTACTGCTATGGGAGGACTTGGGGTTTCCGATGGTTTTGCTAGAGAATTGATGAGGACATGCGCGGCCCCGGGGGGAAGGATGTCTTCGCCCGAGCTCCGGGAGTCTTCGGCGCGGATGCTGAGGGTTACCGGGGGCTTTTGGCCTAAGAATGTTCCTATCCCCCGCGCGGCCGGCGAAGACTTTTTTACATCTTGCATGGTTCGTGAGTGGAAAGTGTTTCCTTACGGGCGAAATATTGTTGTTGTTGTGTCGGCAGTGATGGACAAGGATCGCCAGGGAGCTGCACAGAAGCGCCAGACGGTCGTCAGGCTTCATGAAGCCAGGCCGAAGAGGCAGCGGGGGGCTACGAAGGCTACTACCCCCGGCGGAGGCCAGCCGCCGCTGGCGGCGAAGTCGGTCGTCCCTACATCCAGCAGGGCGCCGGAGGCTGCGGCTGCCGCCGGTGGTTCCAAGTCTGCGAAGGCTGCACCGGCGTCCAGCACGGTGCCGGAGGCCGCGAAGGCGGCCCGAGATTTGCCGCCGCCGGGCAAGTGCGTCGCCGACTTCGCCACCGACATTAGTGTGGACGACTATCTTGTTGGTAAGCCGTTGGCTCGGTTTTTTTTTGTAATTTGTTGATACGTCGCAGGGTCGGACGAAGGCCAACTTGTTGTTGTTCCGCCTGCCGTGGCGACCACGGCGGCTGCCGTAGTGCCAAAGGCGAAGGGCGGTGCTCTTAGTGCCAGCGGCGAGATGCCGGCACTCACTGCTGTCAGGGACGAGGCGGGTGCTGTGTCCCGCCGGCTGAAGGAGATGAAGGAGGCGCTAAGTCAGGTACGTTGAGCTAGACTTTGGTTTTTTCGGCTTCGTTAGGGCTGCGGCCTTATGTGTGTTTTGCAGGCGGCTGACTTCGCAGACCACGCGGCGTCGGGGGCCCTCACGGCAGTTGTGTCTGCCGAAGTCGAGAGACTTCGGACACAACATGCTGACGTCGTCCGGGAGAAGTCGGTCGCCGACAGTAAATGCCGCAAGCTGGCGGATAAGGTGGCCGTGCTGGAGGGAGAGAAGACTGTCCTCCGGTGCCAACTGGTGGAGGAGAGGAAGGAGGCCAATGAGGCCCTCGCCAAGGCGCAGGCTACGCAGGCGGAGGCCAATTTGGCGCGGGCGGAGGGCAGTCTTGCCAAGCAGCGCGCCGAGCAGTTGGAGGAGCGGGTCAGCGCTCTGCGGGCTCGTGTGGAGAGGGCCGAGGCCTCGACGCGCGCGGAGGCTGAGCGGACACGCAAATAGCTTATGGATTCATACCATGAGCTGGGCGCGCGGACCGCTGATTTCGAAGTGCCGGACCGAGAGCCCGGACTTTGCTGCCTTGAGTGGGTATAGGAGGAGTTGCAGGCGCTCCCCACCATCGTGGAGGGGTTTATGTCCTATGCCTCCCTGGTCACCTGCGAGGGGGCGATGAACGCGCTCTCTCGCGAAGGGTGCCGACACTATGAGGTCTTCGACCAAGCTGATGAGGATTTTGAGCGTGATATCTACAAGGTTGAGGACCCTATAGTGAAGGAATCCGCCGGAGCCCTCTACGACCGGATGTGGGGCCCCCACGGTCGAGAGGTGGTCAGGGAGCGGGCCGAGACGGCGAGGGGTCAGGTAATGTTTGGATTTTGTTTGGTGTTTGTTGGATGTGGGCTATGTATGGGTTTGCTGAATTTGTGTGTTGTGTCTCAGGCGGCGCGTGGCGAGAGGGTGGATGACTTTGGGGCTTTGAACAGCGCGTTGCTTGACCCGGAGTCGAACCCGGCGGCGGCTGTGTCCGAGGCCGCCCTGGAACCGCCCCCGGAAACCGCCGAAGGCGCTCCTGATGCCCCCGCAGCCGCTGCGGCCGGCGGAGGCCCGCCGCCAACTGCTGCACCGAGGGCTGAGGATCCTGTGACGGTGGCAGCGGAGGCGACAACGGAGGCTCCCGCGACCGCTAGGTCTTCGCAGGTGGCCTAGTGGGTGTGGGTAGTCAAGAAATTTTGGATATTGTTGTTGAACCTTGGTTGCTGCGCAGGTTCAAGATTTTGGGCCTGCGCACGCAACCGCTACTGCTAATTTTTTGGTGGCTTCGACCGTGGATGATGGATATAAATAGGATGAGTCTGCATCTAAGTTTTCCGAGTTTGGTGACTCTGGGAGCTCTGTTGAGTGGACCGAAGAGTCGTCGGATGAGGACTTGGACTATTTTGCGGCCTTGGATGTGGCAGCGGCGGAGGCTTCGCCGCATGCTGTGGATGCTGAAGTTGTGCCTGGTCCGAGTGCTGGGCGCAGGCGGCGAAGGGCGGTTGCGAAGCGGAGGGTGAGTGGGGCGGACGGCGGTCGGCTTCGTGTGAGTAGGGCTAGCAGGCAGGAACTGTTGTCTTTGCCGGCCGCTGTGAGTGCGGGTGAGGGGGAGTTGCGAAGTCTTTTCACGGGTGAGGAGCTTAGGATAATGTTATTTAACTATAGGGAGATGGGAATTATCCTGAAGGTTGAGCCGATGTAGAGTGTGATGCCCTCGCTTGTACATGTGTAATGGCTTGTATGATGAGGTTGTGTGCCTTCGCACACTCGGTTATGTTCGCGAAGGCGTTACGTACGTGGTCTGGTGTATTTGTTATGTTGGTCTGGTGCGCATGTAGTCGGTTTTTGTGCGGACAGTTTGGTGTAGTCGTTTTCGCACTTGTTAGGCTTTGTCCGGCTGTACCCTTAAGCAATTGTTGCACAGATAGTCTTTGCGGAAGACTTCGATTCGTCGCACTTGTTGCGCTATCCCTGCTGCACCCTTAGGCGACTTCTGCGCGGATAGTCTTTGCGGAAGACTATGATTTTTCGCACTTATTGTGCTAGTCCGGCTGCACCCTTAGTCGACTTCTGCACGGATAGTCTTCGCGGAAGACTACGATTTTTCGCACTTGTTGTGCTAGTCCGGCTGCACCCTTAGGCGACTTCTGCACGGATAGTCTTCACGGAAGACTACGATTTTTCGCACTTGTTGTGCTAGTCCGGCTGCACCCTTAGGCGACTTCTGCACGGATAGTCTTCGCGGAAGACTACGATTTTTCGCACTTATTGTGCTAGTCCGGTTGCACCCTTAGGCGACTTCTGCACGGATAGTCTTCGCGGAAGACTACGATTTTTCGCACTTGTTGTGCTAGTCTGGCTGCACCCTTAGGCGACTTCTGCACGGATAGTCTTCGTGGAAGACTACAATTTTTCGCACTTGTTGTGCTAGTCCGGCTGCACCCTTAGGCGACTTCTGCACGGATAGTCTTCGCGGAAGACTACGATTTTTCGCACTTGTGCGCAGAGTTGTCGCACGCGAGGGTGGCTAGCGCTGAGCCTCGCGGTGACTTTGTTTTGGTCGAATGTCGAAGACCGTCGGCGCGGTCTTTTTTCGACGCAGGTTTTTGTGGGGGATTTTTCACTTGTATATTACATGACTCCGCCTCGTTAAAAACCTCACCCCCGGGAGGAAAAGAGTGCGGGCCAGAATAAAATTGTTTTCACGAATTACAAGGGCGAATTGGCCCTGATGAGTCAAACAAAAAATTTGCGGAGATTGTCGATGTTCCAGGAGTGCTCCAGGTCTTCGTTGTTTGGCGTTGCGAGCCTGTAAGCGCTGGGGGAAGCCTTCGTCTTGACGATGAAAGGGCCCTCCCACTTGGGCTCCAGCTTGCCCCTGGACTCTGTCCGAGCTGTTCGGACGAGTACGAGGTCCCCTTCGCTGAATTCCCTCGGGATGACTGTGTGGTCGCGCCATGCTTTTGTCTGGGCTTGGTATTTATTGAGAGCCTGTAGGGCGAAGACTCGGTCTCCATCAATGAGATCCTTTGAAGTGGGCTCGTCCACGTCGGGGACGGCTGACGGAACTGTTCGCGGGGACCCATGTTTTATTTCTTGTGGGGTCATGGCCTCCGATCCATATAGGAGGCGGAAAGGGGTGAACCCGGTCGCCCTGCACTCAGTTGTGTTTAGCGCCCAGACCGCCTCAGGTAGCAAATCGGCCCACTTGCCCTTTTTTCGTCGAGGAGCATCTTTTTGACAGCTGTGAAAATTTTTCCATTGGCGCGTTCCACAACTCCATTGGACTGGGGGTGATATACTGAGGCGAAGGCAAGCCTGGTGCCAATGGAGAAGCAAAAATCCTTGAAGTCTTGGCTATCGAACTGCTTGCCGTTGTCGACTGTTAATTCGGACGGTACTCCGAAGCGACAAACAATGTTTTGCCAAAAGAATTTCTGCGCGGTCTTTGATGTTATTATGGAAACAGCCCTCGCCTCGATCCATTTGGTGAAGTATTCGACAGCGACGAAGGCAAACTTAAGGTTCCCCTGAGCCGTGGGCAGGGGCCCGACGATGTCTAGGCCCCAGCGCTGGAGAGGCCATGTGTGGGCGATCAGTTTTGTGAATTGCGAGGGGCTGCCTGAACGAGGAGAAAACTTCTGGCAGGCTTCGCAGGACCTTGCGACCCGATTTGTGGCACAGATCATTGCGGGCCAGTAGAAACCTTGGCGGATCACCTTTGCGGCTAGGGCCCTCGGCCCTGCGTGAGAGCCGCAAGTACCACTGTGGACTTCGCGCAGGATTTGGACGCCTTCGGTCTCGGTGACACATTTAAGCATTGACTGACTGACCCCTTTCTTGTAGAGTTGGCCCTCAATCAGTGCGAAGTCCCGGCTTCGATGTTTGAGGCGCTTGGCCTCGTTGATGTCAGTTGGGTGGTAGTACACCTATAGGAACAGGGTTATTGGTGCCCACCAGTCTTCGATCATGATAAGGTTGACTATGTGGTGGCCCTCGCTGTCGTTGGTTATTTGGAGCCCTTCGGGGCTCCGGATGGCTGGCGTGCCGATGACGTGGTAGAACACGTCGGAGGGCAGGGACTCGCCTCTGGCGGCAGCCTTGGCCAGTGCGTCGGCCTCTTCATTCTTGGCCCGGTCCACATGCTGCAAGGTGAATCCCTTGAATTGTCTCTCGAGACTTCGGATGGCCGCGAGGTATTGCATAAGTGCGGGGTCCTTTGCTGCATAGTCTTTCTCGACTTGGCCGGCAACCACCTTGGAGTCTGTTCTGATAATGCAGGTGGTGACCCCAAGGGCCCTCAACTTGCGGAGGCCGAGGATGACTGCTTTGTATTCTGCTATGTTATTTGTGCATCTGTCATATTCCAGAGCGAAGCTGAGTCGTGTTGCATATCTGTGCTTGACCCCGGCGGGTGAGGTGATGACCGCAGCGGCGCCTGCCCCCGCATGGCACCATGCGCCGTCGCAGTAGATCGTCCAAACCTTCTCTGCGGATGGGTCCGGCTATGTTATTGGCCTAGTCCAGTCGACGACGAAGTCTGCCAGGACTTGTGACTTGATGGCTGTCCTGGGCTCAAAATTGATGTGGTAGCCGGAGAGTTCGGCTGCCCACTTGGCAATCCTCACCGATGCCTCCGGGTTTCTGAACAATTCACCGAGACCCCTGTCTGAGGTGACTCGGACTTTGAATGCTTCAAAATAATGGCGCAATTTGCGCGAAGACATAACGACTGCGTAGGCAATCTTCTCCAGTTCTGTCATGTTACATTTTGACGGTGTCAGCACTTCGGAGACGTAATAAACTGGGCACTGCCTGATCACGCCCTCAACTGTCTGCTCCTGCACCAGTGCCGCGCTGACCTCATGCGGCGAAGCCGCAACATAGAGCAACAGGGGTAGCAAAGAGTCGGGGCTTGTAAGAACTGCTAACTCCGACAGGTACTGTTTTAATGAGGCGAAGGCTGCTGCCTGCTCTGGTCCCCAAGCGAAGTCTTTTGCGCCACGGAGAGTTTTGAGGAAAGGGAGACTTCGCTCAGCGGACTTGGAGATGAATCTGTTGAGGGCGGCCAGCCTGCCCGTCAAGCGCTGAACGTCTCTGGCGGACTGCGGAGGCATCATGTTGATGATGGCCTAGATTTTGGTTGGGTTGGCCTCGATGCCGCGGTGTGAGACCAGGTAGCCCAGTATTTTACCTTGGCGAACGCCGAAGACGCACTTTTCTGGGTTCAGGCAAAGTCGTGCGTCTCGCATGTTCGCGAATGTCTCGGCGAGGTCGGCGAGGTGGTCCTCCTTGCTCTTGCTGGCGATGACGATGTCGTCCACATATGTGAATATATTTCTGCCAACTTGCCCTTCGAGCACTGGTTTGGTAAGCCAGGAGAAGGTGGACCCGGCGTTCTTGAGTCCATCCGGCATTCTGATGAAGCAATATGTGCCGAAGGGTGTTATAAAGCTGGTGCTAGCCTTGTCTTCCTCTTTCATGTATATCTAGTGGTAACCGGAGAAGCAGTCGAGGAGTGACATGACTTCGCATCCGGCCGCGCTATCGACTATTTTGTCGATCCGCGGCAACAGGAAGTTGTCCTTTGGGCAGGCTTTGTTTAGACTGCTGAAGTCGATGCACATTCGCCACTTGCCACTCTTTTTCTGCACCATTACAACGTTGGAGAGCCACGTGGGGTAAGCCACCGGCTCGATGAATTTGGCTTCCAGGAGGCGGTGTACCTCTGCCTTGGCGGCCTCTGTCTTCTCGTCGGACATTTTGCGAAGCCGCTGTTTTTTCGGTCTCACCGAAGGGTCGATTCCCAAGCTGTGCTCAATTATGGATCGGCTGACCCCGACCAGGTCGAGGGCTGACCAGGCGAAGACATCTTTGTTCTTGGACAAGCAGCAGAGGAGTTTCTCCTCCTCATGTGAAGTGAGGTCTTCGCTGATAGTGACTGTCTGCTTGGGCGTGGCCTGGTCGAGGGGGACAGTCTTGGTCCCGTCGTTGCTCTGCAGCTGTGCCTTGTCGTGCTCTTTGTCGGTTGGGCTGACGGACGTAGGGACCTCGCGCTGGGCCGTGAGGCAGTGCACGTTTCTTTGTCCGGGGACAAAGTCCCGCTCTATGTTGCGCGCAGTCTGTTGATTGCCATAGACCGCAATGGCGCCTAACGGACCTGGTATCTTCATGCACAGGTATAGTCCGTGAATGGCTGCCTCAAACTTGTTGATGGAGCCCCGGCCCATGATGGCGTTGTACGGGTACACCATATCGATGATATCAAAGGTTATTTGCTCACTTCGGGCATTGGGCGCTACACCGAAGGAGAGGGGCAGCTCTATTTTGCCGACAGGAAAAGTGCCCTTGCCGCTGAAACCATACAATGGGTTGTCCGAAGGCTTGAGCAGGCTGTGGCTTATGCCCATGCGGTCGAAGGCATGGAGGAAAATAATGTCTGCTTGACTGCCATTGTCGACTAGGACTTTGTGCAGATCCCAGCCTGCCACGCTGCAGTTGATAACCATGGCGTCGATGTGGGGGGCACTGCGTAGGTCGACGTCTCGTGCGTCGAAGGTTAGCGATACGTGGGACCACTTCGTCTGCACGACTGGGCCGGTGATGGCGACGTGGTTGATGCTGCGGTAGTGGTCCCGCTTTTGCCGCTTTGTGTCGAAGTCGGTGCTGGACCCCCCAGTGATCATATGAATGACTCCGCGATACGGCTGATCGGCGAAGTCTTCTTGTTTTGGGGCGTGGGGGTGGGGGATGTTCTGATGTTGCTGGTGTGGAGGTGGAGGTGGAGGAGGTACGATTTGTACTTCCTGGTGTTGTTGGTATGCGTGGTGCGGTGGATGCGGGGCGGGGGCGTGGATGTATGGTGGAGGGGGTTGCTGATAAGTGTGCGCGACAACTCTGGGGTTGTCGGCTGGCTGCGCCCGTGCCATCCTGTCTTTGGTGGCCTTCGTTTCTGGGCAGTCTTTGGTTTGGTGGCCGCAGTCTTCGCCATGAAAAAGACAGTAGAATCGGCGTGGCGGCTGCGCACGCCCCCGACCCCTACCGCGGGTTCCGTTTCCGCGGCTTTGGGGGGGATACTCCTGGCGGCGAGGGGCGTCAGCAGCGGGGTGCTGGCTAGCGATGTTGTGCACTTGCTGCTGGTTGCGGCCGTCTCGACCGGAGTCTGGTTGCGGAGTCCTCGTCCACGTGTGGCTGGACTGTGGAGCGTCTTTGGGTTTCCGCTGAGACTCAACCTTGCGCTGGTGGAGCTCTTCGGACTTGGCATATTTTTCAAAGAGCTGATATAATTCCTGGAGGATCTTGGGCGGGTCCCTGATGCAGTGGCTGTAAAGAACGCCGGCGCGAAGGCCACTGATGGCGTAGTGGATGGCGATCTGGTCATCAACTGAGGGCAGCTGTGACTTGAGTGTAAGAAACTTGCGGTAATACTCCCGCAGAGTCTCTTTTTCTAGCTGTTTGCAGAGTGAGAGTTCGGCCAAGGCGTCGGTGTCTGGGCAGTACCCTTGGAAGTTGAGCAGGAACTTGTCCCGGAGGCTTCTCCAGGAATCAATGGACAGCGGAGGCAACCTGGTGAACCAGGTGAGAGCTGGGCCTTCGAGGGCGATGATGAAAGACTTGGCCATCGTGGCGTCGTCCCCTCCGGAAGATGCAACGGTGACCTGATAACTCATTATGTATTGTGCTGGGTCAGTGCTGCCGTTGTACTTGGGATAGGTCCCTGCCCGGAAGTTGGCGGGCCAAGGCGTCACTTGCAGATGTGGCGCCAGGGGACTTCGCTCGTCGAGGTAGTTGACCCCTTGGAATGGCGCGGCGTGTGGGAAGCGCGGGTCTTCTGTTGTGTGCGCTGTTGCAGGGGTGCCCCGTGCTGCAGGTCAAGGTGTCCTTCGTGCATGTCCTCCAGTTGTGCACGCTGTTGCAGGGGTGGCCCGTGCTGCAGGCCAAGGTGTCCTTCGCGCATGTCCTCCAGTTGTGCACGCTGTTGCAGGGGTGGCCCGTGCTGCAGGCCGAGGTGGCCTTCGCGCTGCATCAGTGCGATCTCCCGCTCGAGGTCCTGGGCCTTCTGCTCTTCGTCGCGTATCATCTGCCGCACCTTGGCTAGTGCAGACACGCGCTGGCGCTTGGCCTCCAGTATCTCCTTTTGCCTCTGGAGATTGCGGTTCTTGAGGCGCAGGGCGCGCAACTGTAGCTGTTCTTCCACTGAGACGCCGAGGACTTCACCGTCCTCGGTGAGGTCCGCGCCCTCCGGTGGGGCGAAGCCTCGGGGAGGCTGCGATTGTCCTTCAGGGCCGCAGGTGCGGAGAGTGTCGTCTTCGCAGGTGCGAAGAACGTCGTCTTCAGTGGCCTCTTGGTGGGTGGAGTGGGTGAGGGCGAGGGCCTTGCCCTTTTTTGTGGCAAGTAGTGCTGCCTTCGCAGCCTCGTCAGCCTTCGAGTTAGCTTTCTTGGGTGCCATCGCGGGTGGTTTTTTCGTAGCACGAACGGTGGGTGCCAAATGTTGGAACTTGCTCTCTGTCGCAAGGGGATCCAACGGGGGTGAGAAGTGACATAAATAGGGTTCTCGCGTAAGATGGCAATAGCTCTGTTAATCTAGCCTCTCCAGGGCACTGTGCGGGGATTTTTATAGGTATCTGAGCGCCCAGCGTCCTGTGTTAAGGACGCATGTGCCCTCAGACTAGGGATGAAAACGGTCGGAAACGGTATTTATTCGGTAATCAGTTTTTTCTTTGATTGCGAAGAAATATGATATAGAATATACAATACAAATTTGTATTCTTGTTTTTAACATCTAGCTTGTTAAGATTCATAAAAGGTAAACCTCAAATTCATCCTACATTTTCTCAAATAATAGATATAAACTTCGGTA